>NC_089496.1:109875766-110475766 GCF_036850765.1 Saccopteryx bilineata | reverse complement strand
GCGCGGGACCGCGGGAACGGCAGCGACCTGAGAATTCTGAGAGCGCGCACGAGCAGACTCCGCAGAGGTGTCTAGGTGCCAACGCAACGGGATTTCAGGAGGCACAGCTCCCCCTGGGCACCTAACAGGATTCCCCTAAAATCACTGTCGTTGAAGAATGTAAAGGGCACCTTGAATGATAAACCTGTTACAAAGCATAAGATATAGCATGATTTTTCTTTTCAGGTTCTGCCATTATAACCTGGGGGTTGTCGGCCTTACCAGCTTGGGTGTTACCTCCAAATCCTCAGCTCGTGGGCCTCAAACTGCCCCTGAAGGCACACTTAAAAGAAACTATTAACTCTGCTCTATTTATACAATGCACTGCTTGCCACCCAGCAGGAGAAAGTAACGAGCTTTTAATACATGGGACAATATGGGTGAACCTCAAAACTGTTATGTGGCAGAAATAAGCGAGATGCAAAATGATAGGAGTGACTCTCTCTGTTGATGTGAGTTTCAAAAAGAAAAAAAGAAAAGAAACTAGACATAACTAACCTACGGTGGTCAAGTCCAACTAGCTGGTCTGGTCCCTGGAAGGTGACAGTTACGGCTGGGAGCAATCTGGGGTGGTGAGCTGGGAGTCCAGTGACTTGCGCTGGGCGGTGGTCACAATGGGTTGTACACGTATGTGAAATGTTAACCAGCTACACACTTAGAGTATGGGAATTTTCTGTCCTGATGTACACCTCATTCAAGTCTTAGTAAAGAATTAAGTGACAACCTATGCTTCTGGAGGGGAAAAAATGACATAAGACAAAATTTTTCTATTCCTCCCACTAAGCACAAATACACACCTGGTCATCACACATATAAGATGAACATATAAAATCTCTAAAGTGTGGGAAGCGGAGGGCATACTGGCCAACCAGGGCCCTCGGGACCCAGAGACCCCCAGAGAGGAGAGTTTCTGGGCTTTTCCTTTTGCTTCGGAGACTCTCCCCCCAAGTTGGGAGTTTGAAGAAAGCCACCCCCTGGTTCCCACATTCCTGGCAGGCAGGAATGCACAGGGGTGTGGTCGCTCTGGGGAACAGCTTGGCAGTTTCTTTAAAAGTAAACAGGCCAACACCTGTGACCCATCAGGTCCCCCTGTGCCTCAGAGAAACGAAGACTGCTGTTCACACAAAGACCTGTACACCAACGTGTGTATAGCCGCTCCATTCCCACTAGCCCAGCGGGCCACCCCCCAGCTGTGCTCCAGCAGGGGAGAGGTTACCTGTAGTCCATCCGGGTCCGGGAACACCACTCAGCCAGGTAAAGGCACCACAGCTGATGGACGCAGCATCCCGGGGTAACCTCTGGAGAATTATGCCGCGGGGGTAACCGATCCAAAAAGCTTACACACTGTGTGACTTCACCTGCGGACCGTCCTTGACAACGTGACAAAGTTAGAGATGTGGAGGACAAAGGAGTGGTTGCCAGGGGTGAGGAGTGTGTGAGACCAGGAGAACTGTGGCTCTAAACAGGTGTCCGGAGAGGACCATGTGGGGACGGAAGCGATGTCCTAATAACACATGGGCCCCTTTAACATGGAGCTGGACGCCACCCCCCCCTCCGCCCCCAGGAACCACCCTTGGGTGTCTTCTGTCTCAAACCTTTGGAAATTTAAAGCAGGGCAGAATAGCCCACCCCTCCTGCACCACATGCAAGCAAGCAGCCGTGTGCCTTGCAAAATAACGGTTTGCCAAGATAACAGCGTGAGAGCAGTGATGAATGACGGCCGGACTGAAAATTAAAAACATAATTTAGAGTTGGCAATCCCTGAGATGGATAGCGTACCCGGCCCAATCAGCAATGCCTCCCTTCTATGGAGGTAACGGTTCCCTCTCCTTTTCTCAGAAATACCTAGCGCCCTTGTCTCCTAATCACAACACTATTTGGGCCTCTGCCTGAATCAATGCCTCCTGAATCGCTGTTCTTATTGAGCTCAATAAAGGCGTGTTGCCTCTCCCTTGGAAAAGCCTTTTTTATTCCGGGGTTAACGGCGTCTTTGGCAGCGTCCACGCCGATGTCCTGGCTGCGATGTGGCACCGGAGTTCTGGGAGTTCCCGTTGGGGGAGAGTATGTGCAGCGTCTCTGTGTTATTTTGGAACAACCGCATGTGAATCTACAATTCCCAAAATTTCTTTAAAAACTAATTTAAAAAAAAAAGATTGCAGCAGAACAGGGTTGGACCGGTGCAGGGCGTGAGGGAACTTTCTGGCGTAATGGCAATGTGTTATACCTTGATAGGGATTTATTTGTGCTGCACAGGTGTGTGCAGTGGTGGGATTCAGCCGGATCACACCGGTTCGGTTCGGCAGAACTAACAGCTAATTTTTTGTTGAGTTCTGAGAACTGGTGGCTAAAATGGCCCTTGTCATCAGGGTGCTCTCTCAGGTGGGCGCCTGGGCAGCCACCCAGTGTGAAAATCGCACATTGACATTCCTGACTTTTTTTAACGTTCATCTGCACAACAGCGTATTCTAAGCGCCTGTAGTCATGTTCGTTCCATCTATAGGTGAGAAAAATTTGACGGAACTGTGCTTGCAACATTTATTTATTCATTTCATAAAACCCATTGGACCTTTGATGAAATGCCACATTTTAATTCCCTCGTGTGTGTTACTTCAGTAAACAGACATATAACGTAAAGAGAAACAGTGCCAATTAGCCAGGGGTGACAACTTGCATTGTTGGGGGTTTTTTTGGTCAGGTATTCTTTAATATTTTTTCATTAATATTTTAAAACTCTTTCTTAGAACATAATCTAGTTCTGTGTACCTCTTTTATTGTTCTTATTTAAGTATTAAGTGCATGAAATGAACTACCTTTCAGTAAATCGGTTTTTAATACCATATTTTTTTGCTCCATAAGATGCACCTGACCATAAGACGGACCTAGGGTTTTAAGGAGGAAAATAAGAAAAAAAATTTTCTGAACCAAATGATGTGTTAAAATATTTAATAAAATACCGTATCTTTCACTCCATAAGACACACAGGCATTTTCCCCTCCACCTTTTTTTTGAGGGGGGGAGGGTGTCTTATGGAGAGAAAAATATGTTAATTAAAACTGTCTTTAGGGCAGAGAACCGGTTGTTAAATTATTTGAATCCCACCTCTGGGATTCAAACTCAGCAAGTGGTAAACTTTGTGTGTGTCATTGTATATACTTGTTACACTAAACAAGAATTACGTACAAGCGTTTGGACCTAGCTGGTCCCTAACTTAGGATCCACTGGCATTCTTAATGTGGGCAAGAAAATTTGACTTCCAGAAATTTTAGCAAAGGTGCTAAAATTTTGTTTTAAAAATCATTTCTTTAAAAGGTCCCTCCCAAAGATATTTTCAAATTCAATGAACAAGTAGTTAACATCCACTTTGTTTTGCAAAGAGTCGAATGGGTCACTCTCCTCCTTGGTCGGAGTCTCCAAACACGGTCCACGTCCTTTGTCCAACAATCCTCGAGGCTGGGGGCTGACGACAGCCTGTGAGAAGAATGTCTTATTCTGCCTTTAAGAAGAGGAGGGAAGCCTGACCTGTGGTGGCGCAGTGGATAACGCGTCGACCTGGAAATGCTGAGGTCGCCGGTTCGAAACCCTGGGCTTGCCTGGTCAAGGCACATATGGGAGTTGATGCTTCCAGCTCCTCCCCCTTTCTCTCTCTCTGTCTCTCTCTCTCCCTCTCTCTCTCCTCTCTAAAAATGAATAAAGAAAAAAAGAAGAAAAAAAAGAAGAGGAGGGAAGACCCTGACGTGGCCGGCTTACTTTATTTCGTGTCTTTGTATTCACACTAATATTCTATAAGCTTTGATTTTGCAAAGTTTGGAGAGATGTGGCTCCCCACGCTGCATGGAAGTGGAAGGTATAGATCTCGGGGAAGTGGGATGTGGGCAGGAACGGCTATGTACCCTTCATCCGTGGCCTGGGGGTGTCCCCACAGACAGCGAGCGGAGAGCCCCTGGCTAATGAGGCAGGAAGCATTTCCAAACAGCCCTCAGACCCGACTGCCCCCATGCAGAAAGCACTAGCATGTATCATTTAGCTAATAAGGCCAAGAGAGAAATGTCATTTGCTGCCAAATCACCTACACATTCAGCGTGCTTTCCTTTATTAAAATCATAAGAATGAACAGAAAAGCTTTCGCTAGCATTTTTCTAAAAACAAGTTAGGAGCCTGGGAAGTCACAATACATTTTTTTTTTAAAAAATCTCATTATGTAAAAATACGAAAAGCATTCCTTCATAATGATATCTGCAGAATCAGGTAAGAACTGGTTCATACAAGTGCTGCCAAGGCAAGGGAAGGGGAAAAAAAAAGCTTTAGTTTTCCAATAAGCAAATGGCTCTGGAAATGTCTTCTTTTAACTGATTACTTATCTAGGTCCTTTTTTTTTTTTTTTTTTTCCCTGAGCTCATGTCCTCAAAAACTTCTTTGGAGCCCGGTTTTCCCTTGAACTATTTGGAACCAACTCTGATGTGCAGAGTACATTCAGCATTGTTTCTTGTTCATATCCGTCAGTCCATCCATCCATTCATCCACCCTCCTACCCACCTTACCTAGTCATCCACTCATCTTTCCATGTATCAGCCATCTGTAGAGCATCTCCTCTATATCTGCGTAGTTTCTCCATCCCTGTGTAGAGTCAGGAGTGACATCGATCTCGTCCTCCTATCACTAATCTTGTTGTCTCAGTGCCATGTCTGCTTCCTGTGGCCTTTGAAAGACTCCCAGAGCCATGTGGAGACTTCAATATGGGTCTTGTCAACGTGGTTTATGTAGAACTGGGCAATTTAGAAGATTTTCTGATGCTGTATTTGGAAGGGGTTGTCTACGCTTTAGCATACTTAGACACCCACTGCCCCCTGGGGCTAAATGAGCTGCGCTGGCAGCAAACATGGTTTCTTCTGGACCTCACCTGGAAACCTCATTGGCTTGGGCACCCACTCATCAAGATGTTTGGATCAGGTGTACCCATCCAAACCAATCAGGTGTAGGATTCGAGAATCCTATCATGTCTGGATTGTCATGAGTAATGTCAACCTTGGCACTTCTCTGCCACTGGATGTGTCTGATATCCCAAAGGCTTATTCACTGGAATCAAACTTGGCAAAGAGAAGAAACTATGTATATATATATTTCAAAATCTAATTTAATGTTTTTCGTCTAGAAGTGGCCCATATCTGATAGAGCAAGCAATTGAAGCAAAATCTTCCTTCTCAAAAAGCCAGCTTACCAGATTTCAGTAAAACCTAAAAATCTAAATCAAAGTGAGGACAATCTAGCTCATGTAACTTAGCGGTATTAACTAGCTTTCAGAGCATTTCCTCGATCTTTGCTAATTCATATTTCTTTAAATAGTCCATGAAACCTCCCAGTAAATCATACCCTCACTATTATTGTATTTTTGTATCTTGCCCAGTTAGATTGGAATAGAAACACATGACATGAATGTTATAGATATATAGATAATGTTATAGATATATTATTTCTGATTATTAAAGTATTTTTATTTTCCATTGGCTTATTTTGCCCGCTTATGTTTCTTTATCCATTAATTGCCTGCTAGAATTTTTTTCCTGTTTTTTATTTTGGATTGTTTACTGTTTCATTTAATGTGAAGGTTTTCTTGGTTTGTTTTATATTTCTAGAGTTTTTACCCAAACTGAATTTCTGGGCTTCCTCCTGCCACTAAACTTGCTCTAACCCATAGTCTTCCCTACCTTGGTGGTGACAACTCCATCCTCCCAATTGCTTATCAAAAACCCCACATTTTTCGGTCACCTGTAATGGTCATAGTAGCTTTTGTAAGTTTCCCTAAGGAAAACCTTTACTCATTATAAGTAAGAAATGAAACAAAACACAAAAGTCGCATTTAAGCCACAGTGCCACTGCCCCCCTGCGTCCATCCAGATCAAACACGAGGGTGTCTCTGTCCATTGTTAGGACCCCCAAGGAAGATGGGAGCCTCCCAACCAAACGCTGGTAGTCTGAGATCGGGAGGAAACGTGGCATTCTCAAAAACACCCGAGAGCCAACGTCTGTGCCCCCGTGTGATTTCCACAACTGAACGCACCATGTCCAGAGGACCATTCACTGACCACCTTGCTTCCGGTTACCATGGAGGCGCCATCTGTGCCCTCGTCGGAAGCAACCTGCCTTGTGTGTCCTGCAGACCGCCCCTCACCTGATCAAGTGGGTGCTGCTCCCGTGACATGGTCCTCGGCCTCCCAATCATCAGCTCTCTCCACTCTCCTCCCCCGGGATTGTTCTGTAAACACAGACAGCAAGCAGACTAGACTTCCTCTCATTAAGAAAACTAACAAACAGAATAACCCAAACAACTTGACAACAGAGGCCTCTCCTTCCCGGCACCATCTGGCACCGAGCTGTTTGGAACCCGCCCGCACGATGCTGAGTATCCTGGAGGATCAGAAGCGGGACCAGCCACGAGCCATCTTGACACCAGCCGTGGAAAGGGAGGTGAAGGCATAGACCTTCCCTGGGCACTGGGCCAAGGAGGACATGTGTATTTATTAAGCCTCCTTTGTGTAAAAAGACATTGCTAAGAAGGCATAGCTCCCTTTCAGTCTGGATTTGCCCTGAGATACCCAAACTCCTCTCTGAGACCCTCAGACAACCAGCCAGATCGGGTGTGACGCCTCAGCAGGTGGGAGACAAACACCTCGACTTCCCTCTGGGGTGTCGGTGAGGACCCTGGGGCTGGGCCGGGGCATGGAAGCGTTGAGGAACTCTAAAGGTAGAAATCAATCAAAGTGGATTCTAACAGTAAAATTAATTGCAGGTTTCTGGTTAATCATTACTCATGTCATGGGATGTTTGAAGTTCCCCTAAAACAGGTGGGCAGAGTTTTATGGGCTTGTCACTGATTGGCACGGCCCAGGAACCTGATGCCTCATATAAATCTGTACAGAGAACATCTTGGTGCATTGACAGTGATTAAGAATGTACCCGACAGACGGCCCACTGGGTTCACACTTGAGACAGACAGTGGCTGGAGGCGTTCCCGCTGTGTGTCAGGGACTCACCTGCCCGAGCTGAGCCCGGGGCTGGATGGAGCGGAGCATCTCCTCTCCCCTGGGGTCTGGCACACGCCTGACACACAGCAGGTGCTCGGTGAGCCTTTAAGACCGGCTGCTCTCCGAGGGGTGCCCCGGTTTCATCCAGGTGGAGAGAGTCAGTCCGTCTCGTGCTTTGGGGAAGACGCAGTGTGGGTCACGGGGAAGTGGGGTCCACCCTGCTTGTTCGTGTCCCTACACCTGTCTCCGGCAACCTCCCCCACTGACCTCGGCACTGTCTGCCGGGAAATGCGTTGTTCCCTGATCCCAACAGCCTGGGGGCAGGTTCAGAGTTGAGAGGCCTTCCAACTTGGGACATCTAGAAGTTCATCCACGTCTTAGGCCCACCGAGTACTTCTTTGTTTTGAAATTGAATGTATTAGGGTGACAGTGGTTAATAAAATGATGTAGGTGCAGGTGCACAATTCTACCATACAATCTGTATGTTGTGTTTGTGCTCCCTGCCGCCAGTCAGTGTCCCTTCCATCACCATCTATCCCCCTCTCCCTCTCCTCCCTCCCCCACCTCCTTTCTCTCTGGTCATCACCAAGCTGTTGTCTGTCTATGACTATTTTTTCGCTTAATCCCTTCACATTTTTCGCCCGACCCCTCCAACCCTCTCCCCTCTGACATCTGTCTGTTTGCTCTCTCTCTACGAGTCTGAATCTATTTTATTACTTTATTCTGTACTTTAGAACCCACATATGAATGAAATCACATGGGACTTGTCTTTCTCTGACTGGCTCCTTTCACTTAGCGCAATAATCTCTAGGTTCATCCACACTGACTCAAAAGGGTAAGATTTCCTTCCTTTTCACAGCTGCCTAGTATTCCACTGTGTAAATGTAACCACGGCTTTTTTTTATCCACTTGTCCACTAATGGGCAGTTGGGCAGCTTCCAGATCTTGACTATTGTAAATAATGCTGCAGTGAACATGAGGGTGCACTATCTTTTTGAATCAGTGTTTCGGCTTCTTTGGATATATGCCCTGAAGTGAAATCATTGGGTCAGAAGGCAGTTCCATTTTTAATTTTTTTTTTATAAACATTGTATCCCTGGGTTTATTTCTTTCTTATCAGCTCAGCGTGTTTTCTGCTGGAGGGAGGTGAGTGTAGCTCAGGCTCCTGGGCTGACCGCTGAGGTCTTGGAGTGATGAGCTTGTCCCCAGGTGAGCTGGTGTTGTTGAATTCAGAGAATGCCGTCAGCTGCAGCCAATCCGTTCACCTCCACAAGGGAGTTTTCTCTCCATAAATGCTTTGTTTACATGAAAACCATGACTTCGCTCAGGGTCAGCCGCAGAGAGTTCCCTGGACAACATCAGCTTCTAACACGTGGAGGGTTTTATGGGCTCCTGTCATTTTTCATTTGGCATTTTAAGGCGCAATAATTTTATTGCAAATGTATTCCCTTCTGTGCTTTTTGTTGCCCCCTTTCCTGTCATTGGAGGTTTATTTGGAGGAAGTAAAAAACATGTCCTTTGTGCAAAACCTTAAACAGGAGGCAGTTTTTCAAGGGAATGTGTCACTTCCCGGGCCAGTGTTTGATTATAGAAAATAAAATTGGCTTGCACAAGTCAGTTTAACTTCCTGCCATTGTTGTGTGGGCTCCAACATTTTGTTTATCGAAATGCAACTTTGCCTGGTTCCAGCTGCAATGAATTCTCATGACGACAAAAAAAAAAAAAAAAAAGACCCTCAAATTCAGCTCTTGATGAGTTAGTGGCTTTCTTCATTTGCTTGGCTAAAGCGTTGTAATTTAAGAATTACATTTTTGACAGGGAACTTGAAAGATGCTGCTTTTAAAATGGGAAGTTAAAGACTAACCCTGAAGCAAGTAAAAATCTACCATGTAATAAAGCCATCCAGAGCCTTCTGGCATCACCAAAGATTGAGACTGACATACCTTTGTCTCTGAAGCCTCCGGCACCGAACTTGACCTCATAGAAGGCACGCCAAGCGTGGCCACCGCCCCAGGAGTCAGCAGCGTCCTGACCTAGGAGGCATGGGTATTCTTAGAAAGTTCTTCCGAAGATGAATTTTTATAATTGTTGCAAAGCAAATATGCTTAAATCATATTGTTTCCTGTTTAAGAAAACTGAACAATACATTATACAAAACTACGATCACAATGAGATATTCTTAAAAAAAAAAACAACAACCTTGCAAGCTTTAAAGGAAATCTAAGACTATTCTTACATCTAGAAAGCACTGTCTTTTGGCTAGAAACAATGAATGAAAAGTACAGGCAAAAAAGAAAAGAAAAGAAAGAAACCGCTTGGAAGGAGAAGCTGCTCGACTCTCGCCTCAAGGTGGGATTCAGAAGCCACTTGAACAGTGAGACCCGCTTTACGGGAGAAGGGTTGGTGAAGCCTGACTTCGTCAGTGTAGCTGACTTTAATTTGGAACCAAGACAAGTTGCCTTGCTGGAGAACATACCCTTCTCAAGTGGCGTGACAAGAATGCACTTTATTTTGATGAAAAGTCACCCTCGGCTCAAATAAATGCGGTGAGAGTCTGAACTTACCTCCACCCTGTACCTGGCCGTCGGTTGAACACGTCATCTCTATCCGTGCTCACAATGCTTACCATTATGGCACCGTGGGGACACCAGTTGTGTCCCAGAGCACCTGATGGTGAGATGGGGCACAGAAATGTTCACCCATGTGTGGACATAGTTTAGGGGGAAGAGGTACATTTGGATGTAGAGAGGAAGTGAAAATGACGACAGCTGATGTTTTAGTTTGGGCCCCTGAGAAGCATCCCCTGACGTAAAGATGTCTGGGACAGTCATTGATTTACGTAGAAGTGATCCCAGGAAAGCTGGTAGAGGAACGAGGAGGTGAGACCAGGGAGGCAAGGAGGTCAAAGGGTGGGGTTCAGCCTCCAGACATGCAATGTTGGCTTAATCCCTCGGGGAAGCTAGGGAGGTAAGTACTTATAAGATTGGCTAAGGGCTGACTCTGGGGGTGGGGTATAAATTCCCAAGCACTTCCCTTCTCTCTCAGTATATAAGCAAAGGACACTCCGGCAGCCCGAGGCAACCTTCCAACAAAAGAGACACTGTCACTGCTTAATGGCAATGTGTACAAAAATGGTGAAGGATCGGCAGGTGTGAGCACAGCAGATACTTCTGCTATGGTCCATTGCACACCCTTGAGTACATCTAGCATAGCTCCCCCCCTTCAAATAGCCTGTCCCTTGATGTCTACGTGTTTATAAAAGTACCCTGGGTGCCTCACCAACATCTATTGTCCTTTTCCTGATTGGATGGCACGCACAAGGTGATCAGCTAAAATAGACACATTTCCAGACTCTTTTGCAGCTAGAAGTGGTGGATGTGACGCCCCTTCACCTCTCCTCCCTTTCTTTCTTCTCCACACTTGGTGCCAGGCTGCAGGGGTCATTTGTGACAGGAGATGGCAAGCATGACAATAATGAGGACTGCCACAAGGGCACTGGCATAAGAAGACGGAAATGTGGAATGGCCTAGGTCCTGGGGGCACCTGTACCAGCCCTCGGTGGTCAACTCCTAAATCTACGTCGTGTGAGTAAAATAAATTCCAAGCTCAGCTCTGACAACCATTATTTAAGTGTTATAGCTGGAAGTAGGCCCAACCAAACATTAAATAGAGAGGGGGGGAAAAAGATACATTAAATAACATATCTGCTTGCTTTCTTTTTTCTACTTGTCAAATTGTAATAAAATGAGAAGTGACTTTAAATTTTTGTCTTGATCTGTGCATACCACCTGGCTTAGATGGGAGAAAGCGCTGGTCAGAGTTTCCTATTCATGGTTGAATTACTGTTTTTCTTCAAGGAGGAAAATTAACAGCCGTCGCTTGGATAAAAGGGAAAGGATTCATTGTTCACCCAAACATTAAGGAGTGGTTCACAGGTCTTCTTTACCGTAGCAGATGTTTAACACTGTTAATCAAGAATTGCAAGGGAAAATGGGATACATTTATTGCTGATGACAAGATTATTGAAGATGAGTTTGGGCTTTGGATGAAAACTATTGATTATGAAGACCATTAATCATTGCAGACGGTTGGCTCATTTGCTGGCGATAAGATTTACTGTGCTTGTAGCAAGATAAAGTGCCTCATCCATTGGCTTTCCTCACGAGAAACGGTGGTGATGACCTTGGGCGGACTGACCAGGGGACACGCCCAGGTGTGTAGCCCCCAACGCCGCGCCAGTGTGCATTGCTTTGTGGGTGCAATGGCCAACCTTCCCCTCCAGGCCCTGTGGCACCGGGGGAGCAGTGTGGAACTCTTGTTCCTTGTTTCATTCTGTTCCTTGGCCATACGACGGACTTGCTGATTTTATGGCATGAATCATCACAAAGAGGGTCAGAGACCCCCCCTTAGCTCACTATGTGCACAGATCATTAACTCCCAACCCGATGTGTTTATTGAACTCACCCCAGTGGGACCCAGATGGACACGATCCTGTACCATCATTGGGGCAGTGTTGGGGGGCTGCTCTCATCGGAATTACTCTCGCGTGGGTGGAAGAAAAGTGATAAACACTGAAGTCATCGGTTTTCACGCGTCAATGCTTAGCTTGGATTCTTGAAACACTGAGCTCACGAGTCGGGAGGAACGGGGTCTGGATATAGAGCCCGATGTGCAGAGACAGCGTTTTGCCGTTCGGTCCAGTTTCTGGAAATTGGCAGCAGCACTGCACCAGCGTTTCCTCTTCTAAACAATGAAGCAGGAAGGAAACCTTTTGTTCCTTCTGGGTGCATTTAAATGATTACTTTTCATGTCAGAGCATGCACAGACCCTGAATTAGAATGCAGAATGTGCTTGTGATGGAGTAGCAACAAGAAATTTCCAGGGGAAAGAAGAAATTAAAAAAAAAACTGGAATAAAAAAAAGCAAAGGGAGTTAAAAAATTTTTTTCCATGTCATTTTCTCTTCTGGTAGAGAAAATGACTGGTGTCCCCAGAGGTGAAGGGTGACGTGTGAAGAGGCTCTATGGATATAAAATTTTCCTTAAAGTGTACTAGTCTTGAAAAATGAGCACTTTCCCTATATTAATTTCCTTTATATCTATAAAAACCAGAATAATAGCACAAATATTTTGGAGGAGCAAGAATTTTAGAAAAGCTTATTAATTTACATAACATTAAATTCTGATACTGAAGGATTAGCAATTAAATGCCCTTTTTATGCAAACTCTCCTCAAGCAAATGAGCAGCTAGAAAGGAGGGGTCATTCTCTTGGCCAGGCATCCATCCAGACAGAGCCCTCCTTCCGGGTTTGAGTCTGCAGACATCTCCCGTGCCTGAACCAGGAAATCTGACCGTTCTGAATATCACCCTTGACATAATCTTTGCCCTTGTGTCCTTTTGTTTATGAAGCAGAATAATCCAAGGGAGAAGAATACTAAGAAAGAAAGAAAGGAAGGAAGGAGGGAGGGAGGGAGGGAGGGAGGAAAGAAAGAGAGAAAAAACGGTGCAGGAAAAATGAGACATTTACATTCACAACATTAGACACAGGCTCACACCTCAGAGCCACTGAAACTCTTACACCATTGAGGGAACGCCAGACAATGCAGCCCTTGGAAAAGCCGTGGGGTCCTCTCTCACGAGGTTCAACCGGCACCCCATATTAGACCCAGCACCGCACACCTGCACCTTCCTCCTAAAAGGAAGGGGGTGCACAGCACCTAAACACCCCTGGCTCTTGGCCACTTGGTTCATTGTCGACCCCGACCTGGAAGTAACTCAAACGTGTATCTGTCAACCGGTCCGTAAACAAGCAAATTGTGTTCCATCCACGTGACGGGAAGCTACTGAGTGATCAAAAGGAAGAAACGGCTGTTACAAGGAAGACATGGGTGACTCCTCAAATGATGGAGCTTCCAGGAAGAAGTCACACTCAGCAGGCTGTGCAGGGCCTGCTCCCACCGGTGCGACATTCTGCAAAATGTAAAACCTTAGGCAGAGGCATCCGATCGGCGGTCTCAGGGGTGAGGAGGGGGAAGGCGATGGATTATAAAAGGGTGGGAGGCAGAGGTGGATTTCACGGCGGGTGCACCGGGCACACACCCTGGGCCCCGACTTCTGAAGGGCCCTGCAAAACCCCAACTTGATACATTTTTCTAATGACGCCAAGTTTGGTTTCCTATGTGCAATTTTAACATGAATAGTACATAATATTTTTTATTTATTAAAAAATATGGTTAGCGGGCCCTGGCCAGTTGGCTCAGTGGTAGAGCATCAGCCTGGCATGCAGAAGTCCCAGGTTCGATTCCCAGCCAGGGCACACAGGAGAAGTGCCCATCTGCTTCTCCACCCCTCCCCCTCTCCTTCCTCTCTGTCTCTCTCTTCCCCTCCTGCAGCCGAGGCTCCATTGGAGCAAAGATGGCCCGGGCGCTGGGGATGGCTCCTTGGCCTCTGCCCCAGGCGCTAGAGTGGCTCTGGTCGCAACAGAGTGACGCCCCGGAGGGGCAGAGCATCGCCCCCTGGTGGGCAGAGCGTTGCCCCCTGGTGGGCGTTCCGGGTGGATCCCAGTTGGGCGCATGCGGGAGTCTGTCTGACTGTCTCTCCCCATTTCTAGCTTCAGAAAAATAAATAAATAAATAAATAATATGGTTAACATGTATTTTTATTTTCCCTGTCTCTCTCTCTCTCTCTCTTTTTAAGGTGCCCAATATTTTCTTCTGTGCCCGGGGCCTCAGCTGACCTTAATCCGCCTCTGGTAGGAGGGAACTTCGGGGCAGGATGGAAATAGTCTATATCTTGAAATGAGCACCAAGGTAGTTTCATTACTATATACATTTGTCAACATGTATAGAACTGTGCGCCTAAACAGAGCGAGCTTCACTCGAGGTCAATTCCATAAATCCGTGGTGTGGGGGAAGGGAATGAGAGAGGAAAGCCATGTGCAGTGTGTGATTTCAGTGGGCTCCTGAGCAAAAACACTTAGTATACTAATTAAACTACATTCTAGACCAACAGCTAGTGGGACAGGTGGCGGGAAACCAGCGAATGGAATACTGGTTAATATTATTGTATGAATGTTACATTTCATATGCGTGATGAAGGTCGTGTGACTGTATGAGATCATCTTTCTTTTTTTTTTAGAGGTGCCAGTGGAAGAGTTCAGGTGTGAGTGAAATACCATGATGTCTGCAAGTTATTCTTCAGGAAAAAAACTCATGTGTGTACACATGAGTGTGTGTGTGGGCATTGCGTGAATATGTGTGTGTGGAGGGGGTGGGGAGAGAGAGAGAGAGAGACAGAGAAAAAGAGAAAAATGTTTACAATTTGCTGAATTGTATCTAAGCAAAACACTCTTACACTATTCTTTTTTTTTCTGTCGGTTTGAGATTTTTCACATAAACATTGGCCTCAAAATGTGTTAATCCTTTTTTCATCCAACAGTGACCTTTGAAGAAGCTTATCCTCCTCATGAATCAATTAAGGCTGTAGGGAAAATATACTCAATACTATGTCATAAAACTAAAAACTCACAGAGTATGGGCTGTCCAACTCCTCGCAGCACCGGACACAGAGTGATACCCGGTACTTTTTTACTGAAACACTGAGCGTCTGTGTGGAAGGATACTGGGGAAATGAATCCTAGCCTAATAACCAATATCCTAGTGGGATACTGTACAAACATTAAGTGCATTTTGCAAAATATTGGATGAAACTGAAAAAGCTTATGTGATGTTAAATGAAAAAGAAATCAGGATACAAAACCCAGCATCCATGAAGGTATTTTATAAAAATACATTTAAGGTGGGGGGGGGGGGGAGGTGGAAAGGAGAGCCTGAGAGAAAATAAATTAAAAACTTGAAGGAGATTGTCTCTGGTGACAGGATTTACTTATGTTTATACTTTGTCCTACTTTCCAATGTTCTTTATTGGTGTATTTACTTCATTTTATTTTTGCAACATCTGAAAGTGGGTTTGGGTTGAGCAGTGCTGTGAATTTGAAACAAAATGCATCTTACAAAACTCTCAAATCGTGTCCGGTAGGCGGCATGACCACGGGGGGGGGTGGGGGGGGGTGAACAACAGCAAGGTGGGCGACGTGTTCGCTACTTGCTTGATTCATTAATCGAGTCACAGTTATTCAGCTATGATGGGTAAAGCCTGGAGGCTTCCACCGAGTCGCTCTCTTGGCTGAGAAAACATGGAAATAGGTGAACAAATGTTCAATAAAATGATAGCACTTCCTAATAGTGACTTACTCTTACAAATGGAAACCACGGAACGAAATGTAACTTGATGTCAGATGAAGCAAAAACACCCCAAAAATCCAGTTGGTCTGTTTGCCAGGGCTCACGTTGACCCTGGACTGCCAGCCTGGTCTTGCTGTGAGTGGGGCGGGCAGCACAGCAAGGCCCCCTGTGGGTTGGTCCTGCGCCGGGCTGGACGAGTGGCGTTGGTGCAGTGGTGAGAAGTCTCCTCTGAAACTCTAGAGCCTGAGGGAGGGCGCTCAGAATGCAGAGGGACCACAATAAAGCCACGAGGGAAATGCATAAACGTGTGAAGCTGCCTGTCAGCTCCCTGCAGTGGAAGGCAGCCCGGTGCACCCCTGGGTCCTGTCCCTCCGGACCAAGTCTGGGTCACTGGGGCGTGGCCCGTGGGGTGAGGGACCCTCTTGAGCCTGAAGCACACAAAAGATGCTACTGACTGACGCGGCTCGGAGCTTGGAAGCCATGGTCCTGGAGGAGCAAGTGGAGGTCAACAGCGTCCAACTGGGGAAATGACTGTTCAGGGAAGTGTTGGGGTGTGTTTGCTTCGTGGGTTCCTCTTAATGAAGGAGTTGATGACCAGAGTGGAGGAGGAGCCCTAGCAGCCCAGACACGGCCTGAGCAGAGTCAGGAAAGTCCAGTGTGTCTCTCTGCGCCTGGGAGAACCCGCGGGGACAGCCAGAAGCCGGTTGGGGAGGACCCGGCTGCCCGCGGAAGCCCTGGGGTTGTTTAATGACGATCGCCATCTCTCGCTGAGACCCATGCCAACAATTCTCTTAGGTCTCGTTATTATTATTGTCGGGCCCCTGGGGTGTTAAGAGAAAACGCTGGCGGTGACCCAGCAGGAGTGTTCCAAGCAAGCTGTCCTTTTAAAAAATTACGAGAGCCTTATTTCAATGTTGTATTTTTTTCGATAAAGATTTTAGACTAGACATTTCTGAATAAAATATATATATATATATATATATATATATATATATATATATATATATATTTTTTTTTTTTTTTTTTTCTGCTTTATTTCTGGGATCCCTATGAACAACCGAGGGAATCTCACAGGGTTCTCTTTGTGCCTTATGTGGACATAAACTCTATTGTGAAATTCAGGTGCATGTGTCAGTTGTTTGTTTATAAGGTCTTGAAACAAACACCGGCCCCTGGACAACGAGGGGAGCAGTGCCCGTGAGCAGTAGCGTGCCCGGCCACGCAGCCAAAGTCAGAACTCGGTGCACAGCGGTCCACAAAAGCGCGTGGCTAACGAGGAATGCTATAGCTTAGGAACTGCCGCATTTCTGTCTTTGCGTTTTAAACTGTCACTGATCCTGTCCCCTTTCTTACTAAGGCCTTTTGGAGAAATGAGCCCTTTTATTCAGGAAATCCTTACCATTTTCCTCTTTCGTTGGAAGGAAAGAGACTCATGTGAATACCACCTTCCTCCTCTCTCTCTCTCTCTCTCTCTCCCTCTCCTTCTCACACTCATACACACACACACACACACACACACACACACACACATGCAGGGGTGTGGGAAAGCTTAGAACAAGCTGTTCTAAGAGATTACCCTAAACCCCATGGCTTCATGTTACACGTCAGGAAAAACGGAGGCTCAGAGAGGGCAGGAAAGTACTCCAGCTGCCAGCTGATGCTCGGCCGCCTGCCGCCCCCTGTCCCGCCGTGCGGCGTGGGCGAGGAGCAGCCCTGCGTGTGCCTGCCCTGTGAGCTGTGCTCGTCAGGCCCCTTCTCCCCCTTCCCCGAGTCTGCGCCCCTGCCCCACAGCAGGGCCGCCGTCAGGGCCCCCACCGCCTGTGTGGTGAGCAGCAGGGAGCATCCCGCAGGCTCCTATGGTGCCCCACCCCATGGAAGCGGGCTCCTGGAAGCAGGAGACTCACCCTCCTCTCCGACCCAGGTCCTGCTGACGCGGGGCCGAGTGTGGAGGGGGCCGCCTGGCTCCCAGCACATCTCCCTCCACCACGCGTCTTGCCCAGCTCTTGGGGAAAGGGACTCTGTGGGAATGGGATCCCATTGTTCACGTCGGTTAAATGAGCAGTTCCCAAACAAGGGGCCCCTTCCACCCACATCCTGCTGAACGTGGGTCGTCAGAAACACCCCAGGCATTGTTACTCCAGCCGTAGGTTCGTCAAATCAAACAAATACAAAGCAGAAACCATTTCTGTGGGGGACAGACTCTGACACGGGCCACCTGCGGTCACCCTCCCTCATTCTATGGCCACTCTGGCTGGTGACAGCTGCCTCCTGTTCACACAGTGCCTACGCCCCCAGCCCCCAAGGCTGACCCAGCCCCCTGAAGTGCCTTTTGCACCTGGTTCCAATGGGGGACCTACATCCGAGGGGTCTCCAGGGCAGTGTTTCCCAATCCCAAGCCCTTCCCTGGAGCCGACATGTCCTGACCTGGACGGTCCAGCACTGCCACCAGCCAGGAAGAGCTCAGAATGTGCCTAGCATGTGTGACCTGCTTGGTGTGAGCTCCAAGCCAAGCAGGCTCCAGCCTTCCCTGGTGAAGGGCGTTTCCAAACAAAGTGACAGGGACCGCTCCTGCTCCTGGTGCCGCAGCTGACCTGGACACATGCGCATAGTATCGAGATGAGGCTTCTCAGATACTATGTAAAAGCTGATCAGGTGGAAACCTCGAGCTCTATTTTATGCTTGCCAGATGCGGTTGTCTTGATTTTTCTCCCTTCTTTTTCTGTTCCTCTGTGTCTTCCCAGTTTGGAAAAAAAAAACCCCAAAAACAAAAACCTTGGGTCACTTAACGATGATGGAAATTCAAATAGGTCCTGTGGAGCGTGTCACACAGAGATGAAACTGGACCCACGTCAATGAGGAAGGAAGGACGACTGTCCCACCAAACCTAGCACCATGTTGAGGCTGCTGGAGGACTTCTGCTGTGACAGTCAGGTCCCCAAGCTGGGCTCTCCTTACCGTGACGGAAGCAAGGACACCTGGTCCCTGGACGGGAAAACGTGAGATTCGACCATTCCCACGGTAAACCCCACCGTGTCCTCTAAAATGTTTTCAACATTGGGATTCCATTCTGGGAACAGAAAAGCACGAGCCTTTTCTCTTCTGCAAATGATTGAAGAATGACAGGCACTGTGAGATGCTATTTATTTTTATAAAAGGAGGGAAAATTAACCTGTATTAAAAAAATGTGATCTCTTTTTAAGTGAAGGGGAAATGACATGCTTTTTTTCCCCCCACTCAATAAAAACATAGTCAAAATCATTTATTAACCAGCTGGTGGCACTGTTTTCATTAAGAAAAGAGGAGGTAATATTACACACACTTTACTTCTGCTCCGTTATATTAAGTGTTTAACAGGATGGATTTCAGTCCCTTCCCACTAAAATGCTTACAATTCCAACTGCACATTGGGAAGCAGAGTTTTGGATAGGTCCCGAGTCAAGCTTCTGCCACCAGGGAATGACATAAAATATACAAGGCAAAATTGAGTTGTGTGGTGTCTTTCCTATGGCTGGCTCCTTTCTCAAGGTCTAGACGGATGGATGACAGAACTAACTGGCTAGGGTTATACTTCTGCTAATGGGCTTACCAGTTGACCTGAGCTGTATGCAAAGATGCCGTTTTTTTGACCGGTTAACTGTCCCTCTTTCCTGTGGTCTATCAAAGAGGAGAAGAGCGTTGTATTCCGCTGTCTTCTCTAAAATTATCCCACCAGCCCTCTTCGCGCCCTCCCTGCAGACAGCACCACTGAGTCACACGTCACAGAGGACCAGAATGCCCAACTCTTATTTCTGTCACAGAATCAGGTGACAAACAGCCAGCATCCTGGCCAACACTTAGATCCGTCATGCCAACCAGGACTGCCAATCGGGTCTGAGAATAACATTGTCCTCCTACTGGAAGGCACCAAAAATATCTCCAGCCTTGACCTCTCCATCTGGGAATACGATTCTTACTCCTTCTCCGAGGGACGGCGCCCTCCCTCCCATCTGTGCTGTGGGCGCCATCTGCCCTGCCTCCGTCTGGAAATCAGATCCTAAGCCCACAGAGATGCGCTCCAAGCCGGTGCCTGGACCCGCAGACACGGTGAGTGACATGGAGCCACTGGGCAGTCAGGACTGTCCCTCCTCATCCAGAGCCCGAGCTGCCCCACACTCCCTGGGGTCAGTATGGGGTGACATGGGGTCCAGAGTTCTATTTCCAAGGGTATGTTGTTCTAATTAGCATTGCATTTTAGCCTGTCTTTACTAATTAGAATCGCAAAGCTCCCGTGCTCTCTGCAGATGCCTGCGAGATGGAGACACTCCTCCCGTGTGGAGGGTTGGGGCCACCCGCCACGGCTGCGTAGCAAGTGACAGGAAGACAAAACTGACAGCTCTGGATTTGCGATTTCCAGCCCCGGGACACTGCTCTGCACGAGAGAAATGCCCTTGGTCGCCTGGATCAAGCGGAAGTGCCAGCACTGACCCTGGAGCACAGAGAATGTGGCCACGAGCCAAGGGGCCTGGAACTCTTCTCTGCACCCTTCACACTGCTCAGCCTCACAGACGTGCGCAAGGATGAGTACGCAAGCCTTGTGCTTGTAACAGAAGCTGTCACAAAGGGCTGTGTGGCGAGACCATCTGAGGGTCCGAGAAGCCGGGGTTCTCCAGGATGCAAGGAACAGCCGCCAGAAGGGAGAAAGCTTCCAATGCCCTTGCACTGGACCTTGGCCAATGACCCAGGATGCTCATGTCCTCATGGGTGCCGGTGTGGCATCAGGTGTGGAAATGGCAGTCATGGAGTCTCAGCTCCAAACCGCTGGGGATGGGGGGGGGGTGCAGTTTTCAAATGTTCTCAGGGTCATCGTGTCAGAGAAGAAATTTGACTTCCAGGAGTGACTGATTCCAGCTCAGAGCACAGAAGAGCTTTCAAACAATCCCAATGGCTCCATAGAAATTACACATGAGAGGGCATTTCTACCTGGCACCAGCTCCTGACTGACCCACGCACCAGCCCGATGACCCGAGGGGGTTCCCACGCTCCTCCCACTTCTCAGGATTCTCCTGCTGGCCACGGAAGAAGGCGTGTGGGGGGGTCCCCATTTGAACCATACACGGTCTTGCTGGAAGTGGACATCATTTCCAAAGAAAAAGATAGGGTCAGCGGTGACCAGGGTTAAAGCTGGGGCAGCCCGTGGGGCAGCAACAGTCCCTGTGCTCCGTGTTTGTTTATGTGACCCCAGCCAACCCTCTGAGGAGCCTCGAGAGAACCCTGGGCCCCTCACCTCACAGGCATAGGAGCTGGCGCTCAGAGAGGGGACTTCAGTGGGCCTCACGGACGGCAGCCCCAGAACGTGAACCTGAGTCCAGCGGGCCTCTGGGCCCCCCTCTCGTTCGGCTGCGGCCCGTCTCTCCCCCGCACCTTCTGGCCAAGGAGAAGGCTGATGGGCGCCCAGTGGTCCTGCCAGGGTCACTTGCAGGACGGAAGGGAGGTCAGGGCACCTTACCACGTCTCCTCCCCAAAACCCGAGAGCAGCCGGGCGGTCAGCCTCCGCTCAGCGGTCATCTGCCCCGGACTGTCCCACGGAGCAGCCGGCCTGCCGGGGGAGAGGGCTGCGGGAGCTCGAAGCTGGTCTTCCAAACTCCATTCTGAGTAGCTGTGCTCCTCTCCTGCAGCCTGCGTGTACATTCTACCAACAGAGCTGAGGTCTCCCGCGTGAACCACAGTGTGTGAACGGCTGGGTAGAGCAGCACTGGGGTCGGCCGACTCACCTCGGACACGCCCGTCTCTGCCCCACTGGAGCTGGAGGAGTGTTCCTGTGACACTCACGCAGTCTGTTCATGAGTGGCTGTCGTCAGTTCAAGGGTGAGCCTGACCTTACAGTCTGAGTCATGAAGGGAGGACGGGAAATGTGCCCACACACACGTGATGGACTGCGTCCTGCGTTCTGAAAATGCAGCCACCTGAGTTCCAGAGCCCTGTACACTCGAAGACCAGGCCAACCCGCTGGTGCTGGGTACCCAGAAAACAGAATCCGTGTAGCCCTTTTCCTTCCTCCCTCCCTCCCTCCGTCCTCCCTTCTTTCCTCCCTCCCTCCCTTTCCTTCCTTCCTTCCTTCCTTCCTTCCTTCCTTCCTTCCTTCCTTCCTTCCTTCCTCCCTCCCTCCCTCCCTCCCTTCTTTCCTTCCTCCCTCCCTCCCTCCCTTCCTTCCTTCCTTCCTTCCTTCCTTCCTTCCTTCCTTCCTTCCTTCCTTCCTTCCTTCCTTCCTCCCTCCCTTCCTCTGTAAGGATATTACTGATAGCTGTTTGTTGTTTGGGGTTCTTTGATGGTTTGTTTGTATTTTGACATGGGGGTTCCCTCCTCCTGCAGAGTTCCCTGTCTTCCAAGTTGCTTCTTCTTAGCTGCAGGTGTTGGTCATGAGCCCCACGCTGGAGGCTTCCCCAGCTGGCTCTTCTCTGCTGAGCACAGGGCACTGCACAGGTGGGTGAGAGCTCTGACCACGCACAGGGAGGTTGACTTCTGGGAGCCTTGCTCCTGGGTAAACTGTGCAGTCAGAGGACCATCCTTTTGGCCAAATAGCTAAGGAAAGTGTCGCCCAGCATCCTGAGTGGAGGGCAAGCTTCATCCTTGTAGCCGCTGATGAGAGCAGAGGGTCGCAGGCGGCTCTCTGCCTCCAGGCGGGCCCACGCTCACCTGGCCCCCGAAGTTCTCAGTAGAGTTCCTGATATTCAATTATGCCCATTTCCTCCAACCCAGAGACCTTTTTCTCTCTCTTTTTTTTTAACTTGCCAAAGAATAAACTTCCAGACTGGGACCATGCAAGCAGGTAGGAAAGAGACGGCCACCTGTGAGAGGATGGAAGAGGGAACTGGAGGTCAGATGCTTCTCAAACACACATCTAAACATCACCCTCCTTCCAGAGGGACCAGCGCCACTACGTGCCGGGCTCCTTGAGGACCGTGTGGCATAGACCAGCCGGGCTCTAGGTTTTGCCAGCTGCCGACGTCGGGCTGAGTTTTCCAGGCTCTGCGCAGCCGCTTAGCCTCTGTCTTCTCTCCACCAGGCTCTGCGCAGCCACTTAGCCTCTGTCTTCTCTCCACCAGGCTCTGCGCAGCCGCTTAGCCTCTGTCTTCTCTCCACCAGGCTCTGCGCAGCCACTTAGCCTCTGTCTTCTCTCCACCAGGCTCTGCGCAGCCACTTAGCCTCTGTCTTCTCTCCACCAGGCTCTGCGCAGCCGCTTAGCCTCTGTCTTCTCTCCACCAGGCTCTGTGCAGCCGCTTAGCCTCTGTCTTCTCTCCACCAGGCTCTGCGCAGCCACTTAGCCTCTGTCTTCTCTCCACCTCCCCCCTCTCTGTCTTCTCTCCACCTCCCAGATTTGATTTCCGTCCCTCGTTCTCCTTTGTTACGATGTCAGTGCCGATGCCGAGATTCCTGAGGATGTGAACCTAGCCAGGGCCTTTCCTCGCCGGCTTTAACTGGAAGGCCCGCCCACAATTCCCTGAGAAAGGCTCTAGAGATCGGTGTCGCTAGAAATGACGTTCTTGTGTCTGTGTCAGATAGCGCGCAGTCAGGTCTAACTCGTGTCCTGCTGCCCCGTTTTCCCCGGAGACGAGAGACAGCTAAGCAATGTCTCCCTCGCTCACACAGCCACGCGCTCTGTTCAGCCCACTGCCTAACGGGTGGAAGTGACTCCCTCCTTTTGTTAAGAATCCCATTAATTTTTAATTTGTGTTTAATGGGAGTTGATGACCCATTGTGATTCCTTAGGTCATTTGTTTGTTTGTTTGTGTTAGCTCTCTTATTCCTAGCCCATCATTCCTTACAAGTCATGCGAGCTGCAAGTAAGCAATTCATTCAGGTAGTCAGCCAGGGTTCACCGTCTCCTGATCGCTGTGTAACGGACCAGGGTTACAGCGGGAAGTCAGAAAAACGGGCTCTGTCCACAGGGACCGTTCTAGTGCAGCGTGGGCTCTGGCACTCACGGCCCGAAGCTGGCTGTTGAGCTGTGGTCTGGCCCGTGTCCTTCGGGCTGACTGGTTCCCAGACGTGTTCGTGCTCACTTCCAATTCTCCCTTGAGCTTCTCTTCTGCAGTGTGATGAACCATCCCACGACTGTCTCCAAAAATTCACCCAAACAATGAGTGATCACTGTTGAATGCCTTTGGGGGGGG
This sequence comes from Saccopteryx bilineata, assembly GCF_036850765.1. Lineage (NCBI taxonomy): Eukaryota > Metazoa > Chordata > Mammalia > Chiroptera > Emballonuridae > Saccopteryx > Saccopteryx bilineata. The sequence goes on along the minus strand of NC_089496.1, from coordinate 110,452,316 downwards.
GGAGGATGAACTTTAGTTGCCCTTCAACTTCAATGGGCACTTCGCTGGTCTTCTTGGCAGCTAGTGCTCGACTTAGGATCACGATTGGTTCCGACAGACAGGTTGTAACATGATTTAGTCCTAAGTTGAGTAGGTTATATGTACAGTACTGTGAAATGATGTTATAAAAATCTTTAAGTCATATTTTATCATAATTTTCTTTCATTATTGTTATATATCATAATTTTCTTTGTTCATTTTATGCCATTTGTATCATCTACACCATTTTGTTTCTTTGTTATAACTGTTGATCGCATGGGTGCAGAACTTTCACAGCTTCACGAATTCTTTTTTTTTTTTTTTTTTTTTTTTTTTACAGGGACAGAGAGAGAGTCAGAGAGAGGGATAGACAGGGACAGACAGACAGGAACGGAGAGAGATGAGAAACATCAATCATCAGTTTCTCATTGCAACACCTTAGTTGTTCATCGATTGCTTTCTCATATGTGCCTTGACCATGGGCCTTCAGCAGACCGAGTGACCCCTTGCTTGAGCCAGCGACCTTGGGTCTAAGCTGGTAAGCTTTTTTTTTTTTTGCTCAAGCCAGATGTGCCCACGCTCAAGCTGGCGACCTTGGGGTCTCGAACCTGGGTCCTCCGCATCCCAGTCCAATGCTCTATCCATTGCGCCACAGCCTGGTCAGGCAAATTCTTTCTTTATCTTTCAAAATCGTCAACACAGTCGAGAGTGATAACTTTGTGTCATGTGCGATCTCATTCACTTTCTTTCCTCCTTTGTACTGCTTAATTACCTTCATTTTTGTATCGAGATCGATGGCCTTTCTTTCCTTCTTGGCAGGCTGAGGCATAGACAAAGACAATTTCCTCTTGGTAGACATCTTGGGAGGGGTTTGATGAAAAATATCCAAGACACAAAACACAAATTGCTGTACTGAGTCTGGGATAACAGTTGAAATGGTGCACGCAGAGATGGTAGTGCTGCCGGAAGCTGGTCCGCACTGTCGTACACCCAGCTGGGCAACACTTGCGCTGCCAGACGCGGAGCAGTCGTGGCTAGCGATTGTGGTCGTAAAGTCGAATGGTCATAAGTTGCATAGGTCGTAAGTTGATCAATATCTGTATATGTAACATGAAAATACCGCTTCACAAATCTTATCTTCCTCCCCACGTGCTGACGGATGGGTACACGACAGAAGAAAGCAACAACACATCTTCTTTTCAAATAGGGAATTACAATTTTTAACTTAATCAGGTAAGCAATATATTTAAATCTGCCATTCAAGGGCTGATAAGCTAGGTATGCATTTAGAGGAACCATGCTTGGGAGAGCTGGCATATATCTGTTTCAGGAGCATGACCTATGGATAGACGACAGAGTATCGCCAAGTGACCCTCTCCTGTGGTAGTGGTTGGCAGAGTGACTGAGTCATTCAGCGTGAACAACATGAAGACACAATAAGAGTGCATAAAAGAATTGTCTCTCTTGCCACATTGTGTTCTGACGCCGGTGTGGGGTGTTTGAGGCGTGATAGGCTCAGCACATCTCTCCTTCAGCGGGAGACGAGCAAGGTCACGGGCCACTAGGGACAGGACACCAACTTGTGGTAGGTCACAGGAAGATGGACAATTAGGTTCTCCAAAAGAGAGACCTAACTGAGAATTTGTTTGACGATGCTGATGGTGATGGTGCCGGTGCTATGCTAAGAAGGATGCTAAAATCACAGAGACATCGTTGGAGTACTTAGTGGTATCCAGCCTCAGACAGAGGTATTACCCCATTTTAATCTTTATACCCCTATAAAATAGTCACCGTGACTCAGGACATCTTACAGAATAAGGAACTAGATGCTAGAGGGATAAAAACAACAACAACATGCCCAAGGTTTCCAGCCAGGAAAGGTGAGCTGGGGTTGCCACGGGTTATGGCATAGAGCCCGGAGCCCATGGTCCTGATGGAGATTGAAGGGGCTCCCTGCATCCCGACCTCACCACATCCTGCACATCGATCCCAAGCTGGGAGCTCAGGGGACCCGCCTGCCCACGCTCTATTTACAATGACACGGCTGCTTCTAGTTCATCGTTAAAGAACAGTTGTACTTGGTGTCATCTGGCCAATGTCTGTCCCTCCTGCCGGATATGATTTGCTGCGTCTGAAAAATGAGAGCTTTAAGGAGACACTGACTTTAATAATGATTTAAACCTTCCAGAACGTCTTTTGAAACACTGAACGCAGCCTTTAAACATTAATTAGTTTTCGCAGTTACTAATGAAATCATAACATTAACTGAGACGCTGGTCCTTTGCCAAGTGCTTAGCTTATCCATTGGACACTTCCGGGATCCTGGACAAGCCACCCCATGTCCAGTGGCCAAGTTCATACCCGCTGTTGTTTGAAATATAACACGTAAAAGATACCACCTCTCCGTAAGTAAAACGGACAGTGCTTATCCTGGGAGCCCACAGAGGTAGGCTGCTCAGATGGATAAATGAGCGATTCGTTGTAGACCCCTGGTTTATTCCTGGGCTTCTCACGTTTCATCAGCTATGAAAGGGAAATTACAGCACCTCTCTGCCCACCTCAGTTCAGATGGGGTGTGAACTGCCTCGCAGAAGTAAAGAGAAAACCCAACTACCAAGGGAAGCCATTGTTTTGCTAGGGTTATACCCACAAAATAAAGCAGAAGAGTTTGTTTAAGCCTCCTCCTCCCTCCTGCTCCTCCGTCACCTCCCTTGTGAATGCCCGTCGGCCGGCTGGCGTCTGTAAGGGAAGGCTCCGCGCCCCGGTGACTCGTCACTGCTCCTGATACACAGGTACAGACTTTCCTGGCCCGCTTGAGACGGGGCGGGGGGAGGGGCACGGGTGATTCAGAGCCTTCTCGGGCTGCTCTCTGCTCTTGGATGGGGAGGATGTTAGCACTTAAGCTGGAAGCTGGGGAAGGAAGTCCCCCACTGAGGAAGAAGGTGACTTTATATCCATTTCGCTGGTTGAAAGCTTTTTTCCCACCTCCAGCAGAACAGCCCCCTCAGGCAGGTTCCTTGGGCAAATGAAATGCTAACGGCCAAGTTACTAGAGGACGTCCAAGTTATTTAGTGGGAAGCAGGTCCTGGAAGGGGAGGCTGACACTGGGCTCTGATGGGGATCAAAGACCTCGAAGCCCTTGCTCGGGCGCCCGGCCCCGGGGTGCCTGGCGGTGTGTGCGGGGCTGTGGGTGTGTGTGAGCTGCAGGGCACTCGGCCTGGCGGCTTCAGCCAGAGGGTCTGTGTTCGCTCACCGCGAGGGACGCCTGTGCGGGCACACAGCAGGCATGGCGGGGCCTGGGATCACAGCTCTCCACTTTGGGGCCCAGTGTCATCCCATGTCCCTGTAACACTCACCGCCATCGAAAGTCTTCCCTCTTCCTGGGAACAGGGCTGCCACTTAGCCGATGTCACAGCTCCAGGGCCATCGAAGGAAGAATTTCCCCTCTGGGCAGATTCTGCAAAGGTCTGGGCTGGGGCCACCCAGGAAATGGGGACACGCCCACAGGGCCTGCAGTCAGAGTGTGCAGGTCCCCAAGGCACAATCCCCCTTTCCCGTTACCAGAAGAAGCAGGAGATACTGGGTGGTGGCCAGCAGCCAATGTCCACTATGCAGACCTGAGTGCGGGGGTGGGGGGGGACATGAACAGATCACAACTAAGTCATTTCCTAACACTCCCTTGATTTCTGGAAATGAAGCCCAATTCTTGGCTTTGGGGTAAAAATCAGGCATCTTCCTGTTCCTCGGGGAGAGCCCAGGTCATCGGCTCTGTTCCCACCCACATCCCCAACATCCTCAAATGTCATCTCTTAAAGGCCAGAAGAAACTGCCAATTAAAAAGGCTTATTATCATTATTGGTTTAATCTGCAGAGATGGACACTCCCCCACAGGACAGCATGTATGTTATTGAAGAGAGCCTATGACCTGGTCTGAAGAGTGGACCCTGGGTTTGCATTTTGCCAGGCTCGGAGGCAGTGCTGAGGACACAGAGTAGGTTCATGACCCACTTCGGTGGTTGGGACCCTTCTGAGAACAAAGCGTGAGCTGCACCAAAGCTCTCTGCCACCCTCTGAGGTCTCAGGAGCAACACCGCTGCTTCCAGGAGCCAGTCATCCATGGCACTGTGCTATCCAATCAAGAAAACATGTATGTGTGTGCAGGGGGTGGGTGAGGGGGCAGATACCTGGCATTTGTGTGCGGTTTTTAAAATTCCTTTCTCAGCAGACAAGGAGGCAACACCATAGCCTCGCTGTCTCAGGCCAGGACGAGGAACAACCCACACAGAAAGTGCAGGTTAGCTCTGCCGAACCAGGGCAGACGAGGGGAGTGGAGACCACGGGACCACAGTGCGCAGGGCCAGAGAGAATGCAGCTGACACTGTGTCCCAGAGGGGGGCGCCGGGCGTAAGCAGCGTGGTCGCTGGCTCAAGGCTCTGCAGCTCATCCGGTCAGTCAACAAGGTCAAAAAGGCAACACGCAGCCGACCTGGAAAGCATGGCGAGGAAGCCTGCTCAGCGGGCCGGTGGCGCTCCACAGTGGGCCACAGGGTTTGGAGGCGGCTGGGCCGCTGTGCGCCTTGGCTCCTCTGAGTGTTCATGGGGAACCGTGGGCAGTTCGATTGCCCTCTGTGCCTCACAGGGGTCGTACAACCGGTGTCATGCTTTTCTTGTAAGAATAAGAGGTAGCATGCTAAGTGCCTAACAAAACACTTGGCATAGCAAGCACTCAAAATGCATGATTATTCTGAAATATTATTTTTGAAAAATGAGAGAGAGAGAGAATAAGAGAGAGCAAGAGAGACAAAACATACCAAAGCAATTATTTTGGGAATCACATATGTCAGGGAATATCTTCACATTCTTAGGGAGTAAAAAGAAAAAAGATTAAAAACAAAAACAAAAGAAAATGGCCCTGGCTGGTTTGCTCAGTGGTAGAGCATCGGCCTGGCATGTGGATGTCCCGGGTTTGATTCCCGCTCAGGGCACACAGGAGAAGTGCCCAGTGCCCATCTGCTTCTCCATCCCTCTCCCTCTCACTTCTCTCTCTCTCTCTCTCTCTCTCTTCTCCTCCCCTCCTGCAGCCAAGGCTCGATTGGAGTGAGTTGGCCCTGGGCACTGAGGATGGCTCCATGGCCTTTGCCTCAGGCTCTAAGAAGAGCTCGTTGCTAAGCAATGGAGCAACGCCCCAGATGGGCAGAGCATCACCCCCTAGTGGGCTTGTCAGGTGGGTACTGGTCAGGGCATATGCAGGAGTCTATCTCTGCCTCCCTGCTTCTCAATGAATTAAAACAAACAAAAAACAAAATAACAGAATGAGATTACAATAGATCTGGCAGGACTGCATCAAGATAATGAAGAGAAAAACAGCATCCCTGCAGAAATTAAAAATGTTTTAGAAGCTGCAGGTCATCTGGATAGATCCTGCAGGAACCGACTTGATCACGTTCAGGACAAGACTGAAACGTCTTAGGCATAGGGACGCAATAGACCAGGGGTCGGGGACCTGTTTGGCTGAGAGAGTCTTGAATGCCACATATTCTAAAATGTAATTCCGTGAGAGCCATACAATATGTTTAACACTCAATTCAAATAAATGTGTGCATGTTATGTAAGACCAACACTTTTAAAGTACAATAAGTCTCTGAATTCTTTTTAATAACGTTGTTATGCTGTTGCTAACCAATGATGAATAAAGTACTTCTTACCATTAATGTGACTTCTGGTGCTGCATGGTTTTGCTGATGGCTTTGTAGTCTGGTTGATACTGGTGAGGTTAAGCTTCATGCAGGTGTTGAGACTTCCATCCATTAAATGTGATCATAAGTTGGTCTTAACATTCTTTAGATGTGAGAAAGACTGCTCACATGCATACGTAGAGCCAAACATTGTCTGTACAGCAATACTCACACGCTGCAGTGTGTGGTATGTGACAGGAAGCGCGTTCCAAGTTTTGACAATCAGCTGGTCCTCGGGTTGAAGCTTTTTTATTTCTATCCACTTGTGTTTGCTCGCCAACTCTGCTTGCTGTCGTGCGAGTCTTTCCAAATCTTCATTCAATGACTTGAACTTATTCACCCACATGTCTGAGGCCTTCAAGTCAGCAGCTTGTAGCTCAAAATCTCTGACGGAGACACCGGGGATGTAACTCAGGTCGGCACTGTCCACTGCACACTCATGTGGATGGGTGATGAACTTAAAAAGACAAGTGCGTTCATGAAATTCTCCAAAACGCGCTTAAATGACTGCAGGAAATTAGATGTGAAGCCTGCTAGCTGCTGGAGATCAAGATGTTGAGCAGGGTCACTTGCTGTGCATGCATCTTTAAACTCTCCCAGTTTTTCAAAGTTTAGTAAACGACTTGTTTCAATGTCAGCGATGAAGAGTTCCAGCTTGTTTTCAAATGCAAACACTGCTTGTTGAAGGGATAAGACTGTATTTCCAACGCCTTGCATTTTCACATTGAGCTGGTTCAGATGTTCAGTCATGTCCATGAGATAGTAGAACTTCAGGAGCTACTCAATGTTAGCTAACTCAGGATACTCGACATTTTTCATTTCAAGAAAAGTTTGGATTTCACTCAGACAAGCCGCAAAATGGCTGAGGACCTTCCCTCTTGACAACCAATGCACATTGCTGTGCAGAAGCTGACCAGGATAATTATTCCCAACTTCATTCAGCAGTGTTTTAAACTGGCGATCATTTAAAGATCGAGCAACAATAAAGTTGATCACCCGAATGACCAGCGACATCACCTCACCAAGCTGCTCGCCACACATCGGAGCACAAAGCGCCTCCTGATATAGGATGCAGTGACAACTTAGGATGGGTCTCTTTTCATGTTCACGAAGAAGCGCTGTGAATCCTCTGGTTTTCCCTACCATACACGGAGCACCATCAGTACACACCAAAATAAGTTTATCCATCGGTAGATTTTTTTCTTTGGTGAACTCAGTGAAAGACTTGAATTAATCCTCCCCTCTTGTTGTCTCTTTCATAGGCAAAACAGCAAGATTTTCCTCACATAGTGTGTCACCAACAGCATACCTTGCAATCATGCTAAACTGGGATAAATGGCTTATGTCTGTTGACTCATCCAAAGCGAGAGAAAAGAATGGTGCTGCATTTATGTCCTTCACTTGTGTTGCCTCAGTTTGATTTGCCATCATGATGGTATGATCATGAACAGTTCTTGCCGACAGAGGCATGTGTTTTATTTGTTTGATTATCTTGTCTTTATCCGAAAAGTCATCAAAAAGTTCATTGGCAACATCAAGCATGAATGTTTTGGCATACTTCCCATCTGTGAATGGCTTTCCGTTTCTCACCATTGCTAAAGCACCAGCAAAGCTAGCCGAATTCCAGTCACCTTGTTGGGTCCAAACGCGGAGTTGCTGTTGACTAGCTTGCACTCTGCACAGTAGCTCTTGACATGCTTTCTTCCTGCTGTCCCCCGCTGGATATTTCGATGCAAATGTAGTATGGCGTGTGTCGAAGTGTCGCTTTGTACTTGACTGTTTCATCAATGCAATTTTATCATTGCATCTTAGACACACTGCAGAACCTGCTCTCTCCCAAAGGCGAATTCCTCTGTCCATTCCTGCTGAAAAGTACGATACTCCTCATCTTTTTTTCTTTTAGCCATCTTCTTCGTCAAAAGGGTTTCTGCAATTAGCTAGCTGACTACTTGATTAAAAGGAGGGAAGTTTACTTCCTGACCTCACAATGACCCGTGTACGTTATGCATTATCCAATAAAAACTTGGTGTTGTCCTGGAGGACAGCTATGATTGACTCCAACCACCCGCAACCATGAACATGAGCGCTAGGAAATGAATGGATTGTAATACATGAGAATGTTTTATATTTTTAACGTTATTATTATTGTTATTAAAGATTTGTATGCGAGCCAGATGCAGCCATCAAAAGAGCCACATCTGGCTCTCGAGCCATAGGTTCCCGACCCCTGCAATAGACAAAGAACCACCAGAATGACAGAGAAACTGATCCCACTGGACCCAGGCTCTGGGCTGCAGGTGGTTGGGGGGTGCTCCTGGGGGAGCCCCTGCCAGGGATGTTGACAGCTGGCATCAGCCAGGCTCTTAGCAGGGCAAGTGACACACACCTCAGGCCCGGGACACCGACCCACACTTCTCCTAACATCAGCGTTGTTCGCACCTGCAGCCGTCCAAACGGTGCTGTGTGCCCCGTTCCTCCTATCCCTTCCAGGCTCAGGGGGAGCCTCACATGACGGGCTGCGCAGACGGTTTCCCCAGCAGCCGCACTGTCACGTACGGTCTGACCAAGCCCGTCTCTGTACTCAGCCTCTTGAAGCACTTCCATCAATCTACAGCCTTGGCCACTTCTGAATACCATTCCTAAAAGCATAGGATACTCTCCCTTGGACTCAGTCCTATGAGCATCTCTATTCCTTTAGCAACACACTGGGAATAATATCCAATTTATATTTCCATCATCGACAAGCAATAGATCTGCCTCCAATTCTTTACCGACTTCATTCGTTACGCGTGAGTTACAGACTCAATTTGCTACGCCATCTTAAACTGGGATGTCCCTACACTCCTGCAGCGGCTGGCATGAGACCAGCCCTGTGTGACACACCCAACACATCTCGTTAGTCTTCCCTGCCACCGACTCACCATGTGGCGTTTGTCTGACAGAGGAGGAAACCGAGACGTGGTGAGGTCTGGGAATGTGCTCACCATCACGGGTGGGATGCTATTTGAGCTCAGGTAGGTCTCAATCCAAAGCCTGTGCTTAGTAGAAGGCTCAGGCAACACGAGAACCCCTTGGAAATGCCTCGGCCACATGCAGGACCTGGGCATCCCAGAGCGTGGAGGAGACCCACAGGGGACACTGGGCACCGACCCGGAGCTGCAGACCTTGTCTCTGAAAGGCTCTAAGAAGAACCTCAGCCCATAACTCTCTCACATACCTGGAGGCTCTCCGTCAGCGGCAGGAAGCGGCATCCCAGCTCATGTCATCCCTGGGCAGTGACCCTAATTCACTTTGATAATTACTAACCACTGGCCCAGGGAAGAGAGATGTCCCAGCACGCACAGGAGGACCAGAGTAACAAGCCTCCTCTAGGCTGCCCGCACCAGCAGACCTTGGGCAGCCGGACAGTCGCGGACAGAGACACACTGTGTCCACATTATTTGCAGAAGGGTTGCTTGACAGAGCCGGGCCAGAGTTGATTGGGGGGCCCAGAGAGCCGCTTTATGACAGCAGTCTTCTGTTTGAACAGAATCCAGCCTCTCTCGGATTGCTCTGCTGTTCTGTCCCCTGTCACCGTGGGGACCGAACGCTGGAAAGTCCAGGTACCTCTGCCATTCTTTTCTGTTGGCCTTTCTGACCTATTTACTCTCGACAAAGTCTCTCTGACACTCCAGCTACCCAGCTCCTCGTACCGAGCCCGTGCCGCTCAGAAGTGCTTGCGTCCTGTCAGGAGGGGGGGTCTTCCTCGGGTCTGAGGGTCTCCGGTGTCACGGTGAAGGTCTGCTCCACCTCTGGGCTCAGGCCCCTTGGATTCCCCGTCTTGGCTCTACTGCTTACAAGCTGGGCAGCCCTGGGCAGGCTATCGAACCTCTGTGCACCTAGCGTCTGATCTGCAAAATGGGGCTGACGGGAGACCCTAGCGTAGAGGTGTTTCACTACGTTTAAGGTCGTTATGGGAAATGAATTTGTTTACACACGCCAGCTCTTCTCCAGTGCCTGGCGCATAGCAGGATCCGAACAGCGTCATTTCTGCGAACACCTGGGTCTCAGCTCCTAGGTTGGCCCGCGGGACACAGGGCAGGGGCAGGGCAACCCCATGGACGGTCCAGACGCTGGCCTGATGCACATGAACTTGCTGGTAAGGCACCTCACAGACTGTCCCTGCAAGCACGGCCTACATGGGGGGCGCCTCATTGGCTGTGGTCCCCTCTCCTTCTTTGGGCTCACAGCCAGGGTGGGCACCCACAACTTCTGTGGTGGACAGACTCTAAAGTAGTCCTCATGATCCCCACCTCCCGGTGTTCGGGCCCTGGGCCCCCCCACGATTGTAGACAGAACCCATGACTGGCTTTTAGCCAATGGAAGAGGACAAAGGTGACAGGATGTCACTTTCATGATAATGTTTCGTAAGGCTGCAACGTCCATTTGCTGGAAGATTCTCACCCGGCGGGTCTGGAGCAGGCAGGAGTGGTGGGGCCCACGGGACAAGAACTGACGCAGGCTCAAGGGATGAAGGTTGGGTTGGGTCTTGCCCACAGTCAGCCGGACACTGAGGCACGCAGGCCTTCAGCCACGGACAACTGAATTCTGCCAACAGTCACTGGAGCAGAGAAGTCGACTGATCCTTGGCTGAGCCTTGAGATTCAGCCACAGCCCTGGAGGCACGTGGACTGCAGTCTCGGGCGGCCCGCAGTTAGATGACCCAGCCCCGTGTGGACGCCTGACTTTCAGGAGGTAACAAGCCTGTGCTGCTTTAAGCTACTAGGTGTCTGTTCGTTTGTTCTGGAGCACAGGAAACCGATGCATGTGTCACCCAGGCTCTTCCGCAGCAGCAGCATCAACAGGACACACGTACGTCCAAGCAGACAGAGAGACCGACCATCCACAAGGGGCTCCCGCGGTCCTGCAGGCTGAGAAGGCCGGCCCAGGGCAGCTGACAGTGCACTCCAGTTTGTGTCTGCAGGCCTGGGAGGCAGGGCCGCCCGTGGGGTAAGTCACACCCAGGTCTGAGTCAGAGCGGAGGACTCACACCCGCCTTCCCTCAGAAATCACGTCCCCGCAGGCTTTCTCTCTGCCCCGGTTCCTGGAGTGCACACCCTTGTAAAGAGGTCTTCCCCCCACGCCCCGTCCCCGAGGTCAGAAGGATGTTTTAGATCCAGAAATGGGATGTTTTCCAATTACGTCTTTGGTGTTTCATTACTCCAGCCAGTCCATATAAATGCAAATCGGAAATTAAGAAGACTTCCCTGCAATCATGATCCCCCCTCACCACATCCACCAGACACCCAGCTGACACCGCACTGCCACAAGCTTATTAACGCAGTAACTGTTTCCACTTTGGGAGAGTAAGCAGTATCTGTTGGGTCATCTAATTAGCTTTCCTGCCAATACAGTTGGGCAGATAAAAAAAACAAACAAACCAATTTCCCTAGCAACCGTCCGACAGACCATCCCCAGTTTCTTGGGCGCACTCGTCACCCCACCCCTCGTGCCCGGCATTTGAGCTCCCACTGGAAACACAGTGAAGACATTCATCCCTTACTGATGTCTCCTTTCGGGTCACAGGCTTGGCCACACCACGGGCTTAGTGGGCGCCATGGAAAATGCTCCCCGTGAACTGTGGACACTCGGACAGAACATTGTCCAGGAAACTGGCGTGTGCCCACATGCACCGAGCGAAGCAGAAAATGTCATGGTTTCCTTCGTGAGCATGCCCTTAGCGTGATGCAGAGGCAAACATGCACGCACATGTTCATTAATGTTATGCTTTTGAAAGAATCACACATCAACGAAGGTAGCGGTATCTTTCTTAAAAAAAAAAAAAAAAAACTAGCAATGTCAGGGGTTTCAGTGGGAGAGGTTTGAGGTCTTCCTGGAGGCGGAGGGAATGGGGCCAACCAGCACAGTTTGGGGAACGGGCTCCCAGAACACCCTCACCCCACCCCCACCCCACCCCCCACAGGGCAACCAGCAGGCTGCCTGTTGTTGTTACCATGACTGGCCTTATTTCTGTTTTAAGATTGTTTTAAAAGGTGACAAATTTACAAGACAAACAATATTCTATGTCTAAGTTTATTTGATAGGCATAGGTAGCGAGAGTTACATTAGGCGAGCTCTGGTCAAGTCTGTTTCTATCAGGTGAGGAAAACGCAGGTGCTCCGTGGATGCTGTTAACTTTGGCTAATTTCACAAGGCTCTTAGGAATGGAAATAGCGCATCCCAAAAGAATTGTCCTTGCAAAGTCACTTCAGAAAACTATTGAAAAGAAAAGAAAAAATCCAGTATCCTAAAATTACAGTATTACAGGCAGGAAAAAAAGAAATCATACTATAGTCATTATAGTAATACTTTCTGGCCAATTGAAGATCAGAGAAAATGTGTCCATTTCTACTCAGAAAAGTTACTCACTGATCACATAAAGAGTTTATTCTCTGACAGTGGAAGTTTGAGACAGATTACTGTTAAAAAAACCCTCAACAACTCAATTTACTATACAGCAGCTAGGAGAGCAGATATTGAAGGGAGCAGACCAATCTGGAAGGATAAAGCTATAACTGAGTTTTTGCACATTTCTCACACGCTACAGAGTTTGAAATGAATCCCGAGTTCTTTCCACACTTATTCACGACTTTTCTCTTCGGAAGGAAGTTTTTTTCATCCCTGTGCCGACACCGTTGCGAAAGGACCGCTTTCCGAACACCTTCTCCAAGACGGGCTTTAGAGAGACCAGGGCCTCGCGCCCGTCCCTCACGAACGGGTAGCGGCTCAGCAGGAGGAGAAGGCAGTCAGGTGTTTCCGGCACCTGGAGATGCAGACAGGGGGGTGGGAATTGGGGGGGGGGGAGAGGTAGAGAACACAGCTTCAGAGTTAAAAGTTGATTTCAACAGTCAAAACTTTCAAAATGTGACAGCCATAAATCCAACAGACCCAATCCTTTTCAGGAGAAAATTTTGCTAAACCATAACACACCCTTGAAAAACACCATACTCCTTGAAGCGATCTAACCTCTTGTCCATTCTGCACACGCCCTACGTAATTCTGCCTCGTCCACGTGCGGAACGGTCTTGTCGCTAGCGTTTTGTAATGAGCCTTTCAAGTGACACTCATTCGTCCTGAGAACAAATTTTTGTTTTTTTTAATTTCACTAAGACACACAATCCAAGACAACCAGATCACTAAGACACACAATCCAAGACAACCAGACTCCAGGTTTCCGCTGGAACTCGTTTTTCTTCCGGGGCTGGTCCCGGGCCCCATGCCAAGGTTCTCCCTAAGGTGTCTGGCTATGTAAGTGTTGGCATCCATCTTTTGATTTCGGTCCAGCTCTTCATCAGTGGCTCCAAGGATTGGGGTGGGGGTGCCCAGCTATAAAAGGAAGAAGACTAGACTCTTCGAGCCCACAGTTCCGTCACGCGGCTACAGTTCAACCCCTCCCTCTGCAGCAGAAGACACCTCGCTCAAGAGCTAAGGGACATGTCCCGAGAACCAGGGCTGGTAAGGGCACCACCTGGCATTGGATAAGAATTTTCAGTACTTGTTATATGTCCTGCCCCCCCCCCACTGTGATTTTAGGGGAAGCACAGCACTGCCCGGCCACAACTACACATCTTACCAACAACCACAGGAGGGAGGTTATGGATAATCTTGGTTGGGGCTACATGCTCTGTGCACATCATCTCATTGAACCCCCCCAAAAAATAGCTCTATGAAGTAGGGACCACTCAAGGACCATTGGCCTTGGAATGAGGACATTAAATGGCTAGCTGGTGAAGAGGGACTGGAGTCGAGATATCTGACTCCAAGTCCATGTTTCCCAACTCTACGAGACCAACAAGAGAAAAAGGGGGGAATGAGCGCTCTTACTATAAGGAAACCTGCTACAAAGTAAAAACGGCACAGTTTCCTTGCCTGGTGCAGGAAGGAAAACAAGTTGGGTGTTGGATGAAGAGAAGTTGAAATGGGACCCGAGTGCATACAACACCCCCTGCATGCTCCGCCCACCACAGGGATGCTTGCCTACGGTCCCTGACGCTCCTGGGAAAACCATGTCCACTGGCTGCTGGGGAAAAGATGGGCTTTTCTTTTTTATTTTCCCTTTAAAAAAAAAAATCTGGGTATAGTCAGAGCTTCAGAAATATTGACCATGGGAAAGCCAGTCAAACACTCTCCTTTGAACACCTATAATGTGTCTTTCCCCGAGTTAACAGAGGAAGTCTAAGCATAGTAGCATGCTATTGACTTTTAAACCCTCAGCAAGGAGGAGCCTGTGAGTCATGTCAGGAAAGGAAGCATCACAGTTCTCTCCAGAAATACTCATCATGCCACCTTTAATGTGGCGAGAGAAATGCGTCAGTTCTAGTGATGAGGTTTCGGAAACATCCCTAAAAAAGATTCCAGTGCCCTTTGCGGATCCTTGGAGAGAGCCCGGCCCGAGCGGACTCATTCACGGAAGGATATGGTCCATTCGCCTGGGTGACAGACGTTATGAGGTTCACAGCAAATACGACAATGGCCTCTAGCTCCTTTGTATAACTGTTCACCCTCAACAGTCCAATTGGTGCCATTACCGCAGGATGGGGTTACAACAAGAACGGAACTGTCCCGTGCCAGAGCAGAAACACAGAAAAGGTGGCAGAATGAAGAAACAGCTCATTTAGGGACGAGGAGATCTCGATGCAAGCACCTGAGAAGGAAGTGCGTTCTTAATTAAAAAAATAAAACTGCATCCAAGTGCCTCTCGTTCAACAGAAATGTCATGCACGAACCCTCGGGGTAGGAACAGAAAGTCATTAGGCAGACAGACAATTGAGAAAATATGCCAATTTCTGGGTGGTGACTCAGCATGGTCAATGCAGTGTCTTACAGAACCAATAATCCAGTCAGGGCTGCACGCTCCTAGGAGTCAGACAGGAAGAGGGAACCTAGATTGAGTAAACAGGAAATGGAAAAACGACAGCTGCAAAGCCAGATCAGTGAGAACACCGGTGACAGAAGCAGCCGGGTCACGACGTGTGGACACATATGTGATGTCTCATTATCTGAAAGGGAGCTAGTCTCGTAAATTACATTGATGTCAGTGAGTCCAGTGTGCCAGGCTAAGTTTCAGTGAAGCAAAGTAAAAGCACAAAACACAATTAGTGACCAAAAAGAAAACCGTTTAAGTTGTAAATAAAGGGTTAACATAAAACAACAAACGCCATGTAGAAATAGTATAAACTGTCCCAAGAATGGGCGTGCATGTCCCTTCTGGATGCCACAAACAGTTCGATGAATAGAATTAGGAGCTCAATTCTTGAATACACATATGAATGAATATTTCATGTGATGTTTTATTGAGAGCTGACATTTTATCTACATGCCACCCTTGAACCATGTCAAGTGACCATGGTCGCATAATGAGGACATTCACTGTTTTTTGAAAAGCGATCCATTGGACTTCGCGCAATACGGTTCGAAGGGTTAAATATTCACTTGGATTATATGCATGGATGAATGTGGAATGAATACATTGTCAACAGGCAAAACAGTGGACATTTTCCACTGAAATATTTCCCTATGCAGTCACCAACGTCTCAATAATGCCAAACGAATTGTCCAGCATGACCTATTGTCACATAAATGTTTATGTTTACTAAATTCATGACTCTCCTGATACTTTTTTTTTTTTCATTGAAAGCTCTAACAATAAAGAAAAAATACTTTTCTGTCCCATCTCCCTTAGGGTTATTTTGAATTCACACACTGCACAGTCCCAGGCATCCAAGCAAGAACTCAACACAGAGGCACAACGCCTACCTTGGGGGATGAAACCGGGTAACACCACAACGCACGCATCGCAAGAATGGACAGAACAAGAATCAGGTTGAGCTTGAATGCGCTGCACGGAGGAACAAAAAACACCTCAGATTAGTATCATTCAGGGAAAGGATACACTCTAAAAAAAAATCATGTACAAATTCAACATTTTTCTTGGTGGAAAAATGCAGTCTTTTACCTAAACATTTTGGACTTTCCCAAATCTCGGCAGTTCAGTGGTTTTTCTGGCCAATTTCTCACCCTCACTGTCAGACTCTCTTCGGGGGACCCTTTTATACCAGAAAAGTTCAGAAGTAAAAAAAAAAAAATGTCATCACGTCCCATCATATGTGACTAATTGGTCTGGTCACGGCCTTTTGTTCTTGTTAAGTCCCAAAAGGACAGTAACGGGTAGGCATTGTCTCTAAGCTCCCGGTGATTGACTTTATTTAGTTTGCCATTAAAAAAATGTCCTTCAAAGGCACTGTCTTCTAAATGGCATCATGGTGACACAGATGGCCAGAGGTCTCCAAGGGAAACAAACGTTCGTTTTACTTTGAGTTTAATCACTTAGAAGGATGACATCATTTCTTTAAATGTCCCAGGCATCTTGTTTCAAAGACTAACACAAAAGGAATCCTTACAAGATGAGAGAGTGTGTACCCCAACAAGAACGGCTGCCCATTATTTATATTTTCTACAACAGATTCCTTCCTTCAGGACTTCTGGGGCTAAAGCAAGGACACAAATGTCACCGCCCCACCCCTTTGCCAAGGGTCATTCAAGTAGAGGAAGGGCATTGTCTCTACCCTCTTCCACGTCCATGCCCAGAGGGTCCTGGGAGCCTCCGCCTGCACGCCCTCTCTTTCTTTCCGGGATGCCTCCCTCCATGGTCCTTGTGCGTCACTGGGCACGCACATCAATAAAATGGCCCCAGGAGCACCGAGTGTGAACAGGTGTGGCTGAGGCTTACGATGGATGCAAGCATCAAAGGAGGTGCTTTCCGCTTGGACACCGGGTGCTTATGAGGCGAAGCCAACACTTTTTTTTTTTTAATACAAAGCCACTGAGGAAAACCCAGGCCCCCTCACGAGGAGCGCCTTTCGGAGGGCGGAGTGGCCTGATGTCTGAGACCGTGGCTGCTTCTTCGTCAGGGCGAGCTCCCCTTCTTCGGGAACGGCCGTGGGGGAGGCTTCTCACGTGGCTGCCAATCATTTAGTCACCGTTCACCTACCACGAGGAAGAAGAGCAGGTGACCTGGACTCTCAAGGGAGCCCAGATCACAGAATGAGTGCCACGTTGGGAGCAAGGGGCATGTGACCAAATCCTTGGATCACGGTCCTTCTGGGGACATGATATGGAGTGATGTGGCAGTTGGGAGAGAAGAAAGAGCTCTTTGGAGGAAGGACCACGGCACTGAACACGTGTGCCTTGACTTTTGGTCTCCCCTTCAACCCGGACGGGAGAAACACAGACGGACGGATGAGAGAATGGCAGAGGATGATGGCATCCATGTTTTGGTCAGCGACGAGCAGCAACTCAGTCCCTAGATCTGAGAAAGGCGCCTACGAAAACGGTCAGTTTAGCAATGGAGCCACCACAGGCTCCAGTATTCCCGGGCTCGGTTATTTTTAGATGCGACACAGGTGGCGCTAGAAAAAGGAGGATGGGCTGGAAGTTGAAGAATCGGTTGAGTCCCCCAGCCCCACCCTACCTGCCATGTCCAGACTGTTTCTGCTTGGGCAGAGGCTATAGGGTTATCGTAGGAAGAGGGTAAAGCTGCGGGTCTCCCGACGGAGGGCTTCGGGCACATGGCAACCGGGGTTTCTCTTCTGGAAGCCAAAGCTGAGCAAGTATCGGCGCTCAGCATTGAGACCACGTGTCTTCCCTGACACGACTCCCAGCTCATCAGCCTCCCCTGCTGCCCCGCCTGTCCAGGGCAGCCCTCCACCATTCCAACCAAGGCTTCTGTGTCGGAGCTTATTACCAACAGGACCCAGACTGCAGGGGGGGCAGAACAGGCTGCAGGGGCTGCAGACCCAGAGAGAGAGCAGGGCAGGGGCCCGGGGCCAGTAAAGAGCCCTGCCCCCTGAGCTCTAGCATCTCAGCTTCCTTCCCAAGCTGTTGCTCGCAGCCTGACTGCCTAGGAAGAGGAGGAGAGCCTTCCGTTCCTCAATGGGATCTAGATCCAGAGGCCCCCATCCGACACCATAATCACCACATTGCATCTGCTGTCTCCTGTAAACGTCCAGTGCCCAGTGGTTGTTTCTGTTTGTTTGTTTTCTGTTACTGCTATTTTAGCCAGGTTTTGATTGTGGGAAGCAGACAGATGGATATTGAGCACCGGACGCCCACAAACGTGGCATGGCTTCTGGGCACATCCCGGAGGGGAAATGGGGTCTGGAGTCAGGACCCTCCAAAGAAGTCCACCTGCATTGGCTCACAGGTTTCTGCCCGGGCCTGGGCCACCTCTCTTGGTGACTGTCACTGTAGTCACCTCTAGATGTCTATGACGAATATTGATGATGCTATGAGAACACACCAAGACCCAATGTCAACACAGAAAGGACAGGTCGGCATTCCCACCGTCTGGAAACGGAACGGACCGTTCCCAGGAAACGTTCGCCCTCTTACTTGTCACCGTGGAGCTGTCTTAGAGTCAACCGAGAGCCCTCTTCAGACACATCCTGTGACATCGGTGTTGAGAGCCAGAATGAGGGCGGACAAATTCTTTCTTGACTTTTGCTTCTCATCGGTCAACCCTACCTTTGAGAGATACCCTCTGAATCATGCTTCAGAAGTTCAAGTGCATCATCAGACATATTTTGGTTGGAAGAGATCACAGTGGGCCTCTTGCGATTCCCAGAGCTCCCCTTTCTAACACCAGGAGGCTTGCCATGAGCACCCCGCCTTATTGATCCAGGCTTTAGCTCCCTGCTGCAACTTGGACTTGGAAACTGTGTAAAAACGATTTTAAGGAAAAAAGCGACAAGCTGGAAAAGGTTATCAGTTCAGTATAATTTAGAATTTGGGTGCTTAAAAAAAAAAAAAAGTTCTACGTTTGACTCCATTGTTGCTAATTATGATGCACATTAAGCTCTGTGACTTTCAGCAAGGAAGAAAAAATCAATTTAATTTTACTGGCTTCTTAATTCATATGGCCACTATCCTCTGAAAGTATAATTAAAATGCAGAATGTGGCTGAGTGCATCTTCTGGTTTTCATATGCGAGCCAGAGAAATGAGGGCCCGTGCAGAGCTGAGGTTAATTTATTGAAATAAATCTTTGCTTCAGTTCACGCTGACTCCTCAAAGGCGCGGTGACAGTTCCCACACATGCACCCAGAAGCCCAGAAGCGGCCCCGCGTGGAAGACCCAGGCTCTGCAGCCGCCAGAGGCAGAAGGAATCCGGAGGGCGCCGCGGCGTCTAGAAGGGCAGGCAGCCTTCCCTGTTTGCTCCGGAGCGCCTCCTGTCCCCGCGACGCTGCAACTGACATTTGGGGCTGATGCTTCTTGGCGGCCGGGAGCTGCCATAGGCACTGCTCAGCAGCGTTCCTGGACTCTAGATGTCCACAGCCCGCCACCCCCGCCGTGACAATTGAAAATGGCTCTAGATGCCACCAAATGTCCCCCGGGAGCGGGGAACTGAATCACCCTCAGTTGCTAACCACCGTTCTAGAGATAAACTTTATTCTCTCTCTCTCTCTCTGAGATTACTACCATCAATTTATAAAAATATTGTTGTAGTTTGTATCAGAAAAAACAAAAATCTGGTTGTTTTTAAGAGTTCCTCAACCCATTGCAAGCTATTCCCCCTGCCAAGACTCCACCTGTTGCAGTCACCAAAGTTCTGCCCCAGTGGGCGGTCACCTCTCTGCTCTTGGGTCACCTGACCTGGCAGCAGCATTGGACACAGAGAGCAGCCCCTTCCTCCTTGAAGCACTTTCCCCTCCCCCACCCATGACGCAGGCTCTCCGGGTGTGTCCTCCCTCGCTGAGGGCTCCTTTACTGCCTTCCAGAACCTTCTTCCTCCAGCAGACCTCGGAATGCCCCGTGTGCCCCGGTCCGTCTGTCCCTCCTTCTCGTTGCTGCCGATCTCCCTGAAGAACCTCTTGCACTTTGGAGGCGGGCCCCTGACCCCCCCCCCCCCAATCAGCACTGCTTGCTCTGACGCATCCTAGGGTGCCATACGCAGATATCCACGTACTCTGCGCAGCCCCCAGGGGCTTGTCCCAAGTCTTGTCCGGTCCTTTCCGTCTCTATAAACATGAGCGGGACCCACGATTCGTTGGCGTTATCTTCGATTCATCTCCTCAGCCTTCACAACAGCGAGTCCTCCCAGATCGCTCCCCAGGACGGGGTCTGAATCCAGCCACCTCTTCCACATGCCCACCATCACCGTCTGCTGGGACGCCGGCCGGTGCGATGGCCGCGGAGATGGGGATAAATGGGCAGCGCTCTTTAAGCCTTGTTTCCACTGCTGGGAGGTATGGAGCCTCTGTCCGGCGGCGGTGGTAAGTTCTGGAACTTCACTTTGATCAAGTTGTCCTCAGAGATTGGAAGACTGGAAGGAAGCCGCCCATGGTCAGAGAAGACCGGGGTTAGAACTCTTGATGGGGACTCTTCTGACGGGTCCACGTTCTGTCCGAGGGCCCCGCCCCCCTCTCTCTGAGGCCAGGCTGAGCTCGGTGTCCGGTGGGACCCGGAGGGCGTCCACTGCAGACCCAGCTTTGGGCCTCCATCTGCTTTCTAACTTCCCCAGGAGAGAGCAGGCTCTCCGAGACGGCTCCCAAACCTGGTGCTGAACTCTGCCTCATCGGGTCACTCTACCCCCTGGGGTTGCCGCCACGGCTTCCTGGAGCACCCCAGAGGGCACCCGGAGGGGTCACTGCCCCCACCACCACCACAGCCTTGCCGGTCACTCAGTCCTTCAGTGGAGGGACCTCACCCACACGGCTCACTTAAGCAATGGGCTAGAAGAGCAGCCGCAGGGGGTCTGCCAGCGAGGGCGGCAGGCGTCACACCTGGAGGGGGGCACAGGCTGGGGGGCCCGCAGCCACGCCCTCTGCCACGGGGCCAGGAGGCCATGGGGTGGGGGCGGCTCAGCGAGACTCTCTCCTTGCAGGACTCCCGAGTTTTAGGGAGTTCTCCTGGCTTCTTGGTGCTGCGTCCACCTTTCCTGATGGCAGCTGCTTCCAGGAGACGTCTCAGCCCGCAAGTCCTTTGAGTGGTTGCATGCTTTTACTCGATTCCTGGGTGAATCTCAAGAAGAGGGAGGGTAGAGAGAGGGTGGACTCTATTTGGGGGGTTCCTAACTACAATGTTGAGGCAGTTCCCCAAGGAAGGGGCACGGAGAGGCAGGCGAGGTGGAGTCTCGGGGCGGAGGCGGGGGCTGCCCTGTTCCCCAGGCTGCGGATCAGACCGGCCCCCCCGGCATCCGGAGCTGGGACAACCTTCCAGCAGCTTCGACCCCGGATTAGAGCAGCAGATAATCTGGGAGGACCTTTTGTGCCGTATTCCTTTTGAAATTATTTTACAACGAAAGCCTGGTAAGGACTTGCCCAACTTGGCCTACCTACAGCATCAGCGCACCTGCAGGACAGGTAGGCCCTTTCCCTCACGGTCCTAGGTGGCGCTCTGGGGGCGGGCGGGGCTGACAGCGGGACACAGGACACTCTTACACCCTCCGTCTGCGACACAGGAGCCCCGGGCTGTGCCACCTCTTGTCGGCAGAGGGGAGAGGGCCCGAGGGCTGTGTCTGTCTGCCAACACAGATTACGACTTCACAAGCTGCCCAGGGAGATGAGAAAGGAAGGTGCTACTTGAGAAAGATGTCAGCATTACAAGAGACACCTGTCAAAGACGCAACCTCGCTTTGCCTTGGAATAAAGAGCCGCTTTGGAACCTCGGCAGAGCGTAGGATAGACACGTGCTTCCCAGACTGGCTGCAAGAAGGAATTTCCGGTAACACTGTGGGAGGGTAGCTCCAAGGATATAAAGAACGTGTCCCTGAATTTTGAACTCAAGTAGCAACCGCCACCTCTCTGAATACCTACTGTGTGTCAGGTCTACTCACGATGTTCCGTCACCACAATCCAGAGTGGCAGACCTTGTCACCTGTGCCACAGAGGAGCAGGCAGGGTTCAAGGTTGTAAGGGACAGCTGTGGACTCATTCAGCCCAGGACAGACTGCGGGAGGGGAGGCTCATGGAATTAAAGGGGGTGTTACTGTTACACCCCTGCCCCCGGGACAGGCACCTGGCTGACCCAGCCCCTGGGCAGCAGCTGCTCATGGACGGACGAGATGGGAGGCCACTTAGCCAGGAGGAGAGTTTCCGTGAAAGGACATCAGACTAGCCAGGCTGGGTCAGGAGACCTGACTCAGGTGGGTTCTGGGCGAATGAGAGCCACTCCCTCAGAACCGTCCAGAAAGGGGCGGGGAGGCCCAGGCCAGGAACCAAAATCAGCCAGGCTACCTCAGAACTCTCAGACCTGTGGTTCTGCGGAGAAAATCGTTGTGGGGGAGTCAGGTGTCACGATGAAAAGAAGGCCAGGTGGGAAGAAAAAAGGCCAGAGGGCGACGTGCTTTATTGAGGGGGGACTGGCAGCAGAGAGAGCCGCCGTGACGGTTGAGGCGGGTTCTCTGGCACTCGTGTCCCCTGACTCAGGTGAGCAATGGGGAAACGTGGAGGGCAGGTGGTGGCCTCAGGCTGTGACCTTGTCTCTCCTTCGCTCTGTTCCTCAAGGTCACTCGCTCCTTCCTGCGTCTGAGCCTTTGCACATGCTGTTCCGTCTTTCAGACATGCTTTTCCTCTCTCTCCAAAGGCCTCACTCTCCCCACTTCCCAGAGAAGCATAAATGCCCCTTGTTTGGATAGGCCTTCCCTGAACATCTCCATCGGAGGCACTCTTCAGGCTCCTGTCCGACTCCTTCACAAAGCTCATGACAGCTAGTGATTATTATATATATATATATATATATATATATATATATATTTTTTTTTTTCCCCCACTAACACAATTCTTATCTGACTGTTCCTACAGAATTCACAAATTCATGATGAGAAGTCACGTGCCCCTCATATACCCTGGTATCCCCGGAGCCCATCAGCATAGCCTTCAGCAAACATTTGTTGAACAAGTACATTTAGACGCCACTCGTATTTACAAAATGACAAAATGTGTATCAATCAGCGTACACACGGCTGAAGTAACAAATAGGCCCAGTAGGTCCAGGGGTCAAATACACACAACAGACCTCACTCATGCCATTTTGCAGAGGGTGTTCCTGGGCAGTGAGGGCAGTGATCCCCAACCCCCGGGCCGCGGACCGGTACTGGTCCATGGGCCATTTGGTACTGGTCTGCAGAGAAAGAATAAATACCTTACATTATTTCCGTTTTATTTATATTTAAGTCTGAACGATGTTTTATTTTTTAAAAATGACCAGATTCCCTCTGTTACATCCATCTAAGACTCACTCTTGACTCTTGTCTCGGTCACGTGATACAGTTATCCGTTCCACCCTAAAGGCCGGTTCTGTGAAAATATTTTCTGACATTAAACTAGTCCGTGGCCCAAAAAAGATTGGGACCACTGAGTGAGGGGACCTCCTCCATGTGGCGATAAGGTGCCTGTTTTGTGCCCATCTCAGCCTATCAGTAGCCAGTGTTGTGGCCGGACCCACCCTTGTGGCTCGTATTGTGATCACACCACACTCCCTTCAGCAGTAACCGTCAAGAAAACAAATAAAGAAGGTGTATCACTCACAGGTCCTAGAAGACACACGGCACACCTGTAGCCACACAGTGTGGAATGTGGAGCCCTTTAGGAGAGAAAACACGTAACCCCATGGTTAGTGACCGACCGAAGTCAAGCAAGATCTCTAAAACAAAGGCGTGTGGTGGGAGAGGGGCATCCCAGCCCTTTATCTGGTCAGGGGGCTGGTAGGTAGGGTGTTTATTCGAACGGCTGTCTTTGAAGTGGACGCCCTCACAGTGAATGTGCCATCAGAGTTTACGCTACAGGCCAAAGCTCCTTCTACCTCGAGACTCCAGAACTGCCCAGGGCTTTGCCATGGGAGTCACCTGGCAGCAGAGGACAAGGACTCAGACCCACCAACTCCGGCTCTGAAGTTGTGGTCCCTCCTGACGGTGGCGAGGGGCCTGGGATGGGAGCCGTAAGGAGACGGATTCTGATGAAGGACAGCCACGTCAGCCACGGAGAGGATGGTGGGTGATGTTCCCTGGTCTCGCAGGAGGGACTCCAGGACAGCCTGGGCTCAGTTCCGTGGCCGTCAGAACCATGCAGAACGGTTTGGTGCTTCTTTTGAAAGTAGGCCTTTTGACTCTGTTGTCCTGAAATTCCTCTCTACTTGTTCCCTTGAAAAAAAATTTTGTATTTGAAATCGTTACTGAGTAGCATTCATTTTTAAAGTTCTTCTTTGTTCCTGAATATTTAAGCCCTCACTTGATATCGCTTCCCTTGATTTTTATACCCATAAAACCATTCCCAGCTGGCATTGTAAATGTAGGTAACTGACAGTGTATCCTGCTGCTCCGCTGGGTAGTAAGTGAAGAACCTGCCCATCTGTTGGCGAACGGGTCGGTACTGTTTACCTCTCTGTTGAATCAACCTCCGGTAATTTGGGCTGCAGATGGCACCATCTGTTTCCAAAATCCACTTATCTGCAGTGGAGCAAGGAGGTAAGAACCTTCCTGGGCTGGATTCAACCCACCCCTCGCTCCGACCAGCTGCCGTCCTCCCTGCCCACTTGCGAGAAAGTTTCATGATGGACGAATGGCTGGAGCCTCAAGCCAGCTCAGCCAGGACGGCGTGGCCCTCCTCCCAACCAAAGCCGCTGCATCCCTGCTTCCCACAAACTCCAGGGCCCAGGGAGAAGAGGCTGAGAAAGCACCCTGAACCCGGTGGATACAAAGACGCGCCTGTTGCCTGGGCAACGACTCCCGTTGTGCCCTGGGATCAACGCAGACATAGTCTGTCAATTCCCCTCTTGATGACACTCTCATCCTGCTGATGTGCGGCATACAGAGAAAGCCCTGACATGTGATACCGTCTGGACAGCCATCCGCAAAATCCGATTAACCCTTTTCAGTATTAACTGTCTCTCTCTGACATGCGGAGCTGCTGAAACTGCCGAGCACGAGTGCACCTCATCTCAGGTGATAATCCATCTCTGTCCCGGGCCTCACTTGCCAACTTGTATTGGGGGCGAGGGGCGGGACGGTTGGGTTGACCTGGGTTTAAACTATCTGGTGTATTCTTCACAAACCAGAAAAAAACCTTGGGGGAGATAAGACAGCTGGTTAATCGTCATGCCAAAGACAGGTTTTGAGAGAACCAAAAACTCCATCCATTCATTTAGCTAAGTCATCTGTGAACGATGGTGAAGTACGGGGGGATCATTAAGAGAATTCCTTCATTGCAGTTTGTCTGAGAGTCGAGTCATCCTGACCAACAACATGGTTAAGAATTTGGGAGGGCTCGTTCTGCTAGATCCAGGGCCACGACTGCCACTATATCCGCACCCTCTCCCACCTGCTTGATGTGAAAAAGAAAAAGAAAAAGAAAAAAAAATGTGTAATGAAAAACTCTATTAGTGGATACATAAATTTTCAGTGGCTGTTCCCCCAAATTGCTAACGACCCATATTTCTACCCAATTTAGAGATGTTATCCTAGGAAATTAAGCCGTGCACAACAATTAATGCCAGAAATAGACTGCTGCTGTCTGTGCGTTTTAAACCCCAGTGGCGGAGGATGGGGGAGAGGGCGACTTCTGACTGTGCAGGGGGAAGGGAGAGAGCTCCGGGGAATGCAGGTGGGCAGACTCAGCAGGTGACTTAGAGGCTAGTGATCGAGGCAGGTTCATTTGTGTGTGTGTGGGTGGGACGACTCTCAGCGCAGAGGTCGGAGAGGAACCCAGGGGCTGAATGACACGCGGTAAGGAATTCAGGTTCCAGTCAGTCAGGGTTTCTGCACTCAGAAGGCGACAGGCTCCCATTGCTGTAAAAGCCCTACTACGCGCCCAGCACTGTGCCGAGGGCTGGGGACTGGAAGAAGTCTATGTCCCTGTTTCCATCCTTAACAGATGGACGCTGTGGCTGGAGAGAGGCACGCAGGAAGAGAGCGGGCCGTTCGGCGCTGCCTGAAAACATCAGCAGGATGGCGTGGGAATGGGAAATTCATGATGCATTTATTCCACCCCCGGTGGCCACTGCAGGCATCACTAATCAACTGTGCAGGCATAATCGATGGTGGCACTTATTTTTATTTGTTTGGTATGAACAGCGAGGTAACCTCTGAATCTTTGCCCACGTGGTCCCCCAGGCAGGCACTGATCAGCTGTAGTTGTCATGTACCGAGACACTCGTGTGCCAGCCCCCCACCCCACCCCAGGCAGAGACAGTCTGTACTGGGGAGAGGAAGAAGGCGTCTCCATGGGTCCTTCTATCTCTGCTGATATTCCAAAGGCCCATCTGCCCGCCTCCTCAGAGCTGAACCGGAAGCCCCAGAGAAGGGGGGATGCCCTTTGGGACAGAAAGCCTGAGTGTGGGAGAACCATCAGGAATCAGGACCCCTCTGGGCAAGGGCAGGTTCCCTGATGTTGTGCTGGTGAGGTCCGGGGTGTGCAGTTTCCGGTCTAGTGAGAGAGGAGGCCACCTGTTCCAAGTCGTTTAAGGAAAGGGTAGGATGAGAAGGTCTGACCTGAGTCCCCATAAATAATTCCAAAGGAAGTGCATGCAGCTTGTCCGGAAGGAGCCTGTGGCTGGGAGAGAAACAGGACCTCCAGGGGTGGGCTGAGATGAGGGTGTTTTGACCTTGAACAACAGATAATACCATAGAAAGTAAGACACATTTTGTAGACCCCAGAGGCCAGAAACTGTCTGCGTGAAAAGATAATAGTCCTTGAGACGGGCAGGTGGTTATCTTCAGAGCAGAAGTTGTCTTTAATTCATTCAACAAATACCTTCAGAGTGCCTACCCCAGGCAGACCACAAGAGCAAGCAAGATAGACCGGAGTTCTACACGCTGAGACTCACGGCCCATGAGGTGAGACAGCATTCTCCACCCCGCCCCGCCCCACCGATGGTGACAGGCACTGCCTAATATGCTGATAGATTATAGCATTACTGTCTTAAAGCTGCTGCACCAAATGACCACAGATGGAGCACTTACAACAATTCAAATTTATTTCCTTAGAGGTCAGAAGTCCAAAATGAGTCTTACAGGACTAAACTGAAGATGGTGTGGGCAGGCTGAGAGAGAAGGAACCCCTGCCATTTGCTACAGCACGGGTGGATCTGGAGGGCATTACGCTCCGTAATTTAAGTTAGGCGGAGAAAGACAATCACTGTATGATCTCACTCATGTGTGAAGTCTCAAATGCTGAACTCACAAAAACAGAGTTGAATGGTGGTGAGCAGGGCCTGGCAGGGGGAGGGGAGGGGGACAGGAGAGAGTGACTTAAGGGCACAAGCCCTCAGCCTGAAGGTGAACAGGTCCTGAGGAGCCAGTGAACAGCGCAGCGATTCTGGACAACAGGGGTATATTGTACCCTTCGGAGTGGCTGAGAGACTAGAGCTTGCTTGATTGTTCTCACCACAAAAAAAGCCTACAAAAAAAAAAAAACCCAGAAAAGCGATAATTATATGAAGTGATAGAGGTGTTAGCTAACACGACAGTGGCAGTCCTATTGGGATATAAAAATAAATCAACACATTGAACTTACTCTGCCCATGATACCCCCATTAAAATAAATAAATACCAAACACATCTCAAAGGAGGAACAAAAGATGTTGGTGGGGCTGTGTTCTGGAGGGAATCCATTTCCCTCCCCTTTGCAGCTTCAGGAGGCTGCCTGAGTTCCTTGGCTTGTGGCCCCTTCCTCCGTCTTCCAAGCTCCTCCCTGCTCCCCGCCCCTGTCCCCGTCCTCAGGGTCCTTCTCTGATTCTGCCTCTGCCTCTCCCGCTTCTCTTCACTAAGGACCCTTGGGATGGCATGGGGCCCGCCCAGATCGCCCTGGATAATAATCTCCCCGTTCCTAGATATGTAACTCGACCACCCCTGCAAGAAGTCCCTTTGCCACCTCAGGTGCTATCACTGGCTGCCGGGATTAGAACGAGGTAGGTCATCTTGAGGTGGCTGCACTTCAGCCCTACAATAATTACTATCTGTTTTGTTTCTTTTTTTAATTCCTTTTACTTTTTCCCTCCCCTTCGCTGCTCAAGCAGCAAGAAGGGCTTCCTCTGTGAATCCTGCCGCCCCCCCCCCTCCGGAGTAGCAATGAGAAGATAAGGGAGCAGACGGTGAGCTACAAATCTGTGGTGTTAATTGCAAGAGCCAGGCTCTTGAGAGAGAAAGGCTAATTTAAATTCAAAAAAAACCCCCACAAAAAACCTTCGTGTGGAAAATCAAAAGCTCAAGTCTAAAGGGTGAGGGCGTGAAGTTAATCCATATATAACAGATTAGAAAGAGAACTCACTTGTCTCTGTCCAAAGGGGGACAGAGTGCAGCCCAGCCGGCCACAGGAGCGAGCCCACAGGCAACTGGTGTGAATTTAGGAACCGTGGGTCCCTGGAAAGTCGGTAGCCCTGATCTACTGCTGAGGTCAAACTCCAGAGGAAGGGTGGGGAGTGTGAATGCCGGATACCAGGGCACCGCAGGGCTGCCATCGACACCCCCAGCATTCGGGGCAGCCAGGTGTGGGTGCTCCCCCCCCCGGGTCCTGGAGTTCTGTGCACCCACAGGGCTTCAGGAAGACACTTGAGATGTTCTTGTCCTCTCCAGATGGATGTGGGAAGGCCTGACAGGGAGCTGAAGGCTCTAAGTTTAGGGAGAAGAGGAGCATCAGCCTTCATGGGCTGTGGACACATAGGAAGGGACGGAAATATGAGCCCCACCCCAGAGCAGGCCCCCAAGGACAAAGGCAGCCTCAGCCCCAGACCCCACCCCTAGTTCCAGGTGATCCAAGAGCTACTCCATGCTGATGACACATCTGGCCAGAAAACCAAGGGAATGGGGGATGGAGAAGGAGAGGGAAGAGCCTCAGCTGCTTGCCTGGAAGCCCCATGTGGACCCCACATAAAGCAGGAGGCACCCGGGAAGCGTTACTGGGGTACAGGAAACAGGGGCGGGGCTTTGGCTACAGAGAACACGTGGACGGTCAACAGGAGACCCCGAGTCCTGTGCAAACGGTGCTCAGGGCGTCCAGGAGGGGACCATGGTCCAGACTGGGTTCGGAGAAAGTCACCTGTGGGGGTGCTGTTTGAATGGAGACCGACAGGCCTTTGTGTTGCTACGCAATGACCGGCTCTTGGATCCTCCCTTAACCCTTTTGGGAAGGGTCAACCCAGGGTCGTATCTGAACCATTTACTAAAACATTTTTCTCTAAGATTTTGCTCTCTAACTGTCCCTTACAATCTTGGTACCTTAGTGGCTGACTTGGAAGAATAAAGACTAGTCGACTTTATATAGCTGACATGTCTGCAAAATAGGCGGAAATAAGAAAAAAATTCTTCCATCACCCTCAGGACACTGAGGTGGACAGCACCCCTCCGGGGTGATCAGGGAGCGCGGCCTTCCCAATGGGACGCCAGGATGTGCGTGCTCTGTAGTTCAGAAGCATGGCCACTCCGGACTCACTGTGCTTTAAAGTGATGGCTCCCCACTGCTCAGAACTCGGGGGTACGTACATACCCATGTGCCTTTTGGGGACATAGGAAACGATTTGATGTGTTCATTTCCTCCTGAGACTACCACTCAGGAAAGAAATGCAAGAGCACACTCCATGTCCTTGTCCTTGGATCACCGTTGTCCCGGCCGGACGCCACGCGGAAATTCCGATCCGTCCATGTTTCACCCGGGGTCTGCAAGGTGTCTGCCCGGGAAAGGCGCTTGGGGGCTGGATAAAGCCACACTGGTCAGGGAAGGTCCTTGAGAGACACCGAGGTACAAAACAACGCTTCCGCGTGGACGTGGCATCCACTCTGTGTCGTCCACCTTGCCTGGTGTTCCCGAGGACCACTCTAGGCCTGTGCTCATATTTCTCCCCCAACAGGCGGTCCTTCCATGAGTAACTAAGCCCGCCCCGTTGGCACTCGGATCACCGCGTAGAGCGGTGGGGCTCGTACAAACGACCCCCATTTCTGGTCCTCGCTCCTGGGGAGTCTGACTCAGCAGACCTGGGATTCTGCTCTGACACCTCCACTTTCAGGTACCTTTGTGGAGGATGATGCTGATCAGGCCCGCCTGGGGACCACCCAGGTGCAGTTACTCAAGAGCCGGCTGCAGGGCCAGCATCCCTCGAAGGAGGATGGACTGACTGTGAGAGGGAAGTCAGGGCATCTCCGATGGGAGCTGGGCAGACAGAGCATCTCTGTCTGGGGTGCACACTCGAGGGCTTTGTGGGGAGCGGGAGGGGGGGTAGGGGGCGCTTTTTAAAAACATGGCGCTTGGCCTCTTTCCGGACCACGCAAGTCAGGAATCCTGCGGCAAAGTCTGGGCGTGGTTACGTTATTAGTGCTTCCGCAGAGGACTGTGGGGAAGTCACATTTGAGGATGCCCGCGCTAACTAACTCTCTGTTCAAATGCATGTCAGCTCGGCTGCCTTGAGCCAAGGTTCAAGGTCCTTCAGCCGAAAAGAGTCCCACTTGCTTGTCAAGTTCCCTTAATAACAGTTTCTACCTAAAAGGCTCAGAGTCTGTCACCAGGTGGGCTGATCTGAGCCATGCCATGTTGCAGAGGAACAAAGTGGTGACGCTCACGGAGGGAAAAGTATCGGAGGAGCTGACGTAACTGCCAGGGAAGGGCCTGGCCCACAGGCTCACCAACCATACCAGGAGTCTGGCTGTCCTGTCCCATGGTCTGCAAAGTTTTTTCTTTTTCTTTTCTTTTTTCTTTTTCTTTTTTTTGTATTTTTCTGAAGTGAGAAGCATGGAGACAGAGAGACAGGCTCCCGCATGCGCCTGACCAGGATCCACACAGCAAGCCCACCAGGGGGCGATGCTCTGCCCATCTGGGGAGTTGCTCCATTGCAACCAGAGCCATTCTAGCACCTGAGGCAGAGGCCATGGAGCCGGCCTCAGTACCCGGGCCAACTTTGCTTCAATGGAGCCTTTGCTGTGGGAGGGGAAGGAATAGAGAGACAGAGAGAAAGGAGAGGGGGAAGGGTGGAGAAGCAGATGGATGCTTCTCCTGTGTGCCCTGGTCGAGAATCGAACCCAGGACTTCCACATGCCAGGCCAACGCTCTACCACTGAGCCAACCAGCCAGGGCCTGGTCTGCAAAGTTTTAAAGATGTACTGCTGTGTGGTTCTCTCTCAAGTGAAAA
Organism: Saccopteryx bilineata; assembly: GCF_036850765.1. NCBI lineage: Eukaryota > Metazoa > Chordata > Mammalia > Chiroptera > Emballonuridae > Saccopteryx > Saccopteryx bilineata. The sequence goes on along the minus strand of NC_089496.1, from coordinate 110,421,419 downwards.
GTAAGTTGATAATTGCATGTTCAAGACTCACGTGAATCTCTAAGCGTGACCCTGAGCGGCAAGTCGACGTCCAGGGCAGGGGTGAGAATCCACACAGCCACACTCTCCATAGCGCACACGGAGCCAAGGATGGTCTGGTTTTCTGTAATATTCGTAAGGTCCATCTTACTAGAATATGCTACCATACGACCCAACAACCCCACTTCAGGGTATTTATCTGAAGAAATTGAAAACACATATTTGAAAACACACATGCACTCCTCCTGCAAGGGTCATTGCAGCCTTCTTTACAGTAGCCAAGATAAGGAAGAAACATGGGTGTCTAAAGAAGATATGGTACATATATATGATGAGATAGTACACGGCCATTAAAAAAATAAAAAGAATGAAATCTTACCATTGGCGACATCACAGATGGCCCTAGAGGAGTCTGTGCCAAGTGAAATATGTCAGAGAAAAACAAATACCCGATGATCTCACTTATGTGTGGAATCTGAAGAAAGAAAGAAATGAACAAAGAAAACAGAGGTGGACGGATGGTTGCCGGAGGTGAGGGAGACTGTGGGGACCAGGTCCACAAGGTGAAGGGATTGAGATGCACTCAAAATATGTCACGGGGATGTCAATCAAGTACAGTGCAGGAAACAGAGGCAGTCACGTTGTTGGTAACTATGTTTGGTGCCAGGTGGGTACGAGACTTATTGACGGGATCACTTCATGAATTACACCACTGTCTAAACTCCCGTGCCATACAGCAGAAACTAACAGAATATTGTGTGTCAACCATAATTGAAAAATTAAAGTAAGTATGATACAAAAGAAAGAAAAAAACCCCAGCTCACCCAAGACAAGCAGTTAAGTGAATCAAAGTTTCCAAGGAAAGAAATAAATGAGTCAGGGAAAGAGAGAAAACAAGATCATATATATATATATTTAGGACCATGCTTTCCAATTTGCTGCAATCTGTAGCACCCTGACGCTAACGACATTAGGTATAATTATTTCTGTCTCAATTTTGCCAATGTGCAGCATCATAACTCAGGACCGCAAATAAGAATCAACTCTGCTGTGCTCACCACGCAGCAGTAATTATGGGTCGGTACAGCTAGCTCTTTATAGCTTGGTGCAAAGTAATTACGCTATTTTTTGTTTTATTTTATTTTATTTGGGGGGGGGGTGCGGTGCAAAACATATTAACCTGTGGAAATTACACACAGTGTAGTGTAAGACAAGTCTGTGCTCCTAATGGGAAAATACCAAAGTTGGCCTATTAACAATTCCAATCTACGTGAATTAGCCGGAACCAGGGGTGGTGGTGGTGGGCTCCCTGCAGGCCAACGAGCCTTCCATGTGGATGAGAGAAACAGCTTACTTTGTGCCCAGTAATGACAGAAATGGGCATGTGATTGTGGAGAGAGCCCCGCAGTGCGCACGGTCCATCCAGGCTGAGAGCGGAGGGTTGAGTCATTTGACTGTACGGCCGTCTATTCTGGTCCGTGAATGAGCCACACTTGTTTATTAAGGGCATGGGGAGGGTTGGTGTGCTGCTGGTTTGAAATATGATTGAAGGGAGTTTCTAACACATCTGTGATGTTTTATTCCTTCAACTGTAGGGTGATTATACAATATTGGTTATAATACTCTCCATATTTTCTTTTCCTTATTCATTGGAAATCATTGATAATTTCTGCGATGGTTAATTTTAAGTGCCGATTTGCACTGGGCTCAGGGATGCCCAGCTAGATGGTGGAACATTAGTTGGGAGTGTTTCCAGAAGGTACTAGTATTTAAATTGGTGAACTGGGTAAAGCCGATGGCCCTCCACAATGTGGGGTGGGGCTCCTTGAATGGGTTGAGGGTCCAAATCAAAAAAAAAGGCAGAGGAAGGGGGAGTCCACTCTCGCCCTGCTTGGTTGAGACACTCCTGCCCTCGAAGCCCCTGGTTCTCAGAAAAGCAAGTGCTTAACCCCTGAGTCTGGTGGACCAGCAGGTGGTTTCCTGAAGTCTTCTCTGAGACTTCCTGATGTGTGAAGGAGACTTGACCCAGCAGTGCATGGTAACCTCGAGAAGCTTCTGGCAGTGAGGGGAGTATGCCATTTGCTTGTTCTCCCAAATGCAATTCTCTCCTGCTGTGTGCTGGATCTGATGGCGTTAGTGACAGCGGAGAGGGGTCCAGGACCAGTTCTGCACGTTGGGGTGAACAAGGGCACCTCAAGTTCAGTTGGCACAGGGACTATGTGCCGCCACCCCATCCCCCGCCAGCATGTGCCTTCCTACAGCTGTGGGCTCAGGTGGTGGCAGGTGACGTCAGTCTTCCAAGACCCGCCTGTGGTCCTCTCTCTAAACCACCCTTACCTGGAACCTAGGGAGAGAGGGCTCAAGGGAAGGCCTCTGAGTACCAAGTCCACACCTCCTCCCAAGCACCCCCATGCCCCAAACATGCAAACCCAGGCTGGTCTGCGACCAGTGATAAAATATTGCTGTCTTGAGTGCTTATATGTGTCAATTAGGGCAAACCACTACGAAGTCAGAGGATTCAAAGTTATGCAATGTAAGGACATGTTGAAAAGATTGAAACAGGAAGTCCCGCATATGATTCCCAGTCAGAGCACACAGACAGGAGAAGTGACCGTCTGCTTTTCCACCTCTCCCTCTTCTCTCTCTCTCTCTCTCTCTCTCCCTCTCTCAACCCTCCTGCAGCCATGGCTTATTCCAGTAAGTTGGCTCCAGGTGCTGAGGATGGCTCCATGGCCTCCACCTCAGGCACTAAAATAGCTTGATTGCTAAGCAATGGCCCCAGATGGGCAGAGCATCGCTCCTTAGTGGGCTTGCCAGGAGGATCTGGTTGGGGTGCACGCGGGTGTCTGTTGTTCTGCCTCCTGCCTCTCACTTAATAAAAAATTAATTAATTTCGGCCCTGGTAGAGCGTTGGCCTAGCGTGCGGAGGACCCAGGTTCGATTCCCAGCCAGGGCACACAGGAGAAGCGCCCATTTGCTTCTCCACCCCTCTGCCGTGCTTTCTTCTCTGTCTCTCTCTTCCCCTCCCACAGCCAAGGCTCCATTGGAGCAAAGATGGCCCGGGCACTGGGGATGGCTCTGTGGCCTCTGCCTCAGGCGCTAGAGTGGCTCTGGTCGCAACATGGCGACGCCCAGGATGGGCAGAGCATCGCCCCCTGGTGGGCAGAGCGTCACCCCATGGTGGGCATGCCGGGTGGATCCCGGTTGGGTGCATGCGGGAGTCTGTCTGACTGTCTCTCCCTGTTTCCAGCTTCAGAAAAATGGAAAAAAAATTAATTAATTTAAAAAAAGAAAAGATTGAAACACTACAAAAAGGGTTCCATAAAACAAGTCTTCTTCCTGTTTAGACTCCCAGTCTGAAAGGAAGCCCATTCTTTGCAGTTCCTTGCGTGTACACTCAGATACTGTCCGTGTGTGTACAAACTCACAGTGGGCATCATCATCGTTATCCTGACCTTACTGGTAGCATCCCACGGGCCAAATGCTACTAGCTTTTAGTCTTACATGGTAGGAAGTCTTCTATCATTTCCTAGTTCACTAAGAAGATTTTATGCTGTCAAGATTGATGTTTACTTTTCTTAACACATAACATTTTGCCACCCACGGTGTGAAGTTCATTTGATTGTTCTTCTTGGATCAGTTACAATCTTGAACCCTGGTTACAGACCTCCCAACGTCTAGTCACCCAGGTGTTCTGGGAAGAAGCATTTCCGATTGTAGGAGAGTCACATTCAGCCTTCAGGGGCAAGGGTCTTCTGCCATATCTTTGGACTAGGTGTTCATTCCCCTCGGAGAGCATCCCTTCTCCAAGGACACCGAGGCTGCACAGCTACGGCCGCTCTAGCCTTCCATCACCAGTTTCTCTCGGCTCGTCTCAACTCTTGCTTGTTCCCACTTGACTTCCTTGCGTTCCTCCTCTCCAGTCCCGTTGGCGACAGTGTTAGCCATGCTGGCACCCTTTTCACCGACTCAAATTTGGCATATCCCCCTCCTTCCGATGACCTGATTTCCCTCTTCCGGTTCTTGCCTCAGTGCGTCCAGTTTCCTCCTTATGACCGCCTGTCATCTGCTCGTCTGCTGTGGAGTTTTGATAGCTCATTTCTGTGTGCTTGTTTTGTGGTGACCACACTGTCCTTTCTGTGTTGGTGTTGCAGAGAAACGCTGGTCCCCAGACCTCTGCTGCCCCGTGCCATAATTCTTCCTCTGCTGTGCGTTTCAGAATCCCATTGGAAGGGATATGCCCTTTCGTTTCCTCTCGCTGTGTACTCTGACTTCTGAGGCTCACGTGGACTTCGTTTTGATTGATGCTCACCTTTAAGTGAGTCCTTCCGAGGCCAGGCATCTGCTCAAGCACAGCATGGAGCGAAGGGAGGGGGGAGGAGCCAGGACAGTGAGAGGGACACAAACTGATGAGCATTGTTCTGTCCGCTGGGCACAGTCCTCCCGTAAGGCACAGCTCCGCCTGGGCAGGCCGCAGGAGCATGGGCCGGTGCCCGAGAAGCCGGCCAGTGACGGCCCCTTCTGGGGCTAATGTTTCCATCTGACCTGCTTACTTGGAACAGCCACCGAGCTCATTGTCGCCAACAACGGTCCTCCTCCCATGGTAGCGCTCCGGGGGATCTTCTTGCAGAGATGCTGTGTCCGCCCGGGTCCTGCTTCTGCTCGGCCTCAGCCGGAACTCTGCAACGTCACAACACGTGCCCCCACGACCCACGCGTCCAGGTCATCGAGCCACTCGGTCCTGTGCGTCTGGCTTCACTGCCCAACGCGGGCAGAGCCTGCGCCCTTTCTCAGGACCCATGCCGCGTCCTCCTGCTGCTGGCTTAGCAGGCACGCAGGTACATCTCCTCCGATGGCAGTGGGCAAGCCCTCTCCCTCCACGGAAATGCTTTCGGCCTCAGCCAAGCAAGGTGCTGTTTCTGAAAGCACTGCTTGGAGCCCAGAATGACAGGCGAGGCGCTGAGCACCGAAACGCCAAGTGGTCTCGGGGATGCTCGTCATGGACGAGCAAATGTGTCGGGGGCGCAGCGTGTGTCGTTCTCCGTGAGAGTCTCTGTGAGCCAGGGGAGGCGCGCAGACTACCGGATACAACTCCCGCCGTCTGCCTGTCCTCCCGGGAAACGGGAGGTCTCTGGTCGGGCCACTCAGCCGCGAGCCTCCCCAGCGTTCCTGGGGAAAACGTCTGCCGTGTCGCGTCGCAGAGGCCAACGCGAGGGACGCAGGTACCGACTACACATCAGAGGATGCTGCACATCTACATCTGCCTCCAGCCAGAGACCAGGATGATGTCAGGAAATCGGGAAGCGCTGGACACGGGGTCAGGCAGCGGCACGGTGATGAGATCGAGGTGGTGTGGAAACACAGAAAACGGCTCTCAGCAGAAATTAAAGAGTGTGAGTCCAGGCGGCAGGGAGGGTGACCCTGCAACCCACTCTCTCGGACAGAAACAGCAGGAACGGAGAGGCCATGGCCTCCCCTAGACTCAGTGATTGGTCTACCCAAGCGGCGCCGACGCAGTCTGCAGTCGTGTGAAAACAAAGGGCTGGTGGGAGAGAAGGTTTTGCAAGACATCAAATAAATATGGAGCAACAGTAAGGAATGGCTGTCTTCCCTCTTCTTGGACTTCTGGACTGAAAGGAGAACTGCTTCGCCTGACCAGGCGGTGGCGCAGTGGATAAAGCATTGGCCTGGGACGTGGAGGACCCGGGTTCGAAACCCTGAGGTCCCCGGCTTGAGCACGGGCTCATCCAGCTGAAGCATGGGGTCGCTGGCTTGAGCAAGGGGTCACCAACTCTGCTGTGGCCCCCCAGTCAAGGCACATATGAGAAAGTAGTCAATGAACAACTAAGGTGCCGCAATGAAGAATTGATGCTTCTCATTTCTCTCCCTTCCTGTCTGTCCTATTTGTCCCTCAGTCTCTCTGTCTCTCTCACTAAAAAGAAAGAAAGAAAGAAAGAAAGAAAGAAAGAAAGAAAGAAAGAAAGAAAAAAGAAAGAAGACAAAAGAAAGGAAAAAAGAAAGAAAGCAAAGAAGAGAACCACTTCAATTTTGGGAAATGACTGAGGAGACTGGATTAGTGACCCCCCCACACACACACACTCTTTGTTACAGACTAAGACGCATCCACAGCTGTTGTCATGCTACTTTGCAGTACACACACACACACACACACACCCTATTCTTTCCCCGCCATTATTTTGACCTTGGCCATATGACCTTGGCTGATGACTTGACATTTTGTAAACATTCAAGACCCCAATTGTATGAAAAATGCTTAGAACTCTGAGTCCTGTCTGTCATCGCCACACTTTTTAAAAATTGTGATAAGACAGAGATCGCATAAAGCTGACCACGTTGAGCGTGTTCCCGTGCGCAGCGCGGTGACACCCAGCCTGTGCCTGTCGTTGTACAAGCGTCACCGCTCTCCATCTCTAGCTCTCTCTTCACTTTGCCAAACTGAAACCTGACTCATTCCCAATCAGCTCCTCACTGCCTCTCCCCCAGCGACCGACATCCACTGTTCTGCTCTGTCCCCGTGAACTTGACCACTCTCGGGACCTCTGTCTGGCCGTTGCTCTCCTTCCCCAAGGCCTTCCTGACGCGCTGTTTCTACGCGTCACCGCCACAGTCTGGTCTACAGTCCGTGAGGTGACCACACCCCTGAAGTCCTTCCCCCTCCCCCGTCTCTCATCCACATCCTGTCCCCAGTGTCTCTTCTGAGCTCCAGGACCCCTTTGCCAGGGGCCTAACTGAGGGGCCCACACGGAAGTCCCACCAGCCTTCGTGCTGGTCCGTGTCCTCACCCATCTTCTCAGCCTGAGCTACTTATGGCTAAGTTACTTCCTGATCCAACCCGGAGGTCACTGTCACCTCCCTCTCTCAGATCTGCTGGTTTCCCAGACCTGTCCCATGGTGGCCTCAAGAGGCTGCCGCTGGGTTAGCTCACCCTGCTGCCTCTGAGTAAGGTCTCCTGCCCACTGCTACTGGATGGGGGGCGTCCTTGGACACCGTGTGGATGATGCCAACCCCCTGCTCAAATATACCCGATGGCTTTGAGTCCCCAGCAGGGCAGCACCGAGCAGTGGTGGCCCGACCCATCACGCTCAGCCCTCAGCCAGGAGCCAGAAGAAATGGGAAGAATGTGCATCTTGGTTTCAGCCTTCACTCCAAGTGCCCCCCCAGGGAGAAAGTGTCCCCCCCCCCCAAATCAGCCCCTTCCCCATCTGGAAAACATGTTGCTGTTTTCAGGTTTAAAAAGAGAGATCTCTTAGCACATCTCCCATCTCTCCTGGACCCCGTCCTTGTCCCACCGGCAGCCCCATGGAGTCACCTGTTACCTCCCACATTTCCTGCCAAGCTTCTGCTGTCCTGGTTTGGACCCCAAATTCCGTCCCAGGAGTGAAGAGAGGGCAAGGGTCCCTCTCTCTCTCCGAGTTGTCCTGTTCGGTCCTGCAGACATTTCCACGTGCACTTGGGACGCACACCTCGTCCAGCACAGGGCTCAGCACTGCGGGCACTGGCCCCCCGACTCCATATCAGCTGTGGGTCTGTGGCTGATCGGGCCCCATGGGCATCACAGTCGGATCATAAGAAGAGGCTTCTGGCCGGAGACACTCAGATTAGCGAAGAACAGATGGTCTCCTCTCTAAAACCCTTTGCAATGTGCCCGGGCTCAGCAAACACGCAGAGGTCAAGTCCTGGGCTCAGTGGCCTGGGGTACAACCCGCCCGGGCCTAAGGAAGGTGCAGGCGTGTCCGCTAACACTGAGGTCACCACCGTGACCCAAGGAAGCCAAGGCCTGCTCCCAGCTCACCCATCACCAGATGCTGTGGCTACCAGGCCTATTCCATCAGACAGAATTAATTTTTGAGATGCAAGAGCATGAGAGGCAAGAAAACCCCCTGCCAGGGACTGTGGATCTCAGAGGAGCTGGTCAGTCACAGGGCGCACATCCTCGGATGTGCTGTGACCACCCGCGGGGCCCCCAGTCGGGCCCCTCAGACCCGAGGTACAGCGGAATGAATTTAAACTCCATCTGGGGACCCGTGGGCTAAGAGGGGACGTGAATGCAGGCCTCGCCCCAGTGTGCGCTTTAAGAATGAGTCCAGGCCCAGAATCATAAAAACACAATTGAGCTCCCTCCGCTGGAAAGAGCAGAGAAGGCGGACGCCGTTCCTCCGCCCAGGAGGGCACAGGCTGCCGGGGAGTGGCCCCGGCCTCGGACCTCTGAAGTGGGCGTTGACTCGCTGCCCGCGAAGGCGCACAGAAATCAGCGGTTCCGACTCCGCCGAGGAGATGCGGACAGACTGCTCCTCGCTCGCGGCAGGCTCCTGGGTCAGGAGTGAGCCTGGGGACCCGGCTGGGGACACGAGAGTCACGGACATACAGGTCCATTACAGAAAGTAGCTGGTCCTCACCCTTGGATAAGGCGGACGAAGACTCCGCCATGGCCGCCCACAGAAGGAGCATGTGGGAATCTGGTGGAACCCACAGGCTGTCAGGACAGCCGTCTAGACTCTAGAGCAGGGGTCCCCAAACTACGGCCCGCGGGCCACATGCGGCCCCCTGAAGCCATTTATCCGGCCCCCGCTGCACTTCTGGAAGGGGAACCTCTTTCAATGGTGGTCAGTGAGAGGAGCACTGTATGTGGTGGCACCGCAAAGCACGGCATCGCTCGCGTGCAGTACTACTTCCGGTGACGCAGGACGCACGCCTCACGGCTCTGGAAGCACATCATATCACTTGATATGGCTAGCAGTGATAAATATGGAACCAGACATTGACCATTTCATTAGCCAAAAGCAGGCCCATAGTTCCCAATGAAATACTGGTCAGTTTGTTGATTTAAATTTACTTGTTCTTTATTTTAAATATTGTATTTGTTCCCGTTTTGTTTTTTTACTTTAAAATAAGATATGTGCAGTGTGCATAGGGATTTGTTCATAGTTTTTTTATAGTCTGGCCCTCCAATGGTCTGAGGGACAGTGAACTGGTCCCCTGTGTAAAAAGTTTGGGGACCCCTGCTCTAGAGCAAGTAGCCCCGGGGGCTGGGGGGTGTGGGGGGTGGTGGGCGGGACAGGACTGCAGGCAGATGGCAGAGAAATCGGGGTTGTGCCAGAGAAGGAAAGCTGGCCTCGGAATAATCTAGGGTAGGCATGCCACCGTCTGATACGCAAGAACCGCGGGGGACGAGGAGAGCAGTGACCTTAGGTTCCTGACCCCTCAAAAGACCCCGAGACAGGCAATCATCAGAAGACCAGACGGAACACGTTTAGGCACCTGCCACAGGGCTCCTCAGAGGCGGATTCTGGAGGCAGGGAAGCTCTCTCCGCTGCCTGATAAGGGTGGGCGTGTGACACAGGCGTTCACCAACACCCACAGAACGTAGGGCACAGGGAGGGACTAGGTAAACCACGGACGTGAGTCAATAATAACGCATCAGGATTGTGTCCCAACCCCGGGGCCAGACGGGAATGCCAGGGGGAATGGGCAGGAGGTGTGTGTGTGTGTGGGGGGGGTGTCTGGGAACTCTCGTACTTTCTGCTCAGTTTCTCTGCAAACCCAAACTGCTCTAGCGAAGTTTATTAATTAAAAATAAATAAATAAAAAGGCAGCTGAAACCCTGAAGAATAGCAACCTCTCTCTCTCTCCTTGTTCACGTGTGACGCTGGACAGGGTCCCTGGGATGTCAAGCGATATACTCCTTAGTATTATTGTGCAGTTCCAGAATAAGCCTTATTTCACCCCAGTCTTGTCAGGGAGCCTGCCCCATGTTTGAAGATATGTACTTAATTCATAGTAAGAGGTAAGGTACGCAGTGGGGAGGGGGGCCTGGCAGAGGAAGGATGGGAGAGGAAGGAAGGAAATGTCACCTGACTGAACTGAGACAGCGTGCCTGGGACTGGGAGTGGTGATGCGGACGGCTCAGCGGACGGCACCGCGGGCCCGTAGTGTGCCGGCACGTGGATGCGGAGGAGCCGCACCCTCACGAGTTCACATCTCGTGCAGAGAACGGCCACGCTATGTACAAACAGCAGCAGCGCAACGGGAGCCCCACCACCGCTGTGGCTCGTATGCAGAGATTAAATGGGAAACCATATGGTCATCGATGTGGATGCCAACACACATTTGCTAAAACGGCACGTCCGCTTCGGATAAAATTCCTAAGTAACTGGGGAATAGAAGTGGGTTTTCTAGAACTAGGAACATCTCGCAGAAGCGCCCAGCAAACATCACGCTAGTAATAAATCATTAGGCGCTGCCGTCAACGGTCAGGTGGCAGACTGCCCAAAATGGCCACAAAGTCACCCCGTCGGCATGTGTACCCTCCTTCAAAGGGCTGCTTTGCCCCAGGTCCCGTAAGTGGAGGTGTCTCTGTCCCTACCTCTTGGATACGGGCTGGCCTTGTGACCCACTTTGACATTGGAACTTGGTGGAAATAAGAGTGTGGCTCTAAGCCGAGGGCCCCGGAGAGGCCGTGCAGGCCCTGCTGGGGTCTCCTGGGAGCACTGCCCTGCCAGCATCACAGGGAGAGGCCTGGCTGCACCGATCGCAGGTGGCAGGGCCGCATGGCGCACAGACGAGCTGTCTCAGCTGACAGGGAGCTCCAACATGACAGTGAGGCCGTCACAGACCACGCGGCCCTGGTTGAGCTGCAGACGACCACAGACACGTGAGGGTTCCTGGATGAGTCCAGCAAAGGACAATCCAGCTCAGCCTTGCTGACCCACAATGCAGGGAGCAAATTAGACAGTAGCTATTCCAAGCCAGGAAGTTCCCTGTGATGTGTTACGTGTAGCAGTTTGCTAGGGCCGCTGTAACCAAGGACTCAAGCCCAGCGGCTTCAACATAAACAACAGAAATGTATTTTCTCACAGTTCTTGAGGCCAGAAGTCTGAAACCAAGGTGTCAGCAGTCCGACTGGCTTAGTGCCCACCCTAATGATCTACTTTTAATTTGCATATCTTAATTTGTAAAGACTCTATTTCCAAATAAGGTTACATTTGGAGGTGCTAGGAGTTAGAATTTTAACATATAAAAAATTTTTTGGGGGAGGGGCTTAGAATTCAACCCATAACATTATATAACAATAGGTGACTTATATAATTGTTAACAAGAATAATTGCTATTATTCAACTTTTGTCCTGAAGGTTCTGATTAGTATCATAAGACAAGAACAAGAAGCAAAGTGTTTCAATGTTGGAAAGAAAAAGAGAAGATTATCTTATTGTTTACAGAGAAAATCAAAGAGCATTATCTGAGACACTATTAAAACGAAGAAGAACATTTCTTAAAATTGCTGCAGACAACATTCCAACCTGTTTCAAAAGGTCCTCCCTCTGTGTCAGTAACAACCAATTTGAATATGTAATTTTAAAGAGTACATTCAAAAAAGACTGGTATGTGAATGTTCAAAAAACTCAAATATGGTCAACAGCTGAATGTCTAAACAGTGCTGTAGTCACAGAATGATAGTTACACTTGACAATGTATCCACGTGTGGTATTCACATTTCTATAGAAATGCATTCAGAAGAGTATAAAACTCCAAACCTATACTTAATAGGATGCATTCGCCTTATTGTTCATAAATTTCACCTCGATGAAACAGCTTTTTAAAATTCTAATTTTGTTAAAGGGATGAAGCGACAATGAACAGAAGGCATTGAATTTAGGATAAAAATCTAAACAAAATTTTTTAGATTATTTTTTTTATAACTATAGGGTAAAAAAATAATTTAATGAGCACGATGGCAAAGCAAAAGCCATTCTTTAAGAGATTTATAAATCATCTAAATGGTGTGCAGATCAAAAGACATCATCATCATCAAAAAAAAAAAAAAAAAGGTTCATAAACAAGACACCAGCTTGGAAAGTTCCAGGATATTTGGCGAGTTACGGAACCCGATGAAAACCGTGGCCGAGGGTGTGACGGGAGGAGAGGAAAAAGTTACCGGAATGGCTGGAACTCCGACACCAAGAACGGGAAGGTGGTGTGTCAGAGCTACATGGGTCTTTCAAGAAGACAGGAGAAGGGCCGGCAGAGAGCTCGTGCGCTAGGCGTCCTTGTGTCTGTCCCAGGTGGGGACGGGGCAGAAGAGGGAACGGTGACCTGGCTTTATAGCTAACATATCGCCGTCACTTCCTCCTTGTAGGGAATGACGTGGAAAACATACTTCGGGAGCAGCTCCCAAACCTGCCGGTTGGTTCTGCAGCTCCCTCCACCCGCTGCGGTTTTAAGAATGCCGGAGCATCTCCCATAGCTTTTTCTACAGGGGCTCTCTCTGCCAAGCCATGTACACCCTATTAGAAATGAAAACTGAGACTGTTCCTAAACGGGTATGACTACATTTAATAATAATAATAATAATAATGCCATCATGAGTTAGCATGAACACATTACTTTATAAAATTAGCTACAGTTTTTTGAAACAAAGGAAGTCACGAAGAGACAAGCCTGTCTGCACCTCTCTTTAGAGACGTCCGCTCAGTGGAAGACAGCAGGGGTCACAGCTGTTTCTACATTGATTGCAGTTCGGGCGGAAGCCTGTGAAGAAAATCAGAGCTCACACAGACACATCGTTGGAAAAAACAGCCGTCGCTGAATAGCCTTTTCAGATAACTGTGGACAGTCTTCTCGCATTCTGTACCGGAACGCAACAAGTTACAGGTTCTTAAAGTTTATCCCCCCCTTGTTGAAGCAGAAACCCCACCAGTGAACCTCTCCTACTGCACGCCGTCAAATGCTATCGGTCCCTCTGATACACTGAATGGATTTTTTTTTTTACCCACGCACGGTTTTGTACCATCGTGAAGTGATCATTGGGAAAAATGTCAGTTCACCGATCTTCCAAAGGTTGACACATTTCATTAAAATCCTGTTAAAACCACCGCTGTTGGATCTCGCCAGTGACAGCTTTCAGTCCAGGGAAGCTGTCTAGCTTGTGGTGGCTGATACGGGACCCCAAAACTCCAATTTTCACTTGAAAGCTCAAATTTTATTGCAGGTAAAAAAAAAAAAATACTGTCCATTGCTTTCCTTCGCGCACGTTTGGGACAATGTCTAGCAAATACGCACGCAGCCCGGAGAGCCACAGCGGGTGCGGGTCATGTCTGAGTTCCCGTGTTGTCCCCGGGAAGCAGCAGCTCATTCAGCAGTGAGACACTGCCCGTGCCAGGGTGGGCGGGGTGCCGGAAATGCTCTACACACATCTCTCAGGGTACAAACAGGCATGGGAGTAGGGGCTGATGTTTAATCAAGTCAGTGGTTTTAGCCGCTTTGTGAAGGACATTCCAGGGTGAACCTGGCTTTCTGTTGTAACTGTGAGTGACGACAAGGGCCAGGACTGCGGAGTGCGGCCCCGGCTTCGACCCCTGCTCAGGCATCCGCCGCTCTCCCCACCGCTGCCTTCGCAGCCTGAGTGCCAATGGCCACACGGCGAGGGAGACGGACAGCCACCCTGTGGTTATTCTGAAGAGTGCTCTGACCTCTCAGACCTTGCGAAAGAGTCTCAGGGACCCGCAGGGTCTCCACGCTCGCCCACGCCGCATGACGCTAGCCCCACGGCACAATCTGAAGGTGGTTCAAAGGTGCACGTCCACAGGCGTCCATTCCAGCACTGTTCTAGACAATGGGAAACGGAAAGTAATCCGAATGTTTCTAAGGCGGACACAACTGTTTAACTAAACGTTGGTTCTTCCGTCCTATCAAGGTCGGGTGTCAGGGGAGTGAGACCAGACGCAGTGCCCGGCCCCCCAGAGGTGCTTGCGGGACGGCACTCGGGAACAACGCAGGAAGGAGACATGGGGTTGGGTGGGTGCAGCTGCAGGAGGAGCCTCAGCTCATCACACCTGGCAGAGGTGCCCAGCGGGCAAGGGCACCAGGCCCCGGTACCCTCGCTCCGAGAGTCACTGGGCAGGCAGCTGCCTCCTCCCACGTCCCTGCCTGGGCTCCGCGGTGACGGTGACGGGCAGCTGTGTCTACAGAGGGCGGCCGTAATCCTCCACTGCAAGCCATAACAAAGACGAGGTGGTCCTACAGTTTTCTACAGGAGAGATGCCCGGTGGAGGGCCTGTGACGTCTGAACTTGTGGGGACCCCAGACTGGCCTAGGAAGCTGGGGGTGGCGTTCCAGCTGAGGTTGGGAGGCAGTCACACAGGGAGAAGGTGCACAGAGCTGGAAGTCAACCTGTTTTCCTGTGCAGGTGAGTACGGGGCAGGTGGGGCCGGGCTGGCCCGGTGGCCCGGGCAGAACTGTGCAGCCTCAAAGACCTGTCATAGGGACGGACAGGCAGTTAGCTGGTCACAGGAGGCACCAGAAGTGTTTGAGCAAGCGACCTGATCATTCTGGGGGTGGAAATCACACTAGAGGAATATTCATCCGGCTGCTCAACTGTCTGAGGAGACAGGGTGGAAGCAGAAAGGCCACTAAAGGAAGGAGATGCAAAAACCACTTAATGGATTCTGAGAAAAAGAGCCGACCCCTGAGCGGTGGAGAGCTCAGAAGCGTTCAGGGCGAGGAGCCAGGCGAGGAGAGACTCAGGAGAGGGCGTCTTCCCAGCAACCCCCACGGCTTCCGTGGGGTTGGGCCCACATGAACCCCTAGGGATCTTAAAGAAAGGGCAGTTGAATATCTCACTTAATTCTTTTTATCCATGCTGAAGGGGTCTGAAGACAACAAGGAACCACAAAGTGGGTAGAAAGTGAGGAGGAGGTGGTGGGCACAGCCTTGTAGGGCACAGCAGAACACTGGCCACACACACACACACACACACACACACACACACACACACACACGAGCTGCTAGCCACTGAGAAGTAACACGATCTTGAGACAATTCCTCGGCCCCACCAGGTCCCACCCGGACTTCATCCACTAACCAAAGGTCACGGTACCCCCCTCACAGTGTGATGGGACCATTAATGGGGAGGGTCTGGCACCGGCCGCTGCCCAACACGTGCTAACTGCTTCTCTCCGCTCCTGTGTGTGACCGGAAACGTTCATCTTGCCTCTTCCATCAACAGAGAATACTTCAAACCCACAAACTCCCGGGAGACGACTGGAGCACCACCACAGCAGAACCACGGTAAGAGAAGAGCTCACCTACTCACAGAAGCGCACAGCCTGAGGAGACCTGCTGCCCTGCAGTCCTCTGACCGTGGACGCCCTGCAGGACGCAGAGCAGCAGGAGGAAAAACGCTTCCTCAGAGAGCATTCCACCTGGCATTCAACAAAAGAGTGGAGTGAACCCTGCGTCAGGTCAATTGGTCCTTATTTAATGCTGGTTTTCATCAGTTCGTGTTCCAGCACTCTCAGGTAGGTAGGTCGGCATTAAGAAGTACAGAAAGCCGCTAGATCCATGTTTAGCCGCTAGCCAACAGCGGAAGAGGGCGTGAAGAGAGAACACCATTTGTTTAGCATCTCCTAACAGTTCTTGTCGGACAGGAGTTATTTTACTATCAACAGATTTGTTACAAATTTATGAACCGTTTTAACTTCTTCCTGGGGCGTGGGGAACATTTTCTGGTTAAAGAACACGAGGAAATTATCCAAGGCAGACCCCCACCCTCCTTGGAGAGTTCCTTGGCAGGGGTTGAGAGGGGCAGTGTGGGGGTGGAAACACACGACTTCACAGGAACAGATGCCCCTGTGGTCTGTGGATGGGACTGCAGTACTTAGGACGTTTAGAAGTCATCTTCATAAAACCATAAACAGAATGAAGCATATGCATGCCTACTGACCTATGAAAGTGAAGGACGTGGTGTGACTACATTAAAAAAGAAATATAGTTCCCTTTATGGAAATACTTTTTTTAAAAGTACACCATAGTCCATCACTGGTCCAAACCACTCAAAGTTATCCTTGGCCAATCCACGTGTCTTTACCAACATTCGCCACTGACATTCTGTAGAGGGCACAGCTCCCACGGTATAGGAAGTGTGAGGATTTCAACTACTGAGATCACATTGTATGTGTTGTCAGCAAGCTGGAAGACGAGAGGAGAGGGCCACACGTCCCTCCCACTCCTGCTTTTTATTGCACAGAGAGGTGGACGCGAGCACTCTCTTTCACGCACGAATGTCACCGGCTTTACAGAGGAGCCCAGAAGAGGGACGTTAGCTAGAACACGATCGTTTAGGCAGAGAGCTGCCCTTTCTCTCCTGCAGAATGCAAGCTCTCAAGTCGACGCGTCCAGCAACGATTAGGTACTTTCTGTGTGCACTGCCCCTAAGGAGACCTTTCCATCCACGGCACGGGGTAGGGGTGGGGGGAGCAGCGAGCATCTCCGGGACTCAGGATGACAGCATCCTGTCCATGTCTTGATTCATGGACACATTTGCAAAATAAAAAAATTTCGAGAGAAATGTCTGCCTTTTCAAAATCCTTGAGATCGAGTAGCGTAAAGAAGTTACAACCTAAGATTTGCTATGAAAATAATAATAGAATACTATGCAAAGAACTGTCGTCATGTAACATTCAGTAAGTGGTAAATACTCTTTCTTTTCTTTTTTTTTTTTGTATTTTTCTGAAGATGGAAACGGGGAGGCAGTCAGACAGACTTCCGCGTGCGACTGACTGGGATCCACCCGGCACGCCCACCAGAGGGCGATGCTCTGCCCACCAGGGGCATTGCTCTGTTGCAACCAGAGCCACTCTAGTGCCTGAGGCAGAGGTCAAGGAGCCATCCCCAGCGCCCGGGCCAACTTTGCTCCAATGGAGCCTTGGCTGCGGGAGGGGAAGAGAGAGACAGAGAGGAAGGAGAAGGGTGGGGGTGGAGAAGCAAATGGGTGCTCCTCCTATGTGCCCTGGCCGGGAATCGAACCCGGGACTTCCGTACGCCAGGCCAACGCTCTACCGCTGAGCCAACCGGCCAGGGCCAATACTCTTTCTTAGAGAACACGGGGCGTATATTCCACATGGGATTTGGTGTGTATCTCGTGGAACAGCGAGTGGTCAGTGCTCCTGGGCAAGCTACGAAGTACCCCTGACAATGTGACATCTACAGTGCCCACAGGACCACCACAGTCAGCAGCAACCCGCCTGGCCGGCTACCTAGAGAAACCATGGGTATCTCTTTAACCAGCAACTGCCAGACGGAATTGAGACAAAGAATTTCGACAAGACTAACGTCATAAAAGGTTCGCAGCCACGGATTGGCCGCAAGGGCCAGGTTTTAACACAACGGGGGTATTGGGCTTTGATCCAAGAGTCAGCTACACCTGAGTGTTTTTCGATAAAACACAGCATTTCACAGAGAAAAATGTGTTCCCATCCATACCAGTCACTGGCTTTGGAAGTACATTATTCAATAAGCATTTGAATATACATTCAAATCGTGGATGTAGATACTGGAATAATATATTATAAAAAAAAAAAACCAACTACACAAAAACAAAAATAACTCCTCTGTTCCAAGCACAGTGCTAAACCCTGGGGGGCGTAACGTGAAGAGGAGGGACGTGAAGCCTGACCTTGGGGGCGGGGGTGGGTGGGAAAGACTCACTCCAGTCAGATTATGTAACTCAGGGCAGGGACTGCGCCGCAGAGGAGATGACGCTTGACTCTATCTCGGGAGGAAGACAGAGACTGACAGGTTGGGTAGGAGGGGAGATATTTTAGGCAGAAGGGACAGGGTGGTGTGTGTGTATATATATGTGGATAAATATATGTGTGTGTGTGTGTGTGTGTATATATATGTAAAGTTTGTTACTATTTTTACATATTTATTTTTATACACACATGTGTATAAACATATAAATGAACACACAGACACAACTTTATACTCTCTAGATAGCATATATTATTTCAAAACACCCATGGGAAACGGGCAAAAAGTTTAACTATTCTAAATATAAAGACTGTTGAGGTCACCTTCCCAGACCACAATGTCATAAAATTATAGCGGTATGATTAAAAAAATAAATAAATAAAGTGCCTCGAAGCACAACGTCCGGGTCCTCTGGCTGACCCTGGAGACAGAGGTGGTAGAACTGTGTGGCTTCAGGATGTTTATATAATGATGACAATGGCAGCTCTGAAGGTAGAAACCTCTGTCATACCCTCCTGTGCTTTTTATTAAGTCAAAAAAAAAAAAAAAGTAATCTTTATCTTTCAGTTAGAGAGGGGAGAGAGACAAAAGCCTGAGGAAAACACATGAAAAAGATTAATCAAGATTTAAAATAATAATAACGTAATTGGAATGTATACAAAAGCTTAACAACCCGGCAGAGCCGAACAATGTTTCTATAAAAAACCACCAAACAGACCAGGCTCTGGAGAAGCTCACCAGGGAAAAGGACAGAGGGCATCGCTGTGGGGGGAGGGAGGACACGGCAGAGACACAGGCACCTCCCAGGTACAGAATCAGCAATTCGGTGATAAGGCATTTTCAAGTTTCCATGGAATGAGTTTTTCTTATGTGTATAAGGAAACCCACATCCTTTTTTCAAAAGAAGCTGAAAAGAAACAAACACAAATAATTTGCAGCTCCTTCAACGAGCTATCAGGGAAGCCAAAAACCCAAGTCAGCCCAAGAGAACATCATTCCGCATCTATCCAGAATCTACTTCCAAACAAACAAAACCTGTTGTTCCAAATGGATTTGTGTGAAGTCTATCCAGTCCCCACGACAGAGATTTCTATGTGCTTGTCATCCTCCCAGAGAATAAGAAAATATGAAAGAAAAATGTCCCCAATGATTGCTAGTAGCACAGTCCTCTGAGCCAATGCTGTGAATATATTACCCCTGCAGACGTAGGGTCCTTTCACAACCTGCATTGGCACAGTGTCTGTGAGTCAGAAATACAAAAGCAGGCCCTCAGATGGGGGGTCTGACTCACCATCTCTCACGAGGCTGCGGGCAGGACACTGTGGTCATGTGAAGGCTTGACAGGGGCTGGAGGACCTGCTTCCAAGATGGTTCGAGCTCATGACTGTTGGGAGACACTTTGATTCTTTTCTGGGTCTTGGCAGGTGACCTCTCACTTCCTGACCATGGAAGGCCCTCCATGGGGCTGCTTGGGTATCCTCATGACATGGCTGGTGTGACTTCTTCTAGAATGAGTGTCCTGAGAGAGAGCGAGAACAAGGGGAAAGTGGCAATGGCTCTTATGACATAGCTCAGACTTCACATCCTGCTTTCTTCTGTTCATCAAGCAGGAGTCACCAAGCCCAGCCCATACTTAAGGGAGAGGGGAATTAAGTTGCACATCTTTAAGGGCGGTATATTAAAAAACTGGTCGACATATTTTAAAACCAACACAGTCTGCCACCAGGCCACAAATGATTTCCATGTCTCCCACATGCAAAATACACACAATATCCTGTCTCAAGACGGCTTCCGAATGTTTGTTGTCTGATAGCGTTCTCTACAAATCCAGGACCCCTCAGATAGAGTTCCTTAATCACGCAGCCCCTCGAGTGTGTCTCCTCTCGCAGAGGCTCGGTGAGCTCCACAGAGCAGCTACCCAGCGATGACTGGACGTACAGGGCGACCACTGGCTACTGACACCTGTTCAATAGGGAAAGATGAAGACAGGGAGGGGTCAGCATACCATTTCTGAAATCCAGCCAGGAAAACGCTGCGAGCTTTTCTTCCTCCTACTCCTATCTGAGCTCTTCGCTGTGTCCTCTGGACTCTTGGCTCTGCTTTCTGATCCCGCCTTTCTTTTCCTGTAAAAAGGTAAGCATATTGCTTCCTGCTAGCAAGACTCAAGGGCAGGGTTCAGGAAACTTTTTGGCTGAGAGAGCCATGAACGCCACATATTTTAAAATGTAAGTCTGTGAGAGCCATACAACTACCCATGTACATTACGCATTATCCAATAAAAGTTTGGTGTTGTCCCGGAGGACAGCTGTGATTGGCTCCAGCCACCCGCAACCATGAACATGAGCGGTAGGAAATGAATGGATTGTAATACATGATAATGTTTTATATTTTTAAAATTATTATTTTTTATTAAAGATTTGTCTGTGACCCAGATGCAGCCATCAAAAGAGCCACATCTGGCTCGCGAGCCATAGGTTCTGACCCCTGCTCTAGGAGGTGGCGGGGTGTCTCATGACCTGTTTTCACTTGGTCCTTTTGGCCTGTCCGTCCAAGTGGGTGTTAACTCACGCCAATACACTTCTTTTAAAAGCTTGTGGGTCTCCCACAAACTTTACTAGAGTTTCATTCTACTGGACAAAAGCCATCGTCCCAACTCTCTTGGAGATCAATCTTTCTATCTTGAGCTTCTCCTGGAGGGGAAAAATTCTAACGATAACATTAGCCAGTGGAACCTTGTACATTTATTAAATACACACAAATACTACCCCGTGACCAAGTCAGGTGTTTGTAGACATGAAATGATAATTCGATGTTAGAAAATGAACAAACACCTTCTTTGTTCCCAACAAATTGATCCAGTGATCTCAAAGTTGATTTTGAAAAATAAATGAGTGAAAATATATTTCAAAGACTAAGTAAGTTGTAGTCTCCAAGGAGAGAGAGGCAGAGAAGAGGAACAGGAGGGGCTTGCTCTGTCAACTCTCTGAGAAGACAGTTTGGTGTTCTACTTCGAACACTGTGTGGCCATAGGGCATGTCTTGGGCCAGATAGATATGCCCCATGCCCCGTGCCCCATGCCCTGTGCCCCACGACCCTGTAATCAACATGGAGAAAGCAGCGTGATATTGGAGGTTCTCCAGAACCCCAGGAACAGCCTTTGAAGCCATCACTATCTACCACGAATAATGGTGTCTCCACTTATATCACTCCCCCATCTCCACCTCTGCTTCTCCGCTGTCACCCTCTAATTCACTGGGCCCACGGCCTCTGTTTTAGCCCGACTCTCTCCCAAAGCAGACCCTTAAACAGGGCATTCATTGGGGAAGTGACTGGTGCACCCAAGACGATGCTGGAGCTGGCCTTTTCCCCCATCTAGCCACGCACCTGTCAGGCAATCAATCGTTCCCACCACACCAGGAGGAGGTAGCATCTTCTCTCTGTGTTGAACTACTCAACATGTGATTGAAGACCTCTTTCTGCGATGCTGTGTGTGGGGGCCGGGCCCTGGGAGGAGGGGCAAAGCAGAATTCCCCAGTGGGTCCCAGTTGGATTAGCACCTCTGTACCACTTCCTGGAAACACCTGGGGGTGGGGGGAAGGTGAGGATGCCTGGCTGGACTCACCATGGGCATGTGGGAAGTCACCTGGGGGAGTGGGTCTGTGACAGGCACATGTCACTCAAGCTTGGCAGGTCTCAGCTCCTCCTCTGTCAGATGGGAAGGGAATTGTTACTCCTTCTCTTTATCTGTTAAGAAGGCAATGTTGAGGAGCCAGTGAGATAATAAGTGTGAAAGCATTTTGGAACCTTAGGAGATGAACAACGAAAGCTGAGTTATTCTATTGGACGGACAATAATAACTGACCGGCCCTCTCCGGTTCCTGGCCCACCCTGACATGCGTCTCCGACACTGGCCGTGGTCTTCGGGTCTGGTGGAGACGTTTCGCTTCCTGTTCCCCAGGCTGCAGGTGGTGTCCCCCCCATCCTAGGGGGATTGACGGGGGGGGGCCCAGGGCGAACGGGCCGGGACGTGCCTTGTCGGAGGAGGCGAGCCTGGGCATCTGCCGGGCATGGACTGGCACCGGCTGGGTGTTTGTCTTCCTTCGGCTGCTCATTCTGCGAGGCTGTGGGGTCGACGAAAGGTCCCCCGGTGTGTGCAAATCAGGGAGAGCGGCCGCTGTGCTGCTGGGCCAGCCGTTCTCTCTTCTGGTTCTCCTCTGCTCTCTGTCTCCTCTGTCCCTGCCTCTTCTGACATTTCCGCCCGTCCACTTCTCCCTCTGTGGACTAGTATGTGAGGACAAGAGGGCTCTAAGCCACTAGCACCCCAACACTGCTGCTCTGACTCCAAGTGCAGGGCTCTGACCACACCTGCTCCCGCACCGAGCTGCTGTGAACACCCCTCCGACCTGCCTGAGCCTGGGCTTGGGGGCGCCCTGGCTGCCCCCAACGCCGCAGCCACCTCTCACAGCACACACCCTCAGGGCCAGCAGGTGGTGGACGGGCACTGGTCCTGTCGGTCACCTCCTGACCACTCCTTCTCCACCCGCCTTCTGGAACTCACCCCAGCAGTGCCTACCTCCCGAGCTGACCTCTCTGTCGTCTGCTGACCTCCACTCTCCCTCCATGGCCAGCAGCTCCGGGCCCTGGCGTGTGGTTGTTCCCGCCTCTGGAGAGCCTGTCCTTATTCTCAGGGGCGTGGAGCCGCACTCTTCACTCTGCATGAGGCTCCAGTGTGCACGGATGGGTCCTCTCTGCATCTGGTCTGCCGCGTCGTTGGACATGGAGCAGATGGGTATGAGGGAGAAGGCAGGGGAGCAGGGAGCCGGCCAGCCTCATCTCCGGCAGGACCTTGGGGACCCGCCGAGGGTCCTGTGGGTGCTTCCCCTAGTGGACAGGATGGGTGCCTAGGCCGGAAAGTGGAGGTGGCTGGCAGGAGGGAAGAGCAGGACCCCCAAGTCCTCACTCAGAGGCATCATGCCTTCCTCCCTGTCCCCATATGTGTCCCCATCACATACAAGAGCCGTGGCAGGGAGTGTATGGCCCTTCCAGAGTCCCCCACCCCCAATGGGAAACGTCTCCGATCACCAGACCGCCTCTGTGGTCCTCGGGAAGGCTGAGGGGACCCTGAGAATAAATTACTGAGACCTGGAGAAGGAGGAGACCTTCCCAAGGAGGAGAAGGACACGAGGAAAGGCTCGTAGACCAGGGGTCCCCAAACTACGGCCCGCGGGCCACATGCAGCCCCCTGAGGCCATTTATCCGGCCCCCCGCCACTCTTCCGGAAGGGGCACCTCTTTCATTGGTGGTCAGTGAGAGGAGCATAGTTCCCATTGAAATACTCATCAGTTGGTTGATTTAAATTTACTTGTTCTTTATTTTAAATATTGTATTTGTTCCCGTTTTGTTTTTTTACTTTAAAATAAGATCTGTGCAGTGTGCATAGAGATTTGTTCATAGTTTTTTTTATAGTCTGGCCCTCCAATGGTCTGAGGGACAGTGAACTGGCCCCCTGTGTAAAAAGTTTGGGGACCCCTGTCGTAGACCATGTAAACGTCTGGAATAGGAAGGCGTGCGCTTCCCCAGGGGGCTGCAGTGGGAATTGGGGAGGGGGTGGACAGTGCTAGGGGCCTGTCATTCAGGTTGAGGACAGAGAGTGACGGGGGTGGGGGAGCGTATTTCAGAGCTGTTCTGTAGGGCTTTCATAAACATACCCCTGCGCCTCACTCTTCCTTAACTGCAGTGACACCTGCAAGATTGTTGGTTCCGGTTATACTGTTCTAAGGGCTTTAGGCTGCATTTACAATAGAATTCTCAGAGGCAGGCTGTTTGGGTCATGAGCTCTGGGGCTCCCCCGCCCCGCCCCGCAGTGGCCAGTGTGCAGACCAGGTCTGGACATGTCCCCTCTGTCAGCAGAGGTGAGCGCGGTCCAGCCCGGGGGAGAACGGCAGACGCATAAGCAGTCTTCTCTCTCTCTCTCAACACAACCATCCATCAGAGGGGATGGGAGGTGACCTCCCCCACAGTGCAGGTGGACGGTCACCTTGAGGCATTAGCACAGGCCCACTCGGTTAGGGTGCTGGGGTGTGAACAGTTATCTCTGAAGACAGCAGCTTGGGCTCATCACAGCACCATGGTCAGGGGAAGTGGCTAAAACCCGCAGGCTACTTTGTCACAGTTGGAGAGAGAGAGAGAGAGAGAGAGGGAGAGAGAAAGGCCACTCAATTCACTGCTGCTTTTAGGACTGGCTGGGCTGTTCCTAGCCCCAGTGTGGGGAGGCGGGGCCTTCAAAGAAGTGAGACTACCCCGCCGGCGGACTGCGCGTTGTGGAGTTGTGTACCTGAAGTCCGTGTGCTTTGTGAACCAATGCCACCCCAATAAATCCAATAAAAAATATAAAATGTTAAAAGAAGCAAGAAAAAGTGTCGCCTTATCCAGCCGTGTGACACTGGCCACGGGCACGGCCACTCGGCATCTCCATCCAGCGCTGGGCCGCTGGGCTCACGGTCAGACCTCTGATGGGAGCGGAATCCCAACTGGAGGCTCCGAGCCACATGAGCTCCGGGGTCTTTGCTGAGACAGCAGTCTGGAACTCCTCTTCCGCTTTCCCCTGAACACAAGCCCCTGATTGTGGCCGTCACCTCTCCGCCCCTCCAAACACGAGCCCCTGATTGTGAACGTCGCCCTCCCCCTCCCCGTTTCCTTTCTTCCAGCCAGGAGGACGGCCATGGTGGGTGTGTTTGGGGACAGTCCTCACTGTCGCTGCACATCTTGAAATCTCAGGAGCTGGGCCGGGGGAAGGGGGAATAGCTCCCAAATCCACTACTGTGGCTCTCGAATTCCAGGCACACCACCCTTCTCAGCCAGGAGGACAAGGTAGCGGGGACAGCCCGGTTTTGCCGGTCTTCCCCACACTCCTCCACTGGGTGGCCTTGCTCAAAGCAAGCTCAAAGCGAAAGCTCCAGCCACGGCCCCCTGCTGCCCACGGAGCCCCCCCTGGAGGCTGTCACGCCCGAGGAGGCAGCAGGTCCTTTACCCCAAAGCCAAATTACTGAGCTTCCCTCCTACGGATGGACCAGCCCTCGTTCCTCTGAAGTTCCCGCAGAGCTGGGGGGCGATTCCAACAACACTTTCCCGTCACTGTCCCTTGGACGCCCAGGTTCACGGCTCACGTGGAAAACCTTCCCCGATGATGGAAAAGCCCTCAGATGTCCCCTGCAGAGACGCCAAGATTAGGTCAGAGCTTAAAAACACCCCGGTCCTTTGCAGGGTGCTCCTCGTTTGATCTTAAGTGCCCTCCTCTCCCATGTGTGTGTTCACGATGCTGAATCACCTGCAAAAGAGTATTTTAAAATAGCATAATTTATGCCACTTCAGAAATATTCTCATTTCCAGAATGATGATGATGATTAATATTATTACTATTATTATTATTATTATTATTATTTTTACCTTGGAAACTGCTGCTGTCGTCATTGGCGGCGGCGGTGGAGTTCCGCCATCGGGCACCCCGCTGGGGCAGCTGCGTTTCCGGCACTGCCGCGGGCACTCACCACGGGTGGTCGCGCAGCCTGTGTGCCGTGTGCTGGCACTGATCCAGGCGGTGAGGTCACTTCTCAAGGTCAGGGCACCAAGGGGAAGAGTCCATCTGCTCCTGCCCGAGCGGGTATCGTGGGTGTGGAGCAGCTCAGGCTGGCTTCTTGGGCCATCTTGGGGGTCCCCCTCTCTCTCTCCCTGCTCACCCCCCGTGAGAATATCATGGACTCTGATGAGAAGGACAAAAACCCACAGTCCCGTGTCCGTTCATCTAACGGGGTGGATTTTAGGAGACCCGGCAGCCACACGCCTTCCCTTCCGCTCCAGGCCTTCGCGGGAGTGTGCCCCCCACCCTCACCTGGGTGGAACGGGTCCTCTCTCCTGCTGCATTTGGCTCGGACGCCCATGGTGCCCCGACCCCCTTCCCCAGCGGCCACGCTTACCGTGCTGTCCCCAATGAGGACCTTACGACCACGTTGTTCAGGAAGGAAGGGGAGGGGAAGGAGGAGAACGGGGCTGACCGTTACCTCCTGGACCGTGAAACCCACAAGTGGGTCCTAAGAAGGAATCAAACGCACCCAAGCTGCTTGTGATGAGGAGCAAGTCTGCCCGGTGACCTCTCGGGGGCACTTGGGAGGGCAAGGTGGCCCTCCTTCCAGTCTGTACCTCCGCTGCAAGGCTCATCAAAGCCGACGAGAGAGAGAGCGCCTCACCACTGCCCAAAGGCCCGGTCCTGGAAGTGCTGCTGAGGCTCATGAGAAAGCCACCGGCGAGGGAGACTCTGGCCTGTAGTGCCTTCCCAGGCAGGTGCTCAGGGGCACAGGACCCACAACATGCCTGGGCCATCACAATCTAGGGCATGCTCGGGAGTGGCCGGCAGGTCCAGCAGGATACAAGGTAGCCTCACTCCATCCACGCGGGCCTTCCTGTACGCCAGGGGGCTGCGGACATGATGCTCAGAAGCAGAGCGTGAAGGGGATGCCTCCCCCGGTGGCCTGGGCAGCCTGGCTGCCGAAGGACTGCGGGCTGAGCCTGCTGGGGTCCCATTCCCTCTCTAGTGCCCCTGCCTCTCCTTTCCAGCCAGAGCTACGGCACTGAGGGGCTCCCAGGGCCTGAGTGGACGCAGGTGCTGTTCTGCGTTGGGCAAGGATGAACGGGGAGCAGCGATTTTAGCTTATTTGGGAGCAAAGACCTACTGGTGCAGCAGCTTCCCTGTTAAGTTTTTCTAAGGCATCATCAACAAAACCGACGTTGAAATAATTCAAACAGGGCAGATAGGAAAACAACAACAGCAACAACAAAAGGTAAAAGTTCCCACACAGACTTTACGAGGCAAGTCCGTCACTATAAAGTAATTAAGAGAGAAAACTAAAAAGCAAAAGCTAAAATCCATCCCACCAGCAAAGGCTGTGGTAAGCATGAAAGTCAGGCTCGACACCGCAAGAGAACCCAGACCCAGACAAGGGCAAAGACCAAACCTCCGCATCAAACAGACTTAACATCTTAACATCGATGAATGAATAATTTTCTTCAAGCACAGAAGGTGGTTTTCAAGTAAGAAAAAGACATTTCTACTTGTCGATTCTAGCTCGTGTCCTATCTCCTTCTAATAAAGACGCGAGGAAGGTACGTGTTAATTAGACTGTATTGTTAAAGTAAAGATGAATTTGTGACAAATCATAAAGCATTTTGGAAGGCAGCAAGACAAAGCCAAAACCGGAATGCATGAGAGCTACATTTGGCTTTGAGCTTCCCGGCAGCCAAAGCAAAAAGAGAACGTAAACCTGTCCCCATTTCTGCTTTAGAGTGTGCCTTGTCACGAGGGCATGTCACCTCCAGGCAGGGGGTGGGGGGGTGGGGGTGGGGGTTCTTGGAGGACAAAAAAAAAATCTTAATTTGTTTATGAAAGAAGCATAGAGATATATCAAATGCAAAAATAGACACTAGCTGTATCCATACTATTCAAATTTCACGATAAGAAGCAATTAGGAAAAAATGCCTCAAGTGGCTCTTTGGGAGAAGAGACTGAGCAGAGGTTGGGAAACAGTGTTTCTGATGAAAAGGAACACGGCCTGATAACCAGAAAGGCGAGCTGTGCCCTGGAGCCACATTCCGGACGAGCGTCTTCAGAAGCCGCTTAGACGACACAGAGGTCAGTTTGGTCTTGATTATATAGTTTTGCAGTCCAACCAACTCTGATTCAAAGGGGAAGAAATTTTGTCTCTGTACACTGTGAAGTTTGCTCTTTTGTGAACAGATTTGTATCTTTGTAGTTTACATCAGGGAATTTCTGTAACAGGCAAAAGGTGCCCAGTGTTCCCTTTCTAACCGTTGTGTTCGCCGTGCATGTTCCAGCTCTGGACACATGCCTGGGACTCCTGGCTGTTGTTAGGGGGTGAGGGTGGGGGTGGGGTGAAGGGTTATGGGGGGGGACTTCCTGGAGGAGGCTGTGGGAAGGAGGCAGGGGAGAATGACAACTCAGATGCCATTCTAGAATAGAAATTACCACCTTCCATAGGGTCAGGAACTACAATTCCTGTTTACAATTTTTGTTCACAGCTCATGCAACATAAAATGCATGTCATCCAAAAATTATCTGCCCCCGGGGCTGGCCTCTCCTGTGTTCTCCCAGGTTGCTGGGCCAAGGCAATTATTTTAGGATCATGGATGATATCCAATTTCTAACATACTCAGCAGAGGATGAATATTTATCTTGATCAGAGAGTAAGGATTCACACACACACACAAAATAATTCCACGTTCATATGCGTCCAACAGGCCCCGGAGATGTACGGGGTATTCACTACAAGCACGCATACACTGAGGGCATCCCCTTAAGGGGAGACGATTATCCTAACATCCTGGGTTCCGTGGTGGCCACCCCGAGGCCTGGCTACGGGAGGCAGAGAGGCAAAACTTGGTTTTTTTTTTTCATGTTCTCAAAAAATATATTTTTATGTGCCCCCAGGCACTAAACAGCTCTGGCCCTCTACGCAGGCATCAAGCTAGAATGAACGAGGGCTGCCCGCCTGCTCTGCCCCGACTGACAGCAGCATAACACCACCGGTCAGGGGTCTCCTTGCCCACTGCCAGGGGGTAAAGATATTTAATGCTCCAGACCTTCATGTGAAGTGGATCGATAAACCATTCATCCAGCAGGACAACGATTCTGTAAAGAAAAGCACGCGCAGCTTAGAAAGAACGGCCGATGAGAGGGCATCCCGGCACGCGGCGATCATCCACGGGTCGGCGGGCTGCGGGGTTGTTCTCACGCACGTGAACTGTTCACACAGGTTTAAAGCGGTAAGCGGGGGAAGAGGGGGGACCCCTGGGGACGGGTAACCCACGGACATCGTGAAACCTACCCTCCTGGGGCTCTGTGGCTGGACAGTCGGCAGGAAGAAGGGTTGGAAGGGACACAGGGGAACATGCGTTTTATTTACATGGTCACGGGGACCCCCCCGGCCTTGTGTGTCTCTGGCCATGCAGGACCCCGAGAAAACTCTGGTGTCTGATGCAGCTCGGGTTACAGGACAGAGCCCACCAAACAAACAGAGCCACCTCCGCGGTGCTCAGAGGAAGAGGTCACTGAGGCAGCAGGGACCCGCAGACGCGCAGAGGGACGTGGGGGGCTCGGTCAGGGCCCCGGGTCAGAGACACAATAAACCCGAGATGACAAAGGCCAGCACTGAGGAGGGGGCGCGTCAGGGTGGGCCAAGGAGCTGTCTCTCTCTCTCTCTCTCTCAGACAGCAGACTGCCAAGAGCGACGTGTGCGCGTCACATCGGGGACAAAAATGGGGTATGCCCGACGCTGTGCGTCCTTTTAAATAACATTTTATTTTTCATTGTCAATGATTAACTTCTGAGCTTATTAGAAGGATATCGTGATTATACCGAATACAAAAATATAGATGATAGAATACAAATATTAGGTTATACAAAGTTAGTAGTTTTTTTAAAAATATCATTGCTCACCAACATCTTCAGGACCTTGGAGCTTTGGAAAAAAGAAATAAAACAACAGAACTTAATTTGGATTTTTTTTTTTTTTACATTTCCAGCAGTTAAAAATGAAGAACACATATTGAGAATCATGTGTGGACACCTATTACAATCAACAGAAGGACCACAGAAATTAAAATGAGTGCTAAGAACCATCATATATACACACTTCTGTACAGAGGACAAAAAGGAATTCACCCGGTTAAAACCTGTCTCTTGTGGTCCGTGTGACCTTTATTTAAGAAGAAAGAAGGCCGATCTTCCTAGACTCATGGTTATTTTTTTCCACTTGATCCAGTATTTCTTAATGGTGTTTCCATTCCCATAAATTAGTAACTGTTCAGTAGCTGAGAGATACCCTATTTTAAATTATACCACAGGGGACCAGGAACTTGCTCAAAGGGCTGACCTTAACGGTCTGATGCAGGTTGAAGAGACCTTCAGCCAACAAGAAGTCCCACCATGAGCTGCAGCGAGGAGGGTTGGACACAATGCCCCACATGTGGACGCTGGGGCCCCGGCCGCAGAGAAGGAGAGGTGTGGAAGCGTGAGGGGCCGTGCTGTTCTCAAGGGCCACCGCCTAGCTTCTCCCACCGCGCTCCACTCGGCTCAACCTGCCTCTTGGTGAAGGTGTCATTTGGCACAAAAAGAGAGGGCTTTGGGGCAAGACTTAGGCTCTCTCGGTGGTGGTGGGGGGGTGACACAATCAGAAGCCCTCGGTGTTGATAAACTCTCCAGGATGCCCCAGACCTACGTCCATCCGCCTCGCTCCCCAATACTAAAGGCCACACGCTGCCACGCTGAGAACGAGCTCCTTGTAAGGAAGGGCAATCGCCCTAAATGTCCGATGTCATGGGTCCGATGAGGTAGACGCCAGAGATGGGAAGAGGACGGGCGAGGAAAGAGGGCCGCCTGCTCTCAGCAGCGCGCCCGCCTCCTCACTGCACGATCCCGGAGTCCACTGACGTCTGCTTGCGCGTGGTCTTCGGAGGGGGGGGAGGCGGGGTTTTGCTGGGCAGCGGGGGTGGCAGGTGCTGGAAGACAGGAATGCGAGGGAGACAGCATGTTACTGAGGTCAGCAGGAGCGACGGTCTCCAGGCGGGGTCTGTGCTGGTAGCACAGCAGGGAGCCACAGATGGCCTTTCTCTGGGTGGGACCTGCCTTCTCCATGGGGCATGGGTTGGCAGGGTGGCAGCACTCAGGACTGGGCTACTGGTATCTCTGATTAACCACTTCTCACAAAGCAGTTCAGCGGTCTACACAGCCCCCGACAAGGACAGCCACTGCTCTCTGTGTGGTGGCTTTAAATCTAGGTAGGTGCCATTGATCTAGGGCCTCTGGAAAAGGACTGATTTCAGAACTGGTTAAGAGCCAGTGACTATGAACAAAGCAGGGCCCGGGGCCACCAGGCTGCCTGATGGTGTCACCGCATAGCCTTCCTCGATAAGCACCCACCGGCCCCTCCCTCCGTCCCTGCCGATGCCCGTAAACTGGTCAGGGGCAGACCAGTCCTCGGAGATGCTGTTGGGGGTGGAAGAGACGCCCCTCCCCAGCTCTCGAAACGGTAAAGGCCATAGAAAGGAGTGAGTGCTGGCCGAGCTGTGACAGCACCTGCAGCCGCTCCAAGGGGCCCAGGTACAAGGTAGTGCTTCATCCACGGTCTCTTCTGAGACTGCAACCAGAAGGCCTGAACCCGGTTAGGGAGCTGTGTAAGCTCTTCTGGAGGAAAGCACAGCCTATAAAGAAAGGGTGCAGCTGTGTCCCCATAAACTGTTATTTACAGAAACAGGTGGGCAGGCTGGATTTGGCCCAAGGACGAGAGTTTCCCTGAGAATGAACTTAGAAGCGTAAAAGTGAATAACTGGGTTCTATAAAGGGAACGTCAGGTACTGGTAAATGACTGGGGGCGGGGGGCTGCTCCCGATTGCTTTCGAACCCTTCCCCACTACAGGCAGCTGACACACAGAAGCTGTACACCTACAGGGTGGCCAAAGAGATAAATGAGTGAGTCAGTGAATCACTGAATGGGTGGGTGGGTGGATGGATGGATGGATGGATGGATGGAAGGGTGGATGGATGGATGGGTGGATGGGTGGATGGGTAGATGGATGGATGGATGGGTGGATGGATGGAAGGGTGGATGGATAGATGGAAGGGTGGATGGATGGATGGATGGATGGATGGATGGGTGGGTGGGTGGGTGGGTGGGTGGATGGATGGATGGATGGATGGATGGATGGAAGGGTGGATGGGTGGAAGGGTGGATGGGTGGATGGATGGGTGGGTGGGTGGGTGGATGGATGGATGGGTGGATGGGTGGACGGATGGATGGATGGATGGGTGAATGGGTGGATGGATGGATAGATGGATGGATGGATGGATGGATGGATGGATGGATGGATGGATGGGTGGATGAATGGGTGGATGGATAGATGGATGGACAAATGGAGGGATGGACGGGTGAATGGATGGACAGACGGGTGGGTGGGTGGATGGATAGATGGATGGATTGGATGGGTGGATGGATGAACAAACAGATGAGCTGACCACATAGGTGGGTGTACAACATCAGCAGACCAAGCTGGATGAAATCACAGAGTACCACCATCTAATTAAGGGTGACAGAGGATTTAGCAGCCTCTCGGCGGAAGGCCACATTTGGCTCCATGTGTGGAGTTTCCAGAACAGAACGCTGACGCTGCTGTCTCTTGTTCAGGGCCCGAACTCGCTCCGCATTTGCAGTCCAGGGCACACAGAGGAGAGAAAGGATGGGGAGAGAGACCTGGTGTAGTGCTATTCAGACCATATAAAAAGGGAAGTAACGAGCATAGATTTTTTTTTTTGGTATTTTTCTGAAGCTGGAAACGGGGAGGCAGTCAGACAGACTCCCGCATGCGCCTGACCGGGATCCACCTGGCATGCCCACCAGGGGGCGATGCTCTGCCCATCTTGGGGCGTCGCTCTGCTGCAATCAGAGCCATTCTAGCACCTGAGGCAGAGGCCACAGAGCCATCCCCAGCGCCCGGGCAAACTTTGCTCCAATGGAGCTTCGGCTGCGGGAGGGGAAGAGAGAGACAGAGAGGAAGGAGAGGGGGAGGGGTGGAGAAGCAGATGGGCACTTCTCCTGTGTGCCCTGGCCAGGAATCGAACCCGGGACTTCTGCACGCCAGGCTGATGCTCCACCACTGAGCCAACCAGCCAGGGCCAAGCATAGATTTTTAAATTGGTAAGATCAAAGAAACACCTCCTTCAAGGTCTGACAGACGACTGTTTGTTTGCAGGGTGAGGTTCAAGCCTGGACAGTGTTTGATGGGTCTTGTATTCCCCTACCCTGTATCTCAAGCACCAGAGTGACACTTCGAATACTGTGGCAGCCACGTCCGAGAAAGCTTTCTGAACAAACACGTGGCCAGTGCCGTAGCCTCGAGAGCCAGGGGGCTGCCCCACGGGAGCCCCTCAGAGTCAGGGATCTTGACTGATTTTCATAATGGACCCTTTGGCTCACTCTTTTATCTTTCATGGTTCAATTCCCATTCTCCTCTTTTAAATTCACCAACAAAGAGTGAGCCCACTGAAACCCTAGGCCCCATGTGGGACCCCGTACAAAAAAGATACCCAGGCCCCCGTCTGTGGTCTGCCCTTCCTCTCTCTACCCGCGACCTTTCGGTGTGGCCTCCGATGTGCTGTCATTGCTAGGTCAGGCGAGTAACAAATCTTTTATTTTATTTTTTTCACCAAAGTCTCTGGAATTCTATGCTCACGTTGGTGTTGACAGGCTGAGATGGGCACAAAACACAAGGAATGGGTCAATGGCATGCAGTGGAGGGCCCGTGAATGCTGCCGGGGACGGCATGTGCCACAGAAGTCCTTCCTACCTGGGGCGAGCTGGCGGGTCTGTCACCAATAAGCACCATGACAGCACCCACTGCCGGGTGTGAGAGACATCTTGCAAGAGATGACAGCTTCAAGTGGCAACAACTAGAGATGGAGTGGACGGCAAGCCCACGGCTGAGCTCTGAGCGTGGCGGGCTGTGAGCCGATCACCCCGTGGCAGAGGAATGACCCTACAACAGCCTGCTGGCAAAGGGAGCCCTGCCACGCGTCCCGGGAACACAGCGGGCTTCCAACTAATCCCGACACACGCACCCACGGCCGTGCCACCTGAACACGTGGTCACGCGGCAGGTAAGTCCAACAAGAAGCTGAGAGCAAAGAGCCTCGGGAAATCAACTTAGAGTTAGTTGGTCAGTTTCCATGGTAGCAACCAACAACTCCAGCTTCTGAACAGCCATCGTTAGGTAGCCGAGGGCCCGTTCCCATCGCGGCACCTCTAGAGACAGAGGGACACCAAAAGCCACTGTGGCCACAGAAGGACAACCGTCCCTCTCGCCTCAGAGAGGAAGCCCACGCTGGGGCTGGTGTTCTTCCACAACAGCAAGCAGTCAACCACAAAGACGGCAATGCGCCCCCTCTCTCACAGGGAGAGTAGCAGACATTCTGTGAAAACGTCCCCATAAAAAACAGCAACAACAAAACCCCCGGAACAAGAAAGTAAAAGCTTGTAGAAGGACAAATACTGCTTTTTAAGGGGAAAAAAGCAGGTCTCCCGTTAGGAAAAGCTCACGGCCACGTAAGGACCTCACTTCTCCTATGTCCCCCGGGAGTTCTGTGGTCATGCTGCACCGCCTGGAGTCGGGGCAGACACACAGGATGTGAGCGGGGTGTTTCCCGCTCCCGACTGGGCTGATCTCAATGTGCCGGGGGCGACCCTGGGTGGGGCTCTCCCGGCCGCCTGGTCATTCCCCACCCGCCCCTCGACGGCATGCCGGCCTCTGCACACGGCCAGGCTGCTGAGCCACCGAGAGCCACGTGCAACAGCAGCCCGGAGAAGAGAAGCGTGGTGGACCTCCAAAGAATGTTCCTGGGTCTGTCGGCTGGTATCAGAGGCGCTGGTTTAAATGGCATGGGAAGGCCTTCAGCTCATGTTTGCATTAATGGGCAGGCCGCTACGCCACTGAGCGGTGAGCACATCAGAGAAGATCGATAACGAGTGTAAGAGTGTGGAAAGGGTGTCCGCTTCGGGGACCCAGCACTGCCGAGGGCTCCAGCACCCAAATCTACCTGGGGAGGGTGGGGGTCCCAGGGAGGCACGGCCGACCAGGGGTGAGTGGTCTCAGGGATCTGGTCTTTGCCCAAATTAGAGCCAACTCTTGCATTCTCTGAATGGTGACTGCCTGTCCCCACCCGGGGGCGGCCAGTGGGAGGGGGACTCTGTTAAAACATCGGCCGACTTGTTAAAACAGTCAGACAGAGCTCATCACGGAACAGCTAGTCTTCACAATCAAACTTTCACCAGCACTGCACCTGGAGTGGACAGCCCTCCAAGGTCCTGGGGCCGGTTCCTCACTTCACTGCCAGGAATGTCGCTCCCCCTTGACTGTCCCTCTGTCACCGTAACAACCAAACCACCGACCACCGAGACCCAGAGTTGTGATCGCTGTGGCCTCCTGCTCCCCGAAATCAGAGTAACCGCCAGTCCCCACGCTGACGTTGGGAAGGAGGGATCTGGGTTCTGTGGAGGCAGAGCCACGACAGAGCCACGCTTCGGGCCCCGACTTACCCTCTGGTGAGGCGGGGGCGGCGGGGGCGGCGGAGAGCCTGCCACGTCCTGGTGGTCCATCAGGTTCCCGTAGTCGGCCGTGCTGCCCTTGAGCGGCAGAGGTGGCGGGAGGTCGGCCACGTCCACCCCGGCCACGGTCATGCCGTTCAGCTCCAAACCTGGAAGGCCGACGGATGGAGCATCAGACCCACATCCCCACTGGGGGTGTGCGCAGGGGCGGCGGCTGCCCGGTCTGCCCGGAGTGGGAGGGAGGCAGAAACGCTAGATCCCGCAGAGATGCCTGTCAGCGGGGCCGAGGCAAGGGCGAGGGGCGTGGGGAGGGCAGGGCCCGGGGTCCTGTCCCACGGGCATGTTCCAGAACAGGAACATCAGGTCCCTTAAGGCACTAAACCCAGAGCCTGGACCCTCTGTAGACACAGCCATGTCACGGCAGGGCCACTTCTGGTCCCTCTCTGGGTTCCTTAAACAGCTGGGTGTCACGAGGACCATCTCCACCTGCCATTCTCAAAGGGCAGCCAGGGCTCTGCCCAGCCCTGCACAGTGACTACCTGGGAGCACCCCCCCTCCGCCAGATCTAAGAATCTGCACGACCCGCTGCCCCCATGCGGGTCTCTCTCTCTCGACAGGAAAAGCCATGATTGTACAAAATGAAGTTATATGAGCAGGAGCAGGCTTTCAACAAGCCGCAAGAGGGACAATCGATCCTTTCACAAGTGGACGGAAAAGGTGGCCGTTTGCAGATGGAGAAGCAGTCGCGAAGGCCTTCAGCCCTTGTTGAAAGTCTTAGAAATAACTCTGTTTTCCTTTTAAAGGGAGGAAAATGGACATGCTGGGTGATGGGTCCCTTTCTCTCAGAGTTAGTTCTCCTGGTGACCCATCGGATGAGAACATCCTTCCTGAGGGACCAACCCCCAGGAAGGGCTGGGTCAGCGCACAGGGTGGCCTTGTGGGGGCCCCGAGGGGGCCGACCGGGGGGGCCTCTGACTGAAGGCTTGCCCCTGGGAACGGCTGGCCGGTCGTGTTCACTGTGGCAGAATGAATGTAAAATACCATTTGCCATCTGTGTCTATTTTAAGTGTACAAATCAGTGGCATTTGTTACATTTAGAAAGTTCGCCTCCATCACCGTTATTCCCACAATTTTCTTCTCTCTCCCAACACAGAGTCTCCCCGCAGAAGGCCAACTGCCCCGCCCCTCTCCCCCAGCACACAGGAGGTTTTGAGAGCCCTGGCAGGGAACTCGGGGAGCCCAGGACAAGGCTCTGGCCTGACGTGCTGCTCTCCTGAGAGGGACACTGGAGGAAGGCGGTTGCCCGTGGACACCATCTGTCTGCTGCCTGGGGAGGAAATGGGTCTAACTCTAGAGGCTCTGACCAAGGGGGGAGGCCCAGGACGTGCCCAGGAGAGTGCCCACTCACTGGACTGGAGGCTGAAGCTGAGCTTGGCCCGCGGCATGACTGGAGGGGGTGTCTGCTGCGCGGGCGGTGAGGAGGGGGACACCGAGAAGCGCCTCTCGGTCCCAATGACGTTGATCACCTGGCTCTTCGGCCTCTGGGGCCGCAGGGGACTTATCTGTGTTGGGGAGACAGAAAGAGCACAGTTAGGGTCTGTCTTGGCCTACGTGTGACACCTCAAAATTCCTATGTTGAAGTCCTGACCCCCACACCCCACGTGCCCATCAACGTGACCTGTTCTGGAAAAAGGGGCCTCTGCGGGTGATCAAGTTAAGACGTCATCCGGGTGAGCCCGAGTTCAGTATGATTCACGTCCTTACCAGAAGGGGGGCTCTGACACAGACACGTGCACACCAAGGGGGACAACATGTGACCACGAAGGCAGAGGTCGGGGGGGTGCTTCTACAAGCCAAGGAACCCCAAGGTGACCAGCGACCCCCAGACGCTGCGGGGAGGCCCTGCGCCCACCGTGCCTCACAGAGCTCAGAAGGAGCCCGTCGGGCGACAGCCTCATCACGGACTGCCCGCCTCTGCCCGGGAGACAGTGCGCTTCTGCCGCCCGAGCCCTGGTCTGGGGGACTCTGTCTCAGCAGTCCCCACAGACATGTCTGTGACATCAGGGAATTTTATTCACAGATTTCCTACACCTCAGTCTCAGGCTATTAGGCCTTGAGGGTCACAAACATTTCAAACTACTCTAAGGCAGGAGTGACTCAATATGTCATTAACCAGCAGAAAAGGGGGGGGTTCCGACCCCTCCAGGAAGGGCAGGGGGTATGAGCATGCCATCTAAGGGGCCTGCAAGGGCAGGGCCCGTCGGGAGGCTCCTGAGGCTGGCAGGAGGAAGGGTTAAGCCGTTTGGGAGATGGGGTGGTTGAGGGGACATGAGCCACAGGCTGACTTCCGGAGCAGATGTCACCGTCCTGGGCAGAAGTGCTGTCGTGTGTGTGTGTGTGGGGGGGGTGTCTGGGAAGGCCTGGAGCAGCTCTGCACTCTCCTGGGTGACGGCGACAGTGGCCTGGCAGCAGGGAGGCCGGGACTTCTCCCATCTGCCCTGTCGCATCCCGGAGGAGCTCATTCTGCTGACTCTGGAGACACAGGCTGCTCCAGGGGTCAGATGCCAACTGCACCTGAGGGTTCACCCGCCCACCCCGGCTCTGAGAAGCAAAAAGGGCCGCTGCTTCCGCTGCAGGAAACCTCCCGGGTGTGGAGTCCGGGGGCCCCAGCCTGGACCGCTGGCTCAGCCCTGCGGCACCTGGCCCATCCAAGCCACACTGTGGCTGGACTCCGGCTGCCTAACGACTCACTGACCTCTCCGACACCTGTCACCTGCAGGCGGAGGCTGCCCTGTGCACAGACTGACAGCTGGGCTGGACCGAGGACAGCCTGCCCCCAGTGAGAAGTCAGAAGTCCTGGCTCCGAGCTGCATGGTCATTGGGAGGCTCGTCAGAGGCCGCAGGAGGGTCCAGGTCCTGTGCTGTGACCCTGGAGCCTTCTGCGGACGTGCCGAGGGTACTCTGGGTCAGCTAGAGGAGGCCCACCCTGTGCGGACTGCAGCCCGTCTTTGACGGTGTCCTTGCAGGCCAGCAGGGCCACGTGGGGAGGGATAGAGCCAGCACAGTGATGGCCCCGTGCCTAGCATGTCCCTAGAGTTTTTTTCACACAACTTAATTGTGATCAACTCAGCTGCTTGGCTCAACTTCCGAGGCCCCGATTCTAACAACTTCAGAGAGAGCTTAAATAAAAACACACAGAAGACTCACACAGTGTCTGGCACTCAGTAACTATTCAAAATATGTTTCTATTAATCCCCCCACCCCACTATGAGGCCTTGAGATGTTGAGAACTATATCCCGAGCTGAGAGAAGGGGATGTTGGCCTGCCCCCGTGGGGTCACTGCCCTCTGACTTTCTAGAACAATGGACAGAGAATGTGGGTGCATTCATTCACCCAAAGCTTCTCAGTCCCCCGCAAAAACCAAGATCTGGACGCTGAATGCTGGCCTCCGCCGGCCCCTCGCCTGGGCCCGGACACCCCGGGAACCACGGCCCAGCTGCAGTCAGAGCCATGCAGAAAGGCCTCCGAAGGGCAGCGCCCTCTTGACGGCCATCACGGCTCCCGGGTCTGCTGCCTTCTGGCTCTAGACAGCCAAGGACAGGCGAGCGCTGTCCTGAGCAGCACGCTGTGTGGCTGAAACGTACCCTCTGCGGTCCATGACACTGAGAGCCAATGAAGTATGTCTTATTGAAGGTGGTCCCCTCTGAGCCCTTCAATCACAGCCAGCACAGGTCACGGGCTTGGCCACCTACAGCCACCGGACGGACAGAGCCCTTCTGTTGCTAGAGGGAGGTGGCTCCAAGCCTGGCTTAACCTTCGATGCCTGGAAGGGCCCCTCCTCTGCTGTGTGTTTGGTCTGCAAACAGCGCTTTCTAAATAGGGTTCAGCCCAGGGGCTGCCCCGTGCCTCGTTTTTGCCCTCATGCTGAAAACGCAGCTGGGAGCTTCCGGAAGCTTCTGGAAGCTTCCGGGAGCAGCCGCCCACCTGCCCACCAGGCTCAGCCTCGCGCAGTGCAGGCTTCACTGCAGTCACATGGCGGGGACTCCGGAGGGAACAGGATTCCCTGGGATCTATTTTTAATGCCCACTAACCAGCATGTGTCATGCCAAGTCCCTGAAAATCCTTCTGAAAGATGGCCAAGACATGTGAGCGTGGAGCAGGGGAGTCCGGGGAGACAACAGGGGACCCCGTGTGGCCAGCAGACCCCAGCAGGAAGGGCTCCAGCGGGTAGCTCGGAGTGGCCAGGGGGTCACTGCGGCCATGTGGCTTCTGGGCAGGAAGGGGCCAGGGAAAAGGTACACAGGGCACTGTTTCCCGACAACACAGCATGGCTGTTCATCTCTGAGACATCAGGATGCCCAAGACCACGTGGGTCCCGCTCGAATCCCTTGGGAGGGCGGGCGGCGTAGAGCAGGGAAAACACTTTGGTCGCCCTACGGCAGCGGGTTCTGTAAGGGGTAGGTGGAGGGAGACCCCGATTTTTAAGTGACTATTCTGCAGTCAAGTCAGTAAGCCCCAGTGGACGATCCCTCCGGCCAACCGCGGAGCCAAGGCTGGTCCCCAGCGGCGCCCCAGCAGGAGCAGGGTGCCCCCAGAAGGTACCGTTTCCGAAAGGATGACCGCCTCGGCCGGCTGCGGGGCCGCGTCGGCGGGCTTGAACTCCTTCTCGAAGATCTCCTGGTGCTTGCTGTTCCTCTTCTCCTTCTTCTTCTCCTTCTTCTCCTTCTCCCCATCATCCTTGTCCAGCTTGTCCTGGGACCGGGAGTGCATTTTCTTCGGCAGGAGGGGCTCCAGGGCAAACCTAAGGGAAACGGTGGTGTCAGTCGTGGGCCTTGTCCCGGAGAGGGGCTGCCTCCACCCCGTGGACACGCGCACAGTCACGCACAGGAAGCCTCAGTGCTGCCTGGGGACCACCGGCCTTCACAGGAAAGGGCGGTTTTATTTTGTACTTATTTTATTTTATTTTTCCTTTCTAGGTGAGAGGAGGGGAGAAAGAGAGACAGGCTCCCACATGTGCCCTGACTGGGATCCACCCTGCAACCCCAGTCGAGGGCTGATGCTCTGCCCATCTGGGGCCATGCTGCCAACCAAGCTATTTTTAGCACTCCATGGAGCCATCCTCAGTGCTTGGGGCTAATGTGCTTGAACCAATCGAGCCATGACTGATGGATGGGGAGAGAGAAAAAGAGAAAAAGAGATAGAGAGAGAGAGAAAGGGAAAGGGGAAGTGGAAGGGTGGAGAAGCAGATGGGTGCTTCTCCTGTGTGCCCTGACCAGGAATCAAACCCAGGACGTCCACATGCCGGGCCAACGCTCCACCACTGAGCCTGGAAAGAATGATTTTAAAAAGGGGGAGTGAGGGAGACTTGAGATACATAGTAACCAATTGCAATGGCTGGACTGTGTTTGCACCTCAGAAACAACAAAGGGGAGGAGAAATCCACAGTTACAGGATAACGAGGAACAGGAGGTCTGACACTGTTCAGGGATTTCTGTGGATGGCAGTGGGAGGGAGGTACTTGTGGAGGGTCTGCTTCCCAGGGGAGCCCTCCCCTTGCAGCGATCCGTTCTGAGATATTCACAAACGCAACGGGAAGTTGGCGGGTGCCATGGAATTTCTGGCGCCGCCATTCCGACCAGGTTTCTGTGGCTGGATATGAAGGTTCTAGATAGGAAGGTTCTAGATAGGAAGGTTGCTTCAAGTTCAGAGTCCTGTGGGGGGCTCAGCTGCAGGTTTCAGGAGATGCCTGTGGGTTTTCAGAATGGAGGAGCTAGAGACCGAGGACCTGGGTCCGATCTCTGCCCCCTGCTGGTGACGCTCACCGTGGGCTGGAGGGCCCCAGACACAAGATGGAGGGAGCACGCCGCCGCCTGTCTGCTCAGTGACACCAACCAGGTGGTGCAAAAACACGTTAATGGCCAGCCTACCCAGTTAACAACCTGGGAGAGGTCTGTAAGGCACACGTCCGAGCTGGGCGCGTACACACTTATACACACAACTGCAACCTGCTCACTTCATATAAGACAGGGGTGAGGGGGTTCCTGGTTCTAGAAACCTCAGAAAGGGGAGGAAATGGGTCCACTTCCAGGATGGACATTTCATTCTCTGCAGCAGGGAGGCGACAGGAGATGGGACCAACGTGGATCAAGATACGAAAGCAGCTTTAACTCCTTATAGTGCTAACTCACACACAAGCTATTGTTATCAGTAGGATCATATATATATATATATATATATATATATATAAAAACATAGCACACGAACATGGTATTTCACAAGAGATGCGGTCTGTGAAAAGGAGGTATAGTCATGCCATCACAGAGGAGAAATCGCCTGCATTGTGATTTCTGATCAGTGTCTTTCAAACCGTGGGCTA
The DNA here is from genome assembly GCF_036850765.1 of Saccopteryx bilineata. Classification (NCBI taxonomy): domain Eukaryota; kingdom Metazoa; phylum Chordata; class Mammalia; order Chiroptera; family Emballonuridae; genus Saccopteryx; species Saccopteryx bilineata. The sequence goes on along the minus strand of NC_089496.1, from coordinate 110,380,316 downwards.
CACATCGCTTCTCTATGATCAAAAGACACACAGCAGGAAGCCAGGAGCAGTCACAGAGCTCCCTCCTCTTTAGCGGCCCAGTGCCCACCGTCCCCAAAGCCTGGTGGCAGGGCAAACCCCAGCCCCCATCATTCGAACTGTTGGGACAGGGAGCCGGCCAGAGCCTGCACTTGGGACCTCGCTGCCCTCACAGTGACCTTCCGAGCCTGACTTCCTGGACCACCTGGGGAATAAACATGCCTCCTCTGGGGAAGACTGACCACAGACAGGGAGACTTAGAAAGGCAGTCGTATTTCCGTCCCGGCTGCGGCTTCTTCTAAACTTAATCGTGAAGGGAGCATTGATTGAGAACCCATCCTGAAGGCCATCCCAGCAACCTGCCCGACATGGGAGAGGTAACGCCGAGTTCACAAAACCACACCGTGGTCCACTGACGACACGGACCGCCCAGAGCAAGAGCCCATCTCTCGCTTCCGTTTCTCCCCAGGGAAGCTGGGTGTGCGCCCCCAGAAGGGCTGTCCTTTAAGGCACGTTCCCTGTAAACTGAATGTCGGGGTCCATCACCAACAGCTGCTAACATCCCTGACACAGACACAGGTGGACACGGAGTCTGTTCCTCTGAAGGCGTCCTGTCCCCAAACCAAACCTGGATCTCATCGGCCCCTGGATGCAGCCACCAATCTGCTGGGAGTGTGCGGGACAGGGACCCAGGTCGGACCAGACCGCAGCAAACGCTGGCGACGGGGTAAGCCCCTGCCTTTGCCAAGACACAAATGACAAGGAAAAGAAAAACGTGGAAAGAAATCGGTTGATGAAGTGAGAATTAAAAAGATGCACCAGCCCTTTGCCAGGTGAGAATCTGATCTGGATCAAATTCAAACGAACGTAAACACAGGATATTTACGGCACATCGGTATCTGACGACGATGATCTAAAATCACTGTTAATTTTTTATGTGCGATAAATCGTTAATTTTTTAACTTCTTTCACATTTTACTTTTTTTTTTCTTTTTCTTTTTTTTTTACAGAGACAGAGAGAGAGTCAGAGAGAGGGAGAGACAAGGACAGACAGACAGACAGGAACGGAGAGATGAGAAGCATCAAACATTAGTTTTTTGTTGTGCATTGCAACACCTTAGTTGTTCATTGATTGCTTTCTCATATGTGCCTTGACCGTGGGCCTTCAGCAGACCAAGTAACCCCTTGCTCAAGCCAGCGACCTTGGGCTCAAGCTGGTGAGCTTTTGCTCAAACCAGATGAGCTGGGCTCAAGCTGGCAACCTCAGGGTCTCGAACCTGGGTCTTCCGCATCCCAGTTCAACGCTCTATCCACTGCGCCACCGCCTGGTCAGGCTTATTTCACATTTTAGAGATTTTGCCTGAAATATTTATGGATGAAAAGATGTGACATTTGAGATCTGCTTCAAAATGATGGGGAGATAGCAGGGGACAGATGAAAATAAGATGGGCTGTGAGTTGATCACGATCGAGGCTGGTTCAAGGGCCTTGGGCCTCATGACAATATTCTGTTCACTTTGTCCACGACTGCGAACTTTCCAAAATAAAAATTTTAAAAACGGCTGATGAAAGACACCCAAGTTGACTGTGACCACGAAGGCATTGGGGACACCTGGACTTCTCCCGTGAGAGACACTGGAAACCAATCCATCCACATCCATTGTGTGTTAGATGTTGTATCTGCCCTGGACGGATAGCTCCGTTGGTTGGAGCATCATCCCCAAAGCACAGAGGTTGCTGGTTTGATCCCCGGTCAGGGCACATGCAGGAACAGATCAATGTTCCTATCTCTCTCTCTCTCCCTCTCCCTCCCCACCCCCCCCCTCTCTCTCTCCCTCCGTTCCTCTCTGGCTAAATTCAGTAAGAAAAAAGGGGGAGGGGTGTTATATCTATTATATTATACACTTTACTCAAACATATTAATATTCTTATTCTAGGCTTTGCAGGATTTGAGACAATTAATGCAGGAAATACGGATCAGGGGACGTTGTTTGGCTCGAGGAAGACATGTGTTGGGAAATGCAGACTTGTGTACAAAGGACCAAGAGCCGGACAGGTTGTGTTTTAAGATTTTCACCCACGAAAAGCCACTGCTGCCTAGATAGACCTCACTCTGCAGGTAGCCAGTGCGTGCGAGACCAAAGCCTCATTCCTGCCCCACTCGTCACAGAGCGCAGGATGAAACCCTGAGAATGAACAGCATCCTGGACTCTATCAAAGATGCCTCTGGTCAGAGTTTAAACAAAGGCCTCCCGGGAAGGAGGCAGCAAGAGCCCCCGCTCACGCTCCCCCTTCCAATCAAAACCTCCAGGTTGATTCCGACCCTCGTCCCTGTGTTCCTGGAAACATAAAACCTTTTCATCACTATGAAAAGGGGAATGTTCTTGGGAAGAAGCTAAATTAAATTTCTTCAGCAATCTTGTGCTAAGTGACAAGCTACAGGATGTAAATACCGCTAAATTGAAGATTTCCATATGGGCTCGTCTTTACCAAGAGCAGACACTGAGAAACATCACGGGTGAAGAAAAAAAAAAAAAGTAGGTGTCATTTCCTGTTCTCCACTGGGCACGTCAGCCGTTGACAAAAAAAAAACAAACAAATAAACTAACACCCCCCCCCCTAAAAAAAAGGCACTTAGAGTTGAGCGTCCCCGGGTGCTCTGGGAGTCTGGTGTGTGCACGTTGCAGGGGCCGGGGCCTGTGGGTTGGGGGGGGGTTGCATTGTCAAACACATGGGCTGGACAAGCACACACGTGTGCAAACTCAACAAGAAAACCATTACAAGTCCTTCCCTGATGTTTACATTGCATGCATTGTTTTTTTTTTCCTTTTTGTAGAGGAACACACTAGATGCTTCCTACTCAAAAGCACACACACACAAAATATCCAGACGGAGGTTCCCCCTGAACAGCGCTCCGAGCGATTGTGAGACAGTCGGCGAGGGCTCAGATGTTCACCATCTCTTAGGTTCTTTTTCCTGTCTCGGGAGCCTTCTGCTCTCTGGTGCTCAGGAGCAAAAACGGCTCTCCAAGGAGGTCCAGCAGATACGGCGGTTCTCAGGGAAGCCTGGCTGACTGTGACATCCGGCCCTGTGTGACCCCGGCAGGTGCGCCAGAGATGGACAGAGCACGCACCGTATCGCACTGCATGCGCCCGGCAGGGACCCCACCGCGCTTCCTCCTGGACACACAGAAGATGACCAAACACCCCCCACCCCAGGAGGTTTTCCAATTTGATGGAAACCTTACCCAAAGCAAGCAGGTCTTTCTCAAAAACTCACAAGACTCCGAGGGTCTTCGGGGAGGGTCTCCATTTCAACGACAGTTTGATTATTAAAAAATCCTCCATTGCAATAAAACCCAGCCAGGGCCCCCTCTCGGGCCCTCCAAAGCCCTCTCCCTGCTGCTGGGTCCCGCTCACCCGTCAGAGCCCGGCCTGGAAGGGGTGCTGTCCGAGGACAGGGAGGAGACGGAGGCCACCGACAGAGGCCGGGATGAGGAAGGCATCGTGAAGGATCGCACCATGGACCGCGGGCGGCTGCCTCGTCTGTCATCCAGGCTTGAGGGCTGCAGGGGAGGGAGAGGGAGAGAGAGAGAGAGGCTTGTTGGATGTTTGTAGCAACAGACTTCCCGTCTGGTGCGGTCAGACTCTTGGGACCGCGTGGTTGTTGCAGCCTGGAATCTAGACCACAGTTGTCAACACTTTTATGAACAGTGCCATGTTCCTGTTTGGAGTCAAAGATGAAAATGATATTTGGGGGTTGGGTGGGTTGAAACCTGACCCTCTGTTGTGAAAAACAACAGGAAACCCCCCCCCCCAAAACCAAACCCAAACTTTCTTTTGGCTCTATAAAATTGTAAATGCAGTTTCTTTACCATGACCACCATGCATCAGCCTCTTCCAAAGTCCTAGCAGGAAGTGTTGCCTGGAACACCCTTCCTGGCCTAGATCGGTGACCCCTCCCTAAGGGGTACGTCTTCAGTAACAGTTTCAGACCTCAGCCATCCTCCCTCCCTCAGTGACTCTGGCCTTGGGCTGCGCACAGGCACCCCTCTGACTTGGGGCGCTCTGAGAGCCACTGCCCGGTGTGCTGTTGTTCGTGTGGCATGAGATTTCTCCGCGGCTCCAGCGCACTATGGGCAGGTGGTGACCTAGCTGATTCGTGGACATTCCCTGATCCTGACATTTTCAGTTCCTGAGAGGAGGCTGCTCAGTTTGCTGGCAGAGGGACTGAGAAAGCGGATCGAGGTCCCAGACACCTCCACTTCCTAAGCAGGCGTCCTGCTCAGGTCGTAGTCACTCTACCCTGTGAGCCTGTCACTGTTGGACACCGTGACGTCCCTCCCCGCCCCCCCCGCCCCCCACGTTGGCAACGGGACCGCTCACCATGGTCCGGACACCATACTGCTTCTCCACTTTCTCCTTCAGCTGTCGGAAGCACGCCTCCATTCGCTCGTGGAAAGGCCTCAGCGCTTCGGTGACCTTCTCTCCGTGGATTCTGATCCCCTCGGCCAAGAACGGGATCTGGAAAGCAAAGAGGTCGGCCCTTCTCATGTCCCAGCTCGTGATCTGGGGAAGGGGGCGGGCACGCCAGCCAGGCTGCGAGGCGACTGCCGCGCTGGACGGACAGACAGACGGACGGGCTGGTTAAATTCGCCCACAGGTGTGTCACCCCCGGGGACCCAGCTGAGTAGATGAAAACCATTCGTGTTTTAAACTGGACACGGGGTGGTACTCTGCGCAGGATGGCCGCAGGACAGCTGTGTCTGATTCACCGTCCTGCCCATCAATCCAGAACACACTCATCTGGGCTTCGTGCCCCTTGACTTCGGGAAGAGCTGAATTTTTAATTTGTTGAGATGTAACTTGATCTATTAACAAGCCAGGGAGCAGAGCAAAGATTTTTCTCTTTTTTTAAGTGAAGATGATCACCTTTACAGGCAACTGAGAACCCAACTCCAAAACACAGAATTCTAATTTTATGGGATTGATGGCCCTGACAGGTCGTCTTCTTGGAAAAGAAAGACCAGATTTATTCTTCCTGAAAACTAAAAATAACCTATCTCCCCTCTGCCAACACACGCTGTCACAGAACATCTCCGCCAACACTTCCCTCCTGAGCGTGGAGATGCCGCTGACCTTTAAAAGCGTCACCCGGGGGAGACATTTCCTTCCCCAGCAGCCCCCTCCGGGGTCACCGCAGTCAGGGTCGGGTGTCGGAGAGGCCCCCGCTCTCCTGGATTCTGCTTCCCACCCCACCCCACCCCTCCCGCTCGGACAGGGAGCTGGACACTCTTCAATGCCATCCAGCAAGGAGGCTTCCTCTTAATAACTCGCAATGAAATCAACATACGGGTTAGAAACAGACTTCTCCCGACATCATGGAACACTCATCTCCACGAGCAGGTTTACGAGGAGGAAGGATGAGAGGCACACAACTGAGCGGCGTGTGAACAGGTTCAAGAAATCTTATCAAGATGAGGCCAGGCCTAACTTGCACGCGGCTGCCTGGTCCAGCATGTGGCCAACTGCGGCCCCGCCGGCACACACACCAGGAAGGGCGGATGGAGCGTGAGCTCCCTGCGTCCGTGGCCGGCTCTGCGGCTGCTGGGACACACGGTGTTGTTTTGCTGACAGCCGGGCTTGTATCCAAGGTGTACGACAGGTATCCCCTCCTGCCAGTGACTGCCCAAAGGGCAGCGTGCAAGTGAGCTTTCAGAAGACCTGGGACATCTTCATCCTCTGTAGAAACCACTCTGGCGCCGGCAGCTTCCCGGGGGCTGGCTGCGGTCATTCAGGCTTACCAGCAGAACATGCTCACAGATACCCTTTGGCTGCCTGAGCTCCACCTCGGGGCGGGGGGGGGACGGGACAATCAAGGCAGGCTGGGGACCACCCCGGGTGGGACGGTAAATGTGGTGTGTCTACCTGGGTGCGATGCTAAGTGTGGGATGGTGGCCACCCCAGGATGCTGAAAGCACTTTGGTTGGAGAACGGACCTTTATCCAGCATGCAAAACGCAACCTGACCTTTCTGCTGTGTGTTGTTGGTTTGATCAAATGCTGAATTGGGCAGATTCTTGATGCCAAAGATGTTCCTTGCTGGACTATGAAGTCCAGACTGCTGGGTTTAGGTCGCTGGTATTGGGTGCATTGCTGTTTGGCATGAGATTGATCCCCTAGAGAGGTCCCTGGGATTGGTCACATAGAACCTTTTCTGAGGATGGAAGCTGGCCCCTGATCTAGGTCTACTTGGGGCTGGCGTGCAGATATGAATAAAAATACATTCCAACTTACCAGGTGCTGACTGACCATATAAACAGAGGTCACAGAGCAAGGCCGGAGACGGCCTTTGCAGAACCGTTGTTTGGTGGGTTCCACCCTGGCCAAGCACCAGAGTCTCTGGGGCAGACTGGTGAACCCCATCCCGAGCCCTGGTTCACTCTAGGATGGAGCCTGGGAATCGGCATTTCTAAAGAACTTTCCAGAGCCCGGGGAAGGGAGGGGCCCGCCTTGGGGTTCTTCACGCGGAGCACAAAGCCGGCTCTCAGAAGACGCCCTTCGACCTGGTAGTGCTCTCCTCGAGGTTGGCCACTGTGGGTTCCCTGCAAACGCCTGGCCTGCCAGCAGCACAGAACATCTGGAAGTAAGGCTCCGCTCCGTGCTCCCGGAGCACCACCCAAGGCCATGAGGGCCGTGCTCATCATCACCTGGGATGATGGACGAGTGAGTCTGGGCTTTCGTTCCAGAAGGGAAGTGTGCACGCACCGCGGCGGGTTCCTATGAGCCTGTGTGGGTTCATCTTCGGACGCTCGGCGGGGATGCTCCATACGGCAGATGCTTTGGGGAATGACCGACCTGTGCCTTTGAGGATGGAGCTGGCTGGTGCTCACTCGTGACCATGGCAACACCCAGAAGAGCCCCGTGTGGCAGCCTGTACCTGACCGCGGCCCCCACGAGGGAGGAAGCAGGTCAGCGGCATCCTGGTCCAGCTGCGGCAAAACGGAGCAAGGAGCTGCCCGGCAATCACTCACAGGCCCTCACAAACGGCGTCAGGAACCGAGCCGTGCTTCCCACACCCCGGGCATGGAGACTCTGCCAGTGAGCCCCGGGGATCCCGCAGGGGAAAGCCTCAGTCCATCCACACCGATGGAGATTCACAGAAAACCCAAGCCTCACAAACCAACAAGAACAGGAGAAGGCAGGCCAGCCGGCCCGAAGTTCCTGCTTTTCATGATCATAGGCATGACTTGAGGACGGATGTGAAAATATGGGTTTTCCAAACATTCGCAAATGAAAGCGAAGACCACAGGTAACCTGTGAATTTGTATTTTCCGGCACTTCGGTGTGAACCAAATTGCTAGAAAACAGATTTCCTCCTTTCAGCTTTCCCGTGTGCCGCTTTAAAATTCATCCTTTAATATAGTTATAAGGAGCGATGACATACTGCTGACACGAAGCTCTCTCTGGGGAACAAATTATTTTCCTCTGTAGGACTCGAAACTCTTAAAATCCAATTTCTGTAAAAGCTTACAGGGGAAAGAGAGAAATCAATAGGACCTCCGCAGACCAGACTAGATTTTGTCCGGCCTTGGTTTCATCGCCTTCAGTTTTGAATTTTGTATCCTTTGGTTTCTGCAACATCTACATTGGAATCATTCAGATGTCTAAACTCCCTTCCTCTTTTTTTTTTCTTTTTTCTTTTAGCCACAGGGAGCCCGCCTACATGAGGCTTCCCGTCCAGGCAATGTGGCCACGGAGGCCCTTCGGAATCAGTCCCTTCCCACTCCCCGACAACGTTTCTCATCACAGAATAATTCCAAACCAAAGAGATGCATACAGATTGGTGGCAAAGTGGCACCCATCGGGAAGGCTGTTACAACACACACACACACACATATACACACACACGAGAAACGGAACACGGCAAGTGTGGTCAAGGACGTGGAGAAGTCGGAAGCCTCCGGTGTTCCTGCTGGAGGGATCAGAGAGAGTGCAGCTGCCGTGGAAAACAGGCTGGCGGCTCCTCAAACAGCTAAAAATAGACTCAGCGTGTCCCCCAGCGAGAGGCCACGTCTGGGTCTAAACCCACAAGAAGTGAAGGCGGGGAGTAGGACAGAGACCTGTCCGCCCGAGTCCACAGCCCCGATGCTGACAAGAGCCGGAAGGGGGGAACAGCCCAAGTGCCCACCGGTAACCAGAGGGACAGATAGCAGCGTGGTTATACACACAGGAGAATACTGCTCAGCCAAAAGAGATTCTGACTTGTAACCCGGCTGGAAACCCAAGCTTCCCCCCCGCCCCTCGGGGCTGCACTGGCGGATGTACTGAGGGTGGAGGGGCCACTCAGGTGAGGCTAGGCACGGCCGGGAGGAAGGGTCCCCACAGAGAGGTCTTGGGAGCAGCCTACCCTGTCAGGGACCCCCGGCTTAGCAAGGTGGGCTGGGGTACATGCCCGGCTGGGTGTAAGGGGGCCCCGGCCTCCCCCTCTCTGGGCTGTTTTCACTCAGTAGGGCGCGTGGGGTTCATGTCAACAGCACCCTCCGCGCCTCCCACACGAGAAAACGAAGCCGGGAGAGGTGAGCTGCCCAGGGCACCGAGCAAGAGGGCACAGCCCCCACGGGAACCGGCCTGATGCCCCCTCCACTGCCAGGTTCGCAAAAGCTTCACGACGCACAGGTGCGTGAGCAGGTAGGTCACCTCCCACTGAACATAAGACACCCTCCGGAGTCACCCATTCTTTTAAGACCAAGTCCCTCTGAGGAAAAACTCAGAGTCTGTCTCAGGAACATGAGCAGAAAAACAAAATCCTATCAGCACTGCAGCTCGGAGAACACAACTGAGGACCTCCTGCCGAGCCCAGGCTGGGAGAACGCAGGGGGGGCGCCCTGTGGGTTCCCACCTACGCCACACACACACACACTCACACATTCACACACACACACACACTCACACACACACACACTCTCACACACACACTCACACACACACACTCACATACACACACTCACATACACCCTCACATACACACACACTCACACATTCACACACACACACTCACACACTCACACATTCACACACACACACTCACACATTCACACACACACTCACACACTCACACACACTCACATACACACTCACATACACACACTCACACATTCACACACACTCATACATTCACACACACACACTCACATTCACACACACACACACTCACACACACACTCACATACACACTCATATACACACACTCACACACACACTCATATACACGCACTCACAGACACACACTCACACATTCACACACAATCTCACACTCACACACACTCATACACACACGCACTCACATTCACACACACGCACTCACATGCACACTCACACACACAATCTCGCACACACACATGCTCACACACTCATACACACACACATGCACACTCTCGTGCACACTCACACGCGCACACACACTCACACACACGCTCACGGCATCGCTGCACCCTGGGCGGGCACCTTTCTTGGGGCAGGCTGGAGCCGGGCTCTAGGACCCTACCTCTGCTGCCCCATCGGTCAGTACCAGACAGTTCCCAGCAGCTGGTAAACTGACCAACAGGAGGAAGCAGACCAGGCGCATTTGCAAGAGAGAACTTTCTAGGTCTTCCCATTCCTGCAGCCTGGAGTTGAGTTATCAGGGCGGGGCAGGGGTTTCTGTGGGACAAGCATTGCTTAGTGCACGCTGGCTGATGCCCACAGGCCTCGGGGCCGACGCATGCGTGGGGAGGAGGCCCAGGGGGCTAGGGCCCAGATGTGGCTGTTCTCCCCCCCCCCACAGCCCTGGACAGCTGTGTGCCGACATGTACCTGCCATGCAATCAGGTCCTTGAGCTTCTCGATCTGCTCATGGGCCTCCGGGTGCTCCTGTAAGTACCGCTCCGTGAAGAAGGCCTGGAGTGGACAGGGCGGCAGGGGGGGCACTCAGTACAACCGCTCACCCCACACGCACCTCCCGTGCATCAGGCCCCGCGGAGGGAGAGAGCAGTGGGTAACACGGACCCACGCCCTGCCCCCAGGGAGCCTGCTCCCCTGGCTGGACCCTCCCAGCACCAGGGCAAAGCACCCAGTAAGGTCAGTAAGTGGAGGGAACAGATAGCCAGCCGGGGCATTCGGGGTGGCACCCCCAGGCCCGGGAGCCCAGTACAGCCACTGCTGACCTGACAGCCCTGTCAGCTGGGCGGCAGCTCCCCGGGGGCTCCCAGGCCTGCACCCCCATGCCGTGCCCTGCCTGCTCTACCCTACACCTAACGGCAGCTCCCCGGGGGCTCCCAGGCCTGCACCCCCATGCCGTGCCCTGCCTGCTCTACCCTACACTAATGGCAGCTCCCCGGGGGCTCCCAGGCCTGCACCCCCATGCCGTGCCCTGCCTGCTCTACCCTACACTAATGGCAGCTCCCCGGGGGCTCCCAGGCCTGCACCCCCATGCCGTGCCCTGCCTGCTCTACCCTACACTAACGGCAGCTCCCCGGGGGCTCCCAGGCCTGCACCCCCATGCCGTGCCCTGCCTGCTCTACCCTACACTAATGGCAGCTCCCCGGGGGCTCCCAGGCCTGCACCCCCATGCCGTGCCCTGCCTGCTCTACCATACACCTAACAGCAGCTCCCCGGGGGCTCCCAGGCCTGCACCCCCATGCCGTGCCCTGCCTGCTCTACCCTACACCTAACGGCAGCTCCCCGGGGGCTCCCAGGCCTGCACCCCCATGCCGTGCCCTGCCTGCTCTACCCTACACCTAACGGCAGCTCCCCGGGGGCTCCCAGGCCTGCACCCCCATGCCGTGCCCTGCCTGCTCTACCCTACACTAATGGCAGCTCCCCGGGGGCTCCCAGGCCTGCATCCCCATGCCATGCCCTGCCTGCTCTACCGTACACCTAACGGCAGCTCCCCGGGGGCTCCCAGGCCTGCATCCCCATGCCGTGCCCTGCCTGCTCTACCGTACACCTAACGGCAGCTCCCCGGGGGCTCCCAGGCCTGCATCCCCATGCCGTGCCCTGCCTGCTCTATCCTACACCTAACGGCAGCTCCCCGGGGGCTCCCAGGCCTGCACCCCCATGCCGTGCCCTGCCTGCTCTATCCTACACCTAACGGCAGCTCCCCGGGGGCTCCCAGGCCTGCATCCCCATGCCGTGCCCTGCCTGCTCTACCGTACACCTAACGGCAGCTCCGAGCATCCCGTTTGTCCAGGATGATACCATCCTGGTGCCCGCTCTTGGACAGTGACCCTTTGCCTCCGTCTGTCTAGACCGGGAGTCAGCAAACTTGTCTGGACAGGGGCCTCAGCGCTGCTGTTGCATCAGAACAGCCACAGAGAGGACGTAAGGAATGGCCGTGGCCCCGTTCCAAACCGACCGACAGGAACAGGAGGTGGACCGTCGTGTGAGCACCTGGTCCAGAGCCGGTCAACTCTGCCCATTCCTAGCGAGACACTGCCCAGGGAGACCAGTGGCTCTCTCCGTTGTGCCAGCTCTGAGAAAACTGTCATCTTGTGGCTTTTATGATCCCAGGTCTCTTGAAAGCCACCAGAGGGTCACTCTTCAGAGCCAACTGGGGTGGACAATGCCCGGGCCAGGCATGCCTGTGGTGGCCCCTTGACTTCTCTGCGGCCTGCAGTCCTGACCCGGCTTGTCACTGCTGAGATCAGAGTAGTTTCTGGGCTCAGAGATGGGTTGGGAGATGGTCAGTCCCCAGGACAGGGCTGTAAAGAGAGCAGGCACGTCACCTGCCTTTTCGTAATTGGCGAAGCCGCCCATGACAGCCGGGTCGACGATGCCGTTGAGGAGCATGGAGAGGGGGTTGATGGGGAGGCTGGGGTCCTCCAGGTGCTGCTGCACCATGCTGTTCAGCTTGTCGTTGGTCAGCTGCATGGTCTCGATGGCGTTCTCCAGCGGGCTGATCTCCACCTGCAGGAAGGGAGACGGCACGACCTCAGGCCGCTGCCTCCGCGTCCGGCGCTGCGTCCTAGCTGACACTCTGGCTCATGGGACCTCGCCAGAGGAGACACATTTCTGAGCGACCCCATGCACCTCCCTTCCCAGTTGATATTTGGGGCGTGATCCCCAATTACCCAAATGAGGACAGCTGGGCATATCAGTACCACGTGTGTTCACAGGTGTGGTCCTCATGTGCCAATCCCAAAGGAACAGTGCCAGGCCACTAGTTCTGGTGTGTGTGTGTGTGCCATGTGCGTGCATGTGTGTCTGTGTGCATGTGTATACGTGTGTGCATGCATGTATGTATGCATGGATGTACATGTTTATGCGCATGTGCACACATGTGGTCATTCCAGGAAAACACAGCCTGAGTGGCGCCTGAGCACAAACTATCTGCTTCACAAATGAGGCCTTTTAACCATGGTCTTGTTTGCTGCTTGTTCTAAAGAAGGTGAAGATGTTAGGGAACTTTTGAGCAATCTGTCCCTGTCCTGGGGGCAGGCCCGGGCACTCTGCAAGCCCCCTGCACCTGTTTGCTCAGGATAGGGAGGGGCCTGGCAGGGTCTCCAGGTAAGACCACAGACCACCTGTGAGGGAAGAACTCGCACCTCCCCAGGACGGGGAGGGGCCTGGCAGGGTCTCCAGGTAAGACCACAGACCACCTGTGAGGGAAGAACTCGCACCTCCCCAGGACGGGGAGGGGCCTGGCAGGGTCTCCAGGTAAGACCACAGACCACCTGTGAGGGAAGAACTCGCACCTCCCCAGGACGGGGAGGGGCCTGGCAGGGTCTCCAGGTAAGACCACAGACCACCTGTGAGGGAAGAGCTCGCACCTCCCCAGGACGGGGAGGGGCCTGGCAGGGTCTCCAGGTAAGACCACAGACCACCTGTGAGGGAAGAGCTCGCACCTCCCCAGGACGGGGAGGGGGCCTGTCACCACATTGGACTGGACTTCACAGGCCCCGTCCTGCAAACCGGCCACTGCTCGGCGAACCGACCACATGTCCTCCTCGGCCTCCCTTCCTCGGTCTCTTGCACCTCTGCCCACTGTTCTCAAGAAGGCACAGTTTCCTATTTTTGTCAAACCAGCAGTGTCAGCTACAGTGTCCCCACGATGGGCTGTTCCGGGAGGCACGCAGGAGGGGTGGGGTGGGGTGTGGCTGAGGCTCTCCGCCGCGCTGTTGTGGGATGACACGGAAGCCCGCGCCCTCTGCTGACAATGGCAGAGGCATGTCCTCACAGAGTCGGGCTCACCCTGCCCCACTTCCAGCTACTAAGCTCCTTCCTCGGGCATCCCGGCCCGTGCACAGCGCACAGAATCCCCGATTACAAAGGGCTTACGGGAAGAGGCTCGTTAAGAGGCTTAGCGCCTGTTGAAGTGAAGGGCCTTCTCCTCGCCGCGTCTGGCAGCTGGCGAGGCTGGCGTTCTGCCGCCAGCCTCCTAAGCCGCCCCTACGCCAGGGCCCGCTGGGGTGCTCCGGGCCTCAGGGTGGGTAGGCATGGGGCTTCCAGAGCAGAAGGTAAAGTGGCCCCACAGGGGGACAGGTACAGAGCCCTGGGGCTTGCTAGGGGACAAAAGACACGCTAATAACACGCAGTCCTTCCAACCAGATCTCCTGCACTGATGTCCCCACGCCCTGGCGCTGCTGTGGTTTCAGTGAGGCCTGCTGCCCGACCCTGCTCACGCCCGGGAGCTGCCCACCCAGGCAGAGCGTGGTTTTTAGCACATGAGGTGTGAGTAGTCATTTCTGCAAAAAGTGCCAGGGAGGGAGGGGGCGTAACCAGTGGTAGTGTGTGTATAGAGCACTGACCTGGGGTGCTGAGGACCCAGGTTTAAAACCCTGAGGTCACTGGCTTGAGCGTGGGTTCATAGACAGGACCCCATGGTCACTGGCTTGAGCCCAAAGGTCACTGGCTTGAAGCCCAAGGTTGCTGGCTTGAGCAGGGGGTCACTGGCTCAGCTGAACCCCCCTAGTCAAGGCACTTATGAGAAAGCAGTCAATGAACAACGAAGGTGATGCAACTAGGAGTTGATGCTTCTCATCTCTCTCCCTTCCTGTCTCTCTCTCTGGCTAAAAAAAAAAAAAAAAGGTTCCAAGGAGGTGTAGCTTCAGCTATTTTATTACTTGGAATGAGCAAGTGCTATTAATCAAGTTGTTTGTCATGTAAATGGCAATAAAACCATCAGGAAGAAAGATCTGGAAAACTGCGCAGGATGACCTGCTTGGAGTATTCTGTGGGAACAAGTGGTATCTCAGCTCCAATTTTCTCATCAGCGAGAGGGGCAGGGTCACGCAGCACCTCACTACGGTATAGGGGGGTCCGAGCCTTGTCTGCTGTGGGGTCTGCAGTGTGCTCTTGGCCATTGCAACCACGTGGCACTCGGGGGTGAAGAGGCACTTGGGCGGGTCAGAGGCACGAGGGACGGATCAAGGGTAATTCCTCCCGGGGGAGGGGTGTGCTTACCATGAAAACAGATTTGACCTCAAACCACCGCAAAATCCCGGGTAACTTATAGGCCGTTGTGAAGATGGTTCTCTCGATCCACATATTCTGCAAAGGGAACACACATGCCGCATGTCAGGGGTCAGCAGAGGGAGGGCCTCCGCCCCAGCAGGGATGGACACCCTCCACCAGGCCCACGCTCTGGGAGCCATGACACATGGCCCTTCTGTGCTCCAGTGGGGGCAGGGCAGTGGTCTGCATTGAGGCAACATCTTGCAAGCCATGCTCTGCCTGGCAGCCAGCCACACTGGGCACACCAGGCACAGCAGGGCCCCCTGCCAGCCTGGCCATCAGTGCCTACCTCCCTGCTCGTTGGCAAAACATTCTAGATATCATCGCAGAGTCGGGGAGAATCAGACACGTGGAAACGAGGGGGTTCCCTCTGCAGTCTCACTTAGTGGTAAGAGGACCTCGGGGGCAGTTGTTGAGGAAGACTGACCTCACAGACTAGAATCAAGTCAGGGTTTCAGGCTTTAGTTTTTTTCACGTAACTGATTCTTATGTTATAAAGCAAAGCTCGGAAACAGAAGGGAGAAAATCACCTGCTCCTCAGACATGGTCACTTTAACACTTTAAGATCTATGGTGTGAGACTTCTTACTAAGCATTAAAAAGTTTGTCTGTTTCCCATAAAAAAAATGCCATTTGATCATCTGTCTGTGTTATGAACACCGGTGCATTCAATGTCATAGAAAATTGTTTCCAGCTGACGACTATAACTTGACACTTCTCCTTATACCACTGCAGGGGTAGCCTTCATGGCGCCTGTGGGGCACCCCAACCCCCTGCGGTGGGTGCCTGCTGAGCAGGCCGAGTCTGTCCACCAGGGTCCCGATACAGACACAGGGCCTAATGGAATGTCCACACTTCCAGAACTTGGACTGATCCTCAAACCTCTGAGCTGGCAGGGGAGGGGGGGGCGGGGAAGGACATGGCCGAAGCCTCTGGGACACGGATACTGGCCAAGGCCGCCTCGTCCCCAGGGGCCAATGGTCCACGTCCCTGTGAGGCGGCCCCGGGGGCACTTGCGGGCCCAGATCACGCCGGATGCCCACACACCTCAGGAGGGCCCTCTGGGTTGCACCGTGGGCTGAGGGCCAGCTCCTGCTGTCCTGCTGACTCAGGCCCTGCTTCTCCTCCACCTCCTTGCTGGCCCTGGGATCCCAGACCTTCCCCCTTGCTGTGCGGAGGTGAGGACATGATGCCCGAACGGCCACCCTTGAGCTCCTGCCCTGGCAGGACAGCTGGCCTGGTCCCCTGCCTGTGAGCCAGGCTCCCTGCAGCTGCCTGAGCCTGGCTTCCCACAGCTGCAAGGACCCCTGCGCTCATCTGGGAGCCCCAGGCTCTGTCAGCCACACTAAGTCCCGCGGCTTCTGAGAGCCTCCTCTCTGTGCTGGGGCCGGACGGGGACATTAGGGGATTCCAGGGCCACTTAGGAAAATCACAGCCTCGGATGGAGGCTTGTGCAGCTCTGCCTGCGGGGGGTCTGGGTCGTTCTCAGGGCTGCCCCGCGTGGCGGTGAGCTTGACCCCCGGTGTCTCCGCCTCTACAGGGAACACAGAGCTCCCAGATGGGACGAGGCGGGAAACTCAAGAAGAGCTGACAAATCCGCAGCTGGGAGACCCTGCCGCATCAGGGCATTAGTGCTGTAAGGACCGAGACAGACGGGGCGGCTCAGACAGCCCCCCCCCCCTCCGTGCTGCTGTCCAGGTCGGGGGAGGCGGGGTTTGTCTCACCACTATGGTCAGTGCCATCAAATCAGTCATCAAATCAGTCCAGGATGCCCCCTTCACCAAGAAACAGGGGCTTAGTTTGGAAACAGCCAGTGTCAGAACCGGGGACAACTTCAGAATTCATGACCCCACGCTCCTAAGCTGACGCACAAGACCCCGGGGCTGGGCAGAGTGAGCCCTGAAGAGCTGGGCCCGAAGATGGGCAGGCCTGGCCCGAGCAACGGGGAACCCGGTGGAACTCAGGGCTTCCAGGGGGTGGGGTGGCGGAGGCAAGTCCCCTGGAACTGTCCCCAGCTTTCCTTGTGTGTCAACAATAAGTTGCCAATTCACCTGCGGCCTGCACCCCCGGCATGTCCCACCTGCAGGTGGTGGGCAGCTGTTCCCAGCTGTGCTGGTCTCCTCAGGGGTCCCCAGGACTCACCCTCCCTGAAATATGTGTTGATCTAGGATTTTTGGAGGAGGTTTCCAGGACAGGAGGACGCAGAAATGTTCACGTTTCGAAAAGCCCTAAAGCTTTACCATGTCCTTGCAAACAGGGCTCCATTAAACCAGTTCTACGCAGGTTTTTCAACAGGCGACAAGACTCTGTGTATTTCCATGACTCTAACGCAGTGGCTTCTGCAGGCATGGGCAGGGTGTGGCGACAGTGCTGCCTGTCTGTCACAACTGGGGCACGGCCCCCAGTATGTAGGGGTGGAGCTCAGGGGTGCTGCTCGCCCTCCCCCGATGGCTGGGACAGCCCCACCATGGAGAATTTCCCCGCCTGTCACTCAGTGATGCCTGGCGTAAACTCTGCCCCAGTGCCCATGGGGTCCCTCCCTCCAGGAAGGTGAGGTCCAGTCCACCTCCTGACGGCCTGTCACCTGCAGAGAGCCACGTGAGGCCCCCGGCCCCTCAGCGTGTCCTCTCGCCACAAGGGCTCAGCGCCTGCGCCAGGGCCCGGGCCCAGGTGGAGATGAGCTCAGACACACCAGGAGGGAGTCGTGGGCGTGCTAGGAGACTGGAAGCACCTTTGCAGCACCAGCCACCCGCTGTGACATCACAAGGACTTGGCACTGTCGTCTGTGACATGGTCACCCGCTCACTACACTTGAAGGGGCGCTACGTGAGGATTTCAGCACATACTAGGCTGCAATGGCCTCCGAGGATACATTCTTCCACAGGCCATTTGTTCTGTTGGGGGAGGTGAGCTCTGGGAGTGTTCTATTTGTGTGTGTGTGTGTGTGTATATATGTATGTTTTCTTTTCTTTTTTTTTTTTTTTTTTTTTTTACCGCAAATTCGTTGTCTGGGTTTTTCTCTCCCTTGCGGATCGGCCGGGAATACTCAAACCGCTGAACCTCGTTCACCCTGTAAAAACTGTAGAAACAGAGAAGTCAGTAAGCACTCAACCTCAAAAGAGCTGTTGATTTTCCTCCTAGAGCTGAGGTCCTGTCTCCCAATAGGTCATCCACTCCCTAAAATATCCCTAGCCTTGCCCCCGAGGCCTGTCTCCCAATAGGTCATCCACTCCCTAAAATATCCCTAGCCTTGACCCCGAGGGGACAGCTGTGGCTTTCTGTCCCCATCAGCTTCCACTCGGAGATGCTGGCAGGTGGAAAAGTGACCTTGAGTTCTGCCCCCGTCCCGGGTCACTGCAAACCCTGCAAGGAGAAGAGATGCCGAGAGCCAGGGAAACGGGCAAAAACAGAGAAGGGGACACGGAGGAGACAGGAAAGGGCTGCACCCTCCAGTTATGTGTTTCTCATAGAGAGCATGCAATTGATAATTTATTAGTTTAGACCCTGGCTGGGTAGCTCAGTTGGTTAGGGAGTCATCCGGATACTCCAGGGTTGTGAGTTCGATCCCCAGTCAGGGCAAGTACAAGAATCAACCAGTGAGTGCATGAATAAGAAAAACAACAAATCGATGTTTTTTCCTCTCTCTCTTTCTCAAATCAATAAACAAACAAAAAAATAACATTGCTTTATTGGTTTAATTTACTAACTCAGCAACTACTTTATTAAAATAATTTAATAATTTATCATGTCTGTATTATTTTTAAAGAGGTCTTGCATACTTTAGTTTCAGGGTCACCAGAGGCAGATTTGCAGCCACCACACTGGCAGGGATGGAAGGGACCAGCACGCCTACCTCACACGGGGCGGGGTGGGTGTCACGTGTGTGCCCGATGATGCAGGCTGCAGACGACTCACCCCGTGCCCTGAAACACAGGTGGGCGCCCCACTTCAAAGGGAAACATCTACTCATAACTACGGTTCACAGATGGCTTCCTGGCTCTCCAAGAAAAGAAAAAGTGGCAAAACTTAAAATGCGTGCCATTGTTCGTCAGTAAACAGAATCCTGGTCTGTTTGTCACTGTCGCTGACAACAGGTTAACTAAGAGGTCCTGAGTCTTGCGAAGGACACAGCCAACCTACCCAGCTGGAGGCAACGCAGCAAGTGGACCGTGAGCCTCGTGTGCCCATCAGACAGATTAATGCCTTTCACCGGAGCATGGGTCAAATAGAAAACTCTCACATTAAAGAAACATTTAAAACAGGATGTTTCTACAGCATTGCTAATCAGGTACAAGTCAAGGGAGAGGCGACAAGTCTCACTCAGACTCGGAGAGCTGACCTGTGAATTTCAAAACCCGCCTCGTGATGATCCCACGCCAGGTCATCGCTGCTCTAGAGGGGTGAGGGGTTTTCTCTCACCCCCACCCAGGTCTCCACCAGGAGCCGACTTCCGGATCCCTCTCCTTGCCTCACAGAATGCGGACCCCACCCCCCACCCCCGGGCCGCACCCCGGGCATCGAACTCAGAGCTGCTGGGTGTGGCCAGGCCTGTGCACTGCTGGGACCCTACAGGGTCTCTCTCCCAGGTGGGTCGTGAGCAGACCAGGGTCCCCCGCCTCTCTCCTGAGTCTCCCTGCCTCTGAAGAGGAATAACTCTCGCTCGCCTGCAGCCCGGAGTATTCACTTCCTCCTTCCCTCCCTTCACCACAGACCCCGGAACACCGCGGCTGGAGCAGCCCAGGGGCACCTGTCCACTTCTACACAGACCCTTCTCGGTGACTACCTGGAACTGGGTTCTAGCCATGGCTGGGAGTCCGTGGGTTTGGAGGGCCGACTGTATGCACTGGTCTCTAGGCCATTTCATAAAGGGGGGGTGGGAGGGGATCCTGGATTCAACACCCCCCCCCCCCAGATGCCGAGGGACAAGTCCATTTGGAAGAGCCCAAAGTTAAACATAATGTTCGACTGTGTGGGACGAAGGGGCGGTGCCGCTAACCCAGGTATTGTTCAAGGGTCACGTGCGCCTCCTTCACGGTGTGCGCCTCCTTCCCTCTCGAGGCTGAAAATAATCCGTTTCCCTTTTCCTTCAATCTAAGGGAACAGAAAGCTGTGTCTGAGGAAAGCTAAGCACTGGCTAAAAGCCATCCCTCCCAAGGTCGACCGGTCAGGAGGAGGCATCTGTCCACAGCCTTCTGCCACCTCCGTTTGGGCAAGAGAAATGGGCTGAGTACCTTACGATCTGCTCGGAGACGGGCCTGTGAAACTTCGGGGGCAAATCCAGCTTGGGCTTCACCGTGAAGCACTGAATATCTGGAGGTGGGGGGTCAAGGATCACAGGCGGGGGGCGGGGGGGCAGGGGGCAGACATCAAGCAGCAAGCGCAGCCCTGAGGACTCCCGGCCCCGCCCGCGGGGTTGCGGCCACTTCCTCCGTGCTACCTCGTTGTCTTAAAGGATACACTGACCGGGGGAGTTTTTAATCTCGTCGCCGGGTGGGGACGTGGTCTTCATTTTCTCTGCATTTGGAAACTGAGTTAACAGCCGAGCCTCGAAATCTTCCCGGCGCTCATACTCTTTCCCCCGGTAAATGAAAACCTTCCCCTGGAAACGATGACGTGACATGCGTTAAATACCACCGCCGGGCAGGGCCGGGACAGGTTCACACCTGGAGGAACGGCCGTTGTCCAGCTGAGAGAAAAAGTCACTGGACGGGGGGACGATGGGCCAACACGCCAGTCCCACTCACCACGGACACGGGACCATGAGCTGCACTCAGCGAGGCCATGCGGTCAGCGCCCATGGACGGGACCGAACGTGGGGGCGTGCTGCGCTCTTAACAGGAACAGCCAGTCTACAGATTGTTAATTAAAAGCCAAGTGTGTGACCGCAACCCACCCTCCAGCGGGCGTGACACAGTGAGAAAGGGGGGCTCCATGGAACCAGGTGTTATATATACATGGGCTGGGGCAAGAGAGGGCTTGCAGTTGTGAGTGTGCAAAACAGAGCTTATTCTTGTATCGCTAATGATTGTATTCTTTTCTGTACGAACCACTGTATACCCGCTTTTGCCTCACCCTGTATATAGATAAATGCACATACATTTTTATTTCCTGGTAGGACCTAATTTGTTTTCATCCTGCCCAAGGGCATTTAAGAGAGCATCAGGTGACAGGGGGCCCCCCCGAGCCTGTGCAAGACATCCCGGTGTTCCGAGTAGATGTTGGCAGGGTCTCCGCTTCCGCAGAACCAGAGGGAAAGGGGGCGAGGCCAACACGGAGGACGGGAGCTCTGGGCCGCCCCTGGCGGTGACAGCGTGGAGGTGGCTGGCAAGAATCCCCTCCTCTCAGAGTCATAGCTGCTACCCACCGCCCCAACAAGGCAGACCGGACAACTCTCCTTCTAAAGGCTGGCTTTGTCCATCTCAAATGACACTGTGGTCACCTCCATAAATTCCAAGTTGGGGAGCCCCTCTGGGGGCTGTTACGGATGTCTGAGCTGGGTGACCTTGGGCGTGGGTGCTAAGGAGGTCAGCACCCTTCCTTACATCGGGTGTCTTGCTGAGGCTATTTCTGTCCCGGTGAGACACGGAGACTCTGTAGATATATCTGTAAGTACAGTTCTGATTCTAAGGTGTCAAAACTCGACAAGTGTGTCCTGAGTGGCAACTGAGTGACAAAGAGATGGCAGCCGGTCGGCAGCGTGAAGCCACCGCTGGCTCCTGAAGCCTCCTGCCTCCCCTCACCTACCCAGCCCCCTTTCAGGGCTGTGTGACCCCTGAGGAAAGTGACAACAGGGAAAAGACTCGGAGCGAGAGCCACGGGACCCGGGAAATGGGAGGTTGGGGGGGGGGGCTGATGCCTTTCCTTAGGGGATGAGGTATGTGGGCGTATCTGTTGTTCTAATTTGGGGTCACTGGGCAAAAGGCTCCTGATTGGCTGGTTACAAGTCAGCTGCAGCCCTGTTACCTGCCGTGACCCTGGACAGACAGATGCCAGAGGGGGAGGAGAGAGACAGAGGACAGAGAGATCGGCATCGCACGGAGTAACTTGTACATTGAGCTCCTGGAGACTCAGCTACAAGTCAAATTACACTTCTGTCTAATGAGCGGGTTTTCAGAAGATAAAGAGAGATCTTCTGGTATTCAATTTATCTCCTTCCCGAGAGTCAACCTGTTCCGAGTTCCTGTAAATCATTAAAGAAGGAACAATTTAAGAATTGAATATTTTATTCACTTTGTGCGTTAGGTACGTCTTAAAGTACCCATTATAGAAGAAAAATGTTCTTTCTAAAAAAAAAATAATAATGTCAAGCAGAAACCAAAGTGATATGTAGTCTTAATCAGACATATAAATATACAATGTGGGCATCTCGGAAGGCTATGTATAGAGCCAAACCTTTCAGAAATTCAGGAAGATTTAACGTACAGCAGGTGCGATAAAACGAGCATGAATTTATGACGCTCTGCACCAGAAGAAAGACTTCATAGTAGAAATGCGTGTAAAAGGCTTTTTCATAGAAAAACAGTCGTGAGTTACAGGCAAACACGCTGATGACACCTCCTAGAAGTGTCAATTACTGTGCCCCCTGAAGGGGTCCCTTCAAACGGTGAAAACAGGGGGAATGCACATCTAGTCAAAAGCATGCCTTCCTTGTGAGGAACATAACTATTAATAGGATTGCAAAAAAAACCCCAAATAAGTGAATCGATTTGTAGAGGAAACCAAAGCCAAAGGGACAGCTAGACAGTTCCCAGGGGCAGCCAGCCAGCCCTGCGGTCAGCAGCCAAACACCTTGCACGCTCTCTGTACCTGCGAATGTCCTTGTCAGACTGACCGCTGACAGGTGAGCTGTGAAGAGGAAGAAACATATTGCTATGGCCCCAGAACATGATTGCCATTTGTCCTTTGCAATTTGTCCTTTTGATGGTGTGTGGGTGTGTGTGTATGTGTGTGGGGGGGTGACCCAGTGTGGTCCCTGGAGCACGCACCAGGGGACCCTCCCAGAACATCCCTGGCACCAGTTGACTCGGACACAATGCCTCCTCTCCCCCACTGGCATGTGGGGACACCAGGACAGAGCCACAGTTAGTGGCCTGAAGTCACAGCACTGTCCATGGAAGGCCACAGCCACGGTAACTTTCAGCACAGCATGGGTCAGCTGTGATTTAGGGTCTGCCTTTCTCTCTCTCTCTCAGGCACACACATTAATTAAAGCCTGAGCAACATCAGGTGACCGCAACTCCAAGCTCGTGATGGGGTCCTTCGACTTGTTTATTGAAAATAAAGGTAATGTCAAAATCCTCCCTAATTTTGGTCTTCTAACCAAATGTCCTGTTTATTTTTTTCTTTGGAAGGGAAGACTTTCTCCAGAATCTGGGATTCTGATCAGCCCCCATCTTAGATGGATGCCACCTTTAACTGTGCCGTGAAGGCTGTGGTGTCAAGGGCAGACTGACCCACAGTGACAGCAACAGGGCCAGACGCCCTAGCCAAACCACCAGGCCCCTGATTGACAGGTCAGCCCTGCGAGGGTCACCTGTTGACGTTGTCCCTCTTAACAATGACAGGTCCTCCCCCACTACGTCCTTCCTGCTGACGACAGCATGTAGGGATGGCACAGACTACCAGGGACCCCTGCGGAGTCAGAAACAAGGGGGCTGAGAAAACGCAACCCTGGGACGAGGGCTGTCACCATGGGTCAGTCTGCCCTTGACACCATAGCCTTCACGGCACAGTTAAAGGTGGCGTCCATCTAAGATGGGGGCTGATCAGAATCCCAGATTCTGGAGAAAGTCTTCCCTTCCAAAGAAAAAAATACATAGAGGACGTTTGGTTAGAAGACCAAAATTAGGGAGGACTTTGACATTACCTTTATTTTCAATAAACCGTCTCTGCTGGCTCGAACGGTCCTGGACAGCTGTGCTTCAGACACATGGCTCCCGCCTCCCAAAAGCCAGAGGGGTCATGCACCGTCTCCCAGGAGAAGAGAAAACCAAATGTCGTTAAAAAAATGCCCTACGAAATGACAGGATATCATGCCTCAATGGCATCCAAGTTTAAATTTTTGAGCAACAGTTCTCCTAGGAGGCCAGGCAGCATTTATTCACACAATGTCTTCTCTGGCCTCATGGGCGTTTGGTTGGTTCCTGACCACGGTATTTCTTGAATCACGCATCCAACAGCACATGCCTGGCCCCGGGGACAGAGTGAGATTCGGGGTTCCCAACCCTGGAAATCCATTTCCAGCTTCTCACGCAATTACAAATGCATGTGTTCATCCCAGTGCTACTCCTAATTGCCAAAACGGCCCACACGTCCGTCAGAGGACTAGCGCTGGATAAACAGAAGGGGGTCTATTGGCAGAATGGGATGTTATGCAGCCATAGAAAGGATGAAGTTCTGTCGCCCGCTGCAACATGGCTGGGCCTGAGGCTGTTACACTAAGAGAAATAAGCCAGACAAAACAGGACACTCTGTAGGATCCCACTCACATGAGGTCCCAGAATAGGCAAATTCACAGGGACGGAGATGAGAGGGTGGTCCAGGGAGGGAGGGGGTGGGGAGAAGGGGAGGTTATTTTTCTACTGGGAACAGAGTTCTGTGTGGGAAGATGAAAGAGATTGGGAGGTGGACGGTGGTGGTGGCTGTACAAGATGAATGTACGTAAGGCCACTGAACTGCACACTTAAAAATAGCTAAATGGGTATGTTACACATCACATATATTTCACCACAGGTTTAAAGTATACTCATAAATCTCTGAAGAGGTCTATTTAGACAAAAAAAAATCAGATGGAAAGCTTATAGGCAATCAGATAAAATATTATCAGCCCCCACCCCCCACCGGCACCCTACGCCCTGCGCGGAGCCACTTAGGACACGAAGAGTCGGACGTGAGCCCCCGGAGTCAGTCCACCTCCTTCCTCAGAACGGGGCGGGGCGCTCGGCCCAGGGAGCCTGAGGGGGTAGGGGAGACGGAGGAAAGCTCACCCGCAGGAAGGTGGGGAAGGCTTGTCCGTAGTAACCGACCGCAAAGTAGTCGGGCTTGGGTCGGATCACTTTGACGATGTTTTCGTAGAACTGAGCTTGTTTTTTCTGAAAAGGAGAAAACGCATTTCAGGATTCAGCCGTGCGTTCAGGGAATCTGTTCTTTCGGATTCTTGCAGTGGGCGCCTCAGGCTGCGGCACTGGGCGGTCGTGGGGCATGTCGGGGCACAGAAGCCTGCCTCTGAATTAAACCTCGCCACGCGGCGGGGACCCTCGGGCACGCCACAGGGAAATCTGACCAAAAAGAAGCCAAATTCAGGAACCCCCTGGGATTTATAGGTGTTCTCAAAAACCAAAGAGGGCCCCAGAAAAAGTTTTTCTTCTGATTAAATGGCTGGTCTATAGTATTTTTTTTTAAAATGGTGTTGATCAGATACTGGGATACAGTAAATAAAGAACTTAAAAGGGCAGAATTCTGCTCTCAAATAGTACTATAAACATCTCAACGTCATGAAGTCAGGGACGTGGCGAGAAGGCAGGAAGCAGAGGACAGCCTCTGTGTCAGGAGGCGGACAGCGCTGCCACCCGCCCAGCCCTCCGGGAGATGGGGTCCCAGGGGCCTCTCGGGCTATCGGGACTCTCGTGCGTGCAGGGCCGGCCGTGGCTCACATATAAACCCTTCAGGGAAGTGCTGGAGTTTGGTCCCCAAAGCTCACAGGGGAAGAGAAAGGGGTGCGCATGGGCCAGAACCAACCACGGGCAAATCAAGACTCATCCTCCCGAGAAAACGCAGGGTGGCGTCCAAGGCCACAGGAGAAGCCCCAGCGTGAAGAGGGACAGGGAACTACAGAAGAGCAAGGCAGACCGTGGGGGCTCACTTCCCCAGGAAGGAAGAAGGACCTACCAGCAGTTCACTGAGCTGCTCGTAATCGAACATCTCGTTCTCGTACTGCTCCGCCAGCTCCTTGCCCAGCGCGATGGCCTCCTCCCACATCTGCGGGGAAGAGGAGAAAGCGAGAGAGAAAGAAACCCACACCTGAATCGTGTGATCAGAGCAGAAGACAGAGGAACATGACCATTTGTTGCGGAACCATTTGGAAATAAGCTTGCTTAAATCAAAACTACGATGAGATGAATGTTGGAAAAGACCAACAGTGACTAGAAGGTCATGGCCTGGGGCTCATGACTGTTATCTAGTATGTAATCTGGTCACCTCCTGGCTCATCTGTCACGCAGCCTCTCTGCCCAGGGTCCTGCTGCCTTGCACGGTCATCGAAGCCCATCTGCATGGCCAGCGAGGAGCCAGGAGAAGGGACCGCAGGGTGAGGAGAGGTTGCGATGAGCCTGATTTTGCTACCTTCCCGTTCTGTCACGTTTAATAAACGCTCTGTTTCCGCGGTCAGAAGGACCAGGATATATGTTGGCCTTAAAATAAAGGCTTGTAAGAAGTTCGCTTTACGTGTGCTGCCAACGTGAGGAAGGAAAGCCCACCGTCATGGTACAAAGAGGGACTTTCTTGTGGTCATAAGTTTATCAAAAGGCTGATGAACTTCTGACTTCTGTGGAATAATTTGTTGAAACCTATGGGAGGCCTGGATTTCCCTTCTTGTTCTTGGGAAAAAATAAATTTGGTTTAGTTGAGAAGAACTTAGAAAATGCAGAGAAAACACCTCTTCCAGGAAGCCTTCCTGGGTGCCCCCACTCTCCTTCGTTTTCCCACAAGGACCCAGGATTCGCGTGTCGAATCTTTTGGTAAGGTCGTGATATCGGAACACTTCCTGTCACTCCTCCTCCGAGACTATTAGCCCTGAGCGCAGAGACCAAGCAGAATCAAAACCTCTGGACCAGAG
The DNA here is from genome assembly GCF_036850765.1 of Saccopteryx bilineata. Classification (NCBI taxonomy): domain Eukaryota; kingdom Metazoa; phylum Chordata; class Mammalia; order Chiroptera; family Emballonuridae; genus Saccopteryx; species Saccopteryx bilineata. The sequence goes on along the minus strand of NC_089496.1, from coordinate 110,353,977 downwards.
GCCCGGGCCTGCTCAACAGTGTTTCTTGACCAGAACAGAAGGCTTTCAGCCAAGAATCAGGAAAGGGTCATACCGTTCCACATACTGTGCCCTCACTCACCCACTTCTCCAATCCACCATTGCCACCAATGGAGGCGCTAATTGTTAGGGTGAGTGATTTCAAGCTTAGTTTCTGCCCAGCAACACGACACCTGTGTTCTCTTGTGTAAGTCCCGGCCCTTTGCCAGGTGGGTACCTTTATAATACTCATTTTGCAGATGAGAAAGTTGGACACTGAATCCATGAGTTATTTGCCCAAGGGCACACAGTGGAGTATACACGGCCCAGAGTTGGTGCAGTGTGAGGGTGCTGTGAGAGAGCCTCCCCCCAGTCCCGCTGGGATGGGGGCTGGAGTCCGGGGAAAGGGCACGCATCATGAAAAAAGGCTGACAGTGACTCAGGGCTGCAGGCCGGCGGCGAGCTCCCCACCAGACAGACTTCTCTGCTGCTCGGCAAAGTGGGCCATCTTCAGGAGCCCTCGTCTTTCTGGGGCTGGGTCTCCTCTTTGGAACCCCTGCTCCACCGAGCCCTTGCCTGGCAAAATTGATCTCATTCATCAAGAAGCAGTTTAATGTCACCTTCTCCGCAGGTGAAGTCCTCCCTTTCTCCTCAGAAGGAGGAGGCCCGCGCAGGCCTGTCAGAAGAGGACCCGGCACCCCCCAGGGGGACTGACCGGGGGAGCTCTGGGCTGTTTCTCTGACCGTGGGTGGCCCTGGAGCTTGCCTTGCGGGCCCTGAGCCAGGCCCGTGCCCTCTCCTCCCTCTAAGTCACGGGTGCAGGACGGCACCGGCTACACTACAGGCCTGTGAGTGATAAAGCTCTTTGGATCCTGCGGCCTGCGGGCAGCAGCGATGTTAACCAACTCTGAAAAATCGATTTTCTCATGTTTCGATAGCAAACAATTCTTTCTTTCCAGGAACGGGTCATAATGGACAGTCGGGCCACGTCCTGGTTAATGGACTTGCTTCTGGAGAGTCTGAGGACGCTCAGACATTCCGGAAACGCCGAGCTAAAGAGGGCATCACTGTGCTTACACCTGCATGCACGTCTCACTAACAAACGACCAGGGTTTTCAAGGATGAAACTCATAGGATCTGAGGACGTTTCACTGCCCTGCCCCCAATAGTTAGGAAAGAAATCCAGTCGTGTCAACGAAAACAGAAACTTGCTCTCTAGCCCCTATTTTTGGCTCACGGGAGGACGCGCAAGATGCATCCTTCTCCGACTCGAGCGCGAGGCAGAGAGCGAACCCTGACAAGGCGAGGCTATTTTGGGAGAGGACAGAAACAGAGCTCTGGTGGAAAACGGGCACGGTGCCACACGTCACACGGCTGTCTGTCCATCCAGCGCCCGCCCCTGCCCCCCGTGGTCGCCGCCGGGTGGCCGGTCTCGGGGCTGGCTCCCAGCTGGTGACTGCTGGTGCCCTCCTTGGCATGGCGTCTTCCTCCAGGCTGGTCTATTCTCAACTGACCTTCCACAGCAAAGCCCGGCACTTGTCAGCGAAGTGCTTGGATTAAAGGCTTTATTGGAAATTACAAGTCCTCCACCAAACAGAAGAAGACAGACAGTTTGGCGCCTCTTCAGGGAGGGAGACGTGCCTGTTGTCACGAGCCTGACAGAAGGCTTGTGGGGGCTGAGCAGGGATGTTCATAGGGGCGGTCACCTCGCAGAGGAGTAGGGCCGGGTGTCATTACTGGCCCTGGAAGGAAGCAGCGGAAAAGAAAGGAAAAGGACCCAGACGGAAATGACGTTTCATGGAGAGGAAGAAAAAGATAAAAAAGACCAGGGGACAAGACAGGTTGAAAGGCACCCAAAACTTTTTAAAATGGGGAAAAAGGAAAAATAAATAAAAGAAAGATTTTCGTGGGGAAGAAACATGAGACAGATAACAAGATGATTCCAAAGCTCACGTGTCCAATGTAAAGACACAGAACATCCAGCCGCTTAGAGCATCGTCCCCGTACACCAAGGTTGCAGGTTCGATCCCCGCTCAGGGCACATACAGGAATCAACCAGTCAATGCATAAATCAGTGGAACAACAAATCAATGTTTCTGTCTCTCTCTCTCCCCCATCATTCCCTTCCTTTCTCTCTACAGTCATCCAATTAAAATAATAATAATAATAATAATAATAATAATAAAATTTTGGTGTTGCTGCTTTTGGAGCACCGGGGAGGGGTACTTTCACCAGTGTCCAACCCCAGCCTTTTGCCAGAACCCAGGGTGTCCCTGCAGCTGGGGCACAGCCGCTGGCCACTGGCCGCTGGCCGCTGGAGCGGTCCGCTTATGGCTTCACAAGACAGAGCGGCCCGGATTCTGCGAGCCCCCATTTCCCCAGGTAGCTGTCTACATGAAAACCGGCGAGAACCAGCTCTGGCAAGTGTCAGGACCCCACACAGTGAGGCTGTGATGAAGAGTTCCTGAATTACGTGAGGTGACAGCCTGTACCGACGGAGCCATCCCCGAGTCATCCTCTTGCCCATTAGTGTCGAGATTAGAATTTCATGATCCTCACCAGGTGTTGGCCTTCAAGGTCAACAGTGGGGTTAAGCCCCCTGGTCCCGAAGACAGGGTTTGAAAGCAGACCTGCTACTCTTTCCCCCGAAAGTCAAACAAGCGTCACATCGAGCCCAAGTTGTGTGACTTACATCCTCCTGCGCTGGAGAATGACCCTCGGAACATGGCGGGCATGGAACCGTGTCAGCGGTTCAGTTCAGAGGCTGTCCCCAGCACTGGAAGGCCCTGCCCCTGCCCGCTCACCCCGTGGACCGCTGCAGTCGTCCTGAATGCAGACTGTAATTTCTCACTGACGTGCAGGAGTGAGGCAGGAAAAGCCTCCCTGTCCTTGCGAGCATGTGTGTGTCCACCCTCTGCCCTGCGTAGTGAACGTGAGAGCTTCCCACAGACGATTCACGCTCCTTAACCCCCACTGAAGGAGTGACGTGCGGGGTCTGCCCCAGGGGGGACACCGGGGACGGGGGACACGCACTGCGGACCTCTCAGGGGCCCAGAGCGCGGGCAGGAGGCGGGGCCGTACTAAGGAGACAAACAGACCCACTCTAAGGAATGTGCCGGAGTGCCCGTGGGACGGTGGCCTGCTCAGGCACTGGCTGGAATGTGCTTAATTCAGTGAAACATGCGTCAAAATGACAATGGTGAACATGGGACAGGGGACACGGAACTCTCTGAACCTTTCTCTCCATTTTCTGTGAACCTAAAACAGCCTTAAAAAAAAAACCCAACTTTTTAAAGAAATGACCGAGTGCCCAGTCTGCGTGTCACCCAGGGCCCCCTCAGAGGGGCAGAGACACATGGACACAGCTTGCCCTGCCTGCAGGTGGCTTCAGCCACAGCAGGGCCTGGAGACCCAGAGGCGGTCCCTGCACCAGTTACATCATCATTCCTGAGAGCGGCTTAGAAATGTGGGAACTGGGGTCCCACCAGAGAGACCCACGGAATCAGAATCTGCTCTTAACAAGATCCCTGGGAGACCCAGAGGGCCGTTAAAGTGTGAGATACTCAGAGCAGGGAACACAGGATCCAGGTAGCCTTTCCAAGGCAGGGCCAGGAGAGGCCCCTCCCGGGACGAGGGGCAGGACGGCTTCTAGGTGGCTGGAGCACGGAGACACAGCCAGAAGGAGGGAAGGACTCCTCGCAGAAGACAGCGGGCAAGAAGCCCAGAGCTCGGGACCAGAGGGCATGCTCAGGGAGACACTGGGTCACAGAGCAGGAAGTACCCAGGGTAGAGCCCTCCTGCTGGGGGCTCCGCCTGTCAGGTGAGAAGCCTGGGTCTGCTGGTGGAGGAGGCAGAGTCTCCCGAATCTGGGCATCCTTGGGGCGATTCAAGCTGACACCATGGCCTCTTTGTTCGAGCCCAGAGGGGTGGCCCAGGGGGAAGAGAAGCAGGGATGGATGTGGGGGCCCCTGGGAAGCTCAGTGGGCGGTGCTCCTCAAACTGGGGACCCCCCAGGAAGTGAAGTCATCATAGGAGCAGCAGGCCTTCCGCCCAGATGCGGACAGGGGAGGCCTGGCCACAAGGAGAGCCCAGGATGGCCATCAGCAGAATCCCACATTGCTTCAGCCATGAGGAGTGCTGCCCCTCGGGCTTCCCAGCCTTGCCACCTCCGGCTCTGCCCACTCCCGGGCACCTGTTCCCTTCCTCTAGGTCCCAAAGGACAAGGAATGGCTGGACTGGCTCTATTCCTTTGGCACTTTGCTGAGAAATGGGGTTTCAGTGATGGGCATCCATCACGAGAGCGTCCCATTTTTTTTTTTTTTTAGAGAGGAGAGGGAGACAGAGAGAGAGAGAGGAGAGACAGAGAGAGAGAAGGTGGGGAGGAGCTGGAAGCATCAACTCCCGTATGTGCCTTGACCAGGCAAGCCCAGTGTTTCGAACCAGCAACCTCAGCATTTCCAGGTCGACACTTTATCCACTGCGCCACCACAGGTCAGGCGAGAGCATCCCATTTTTATGGAGAGATGTATTCTGCTGCCCACAGGACATGTCTCATTTTTTTTTTTTTTTGCATTTTTCTGAAGCTGGAAACAGGGAGAGACAGTCAGACAGACTCCCACATGCGCCCGACCGGCACGCCCACCATGGGGCGACGCTCTGCCCACCAGGGGGCGATGCTCTGCCCATCCTGGGCGTCACCATGTTGCGACCAGAGCCACTCTAGCGCCTGAGGCAGAGGCCACAGAGCCATCCCCAGCGCCAGGGCCATCTTTGCTCCAATGGAGCCTTGGCTGCGGGAGGGGAAGAGAGAGATAGAGAGGAAGGCGCGGCGGAGAGGTGGAGAAGCAAATGGGCGCTTCTCCTGTGTGCCCTGGCCGGGAATCAAACCCGGGTCCTCCACACGCTAGGCCGACGCTCTACCGCTGAGCCAACCGGCCAGGGCTAGGACAAGTCTCATCTTTATCCAGGTGGCCTCCACGTCCACGCTGCTCTACCTCTCTGTCGTCCTGTGTCAAGGACGGTAGGGGATGAATGAAACAGACATTATCTTTTCAGTAAGGTTTGGCTACTGTCAACAGCCACAAAAAGGGGCTCCCATCATCCTTTACTGATACAGGTGCTGTCTGGGGTAGAATTGTGTCTAACCTCCCCCCCCCCCCCAGAAAAGGTATGTTGAAGTCCTTACCCATGGTATCTATGAATGTCATCTTATTTAGAAATAGGGTCTTTGGATGGAGTCAAGTTAACATGAGGTCACTCTGGGTTTAATGGGGTCCTAAATTCAACAACTGGTGTCCTTAGAAGAGGGGAGTTCTGACAGGGAGACACACACACAAGGAGGACCCTATGACAAACGGAGCCAGGGGTCTGCTTGCCGTGGAAGGCCACGGACAGCCAGCTATGTGGGACACTAAGGGGCGGCTTCTCCCCGTCACGCTCCGGGGGGACAGCACGACCCTGTGGGCACGAACAGTGCAGGCTTCCGTCCGCAGAACTGAGAGAGTCACTTCTGTCGTTTGAAGCCACCCAGACTGTGCTCATTTCTGACAGCAGTCCCCAGGAGATTCAGTCAGGGACCTTCGTGGGACTCTCTGGTCACAATTCTCAAAATGAAAAAACAAAACAAAACACAAACAGAAAAAAGCAAGAAACGAAGATAAATCCTGACGAAGCCACAGAAGGAGCTCCGAAGGCGCTCTGGTGGCAGGGTTACAGAAACATCTGGAGCGGAAGCAGCCCCTCTGCACAGACAGGGACTGTGTCCGGCTCTCGCAGCCCCTCTGCACAGACAGGGACTGTGTCCGGCTCTCGCAGCCCCTCTGCACAGACGGGGACTGTGTCCGGCTCTCGCAGCCCCTCTGCACAGACGGGGACCGGCGTCCGGCTCTCGCAGCCCTCTGCACAGACGGGGACCGGCGTCAGGCTCTCGCAGCCCCTCTGCACAGACGGGGACCGGCGTCCGGCTCTCGCAGCCCCTCTGCACAGACGGGGACCACCGTCAGGCTCTCGCAGCCCCTCTGCACAGACGGGGACCGGCGTCCGGCTCTCGCAGCCCTCTGCACAGACAGGGACTGTGTCCGGCTCTCGCAGCCCTCTGCACAGACGGGGACTGTGTCCGGCTCTCGCAGCCCCTCTGCACAGACGGGGACTGTGTCCGGCTCTCGCAGCCCCTCTGCACAGACGGGGACTGTCCGGCTCTCGCAGCCCTCTGCACAGACAGACACTGCCGTCCGGCTCTCGCAGCCCCTCTGCACAGACGGGGACCGCCGTCAGGCTCTCGCAGCCCCTCTGCACAGACGGGGACCGCCGTCCGGCTCTCGCAGCCCCTCTGCACAGACGGGGACTGTGTCAGGCTCTCGCAGCCCCTCTGCACAGACGGGGACCGGCGTCCAGCTCTCGCAGCCCCTCTGCACAGACGGGGACTGTGTCAGGCTCTCGCAGCCCCTCTGCACAGACGGGGACCGGCGTCCAGCTCTCGCAGCCCCTCTGCACAGACGGGGACTGTGTCAGGCTCTCGCAGCCCCTCTGCACAGACGGGGACCGGCGTCCAGCTCTCGCAGCCCCTCTGCACAGACGGGGACTGTGTCCGGCTCTCGCAGCCCCTCTGCACAGACGGGGACTGTGTCAGGCTCTCGCAGCCCCTCTGCACAGACGGGGACTGTGTCCGGCTCTCGCAGCCCCTCTGCACAGACGGGGACTGTGTCCGGCTCTCGCAGCCCTCTGCACAGACGGGGACCGGCGTCCGGCTCTCGCAGCCCCTCTGCACAGACGGGGACTGTCCGGCTCTCGCAGCCCTCTGCACAGACAGACACTGCCGTCTGGCTCTTGCAGCCCCTCTGCACAGACGGGGACTGTGTCAGGCTCTCGCAGGCCCTCTGCACAGACGGGGACTGTGTCAGGCTCTCGCAGCCCCTCTGCACAGACGGGAACTGCGTCAGGCTCTCGCAGCCCCTCTGCACAGACGGGGACTGCATCCGGCTCTCGCAGCCCCTCTGCACAGACAGGGACTGCATCCGGCTCTCGCAGCCCCTCTGCACAGACAGGGACTGCATCCGGCTCTCACAGCCCCTCTGCACAGACAGGGACTGCATCCGGCTCTCACAGCCCCTCTGCACAGACAGGGACTGCGTCCGGCTCTCGCAGCCCCTCTGCACAGACAGGGACTGCGTCCGGCTCTCACAGCCCCTCTGCACAAATGGACTGCATCCGGCTCTCGCCAGCCCGTCTCCGCGCGGAGACGTGTCTCTGGCGGACACAAGGGCGGCTGGCTTCCTTCGAACAGAAGTCAACAGAACGGATCGCTTTGTTTGAGCCAATTCATCGAGATGCCAACACACGACTAATTTTTCAGTGACATTAAAAAAACTATGCAACGTCAAAGGGCTGCCCTAGCTGCAAGTGCTGTCACTGCTCCGAGTCGGCGGTTTTCTGAGAGGACTGGAAAGATACTTGTGTTTTGGGTCCTGGCTTCCTGCCAGACGGGCATCTCTACAAGGACGGTTTATCTTTCTAAAAAAAGCCTTCTACTTAGAATCACGCTTCGAGCCCTCCAACACGCGACCTGTGACAGGTGTCCAATTCCCTGTGCGCGAGTACTTGCCGCGGGAAGAGCTGGCGAGAGGACGGGCCGGCCGCGCCCTTACCTTGCCTTTGTCGAAGTAGTGGATGCTCTCCTGGTAGAGCTGCTCCTTCAGCTGCCCCTGTGTCGTCGCCTGGTACCCGTCCCGCTGCGTGAGGTGCGCCGCGCACACGTCCTCCGACCACTGAGGCAGAAGCAAGGGGTGAGTCGTGCCACCGGGGCCGGGCACGTCCAGGGCCGCCCGCTGCCCACCCTCGGGGCTGAATGCATGCAGAGCACACATGTGGGGCCACACTTTGGGGACAGTAGCTGTCATCCGGCTGTCATGGGGCCCGGACACATGGGCAGACGTCTGTGCAGAGGCCGCAGCAGAGGGAAGGACAAGAGGGAGGCAGAGCTGGGTCTAGACTCCCACAGAAGGGAAACCCAGCCCGTTCTGGGCGGCACGGACCTGCTGGCTTGCTGATCATGCCTTTCCACACCTGAGAGTCAGCTATGAGCCCGGTGATTGACCCGTCTTCCTGGGTACCCGGGATGCTGGCCTCGGTCCTGTGCCACTCAGCAGTGTAATCAAGAGTGAAGAAGGCACATGGACCCCACTTCCAAGGCTTAAAAACAAGGACCCGATAGGAGACCCAGCTCCTTCCAGACGGGGCGCATGTCTATATCCTTAGCCTCGGGCACACCGCCTGGCACAGGGCGGGGGCTCAGCCAGTGCGTGTGCAAGCGTAGGATGTACCCCACGCAAGGGAAGAGCGCAGAGGTCTCGGCAAGCTGGGGGGACACGCCAAAGAGGAGGTGAGCTCATTTGATAGGTAAACCCTTGAACCTGGGCTCAACAGACCAATGACATCAAGTACGGGAGTCCATCAGACTCAATATTCAGTGAGGACTCGCCACGGGCGAGGAACTAAGTCAGAGGAGAGTCAGAGGGGCCTGAGCCGGAGACAGTGCTGTCGCCAATCAGAGCGTAATGACAAAGAGTGCCTGCAGGACCGAGTTCACAGGCACAGGGGGGCGGGCGGGAGGCACGGCTGCCCATGAGGGTCCGGGGAGACTCCTTGGAGGAAATCATCAGAATGGGCTGGCTTCTCAGGGGCCCAGGAGGTGCCGCGTGGCACTGCTTCCCAACAGACAGTGACGGTGTTGCCATAAGCAACATGCTCCCAGGCTGCCCAGACCAAAGTGGGGTGTGGGGACCCTTGGGGCTCAGGGCTGGTCGGGCCTCACCTGCGGCAGTGGGACCTGCTGTGACCCACACTTTAGGGGGACATGACAAATGAGAGGAGCTGGCTGGACAGAACAAATGACGCTGGGCACAGGGACAAAGGGACTGGCCTGCTCAAACGGGGAGCCGGACCCGAGGAGCTGGCCAGGCTCCCCAAGAGGCTCACCGTCACAGCACACACCCCTCCCCATGCTCCTGCAGCCCGACTTGGGCTGAAGCCCCAGGCTCCAAGGAACAGGGGCAGAGCGGGGCCCAGAATGGTCCTCCCCACTCTAAGCACATCAGGCGAGCGTGAGACGCCTATTCGTGGTCTGCAAACCTTTTCACCACAGACTCAGACTTGCATACCATGACCACATCTGGAAGCTACAAATTCATTAATTAATGGTATTTTCACAACAGGGCTAGATGGCTACTTTTCTGTGTGAGTAAAAGGAACCCTTAGAGGATTCTGAAATGTGATGATCATAAATCAGTAAGAATAAGAAAATTCAGGTTTCCAATGACTTCTCTGGATCTTAAAATTACTTAAGAAAATGGAATAGGCAAAGATCCTCTTATAACAGTGTTTTTCAACAGCTGGTGTGCAGTCTGGTGCCGGTCTGGCAGAAATTTCGAGCCAGTCCGCATAAGAGTTAACCATCCTGCTGTTTTATGAAGATCACAGACCCCAACCAGTGGCTGGAAAACACTGCCTACACCTCCACATACACAGGGAGAGGCGGGGTCTGACTGCCCGGCTAAAGGCTAATTAATGCCTTTATTGTCCTCGTTTGTTGACAAAAACTCCTTAACCAAAAAAAAAAAAAAAAAAAAAAAAAAAAGATTCCATTTGAAGATTTTTTGTTAAGGACCCAGAATGCATTTGCTATTGTTCTATGGAGAAGAATTTTGTTAAGAGTGTATTTGTATACTGAGCAGAATATTGTCATGTTGTTTTTGTATAACAATACAAATGATGTTCTCCAGTGTGTTGATTAAGCAGCACACATTCCCATTTACGGTGGGATCAAATCCCATTTGGGAAAAACTGCAAAACATAACAATGTACAAGATATTGGAGACCAGCAGCGGCATTCGCACTTAACTGGGAAATTCAGAGTCGCCTCGGAAAGACCGGGCCATTGGGTGTATTGATCCGGGTTGTGAAACACACCCCAAGGTGGTGCGAATCCAACAATTCAACAGATGATCGTTAACACCCGCACACATACTGTACATGTGCACACATGTGTCAGAGTTCACGCCTGACGAGCAAGCGGATGGCGAGTGTGCAGGCTGTCAACCTTATTTTGGTTTCCCCGGGGGCAAAAGAAATTTTCTTCCGTTTGCCGAAACGCCTCGTTACGGACGCTTGGGTTCCTAAGACGTGCAGGCTTGTCAGAGTGCCCAGTGGCACGGCTTGTGTCCGGTGCCCCAACTCAGATCGCCGTGGTCACAAACGACGCTGCTTGGGGGGGGGGGCTTTCTATGTTGCAAAGTCACAGGGGCTATTGGTGACTATTGACTATTGAGGAGGCACCCACACCGAGCTCCTGCCTCAAGCCTCACCATGTTTGCTTCTGAGAGGGCCCTGTGGTTTTCAGACCAAGGTGACTCCCGCCTTGGGCGTCCCCGGGGCTGTCTGCGCAGATCCGCGTCAGGGCAGCCACTGCAGACTTCAGGACTGGGCCAAGGGCTGGAAGGTTCTCGCCTAACAGGGTCCCTCCTCACTGCCTGCCATCCTGCCGTGGGCACTGCTGAGCACCCGCCGAAATGTACCCTTACCTGGATTCCTTCCATCCAGCTTCTGGGGGTGGGGGACAGGCCTGACTTTGGAAACAGAACTCCTCCAAGGAGCAGTGTTTACGCAGGGTCCCCGATTAAGTTCTAGTTCTCAACTGTTGTTGTTTATTATCCATTTCTAATTTTTCTTTTTAAAAAGAATTGATATAATTAGAAAGCTGCTCTCAGGACTTGCTCACATTTTCAACATACACAGACCTCGAGCTGGGGTAGGAACTCCTTCATCATGACCTGGTCCCTGTGCCACTAGAGAAGGAAGGGCGTGTTTTGTCCTGTCTCTCTGCAGTCCCAGAGCAGACAGGCTCTCCTTCTCGTGGCCGCTGTCCTCCACCGTTCACCGAGTCTTGTTGGTGCAAACAGGGACGGCGGCGAGATCCCTAACTCTCCGCTGCCTGACAGCCCCGGGAGGGGTGCTTATGTGATGACGCTGCTTAGTGACAACCTGCGACGGACAGTCGGTCCACAGGGCCGGACCTATCATCACCGTAAATCCTCCATCTCCTGTTGATGTCACCGCATGTGGTCAACACCCATAAATGCTTAAGTGAGAGGTTTACAAAAACGTCACAGGGGAAAAAAAAGAATACGGTTTTAAGTCATCTCTGTGGGACGGCAGGGCCACCAGCGTGCGCGGCCGTGCGGATTACCTTCAGGAGCTTGGCGTGGAGAAGCAGGGTGTACGCGGCCTCAGTGTAGTTGTCACACTCCTTGTGCAGGTCGCACAGCTTGTACAGATACCTGGGACGACAAACATTGGTGTGCTCTTAACACGTCCCCCAGTAACCTGTGCTGATGGAGGCGAGAGCCGAACTCTGCCCTCGGCAGGAAATTGGACCTGTGCACTTTTTGACAATGTCCACAATTCACAATGCCTAGGAAATGCGCTGCAGAAGGCGTTAAAAAAACAAAACAAAACCAACAAGAGTAATATACAATGTATATATACCAACAAGAGTAACATACAATGTATATATACCAACAAGAGTAACATACAATGTATATACCAACAAGAGTAATATACAATGTGTGTGTGTGTGTGTGTGTGTGTATAAAATTTAAGTCCTCTCTCTTCGGGACAAAACTGAGGATGGAACAAGGAGGTCAGACGGCACTTCAAGGTTTCTCATTCCCTCCCCCTTTTCCAGAGTGTTCTCCGTACATTTAAAGTGAGATCACATAACGCTTGATTGTGATTTCTGACATGGCTTATGGATTCCAAATGCACAAATAATCCGGAAAAGTACAAAGCCATAAGAAAGGACTCCAGGGCTCACCATGAATACGATGCACCAAGGTTGTCTGTGCCGTAAAGAAATGAGGGTTACTTTTTCATGTAAAGCAACCTCTAGTTCTGGATTAAAAATAAAAGTTAAAAACTGGACTGTCTTCCCAAAAGTTTATTATTATTATTATTATCATATGGTACTATTTTTTAAAGGAGAAAGTAAAAAATAATAATAATAAGAAGAAGAAATAGAAGGTTAGAAGACCACTCTTGGTGCGATTAAACCCACCATTGTACACTAATGCCAAGTGGGTGGTATCCTTCTCCTGGTCTTCCGAAGGGACTGTGGCTGCAGGTTTGACACTGACCCCTCATGTGACTGAGGACAGGGATCAGTCACATCCCACCACACTTGAGAAAAAGGCAAAGAGGGGCCCAAACCCAGCAGACAATACAAAGCAGGAGACTACGGTGGCAGAATAAGAAAAGACTGAAACATTTTCACAGCGCCTATTTCCAATAAAATTGATCCTATGGCTTCCTGAGAAACATTACAGTTTGTGGTGACGCCTTTTTTCAAAAGGGTCCAATGATTCGGTCAAGAGGTACAAAAACCCTGTGAAATCATCATTTATGTCTTTGCTTCTGAGCCGGCTACGTTTGAACCCCCGCACCCCGATCCCCGCCTTGTCCTGGACGGACGACAGCACCCAGGCTCGGAACACCTCTGGGTGCCCCTCACCATTCAATGTCCTGCGTCAAGGTTTCCCACAAGATCCACCCCAGTGGTTCTAAAACACGTCTTAGTGTTGCCCTGACAAGGGGCAATGATTAGACACGCAGAGAGCACAGGCACGCGTGATGCCCACCTACCTTATATACATTTCTTCTCTTTCAATTTCCTTGTAGAAATTCTGAAAAGAACCAAACCACAATTGTTTTAGGAAACTCGTTCTAGAGAAGGGGTGACATGCACATGAAATTTTCACACAGTTCTTCAACTTGTGTCCAACCCAGTCAAATGGACCCAGCTCTTTGGACTAACACCACAAAGTCACATATGATGTAAAAATTAACTTACACACTTCTTTTTTTTTGGGGGGGGAGGGAGGAAGCAATTCTAATGATTGTATTTCCTGCACTGAAAATAAAATTCTATCCAAAGATTTGACATCTCAACCATGCTTAACCATTGTCATCTCAAAATAAATAAATAAATATCCCAAATTTGGGAATAAGCATGATTGGATAATTCAAAGCCTGCTGGGCTCAGCCTAAGTGCCACAAGAAGGTGACAGGGTACCCAATGGAGTAGCCACTTGACACATGGATGCACCTATAAAGTCAGTTCAATTAAAACTAAATGACGTTAAAAATTCACTTCCTCCATGGTACCTGCCACACTTTGAGAGCTAGGGCTCGCGGCCCTGGATTGAACGGTGCTGACCCAGAACACACCCACCACCACAGAAATCTCTATTGGATGGCACTGCTCCGGACAGACAGACCTTCCCAATGACAGCCAGAAGACAGGCTGCCACTTCGGGAGCAGCTGTGTGTAACATGGATGGAGAGAGGCTAGTTCACAGGGCCCGTAGCACAGGTCAGTTATTCCCACACGGAGTAAACTATCTTCTGGGTGAGCACACACGAGTCTGTCAAACTTCCTATGTCTTCACGTGGCCACCTGTCAGCACTTCCACACACGGATCTCAGATGGACGGTGCAGAAGGCACCTAAGACCTGCGGGTGCAGGGACCAGCGGCCACTTTCCCTGTGACATTTAGCACCCGACCCGAAGTCAGTGTGCTGACCCGGGGCCCGAAGTAACAAGGGAGGAACACCATGAAGGCACGTGTGGTCCGGTGAGATCAAACAGCCTGTCCAGTTTCACGAGCAAAGAAAGACATTGCTCGCACAACTGAGCTCCCTGAAAAGAAATGGTAAGTGAGGGAAGTCAGAGGGGGTGCGTTCAGAAAAACGCGCCGAGATCCTCACGTTTTGCTGCCTGGGAGACCTGAACGTCCTCTGGATCACAGGCCGCGGCTGGGGTAATGAGGGTATTCTCAGCAGACGGCCCAGAGTGAGGTCTCAAAGGCACGCGAGGAGCCCTTCACCTCCAACACTGTCTCGCTCGTATTGACAAAGCCGCCGTTTCACGCCACCCTCTCCGGCTCTCCTAGTTTTGATCCTTTCCTATGCTTTTGATCATTCCCCTTCATGCCGTTTCACATCGAGGATGGCGTACGACCTTCCTGTCTCTCCCCCGAGCCAGCCAGCCAGCGAGTGAGGGAGGGAAATGTCTTGTTTCCTGCCGGCCCGAGTTCTCTCTCCTTCTGAGGTCTTCAAAAGCCTCTCCAGGATGTGAGGACGCTCATCTCCAACCCCGGTTTCTACACAAAAACCCCTGTGTCTCTGTGTGAGCGTGTGGAGGCTTGGGCTCCATTCGTGGGCTCTGCAAGTGGCATCCTGACCCACAGACCCCTCTCTCTCCAGTCCCCTCCACACCAGGGCTGAGGTCCGGGCCGGGCTCTGAGCCTAGCGGCTCCCGGAACCACCCCAACCAGTACCAGGTCCTCAGCTCAACCCCACCAGCGTGCCCTGAGCCTTCAGAACACACACTTGGCCTTGAATTTCAGTAGCGTCCTCCTTCATGGCTTAGACAGGTGCCAAGACGCTTAGAATTCCAGCAGGAACCGCCTTAGCTGGCCTTGCAAAGGAGCCGTGCAAAGAGGAACTCCTCTTGGTAAAAGAACAAGTCGAGGCCCTGGCCAGTTGGCTCAGCGGTAGAGCGTCGGCCTGGCGTGCGGGGGACCCAGGTTCGATTCCCGGCCAGGGCACATAGGGGAGGCGCCCATTTGCTTCTCCACCTCCCCCCCCTCCTTCCTCTCTGTCTCTCTCTTCCCCTCCCGCGCAGCCAAGGCTCCATTGGAGCAAAGATGGCCCGGGTGCTGGGGATGGCTCCTTGGCCTCTGCCCCAGGCGCTAGAGTGGCTCTGGTCGCGGCAGAGCAATGCCCCGGAGGGGCAGAGCATCGCCCCCTGGTGGGCAGAGCATCGCCCCTGGTGGGTGTGCTGGGTGGATCCCTGTCGGGTACATGCGGGAGTCTGTCTGACTGTCTCTCCCCGTTTCCAGCTTCAGTAAAAAAAAAAAAAAAAAAAGAACAAATGAACAAGTCGACCAGCCCCAGAGATGAGCGGACAGACGGTTCACTTTGTAGAACCACCAGACAACGCAACAGAATTACTGACCAGCGAGGACAGGTCGTGTGATGATCAGGTGACCAATGCAGGTTGACAGAATCCCAGACGTGCCTTGTGTGGGCTGGGGACCACGTCTAGGGGACTTGGCCCACTGCAGAGTGACTGACCGCTCATGTCTTTTCTTTTTCTATTTTTTTTTATAGGTACAAGAAAGACTAGGGCATGAATGGCCCACACAACACAGAATGTGCCACTCATCCCATTTGTCCAGAAGCCACAGCATGGGTTCTAGAGGAAATTTGACAAAGGGTCTAAGGGGCACCAATACAGCTTCTGATCCTTATTTGATTTTCCAGCATTAGGATTTCTGCTCAGTGACGCATGGAGGCCACGTTAACTACTTCTAACATACGCTTAGATATACATCTATTTTCATCTAGAGGGACACAGAGTCATCTTTATGACACTCTTAGTTTCATTAAAAAAAGATAAGGGTAAAAATAGACCGGGAAATTAAAAATACATTTGTGTTTCTATTTTGCATGTCTAAACGTGAGCTGGGCAGTGAATAACTAAGACACAGTTTTCTTGTTTGTTTTTAAGCCATAACCTATTTTTATTTTTTATATTTTTTGTTTTTGTGATGGGGGGGTTGGTGTGGGAAATCCAGAACCATGTAGAACAAAGCAGGAGGAGAGATTCCTTGCTTTGCGGCCTTGGGACCAGCAAGGGAGTTAGAACCCCTCCTAGGGCTGGGAGTTGGCTTTTCTAGCTCCTGTGGGAACAGGAGAGGCGGAGAGGAAGGTGCAGGGAGCTGTGACCCCAGACATGGGGTCCTGCAGCTCCTGAGAGCCATGAGCTGGGCCAGGCACCCCTGTAGCTGAGTGTGTCCTACAGTTTCCTAAACATTCATCGCCCGGAGGCATGTCCTGACGCACCACCAGGATGCCAGGGCGTGTGTGCCCACAGACCCCAGCCACGCCGCATGACGTGACAGCCAGTGTGCAAGCAGTCCTATGGGGGGTGGGGGGCGTGCCCACCCAGCCATTGCTGTGGTCACACATCAGTTTCCTGTGGCCACCATAACAACTGATCATGACCTGTCAGGTTCCAGAGAGCTAACTCTGAAATCAAGCTGTCGGCAGGCCCACGTCCCCTCTGAGGACTCCGGGGATGAGTGCAGCCTTGTCCCTTCCAGCCTAGGGGTCTCGGCTGTCCCTTTGATGAGGGTGTCTCAGCACCCTCACCTCTGCCTCCGTCTCCATGAGGATGTCGCTGTGTCACTTATAAGGACCCTTGTCACTGGATTTAGGAACCTCCTGGGTAATCCAGGGTGACGTCATCTCAAGATCCTTAACTGAATCATTTCTGCAAAGAGCTCTGTTTTCCCAAATAAGGTCACATTGACCAGGTTCTGAGGATTAGAACCTGGCAGCATCTAGCCCACGGCGGGACACGTGGACCATCTCTGAACAAGGAAACCCTCAGACCCGTAACTACCAGGATGCCACCTGGCGACCACCTAGGACAGCTCGCACTCACTCCCCCAGGAAGCATCCGGAAGGGAGCCAGCGGCTGTGCAGACTTGCCCAGAGCAGACCTGCACACCGTCCTTCAGCCGACGAGGGTGTGAGCAAGGGAAGCTCGCCCTGCCCGGGAAGCGCCCGGGCCGGACACCTCGGGGCTCGAGGCGCCCCAGCGCGTGGTGGGGATGGGGCAGGGGACACGGGGACACGGGGGACACGGGGGACAGGGGACACGGGGGACATGGGGGGACGGGGGACAGGGGACACGGGGGACACGCCACAGCGCACTCACCAGCACGTTGACGGTGCAGCTCATGCGGTTCTCCTTGTTCTCGTCGTGCATGATGGTTCTGTAGTCCAGCAGCCGCTCCATCAGGCGCACGACCAGCCTCACAAAGGTCTCCCCCGTCTTGGCGAGGTACTTGTGCTTCCGACAGTGCT
This sequence comes from Saccopteryx bilineata, assembly GCF_036850765.1. Classification (NCBI taxonomy): domain Eukaryota; kingdom Metazoa; phylum Chordata; class Mammalia; order Chiroptera; family Emballonuridae; genus Saccopteryx; species Saccopteryx bilineata. The sequence continues at coordinate 110,336,995 of NC_089496.1, read as the reverse complement.
CCAGGAGTCTGCGCGGGGGCGGGGGGGCACAGGGGGCCCCGTGAGCCCCGCGCTCTCCGGGACGACCATGTCCCCGCCACCAGCACACTGTCAGCATCGCCGGGCTCCGGAGTCCATCGGCCTCCGTCTGAGACCACTTGCCCCTCTCCGTGCTGACGGATGCGAGCCCCGCCCCCTGACCGACACTTACATTTTGTCAAACAGCACTTTGTACTGCTCGTCTCCCCGGCCGCCTTCCACCTCGTGGTCCAGCTTGGTGATGATCTCATTTTCGAACTGAAATGAAAACAGAGGAAGTGTCAGGAATCGGAGTGGCGGAGAGTTCGTTCCCTTCGTGGGTGGAGCGTCCACGGCACACACACCGGCAAGGGAGCACCGGCCGATTGCTCCCCTACGCCTCGGAAGCCTGATTTCAGGTACCAGTCGCCGTCCCCGAGCCCTGGACAGGTTAGCTCAGCTGGTCAGAGCATCGTCCCAGAAGCCTGGGGTTGCAGGTTCAAGGCCCGGTCAGGGCACATACACAAATCACCCAACAAATGCATACAGACATGGAACAACAAGAAATCAATATTTCTCTCTCTCTTTCCTTTCCTCTCTCTCTCAAATCAATTACATAATAATAGTAAGAAGAAGAGTTGCTGTCCCCCAGCCCCTGGCAACGGTGGAAGGTCCCCCGTCACAGGGAAATCTTGCTTTTCCTTCCCTTGGTCGAGGGACGGAGGCATGCCAATTCTGACAGTCGGGACACGAGTCAGAGAGAGAATGACAAGGAAACAGGAGGGGGATGAAGGGGCTGCGTGACAACGTGTCTCACACGCCGTTCTCCGAGAGAACAAGCAGCATCTACAAGAGCCCGGGGGTTCTGGGGAGAGAACAGATGGTGTTCGCTTCCCAGCAATCTGAAAACATCCGGAAGCCCTTCCCTGCCACTCCTCGAGGGAGCCCAGGGAGGCCCTCCCTCTGGCTGAGAGGATGCTGTATGAGACGAGAGAGACCAGAGAGGCGCTGGCTCCAAAGACGTACCAGCGCCTTCCCACAGCTTCCGGGCGGGCTTCCTGAACCTCGGGAGGTGGGCGGGGACCGCCCGAGCCGGCTGGCTGTCTCTCCGACCCACGCTTTCCGAAACACCCCGTGGCTGATCAGGCTGGAAAGAACGAACTAGCCCGATAATGACGTACAATGAACGCACCCACATCCTTGCTGCGCAGTCCCCTGTCCCTGGCAGGACTCTGAGCGGCCGCAGTGCTGGGATTCTAGCCAGGTGACTGCCAGGCTGTCGGTGGCCCTGAGGTCACCCATAGACACCTGGGACAGGTAGGGAGGCGGGGCAGGGAGAGACTCAGTTCCCCCAAGGAGGAACTGACAGAGGACGGGCAGGAGGAACCGTAGCCGAGTGCAGGAAGCACACCCACCACGGCCGCGGGCCGCTGGGACCCCTCTACCACACACGCCCAGACATGTGTACCCAGGCTGCCACCCAAGTCCCCTGCTGTTGTCAGGGTCCCGTAAGAGTTTCAGCCTCCTGAGAGCAAGGATTCCCTTCTCCCTTGGTCACTGCTGTGTCCCCAACACCCAAGCAGGGCCAGGGATGCACGCATGACGTCCACATAAACTACTGGACACACTCTGTGCTGAACTGGAACTGGGGTGGGTGGGTGGGGATTAATGTGTCCGCAAAGGAGCAGACCCTCCGGTTGCCCAGACACGTGCTCTCGTGGCCACGCCAGCCGAGCGGTGAACACACTAATCAGAGGGCCTGCCGCAGGGACGGCAGATGCCACTCCTGCCCTGGGGACTCAGGTGGCGGCTGATTGTGGCCCCCTGTGAAGCAGAAGGCCAGAGGTCCCGGGAGGCCCAGGGAGGGGCCCGAAAGGAAGTCTGTCTGACCTCGACTGGGCCCTGCGTCTGAGCCCAGCGGGACCCTGCGGCAGACAAGAGGAGCGGCAGTCGGACCTGCGGAGAAGCATCGGTTCCTGCTGCACATCAAGGAGCGGCCACTTGGCAGGAAGCTGGACCTCAGAGCAGCCCCGTGATCCCCTCCCCGATCTGCCCCTCCATCTCCTCTCCCTGACAGACACACACCCTCCTTTTCATTCTGTTTAGCCTCAGAAGAGCAGGGATTTCAGGAACACAGAAAAAGAGATGGTTTTAGGGAAGAAGAAAGGACAACCTGCTCTTTTTCCCCTTTTTTTTTTTCCCAACTGAAGTCTGACAATGATGACTTCTATTGTGAACGAGCAACCTTTTGATAGTAACCCACTATTACTCTGCTCTGTACAAGAACAGGTTCGACCCAAGGCAGTTCTTCTCCGGAACCCAGTGCGGGGCCGACCGCCGGCGTTTTCGGACAGCCCCGTCTCCCCCACGTCGGCGCCATCATGGGGACCACCAGAGAGGCTGAGCGCTGGGCGAGGTGGATCCTTCAGAACAGAGAGCTGAGATTCAAAGCGAGGCTGAATGTAATTAACACCCACGATTCAAGTCCACACCTGTGTCCTGAGCACCCAGGGAACAGGCACCGGGAACGCAGAAGAGCTTGCCTCACCCTCCCATCGGCAAAGGCGCGGGGGTTTCCGGGGGGCTCACCCTAGGTAATCAGAAGACACTGGAGCTTGTGGGGGGGGGGGCTACCTCCCGGAAAGGGCAGGTTTCCTGTTTCCACGTAAACCTCGCTGTCACAGACGATGTGACGAGGAAGCCTCCCACTCAGCGAGCAGCCTGCCTATCCCATTCTGACGGAGGAGCTTAACGTGTTCTAAAAAGACTGACTGAGGAGTAAATCGGAAGAACACAGCTGATTCTAATTTTACCCACCCAGCGTTGACAAGCAGCAATTTACCCAAACACCTGCAACCCTGCTCTGCTTCTTAGCGGAGGATTCGTCGACCCCCCGCTCTGCGGCGAGCTGCTCCTATACCTTCCCAGGGTCTCTGCGGATTTTTAGCCGGACGGACAGAACCACCGGCGAGGGCTGCATGCATATGTGGGTGGGCACCGTCATCAGGGGGAATGATTCTGTCCAAACGGTTCAGAGGACGTGCATTTGTTGATGGAGCAGGGCTGGTCTGATAAAAATCGCACTGATCACCTTCGTCAGCACCTGCTGTCTATCTAGTCCTTTGCAGCTGGGCTCTCTGCCGGCCAGGAGGACATTTAGCAAGGGTCTACATGACGGCTCAAAGGGCGGCAGAAGCCTGCTTGCGTGAGAAGACGGATCACCACACGGGGGTTTCCTCTCTTCTGCATGACCAGTATTGCCACGAGAATACCCACAGGGTATCCCACTAACAATACAGAGTGTCTCTGTGCATGACTCCAACACTGGCAGCCCTCCGAGAACTGAGGACAGAAGAGGCCGTCTTTGAATGCAGGGCTTTCTTGGAAGGGGGCTGTTCTAGTGCACGTGGAGGAGCTCAGGTGGGGTGCGGGGGACCGTGCTCGCAGGGGCATTGATACGGCTGTTAGTTCCACTGATGCAGAAAGGAATACGGCTCAGCACTCCGTGCCACTGTGACCCTCGGGTTCCTGGCTCCGACGTAAGGTATCACGGGGTGCAGGACTCCACACTGGATAATCCAAAAGCCAGCTCTCTCCACGGCCTAGAGTGTGCACCTTTGTTTTGGGTTCAGTTTCCCATTCTATCACTGCACGGAATGTATGAAATGTAAACACGCCCTTATAAAATAGAGGAATCCCGATTTTGCAGACATCCGTCCACCTGGGCTACGTAGGGACCATGTTGGGAAACGGGACCCGGATGGAAGGGCTTGCCCAGGAGTTCACCACACCAAGACCGCGCTCGGAGGACGTCCGGAACTGTGTGGGCTGCGGTGGACCCTGCGTGGACGGTTGGCGCTGTGCCCTGCAAGCTCTGCTTTCACCTGCTGGTCAGCATGGCTCTCCAGCTACCGGACACAGGACCATGGTCCTAGGCCACCCCCCCCTGGGGGCAGAGACGAAGGAATTGGAGTGTCTGCTTCTGCACGTGCAGGCAGAGCCCATCCCCCAAACGGCAGAGCCATGTCCGTTCTCCTCGGCAGCGACAGGAGGGGTGGCCGGAGAGCATCTCGGGACTGTAACTGTACCAAGAACAGGACACGCGGCCGAAAGCAGGAGCTGGCACGGCCGGGCAGGGAGCAGCGCCTGGCGCTCCGGCAGCCGGGGACCACGGGGCCTGCACGCCGACATCCACCAGGTGCCCGAGTCCCCGCGCTCTGTGGCTCAGCGCAGACACGCGGGTGTTTTATGTACTGCGTTCCTCTTCCTTAACCACTCTGTAAACTTAATGACACACCTAATTAATCTTTGGCGCTCCGCTCCCCGCATGCTAAGCTCCCCACATCCTCTACGTCCCACAAGCAGGCAGCTGGCTGACCCAGAAACTTCTGTGAAGTGCTCAGGAGCCCAGAGGCTCCGAGGCCCCATACCTGAGCAGCCCGGCCACGCCTCCGACAGGTGTGTGACCCGGATCCAGGAGGGACTTCGGGGCATGTGTGCAGTGACAGGGCACACCAGGAGCATGCCCTCAGAGGGAGGCCATACAATTCCGTGAAGGGAGATTGTGGGAGCAGGGGCATCTCTTTTCTGGAGGCCTTTTTTTTTGTGACAGAGACAGAGAGGGACAGATAGGAACAGACAGACAGGAAGGAGAGAGATAAGCATTAACTCTTCGTTGAGGCACCTTTGTTGTTCATTGATTGTTTTCTTATATGTGCCTTGACCAGGGGGCTATAGCAGAGCGAGTAACCCCTTGCTCAAGTCAGTGACCTTGGCCTAAAGCTGGTGAGCCTTGCTCAAATCAGATGAGCCCACACTCAAGCCGATGACCTCGGGGTTTCAATCCCGGGTCCTCGCATCCCAGTCCGATGCTCTATCCACTGCGCCACCACCTGGCCAGGTGGCTGGAGGCCTTTGAAGGCCAGAATTCAACATAATCAGGTCTCCTGGAGTCGAGGGCATTAGCATCCATGATCTCCCCATGTGCTTCAGGTCTGCAGTCCCATGAAACAAAAGAAGCCCGACTCTTGTCCGTGTTTCCTGGTTAAGCATCCAAAACCACGGGCCCAAGTGTGACTCTGAAATGGGAATCAAAATAAACCAACCCACCCAACCCCAATTCCAATGAATTGAAGAATAAACAAGCTGAAATGGCCACCAGACTCACTCCCACACACATTACAATGACAATGTACTGGCTTCCCCACAGAGTAGCACAAGCGGCCGACACCTACTGTGGTCACTTGATTGTTTGCTTAAGGCAGGGGTCTCAAACTCAACTCAGCATGTGGGCCGCAGAGCAAGATCACGGCCGCACTAGGTCTACAAAAGGCAACTGTTACGCAACACTTTTCTCACTGCAGTTGAAAACAAAAAAAAAATCAGTACAACAAGCACAATCGTACATGCAGTTTACTCAGTGTCACAAAACGACCAGAAACTGTAGTTCGCATCACAACTGCTGTTAACTAAGCTAATATCTAGCTAGGATGCTAGAGAAATGAAAAATACAAGTAGGCCCCTAGGCTTACTTAATTTTATCCAAAATATTTTGAACTTCATGGATTAGTCTGCAGGCTGCACAAAATTGTTCGGCGGGCCGCATGCGGCCCGCGGGCCGCGAGTTTGAGACCCCTGGCTTAAGGTCACCAGCCTGGGCAGTAGGCAGAGGCCACTTAGAGAATCAGGAACAGCGTGGGCACAAAGCCTGTTCACGTTCTGAGACCGTTACAGCTACCTGGGACTTTCTGGAGCACGTGACCGTCCCTCCCCCAGAAGACGGGAAGATGCTGTGGGGACTATTCCGTCCCCTTTTTACGAATGGTCTGGAGACCGCATGTTGTTACTGCCAACTCATAGTTGTGAGTTCTGTATTTTCCAAAGACGTAACAAATGGAGTTCTTTTAAAAGGTGCCAAAGAGAATTAAGGTATGTTTTATTTATTTACTTTTAACGAAGCCAAGTCCAGTGAGGCGGAGGCTGGCGGTCGGTTCCTTTGGGGGCGGGGACGCTGTCAGGTGGGGTGAGGTGGGTTTCAGGGCAGGTGGAGGCCCACGGGGTAACATGAGGCAGCAGGTCTACACAGACAGCATACAGGGCCCTAAGACACTGATGTCGAAGCTCTCATGCTGGCTTGGCGGACGCTGAAATCTTTCATAAAGAACCTCACCTCTGGGGAAAACAATAACCACCACCACTATTTCCCCAAGTTCCAGTTTAAGTGGCAACAGCCCCTCCTCTGGGGTGGGCACAGGGGACAGCAGACACCACTGGTTGAGGAGTGGACATTTTGCAAAGACAGAGACCAGAGAATGAGTCCCCGCTACCTACGAGGACCTGCCCAGAACAAATGGCATCACACTGACCGAAGGCACGGCCTGCAGTGCGGGGAAGCGTGTCCCGGGCCACCGCGACGGGCACATGGATAATAGCACGCTGCCACCAGGCCAGTCCACTCACTGCACACAGAGCGACAGGCAGGCCCAGTGACACCCAGGCAAGGACACCTATTCTGGAAGAAGATTCCCGCCCCTTCCCGCCGCAGTGGTGCCCAGAAAGCAGACTCCCGGGGAAGGCTGTGTCAGAACCTGCTGATGAAATGTGGGCGGGGCGGCCGGGGGGAGGGGGCACCCTGGGGAGCCCTGGGCACGCCCACCTGTGACACAGGCTTCTGAAGTCCCAACAGTGAACTGACGCAGCTTAATCTTGAGTAAAACAGCAGGGTTTTCTTCTGAGTCTACAGGGAGGTCCCCTCCCTACTCTAACCGCAAGAGAGGACGCATGAGTTCGCCAACGTAGCCTGTTCGCCGCCCACAGGCACAGCACAGAAGGTAGACGGAGCCTCGGCTCCAAGTGCAGAAGTTTTATACACATGAAAAACCTTCAGGTCCTCTCACCCTGTGACGTGTGCACACATCTGTAATAAAAGGGGGGACGGTGTAATAAGCCCTTGTTGATGAGGCTAATATGGTTCAGTAAATGGACTGGTGGCGGATGAGTGAGACTCCAGCCAGCCAGCCTGTCCTAGCAGCACCCTGAGGAGGAGGCAGGGGCGTGACCACCCTGCATATTCACCGACACCCCCTGCGAGGAACAGGAGGGCGGGCCTCGTGCTCCAGGAGCGCAGCTGATAAAAGACAAGCGTTAATCCAAGGACAGAGAGCAGCTAGAAAAGACACAGCAAGTCCAGGGACCCATGCAGGGGTCCGGGGTGGGGCCCTGAGCGAGGGACCGGGAGACACCGACGAGCGCTGGGGAGAAGACAGGGGACGGGCACGTCACTGCCACCACCGTGGAGGACAAGCGAGGACAGGCCAGGGTCCCCTCGATACAGACGCCGATGACAAGGGGCCCGGCAGCCATCGGACGACGGGAAGCAGCGGGTCCAGGAGGAATGACGTTCCCCAGTGGCACTGCACCACATGAGGTGGCGGGGCGCCCACAGAAAGAAGAAACAAAGCATCCCGACAAAAGAGGAAATGCATCTCCCCCCAATTCACAAGCAAAGATCCATAGTACAGCCGAGTGATTTTCCCTCCACGAATCTTCGTTTTCCTGCTTCTCTTTGAGAAACCTCTGTTGCGTCCTACCCACTCGCCTGCCGTGGGTCCAGCGGGCAGCGTCCTCATGCGCCGGCTTGCACGACACACATCCGGGCGGGCGTGTTGAACGACATGTGCGTGACTACCTCACGGTGTTGTTTTCCTGGGAAGACGTCCCCCGAGTGAGAGGACACGGACATGTTCGCAGGAGTCTGCCGGGAGATGTTCTAAAGCCACAGAGAGTGTGGAAGGGAAGAGGGGGCCGTTCAGAACCCGGACTCTCGTTCCTGTCTCTCTCCCGGCTGCCCTTGACCTTGGCCCAAAGACGGCTTAAAAGAATAGCGAAGGCTGTAACACTTCCAGGGTCTTTGTTTGCCTTTCCTGGGCTGGGCAAGGGATATCTGTCTACCTACACTTTCCTCTTGTCCTGGTTTCCTAATTCCAGGGCATTTTTTCCCCAGAAGGTCTTCCTTTGAGCTGGATTCACAGAACATTCGGAAAGTCAGATGCATTTTTTTTTCAGCGCAGGGAAAAGCACTTCAAACAGCAATTCCTGGTTCTGGTGAGTTGGCAGTGAGAATGGACCACGCTTTAGTGCCAGCAGCAGTGGAGATGGGTCAAATCTTACAGCAATAATAATAATAATAATAATAATAATTTGGCCATAATGTCAAAAGTCACAAACATATCTTGAATTGGCAATCCCACTTTTTTGAGAATGTATATACCGGGAGAACTCGGAAAGAAAGCCAAGCTCCATGCACGCACACTGATTCTGAGTAGTGGAAAACCTTCACACCGTCTAGATGCCCAGTGAGAGGGATGAATCAGAGGAGATGAGCCACGGCATCGATGAGGCGTCGTGCCAGCTCTCACACTGCAGTGAGCTGCTGCGCGGTAATCAAGGAAGCTGTCCTTGCTACATTGTCCAACAGAAAGAACAGGAGGGTTTGGACAATGTTTACAACACTACACTTACATGTGTACAATGACAGATTGTCGACCCGCAGGACAAACACAGCTGTTCTTTGACAACAGACTCTTTATTTTGAGAAATAAATAAATGTAAGGAAATCTTCCTCACCCATAAGAAAGAAATGAAAGAAGGAAGGGAGGGAGGGAGGGAGGGAAAAAGGGAGGGAGGAAGAGAAAGAAGGGGGAGGGAGGGAGGGAGAGAGAGAGGAGAGAGGGAAGGTGGCCTTTCTGGGTTTGCTTTGATTCACCTCTCACAACATCCCTTTTGAGTACAATCTGTCTTTATACTCAAGTTAGAGCTCTGAATTGGAAACTTAAAGATGTTCAGTGACCCGCTCAAGACCCAGGTTGTCCCAGGCTAAGCCAGGAATCACAGTGCCCCTGACTTCTATGCCTAAACTCAACTCCACCTCACGGAGTGGGGCTCTTCTGGGTTGCCCGCCTTGTCCTTCGTTCTGGGAAACGGCCCCACTGCTCCCCCTGGACCCTTACCCCCCCCTGTAATGATGACGGAGAGTGACCAGTGAGCCTCTGCGAGCTACCCAAAGCCCCCAAGCCGGACAGCACCAGGTGGGCATGGAACACCTGCTCGAGAGGTTAGACCCCACGAAGGTCACGCTGCCTTGAGCGAGGCAGTGGTTTTCCTTTCCGCTTAGGGAATTTTTCCTCAAAATCCCTCAAACATGTGTGTAAAATAAGAGTTCACTTCCTTGAATTCCTGTAATATTTGAACAAAAGTAGCTTTCAACATAGAGGACGCCCGGCCATCGGGATCCCTGTCCCGGCTCCTGCAAAAGCGTCATGGCCAGACCCCTCGTCCGCTAGAGAGAGCACGGCTGTGCGTCCGGCATGCGTGTGCAAGCTTGCCCGTGAAGGCGGAAACACCGCACTAGGGCCCTGGTCTCCAGGGGAGGAGGCTGCCTGACTCCTCAAGCACGAATCACGGTGATTTGGTCCTTCCTGTTGATACAGCGTGTTTCCAGCCCTTTCCACACACTTCCTCGGAGGAATACCCCTCGGCCCCAGGGCACAGGCCAACAGCCGGGACACACACTCCGAGGAGACTCCAAGCCACGCCTTCAGACTCTAAAATCACCTAAGCCGGCCAGAAGCAGCTGGCCCGCGAGAGAACACGGACACACCTGACTCAGAGCCCGGCGAGGGCCCAGACCGAGCAGGGTCAGAGAGAGGCTGTCGTCCAGGTTTCCTGCCTACATCGCTCCAGACAAAAACAAACAGGCAAAATAAAAAAATGGAGAAAATTTTCTTCCTACAGAGGAGAGCAAAAAGAACACAGGCTTCTTCAAAAGGGAAAGTCCGAGGACCTTCCTCTCGTAAGCTGTGGGGAACTGTGTTTTCCAGGGTCAACACCTTGAACTCCAGAATCACCTATAAATCGTTTTCAGGGTACCGGGGGTGCTCGAGTTACAACACAGTTCCGTTCCTACGACAGCGATGTGACCCGGATTTTGGTGTGAAGTCGAAACACACCCTAGCCTAAGGCACTTACCTACCCTACCACAGCTGTAGAATCATCTTCTAGAGCAGTGCTGGTCAATCTGGTCCCTACCGCCCACTAGGGGGCGTCCCAGCTTTCATGGTGGGTGGTAGCGGAGCAACCAATGTATAAATAAAAAGATAGATTTAACTATAGTAAGTTGTTTTATAAAGATTTATTCTGCCAAACAGTGAAAATCCAACATAAAGTACTTGGTAAGTAATTATTATTATATGCTTTAACTTGCTGTAACTCTGCTTTATAAATTTTATAAAGTAAAGTTACTTCCCTACTTTATAAATCACCATGACTGTGGAACTGGTGGGTGGTTAGAAAAGTCTACTACTAACAGAGATACAGAAGTGGGCGGTAGGTATAAAAAGGTTGACTACCCCAATCTAGAACATAAAAAACACAACTAAGCCACAGAAAAAGGAAAAGGACATAAATACACTGTACTGTAGGAACAGAACAAAAAAATGAGTGCAAACAAAAGTACGACGCTAACGGTGTAAGTCGAAACACTCATGTCTCGATCTTTTTTTAGTTTTTCTGGGAGCGAGCGTCGTAAACTCAAAACGTCACATATCGAGACTGCTGTCACCCGAGGACCCCTGTATTGACCACCCCCACCACCTCCTTACCATCTGGAAGCTCCGGGTGGAGTGGAATTCACACTGCATCATGTCGAAGAAGATGGGGATGGTGGCCTTGCGCAGCTCTGTCTCAGGAACGAGCGTCATTTCCAACATCGGGCCGACCATTTCCGGAATAAACTTTATCTTGTGCTGACCTTGAACAGAAAAATGCATTGTTCAGACACTTAAAAAAAAAATGATTCTAGGAGGGGCTCCCTTGGACAAAACAGAACAGCCCAGACAGATCACTGGGATGCTGACCGCCAGGACCATGGGGACAGGCATCCATTTCTTGTCTGCGGGCATGTCGAACGCGCCCAGCCACCCATCTAAGAGGAGGACGGCATTCTAACGGTCGTAAGCGAAGCTATGAAAACATCTGTCCCACGTCAAGTCTGTCGTCGTGACTTCGCTGTTACAGAAGACGGACGCTCAGTGACAGACCATTTGATCGCACACATCAAGGTCATGAGCAGCTGATGCGCGCTCCACCTTGGACAGAACAGCGTGGGGAAGGGAGACAGGACACTCCGTATCTCACTGTCCCTGTGGACGATGAGGAGTGAGGGAGTTAGAGCAGGCGGTCCCATGGGCCCCCTCTCACTCCAGCACCTTGTAAAGAGGATGTTTCCATTCGGCACCTCTGCTAACAGTAGGCAGAGACCTGTGTAACCTTCCCGACGACTCCAATCAGACGTCCCAGCACAGACCTCGGCACGGGGAGTAGTGAAAACAAAACAACTCTGCCTTCTATGGCTACTGTTGTCTGACTGGAAAGACGCTTATGTAAGTAACTGCTTTATTCATCTTAATGCACCTGTCTTATCCAGATATGACTTTCAAGGAATTCTGGAAAAGGTTTCTCAAAAGCTATTTTTTAGATAAATACTATTTATTGCCTTTGTGAAGAGCCCTGATTATGAGACTGGCTAACGTTTACGAAGCACTCCAGACAAGCCTAGTGGAGAACGCTCATTCAAGCCTCATGATCACCTCGTGAGATGGCGACCATCCCTTTGTTCACAGACTGTACCTCAGTCCACTTTATTTTATACCGCACAGCTGAGCAGCGGGTACAGAGGTCTCCCCTCCCGCCCTGCCCCCACGTGGGCACAGCCTCCCTCTTGTTCACATCTTCCAGCAGACTGAGCACCACTTCCTAACTCCACGTCACAGCGGAGGACACGGGCCATTGCCGAGGCCAGCGTGCTGCCTGGCGGCGATGGAGAAGCAGGATCAAAAGTCTGCGGTGCGTGGTTCTGAAGCATCCCCTGTCCCTCGTTCTCTGCCTGCTTGTCACAGACCTCCCCCCGGGGGGGGGGCATGAGGACTCTCCACCTTCCTGGAATAGAAGTGCTTCCAACTGCCCACACCAGGCCCTTATCTGTCCGCTGTAAGAGCCGTGCAGAGGCGGAGAACAAAGACCTGTCATTTTATCGGGCGTGGCCAGGGTACCACTGTTCCAAATGGAGTCTCCTCGCCCATCTGGAAAGTGAAGATTCTTCTTATCGGCACCAAACCCAGCTGTCTTCTAGTTCAACGACTTTGGTTGGAAATCTCTGTATCACGTTTTCCCCAAGCCTCCGCCTTCCGCTCAGACAGATGCTGCGAACCCAGTCTCCGTCAGAAGATCCCAAGGCGCGGAGGCGGACACGCTGGGCTTGGCTCCGTGGTCAGGAACACCCGCCTGTGAGTTGCGGGTTTTGCTGCCATTGCGCCCACCCCAGCAGTACCCCCCCCCATGAGATTACAGAGACCTTGAAACAAACCAAGACCTGTCTGAGGAAAGGCAGGGGGTAGCAACCACCATCCTCTCTCCCTGCCTAGAAGGAAGCTGCAGGGAAACCCATTCCTAAAAAAAAAAGGGGGGGGGAGCTGACTTTATTTAGGGTGACACAAATTCAATTTCGAGGTGGGTCTGAGCGAGAAAGCGGTCTTCTGAAAGACCTCCCCTCTCGTCTTTAGTGTCAAAAAATCTTGATGTATTTTCATTCCCCCGGTTATAATTGAGATCATTTCACTCCCCACATCTGCTGCAAGAGCGCACAGGAATTACACGCTTGAACGACTGACTTGTGACATTCGTGGTATCAACAGTGCCAATTTACCCAGAGTTAATCAACCTCGGTCACACTTTTCCGCTATCAAGGAACAGAACGGATCGTCTGAAGAGTTTGGCTTTCTTGATAACTCAGCTAATGCGGGTTGCTATAAAGAGAGCCACTCAACAAATTCGGCTCTTATAAATAACGACGCTTCACAGAACGCATGATCCTCGTATCAGCCTCTGTTAATATGTTTCTAAAATTTTTGTGCTGGGTGGACACATTCAAACACTCTGCCTGTCAATAAGAAACCCGAATGTAATTACATCTTAGATATTCGGCTTTTACTAAATAATTAATGTTGTGACTGAGGCTCTACTACTGGGATTCTCACCGCTTCCCCAAATGCTTGGTGTTTCCTAAAGGCGGGTAACAGCTGTACAGCATTCTATTAAAAAAAAAATGCCATCACATCCAGTCTCCCCGGTGACACTTTTCTCGTCTTATGCCTAAAAATGTCAGAGCCGATGTTTCGGAAACAGTTGACAGCGACAGCGAGTTATTGATCAGCCATGGAGAACTCTGTGGGTCACAGTCCAGGCAGTTTTTGCAGCTCTGAGTAGGGAGGGACACACCCCGCAGTAACAAGTGGCCCAGAGCTGGGTGTCTAACCTCAGACTGCCGCCCTTTCCCTGAACACAGGGAACACTGGCTGAGCTCCTCTCTTGTGAGTGCCCTGGGGAGTTAACCTGTAGAGCAGGGGTCCCCAAACTACGGCCCGCGGGCCGCATGCGGCCCCCTGAGGCCATTTATCCGGCCCCGCCGCACTTCCGGAAGGGGCACCTCTTTCATTGGTGGTCAGTGAGGGGAGCATAGTTCCCATTGAAATACTGGTCAGTTTGTTGATTTAAATTTACTTGTTCTTTATTTTAAATATTGTATTTGTTCCCATTTTGTTTTTTTACTTTAAAATAAGATATGTGCAGTGTGCATAGGGATTTGTTCATAGTTTTTTTTAAAGTCCGGCCCTCCAATGGTCTGAGGGACAGTGAACTGGCCCCCTGTGTAAAAAGTTTGGGGACCCTTGCTGTAGAGGAAGGGTCTTCAAGGTGAGCAAGGGCAGGGTGACATACCCCAGGACCTTTGCATGCTGCATTTCCCCCAGAGCATTCTCTGGTTCAAATTTATTGATGAACACAGATTGCAAATCAATGAGGATCAAGGTGACTCCTGCAGTGTAAACTCCAAGAGAAAAAAAAGGATGCCTTTTTTTTAATCCTTTCAAGACAAAAGAAGAACAAGCTAATTATCAGATCAGAGTGGAGACTATGTCACCTCCTGTCACCTTGCTAGTCTCCTAGTTACCACTCCCAAATTCTCTTAACACCCACCTGGCGGCTTTCTTCCAGTTACAGAACGTGGACCGCCCCCACTCAGGGGCGCCGGGCTCATACCCATGGGCAGCCGCCCGCCCCCCGGGGGGGGTGAGTGGGTTGGAGGATCTCCCTTAAAATCGCAAGCGTTCAGAAACCCGGACATCACACCCCTCGGCTTAATCCCAGGGCAGACAGAGTAAATAACTCCACCACCTAGTCAAACTGATCAGGCTTCATTGTCTCTGGGTTTAATGAAGAGTACACATTTGTCTAGTTCCCAGAAATACCCCTGGAGGGAATCCCGGCCTGAAAAACCGTCCCTGACCGAACCAGCTGATGAAGATCTTGCTGGGAGCACATTGATTGCAGCCGGAATCGGGCCCACAGTGCTGGCCTCACTGTGCGCTGTATGTAATCAACAAAACGTGAATCCTGGCGGCCACGGCCCAGGCGCGAGTAGGGGGCCCCCAGGCTGCCTCTCCGAGCACGCTTTGATCAATAACTGACCAGCTGGGTACACAGGCACTCGTATTCCCCCATTTTATTTTTGTTTTTTAGAGAGAGAGGCTGCTTTTGATTTCCCCTTCCTGGCTCAAAATCTGACAGATGTGGGAGGAAAGAAAGGCGTGAGGCTGCCTCGGGGGAGGGGCTGGGAGTCGTATTAAACGGAGCAAGACAGACCCGTTCCCCCCGGCTGCGTGGATGCGTAGAGGTGCACGCCAGGACAGGTGTCTCAACGCACCCCCGTGCTCCTGAACAGACTCACGGGAGACGTGGGCGCCGGGAGCATTCAGCACACAGCGAGGTGATAAACATGTCTGACTTTTCGGTCTGCTTTCCTGGCAGAGCTGGTTGGATGGCCTTGCCAACCCCTTCCTCCAGCGAGGCCCCGTGCAAATAAAGCCGTGAAGAGAGCAGGTTGTGTCCACCTTGGGGAACGGACATGCTGTCATACATTTCCAGCGTGGTGGCCTCAGCAATGACACACGCAGGCAGGCGCTCACATCTGTGATTTGCAGCAGTCAAGAGCCAGGGTGCCCGAGGTGACCCAAGGAGCTACTCTTTCGTCATTGGCGGGGGAGGAGGGCTGCTTTGGGCAGACCTTGCTGGCAGCCAATACTTTATTTTAAAACTTCCAAAAATAATCTAATTCTTTTACAAGCAAGAAACCCAATCATGTTGGCCGATGCTTATTTCCTGCTGGTACCAAATCCTCAATTCACTGACCTTGGTCAGGGTTTACATTTGACCTCTGGCCGCTTCTCAGGTCACAGTAAATGAACCCCTCTGAGAAACTGCAAAACGCAGATCCTGGGCGTGAGTCCAGGTATTCAAATCAGCAACCGGCAGGATGGCACACGGGGCATCTGCTCTGTCCATCACGTCCTCTCCATAGCAACTCCAAAACCTTCCATCCCTGGGCTCCGCCTACTTGAAGCACCCCGACAGAGGATGTCAAGAGAACCAGCTACTCCCAAAGGACTTTAAGGATCCGATGTACACCAGAGGTGCATCCTCAGAAGGTCCAGCCCTCCCAGGGGGATGGGAGGTGACATCACAGAGCAGCTGGCACATCCCTGGGTTCATCTCTCCTTTCTTCATTGCAACCATGGAGGTGGACAAAATGGAAGGGAACCAGTTTCAAATGGCGGTCAAGCTCAGGGACTCTGGGGGCTCCAGGGAGGGAGGCAGAGAGGGAGGGAAGGAAGGAAGGAAAAGAAAAGAAAGAGAGAGAGAGAGAAAGAAAGAGAGAGAGAAAGAAAAGAAAGAAAAAAGGAAGGAAGGAAGGAAGGAAGGAGAGAGAAAGAGAGAGAGAAAGAAAATAAAGAAAAAGGAAGGAAGGAAGGAAGGAAGGAAGGAGAAAGAAAGAGAGAGAGAGAGAAAGAAAGAAAGAAAGAAAGCCCTGGCTGGTTGGCTCAGCGGTAGAGCATCGGTCTGGCACGCGGGGTACCCCGGTTTGATTCCCGGCCAGGGCACATAGGAGAAGCGCCCATTTGCTTCTCCACCCCCCCCCCCCACTCCTTCCTCTCTGTCTCTCTCTTCCCCTTCCGCAGCCAAGGCTCCATTGGAGCAAAGATGGCCCGGGCGCTGGGGATGGCTCCTTGGCCTCTGCCCCAGGCGCTAGAGTGGCTCTGGTCGCGGCAGAGCGATGCCCCGGAGGGGCAGAGCATCGCCCCCTGGTGGGCAGAGTATCGCCCCTGGTGGGCGTGCTGGGTGGATCCCAGTCGGATGCGTGCGGGAGTCTGTCTGACTGAATCTCCCCATTTCCGGTTTCAGAAAAAAAAAAAAAAAAAAGGAAAGAAAGAAAGAAAGAAAAGAGAGAAAACTGAAAAGGCAAGAACACCCTTCAGGGGGTCCAGCAGAGTTCTGCAGGCTCCCTGCATGTCAGGTAGTGACCCTGCAGGGAAGAGGTCACAGAGAGGAGGGGACAGGCCTGGGAAGCATAAGGGACCATGATGGCCTGAGCTGGGGCAGCAGCTACTTATTAAGACACAAGGACACACTTTAATATGTTAAGGGTCAGTCAAACTAGATACAGTCATGTCATCTTGCAGACAGAGATGTGGTTATTTCTTCCTTTCTGGTACGGGTGCCTTGATTTCTTTTTCTTGCCGTATTTCTCGGGCTCAGACTTCTAGCATGAGGTGGAACGGGAGTGTCTTGTGCCAGGTCTTCAAGGGAAAGCTTTCAGTTTTCCACAATCGAGTATGATATTTATTACTGTGAATCGGTCACATGGCCTTTAAAAAACATGAAGGCAAAAATCCTTCCCTACCTAGCGTGTTGAGATTTTTTCAATCATGAAAAGTTATTGAATTTTGTCAAAGGCTTTTTCCACATCTGATGACATAGTCACAAATTTCATCCTTCATTCTGTTTAAGTAGAATAGATTACTTTTATGAATTTGAGGATGTTGAGCCATCCTTGCAGCCCGGGGATAAATCCCAGTTGACCCCAGGTGTGTCCGATCCTTTTCATGAGCCGTTGAACTCAGTTGGCGTCTATGTTCATCAGACATAGTGGCCTACAGTGTTCTCTCTTTTCTCCTAGTGTCTTTGTCTGGCTTTGGTAAGAGGATAACGCATCCCTCATAACATGAGTCTGAAAGTGTCCTCGCCTATCTAGTTTTTTTTTGTTGTTGTTTTTCTGGAACAGTTTGAGAGTATTGGCATTTGTTAACTCTTCATTAAATGTTGGGTGCCATTCAACATGGAAGCCATCTGGTCTTGGCTTTGTGTTGGGAAGTGTTTGATTGCTGCTTCGCTCTCTTACTCCCTATCGGTCTGTTCAGATGTTCTAGTTCCTCACGGTCCAGTCATGGTAGGTTGTATGTGTCTAGGAATTTATCCATTTCTTCCAGGTGATCAAATTTGTGGATATGTAATCGTTCACAGTCATCTCCTATAAGAGACTTTTATTTTTGTGGTATCAATGATAATGTCTTTTTCTTTTCATTTCTGATTTTACATATTTAAACCTTTTCTCCTTTTTTTCTTAATAAATCTAGTTAAAGGTTTGCCAATTTTATTTATCTTTTCAAGAAAAACCCCCTCAACTCTTAGTTTTGCTGCATTTTCTATTTCATTTGTTTCTGCTCTAATCTTTATCACTTCCTTCCGTCCGCTCACTTTGGGCTTAGTTTGTTCTTCTTCTAGTTCCTTGAGGTGTAAAATTGGGTTGTTTTCTGAGATTTTCTTTCACTAATAAAGCCAACAGTATAGACAAAAGGATCTATCAGACATATAAAGGACCGTTCTACTTAACAGAAACAGAATGTAGCATCCACCGGGTATGAGAACAAACGTCAGAGACTTTCAAGAGTTAAGATGTTACTTTATTGGCCAGTTTAACCTGCGCAGGAGCAAACTCCCGAGATGTCCGGAGACACCGTGCTCACAAGGAGCTGCAAATGGGAGCCGCACCTGGAGCTTACAGCCAGGCCCTTATATATCCTAAGTGAGCAAGCATAGTACAGAAGCAGATGTGGCAGTTTAGCTATTGGCTAGGGAGGTCATACGCAGCATAGCAACAGGGGCCGGCATAGCAACAGGGGCCGGTTTTAGCTTAGTGGCAAATTTCAAACATAAACTTCTGATAAGGGTTTCTGACCTTCTTTGTTCTCAGTCTCACAGGAGCCATATCAGCACTTACTGTTCCTTCAATAGTTACACTCTTTGGCAGCCCCAGTACTCCCTGAATCTAACACAGAACACACATTCTCTCCCCACTCATGTCCATGTGGAACATCCTTCAGGATCCATCAAACACTAAGTTACAGAACAATTTTTCACAAATTTAAGGAGATGAAAATCAAACCAAGTATCTTTCCTGACTCTGATGAGCTAACCCTAGAATCGGTAACAGATGAGAAATGAAAACATTCACAGAGTGAAAATTAAAAAACAAACTCTTGAATTACCAATGGGTCAAAAAAGTAAAAAAAAAAAAAATCAGAAAGGAAATAAGAAAATATCAAGAGACAAAAGAAAATGAGAACTACAACATACTCAAATGTGTATGATGCAGCAAAAGCCATCCTTAGAGGGCCGTGTATAGCGTGGTAAGTGCCTATATCAGTTTCTTCTCTTAAACACACATGTCCCTGTTGCTTTAATTACACAAGCATGCTGGTGGTGGCAAGGGCAAAGTATATGAAATTGAGTACAATCTAACAGAGCGTGAGCTGCCTGGTTTGAGGAGCAGGAAACTGAGGAAATGCTATTGACCCCCAGGAGCAAAAGGGACCCAGGCTGAGCTGCTGTGTTCACCAGACACAACAGGGCTCCACCAATGCTTCCACTGGCCCTACCCATGGATTCGGATTTTCTTCCTTTCACTCAGTCTCCTGTCTCTTACTGACTGAAAATAATCATTGCAAAGAGCAGCAATTTTTCTCCAATGAACAGAGGCGATTAAAAGTAGTCAGGGGCGGCCCTGGCCAGTTGGCTCAGCAGTAGAGCATCAGCTCAGCATGTGGAAGTTCCAGGTTCAAAACCCGGTCAGGGCACACAAGGAGAAGCGCCCATCTGTTTTCCCCCCTTCCCCCTCTCCTTCCTCTCTATCTCTCTCTTCTCTTCCTGCAGCCACGGCTCCAATGGAGCAAAGCTGGCCCGGGTGCTGAGGATGGCTCCATGGCCTCCACCTCAGGTGCAAGAATGGCTCTGGCCACAACAGAGCAAAGGCCCAGATGGGCAGAGCATCGCCCCCTGGTGGGTATGCCGGGTGGATCCTGGTAGGAGGAGCCTGTCTCTCTGCCTCCCCACTCCTCACTTCAGAAAAAAAAAAAAAGTTGTCAGGGACCCCGACACATGCTGATGAGCAGGGCAAAGGTCAACACCCCCCACGGATTCAAAACCTCGACCAGGGTCACCTGAGATGGCAGTTGGTTACTCACCAAGGTTGTACCACATGTCTCTGATTTCGAAGCCAATCTGTCTCCTCATATCGCCATACCTGAAAACCAGGAACAGGGGGAAATGCTGAGTCACTCCATAGAGCACTGCTGGAAAATCAGACTTGGATTATTTTTTAAATACAATTCCCGTTTCCTGTCCCTGAGACAAAGACAAGGCCAAGCCACCAAAGGGAAAAATGGAAGGAGGGAGAATCCCGCTGGGAAATCTCCCCCAAGGCACATCTGGGGCAATAGGAGAGGAATAGAAACAATGTTGCCTTCTTCTGTCTAAGGGCAAGCCAGAGAGAACCCGGCTTCTTGGCCTAAGCGGGTGTCTATTTTCTGCAGTGTTAGGACCCAAACCCAAGGCATCCCTCACCCTGCTCACAACAAGCAGCTTCCCCATGGGAACTAAGCCCTGGGGTCTCCTCCAGTCAGAACAATATCTCCCAGGTCCTTATCCTGTTCAAAGGAAGGGCTTCACACCTAAGCACATCAACAAACAGTATCCGCCCCCACATTTTTTTTTGTTTACCCAGGAAAAGAATGCCAAGTTTCCTTCCGGGAGTTCCGCAGAGGAAGTGTGAGCTTCCCAAGCAAACAGAATTTGATGCTTCAGAAGATAAACCTTTATTAGTTTGGGAGCAATTTAACTCTTCCTTTGATTGCCTAAGGAAAAGGCTGATTATATTAAACATAATAACTGCCGAAATGATCGGGCAGTGTTGCAGTTTCTGCAGCTGCCTCCTGGACTCATCCCTCCTCTTGTCAGCTGGTGGGACGAGGTTGTCTAAGTCCAGCCAACTGAGATGTGGCTCTGAAGGCACCATTCTGGCTGGTAAATACAAACCCCAGCTCGCAGCCACCCTTACTCTCGAAGCCTCAGTGCCCTGAACACCTGTCTGTCCATTATAGCAGGAGAGGGTGATGGACAGCAGGACAGTTTCACCTGGGGACAGGAAGCCCACCTACTTGGCAGCTCCCTCACGGAAGTCAACCTTGGTGGTTCCAGGCTATTGTACAGATGGAGAAACTGACTGGGGAGCCGATGCTCCTCCCTCAAGGGACAAGCTGGTCCTCTGAGGACGAAGACATTAGCTTCCAGCCCAGCCAAACAGCCCCGGGAGAGCATGTGACCTCGGCAAGTGAGAGGGGAGCTTCTCTGCCAGGGAACACGCCCATCGCCATCGCCATGGTGAGGAGAGGCTCATCCAATGCTGGTGGGAAGTCCCCCGCTGCACAGTGACTGAATGCAAATTTGTGGGTGACAGGAGAGCACCCTTCAGTGTCTAAATGGCACCTCAAATCACCCAGGGGGGGTTGGAGCTGGGCAGCGTCAACTTGTGCATTCCGTCGAGGCTTGTGGAACCGTTTTTCCAATTTCCACCTGGCTCCTGCGCAGAGAACTAGGGGTCCCAGCAGCTGCCGTAGCCGGGACTGCAGAGGGTGCTGCTGCTGCACGTGACGTGGGAGAAGGGCACCCTTCCGGCGTTCGCCAGGGCAGGGGGGACACGGAAAGGAAACCATGCTCACAGCCAGGGCTGACGTCCCCCACCCCCGAGGCGGGCGGGGTTCTTGCTGTCAGAGATGAGTCACTTCTCCGGGAAGTGGGTGTCTGGTGAGGCAGGGACGACGGAATCCCGGGGCGGGGGGGGGGGCAAGAACAGAACTATCACCCTGCCCCTGCCATGTGCTCAGACCTCAGTACACTGAGGAGACCAAAGGCCCCGCGGTGAGATCGCGAGCCTGTAGTTGATAGACTAACTCAAGCATTAAATACCTTCTAACAGCCAGGCTTCTCGTCCTGGGATAACGTCTCAAAACATGGGAACAGCTAGCACCAGGCTGGTCCTCATCTGTGTCTGTGCCTTCCTGGCCCTGGTCTTCCTCTCTCAGGTCTTACAGTGACTCCCCACTCCTAGGGAACCCCGTAGTCCGGAAGATAAAGTCCGGGAGACCTTGGCAGCGGCAGGTTTGATGGGTGTGGTGTGGCTGGGGGACAGAACCTGAGAGCACAGGGTGTTCATATGTGTGTGGCGTGTACGCATGTGTGGTATGTATATGCACATGTGTGCACACATGTGTGGTGTGTAATGCATGTGTGTGCATGCACATGTGCACGTGTGTGGTATGCATATGTGTGCATGTGTGACGTGCATGGTGTTGGTGTGTGCATGCGTGCACAAGTCTATGTTTGTGGTGTTTGCACATGTGTGCATGTGTGGTCTGTGTGAATGAGCCTATGTGCTGCATGGTGTGTATGTGTGTGTGTGCATACACACACGTATATGCAATGCTCTGAGCAGAAACTGCAGAGGTAGAGTTTATTAAGTTTTTTTTTAATTCAAAAATTTCTGAAATAAAGACATTTTAATAACCACCACACATATAAATATATATTGTATGAACGTTCTATGAAATAACACTTAACCTTACTAACTGCAATGAACTCTGATGCTTTCTCTTATACTCTATGTCACTAAAAAAGAAAAAAAATGTATGTCATGTTGTGGGTTGAGCCATGTCCTCCACAGATACTTTAAAGTCCTAATATCAGCACCTGTGAATGTGACCCGATCTTGCCACGTCATCCCACACTTGGACCTGTGGCGTCCTGCGTACTAATGTCACCAAGGTGGCGGCTCAGCACAGTCACATCCTCTGCCTCTGGCTCTGAGTCCCTGCGCCCCAAGGAGGAAGGTACTGAGGGCTGGTTTAGCATTCCGTTGACATCTCTGTTGGGAGTCACTTGCACCAAGGATGTCTGAAGGTTGAGTCAGTTAAATTTTCTTTTTATGGACTTTGATTCCTGGGGGTTTATTTATTTTTGTGGTTTATTGGCTAATCTTGTATTCAATTTCGGTTTGACATGATCCATTCTCGGTGTGGTTTGGTCCATTTTCCTATGTTATTCCCATGAGCTTTGGGGAATGAATATCCTGATCACCCCCAACACACACACACACACACACACACACACACACACACACCCTAGGGTATCAGGGGGACGAAGAGCTTAACAAGAGGGAATGAACAGGCAGATCTGATTCTGGGATTTTCTAATGCTTTGAGTGGCACTGCTGCCAGCCGGGCAGATGTGAGCAGCTGCAGGGTTTGCGGGGTTGGACAAGAAGGGGGTGCAGTGGGGAGGGGCTCTCACAGCAAAGCCCTTACTTGGATACACTTGGTTGGATTCACAAACCCTAGATGGAGACACCCAGAGGCTACTAACTGGGCGTGGCATTGCTCCACTGCCAGACCTCACAGGCTTTCCCTCTAGAAAAACAGAAGCAGGTGGTTAATGATGTCCTACTGTGCTCCGTGTCAGACCCAGTGATGTGGGGTCAGCTGCAGTGTTCCTGGACCTCACGCCCTGCCCCAAGCCCAGTGCCCTCCAGGCCACAGCACTCAACTTCCACGACTCAAAGGGCAGACCATTTCCTTTGGGACCCAACGTCCCGTTTTGGGACTTGCCGTTTGTTAACTATTGGCTACGGTTTAGTCAACCTGGTAAACTTCTCAGCCTGGAAGCGTCAATATGAGGAAAAACGTTTTTCTAACTTTGGGGACAGATGGCAAATAGACTCATTGTGGTGACCCTTTTGCAGTGCGTAAACACTATATTGCACAGTTGAATGGACACAATGTTGTGTGTCAACTATACTTCCAAAAAACAAACACACAAACACGGGTGAACCCACCACGCATTGCGCCACAGCCCCGCCGGCTCAGGAGAAGGGGACCCTGCTCGCTGCGGTCACTTCTCGTTGGCTTTAAGCCTCTGAGGGCACAGGGCTTGGCGGGAGCAGTCGTTTCCTCTGGTGGCCACAGCCCTGCGTGGTTAATGCAGCTATCGACGTTGCTGTAGCTTGGACCATTAGTGCTCACGCCCAGAGAGAGGGTGCAGGGAAGAGCGGCCCTGCCTGGCCTGGACAATGCCCGCAATTGAGGTGTCTGCTCCGACCTCTCACCCGCGGAAGGAGTGCAGCTTTGTAAGGGCAGATTTCTGCATGAAACTCACTTCTCCCCAGGCCTCTCTAAGGCAGGGCAGGATGTGCTGCGTGCTTGACAAACAATGGCTTCTGTCCTCAGTGGGAGCTGGGCATGGGTCCCAATCTCAGCCCACAGTGAGCCCTGTGTGTGCGCGCACACACACACAACGTACACACAGAGGTGAGGTGACCTGTGGTGGCCAAGCTTTCCTTCTGTGGGATGGACGGCTAGGGCTGGGCTCCGGGTGACTGTGAATGAGCTATTGTGCCGTGTGCTTCTCAGCCTGTGTGGTGATTACTGTTTCTACTACAAACAACTTTCACCGTGAAGGTGTTTAAACAAGGACAGCAGCAGCGCCCAGGAGCCACCCGTACTCTGTAGGAGCCCCGAGGGCGTGTATGTTTGTCAGTGTGGAAGCACCATGGCTGGCCGGTACCCAGAAGGTGCCTCCTGGAAGTCTGTCTCGTGAGCCGAAGCCAGCGAGGAAACCCCGCGGCTCCCAGGAGGAGGCGGCCGCTCTGCACACCCTCCCAGCGGTCATGGGGCGCCCACCGGGCCTGTGCCACTTGGGTGCATTTCCCTCCTCTGAACAGCGAACATTACCTACATCAGTGGCCAACCCGACCAAGGCTGCTCGAGGGAAGATGCCAGGGGGAGGCTGACCTTTCACCTGTGACAGGCACAGATGGAAGGAGTTAAGGTTCTAAGAGCAGCACAGGTAAATACCCTGGACTCCGAACTGCCTGGATCAGAGAAACGAAGTGTCATCCTGGCCACGTGACTTCCTCATCTCAAAAATAAGGATGATACAAGACCCTGCATGAAGAATTATGAGCTTTGTTTTAAGGCTTATATGTGTCCAGTGCATATGTGGAGTGCTCAGACTGTCACTGGCACGTAGTACACACTCCATAAAAATTAGCTGAAATTGTATTCCCCAGGGATAACGTGCTTTTTTTTTTTGCTTTACCCACAAGTAAGAGACATGCTCATGGAACATGAGAAAGGCTGAGCCGCTGTCGCCTGCTGAGACTCCCTCTGGAATCTCCAGCCTCCGTGAACGGCACAGGGGCTGGCACAGCCTAGGAACAGTGGGGACACCGCAGAGGTGTCATGCAGGGACCGACAGAGACCAATGGCTGGACAGTGAGGGAGCGATTTTGAGAACTCGTCCCAAGCGTCCTCAGGAAAGAAGCTCTCCAAGGAATGAGGATGGAGTGCAACTAAGGGAGAAAGAGGCAGGACCCTCAGGGCACCCGCGGGTTGGAAAGAAACCCACACATTTGTTTTCTCCATACTGGACCCGGAGCCACGCCTCAGCCTCCTTGGGGCTTCTGACAGGTTTGCTAGGCTGATCCCAGGGTTGCTTCAGCCCCTCAGACACACCCCCCCCCAAGAGGACGGGGTAATCGCTGCAGAGACGGAACCCCGGACGGCTCCAACTCCACAGTGAGTCTCCAACACCACCGCCGGTGCCAAGAGCTTGCGGCAGAAGCTCCCCTCCTCGAAGCAGCGTCATTGAATTCAGCAGTGACACAGACCACGAGGGGAATAAGCAGTCACGTAGGCCAGTGGTCCCCAACCATTTTTGGGCCATGGACCGGTTTAATGTCAGAAAATGTTTTCACGGACCGGCCTTTAGGGTGGGATGGATAAATATATCACGTGACCAAGACAAGCGTCAAGAGTGAGTCTTAGATTAACAGGGAATCTGGTCATTTTTAAAAAATAAAACATCGTTCAGACTTAAGTATAAATAAAACGGAAATAATGTAAGTTATTTATTCTTTCTCTGCGGATCGGTACCAAATGGCCCACGGACCGGTACTGGTCCACGGCCCGGAGGTTGAGGACCACTGACATAGACCGCGTGTGAAATAAGCAGTCACGTAGACCACGTGTGGAATAAGCAGTCACGTAGACCACGTGTGGAATAAGCAGTCACGTAGACCACGTGTGGAATAAGCAGTCACGTAGACCGCATGTGGAATAAGCAGTCACGTAGACCGCGTGTGGAATAAGCAGTCACGTAGACCACGTGGGGAATGACATCAGACAGTGCACAGCAAAAGCAATCATCTCCTGAAACCTCATTCCATGCGTTGCTAATAGTCGAATTGCACCGACTCTGAACCTGCCAGAGTGAGTCCTGTAACGTGTACATCTTGATTCGTGGGTGAGAAAGGCAATAGTCGATGCGTGATTGGAAACCACCCTCTGATTACACTGTGGTTACGTCTCAATTTGTACCAAGTGGGTTTGGAGGCCTCATGAAACTGATGCTGAGAGAGGGAGAGGCTCCTGCATAGAGGGGAGCTGCATAGAGGACTTACTTGTTGAGGATCTTGGCTCTCTTGGCGCTCGAAAAGTTCTCCAGTTGCAAGGATTCCTGAGTGAGGAAGGCGACCGCCAGGTGGAAGTAGTTGTTCCAGAGCTGAAAACCAAAGTGGGAGAGGAGGAGGCGGTGAGCGGCTCCACAGCGGGTCTCAGCCACGCCGGCGCACTCCGCGCTGGCTCAGCACACTCGCTTCCGGAACGTTTAAAAACCACAAGCCCCACATATAAGTCACCAACCAGCCACCCAGGGCGTGGCTAGGGACTGAGCACGGGCTCTGGGGTCCACGGCACGTGGGACGTGCTCCTTCCTGTCCCAGCGCCACCACTTACTCAGGTAAATGCCCCCCCTCCCCCGTGCCCTGGTTCCCTGACAGGTAAAACAGGAAGCCCACAGTACCTACATTGTAGGGCTGCTGGAGGGTCAAAGGGCAGAGAAATCCAGAACCTTCCTGGGGGTGCTGGGCAGCCCTCATCATGTTAGGAATGTTAGCTCTAAAGGGGCCCCTCACTGTATAGCGCACACCCTGCTGTAACTTAGGACACTTCTCATACTGAATACGTACAAACGCTAGACAAGGAAGACAGATGTCAAAAAGCAAACATTTTATATTTATAAGACTGTGCAGACTGCACATGGCTTGACAGACCATTGACTACGACGTCACAGTCTTCATAGAGCTCTACACCACAGACCTCTACGTATCTGGACGCGGCAACAGGGACCTGTCACTATGAAAGCGTTGTTCCACAAGAGACGTTGAGGCAGATAGGTTCCTGAAGTCATGAGACTGACACGCCCCGAGGACGCCAACGTTGACGCCCAGACCGGGCAGTCACAATGAAGGGTGAGGTCCTGGACCACACCGCGGGATGCTTTCATCTGCTCGCTGGGGTTCCATACTCGGGACCACTGTCCACCTGGCTGCCGGGGACGCGGCCGGGGCTTTGTGCTTCCCCGCACCCCCTCAGGTCGCTCAGCAAGTCTGCCACCGGCTCCCACCTTACAAGTAGCTCCCCAACCCAGCCCTGGGCACCAGTCCTGGGGCGGCCGTACAGGTGGGTCAGCACCTCCCAACAGAGCAGAGCGGCAGTGGCCCGTTCCCTACCTCTGACCTTGTCCCTCACAAACCCCGTGTCCGCCCTGCCGCCAGAGGGACTGACTCTGGTCCCAGGGCCTACTGTCTGACGTGAACCCCTCTGAGAACTTCTCACACCTGCCAGGTCGGAACACAGCCCGAGCACGAGCGGCTGCCTCCCCTTCTCCCCTCTGCTCACAGCCTGTCCACGCACATTCCGCACCCGGCCCCGGCCCCCCTCCCCAGACTGACCTTCTCGCTGCCCTGGCCTCTGCAGACACGGGGCCCACCTTTCTCTCCTCTCTCAGGGGTCTCACACACCTGCGTCAGGTGCGACCTGCCCTGTGATGAGGCTCAGTTCTCCCTCACACGGCGGGCATTGGTCCTGCCTCAGTGGTTCCCCCCTCTGCACCCCGGAGTGTGGGGGCCAGGGGCAGGATCCCACGCCTACCTTGCATGAAGCGATCCAGCAGTAATAACCATTCACCGAGGGATGAACCCGTGGGGAGTTCGCAAGGGCACCATTAAAACTGTCTGGACATTTCCTCCAGATTGCTCTCAACTGCTCCCTCTCAGAGGGCGGCACCCCTGGCTGGGAGGTGTGGGGACAGCGTGCCAGACAAACGGGGAGCCCCCAACCCCCAGGGACGGCAGCAGGGGACTCAGAGAGTCTGGACACCACAGGTACTGCTCGACTCTGGAGCTCAGTCACCTTCTCAGCTGAGGAAGGGGCCACTCTCACAGCAGGGGATGCTTTGGGGGACCTTTCGCCCCCACCAGCGGGAAAGAGCCTGGACCTTCGGGGTCACCAGTACACGTCCACACTTGAACACACCCCCAAAGAAACTGGTGCGGGTTGTCGGTGTTCTCTATTCCAAAACGGGGATCATATTTATTATATCAGATGAGACAGCTGTGAAGAGCTAAACAAAAACAAGGTGCTAACAGTTTCAATTCTATTTTTAGTCAGCTGTGAAGTAAGTGAAAATGTTAAAGGATGAATGTAAGAAAGAATGTATCGAGCTTCCATTTATCCCAAAGCCACAGGGTCTTGAGTGGAAGCACCCCAAACCTGGCAGTCCACAACAAGCTCTCACTGAGCCCCCTTTTACAATGAAAGGGGAGGCTCGGGTCAGTCCATACAAGTGTACCTCCCACCAATGGCCGCCCAACGGGACCCACGCATGAACAGGCCCAGAGGGATTTAACTTACACCTGCTGCCTGCAGGAACGTCAGCGGCACATGATGCTTCCCTGTAAACTGCAGCTTCCCTGACTCCCACCCCTGCCCTTCCTCCTGTCTGCTGCACCCAACGTCTCAACACCTGCCCCAGAGATGTGTGTGGGAACGGCACAGCCGGGGCCCTGAACAAGGAAGGTCGCTCTGTTCTGCACACCAGGTAACTAGGCACTTCTGCCTGTGAAGCAGGACAGGATGACCGGGAGATTGTTCTGTCCTCAGGGTGGGAGGCTGTGTGCTATCGGCACCGCAACATCCCTCGGCCGCTGGCCCCCAGGGTTGGGGCATACGGCACGAGGGGCCACCACTTCTAAGACATCCCTGCTAAAGGAATCTATGATCTAACTATGAGGGAGCAGGACACAGCCGGCACCGAGGGGCCCTTTGCAAATAACAAGCCCGTGCTCCTTGAAAATGTCAAGGGCAGGAGAGTCAGGGAAGGGTGAGGAGCTGTTCCAGCCTGGAGATGAAGGGGACACAGGGACTGGGCGCGTGGTGGGGAGGAGTGACAGCGTGGAGCTCGGAGGGTGTCAGGGCAGTGGACACACCTTGCCTGGGACCAGAGTGGTGGACACGAGGATACATGTGTCCAAACCCACAGGAACCCTACTGTACACTACGGACTGTGGGTGATGGTGACGTGTCAACATGGGTTCAAGGATTGTAACAAACGTACCACCCGGTGTGAGGCCAGGGGGGGGTATGAGAACTCTTTGTACCTTCCTCTCAACTATTCTGTGAACTCTAAGAAAATTAAGTCTTAAAGAAATTCCTTAAAATACAAGCATTAAATGTAACAACACTGTGAGCAATGCCTATGACAGCAAACAGGTGAAACTGACTTTTTTTTTTTTTTTTTTGTATATTTCTGAAGTTGGAAACGGGGAAGCAGTCAGACAGACTCCTGCATGCGCCTGACCGGGATCCACCCAGCATGCCCACCAGGGGGTGATGCTCTGCCCACCAGGGGGCAATGCTCTGCCCATCTGGGGTGCTGCTCTGTTGCAACCAGAGCCATTCTAGCGCTTGAGGCAGAGGCCATGGAGCCATCCTCAGCACCCAGGCCAACTTTGCTCCAATGGAGCCTTGGCTGTGGGAGGGGAAGAGAGAGACAGAGAGAAAGGATAGGGGGAGGGGTGGAGAAGCAGATGGGTGCCTCTCCTGTGTGCCCTGGCCGGGAATCGAACCCAGGACTCCTGCACGCCAGGCCGACGCTCTACCACTGAACCAACCAGCCAGGGCCGACACTGACTTCTGAGCAGCATGACAGGGACAGGTGAATGCAAACGATGTCCGTGGTGCCAGACGGCAGCACTGACCGTGCTGGTTTCCCGACATGGGTGGCTTCCCCGTAGTGACATAGGAGAAAGTCCCTGTTTGGAGGAAGGACAGACACCTCACCATGTCGGGGCAGTGGTGGTAGGGCATCAGGATGTCAGCTCACTATCAGGAGGCTAAGCAAACGTTCCTTGACCCACACCTGCCGGAAATGAGGAGCAAGCTGGGGAGGGGAGGGCCAAGGGGAGCAGAGGGGAAGGGGCTAGTTCAAGGATGAAAATGTGTCAGGAGAGACATCTGTGCAGCCCACCTGAGGCTGTAAGAGCACACACACTCGCCTCGTCACAGTGCCAGCGGCCCGGAGCTCCCACTGAAGGCTCCCTCTGCCACATGGCAGCCAAACACTCCCCTTGGGGGCGGGGGGTGGGCACCCTTTGGCATCAACAGCCCATCTGGACTTCACACCTGCCAAAGTACGGAAGCCCAATAAAAATAAAATAAGGTACAGGAAACGATCAGAAAGTTCTTAGGAGAAATCCTCCTCATCGTTAGGAAGTCTTCGCAGCCCAATTAGCAATTAAGAGAAACGCCAACAAAAATGAGAATCAACAGCCCTGGCCTGTTGGCTTAGGGGTAGAGCATCGGCCTGGCGTGCAGGAGTCCCGGGTTCAATTCCTGGCCAGGGCACACAGGAGAAGCGCCCATCTGCTTCTCCACCCCTCCCCCTCTCCTTCCTCTCTGTCTCTTTCTTCCCCTCCCGCAGCCGAGGCTCCATTGGAGCAGAGATGGCCCAGGCACTGGGTATGACTCTGTGGCCTCTGCCTCAGGCGCTAGAATGGCTCTGGATGCAACAGAGCAGCACCCCAGATGGGCAGAACATCGTCCCCTGGTGGGCATGCCAGGTGGATCCTGGTCAGGCACATGCGGGAGTCTGTCTGACTGCCTCCCCGTTTCCAGCTTCGGAAAAATGAAAAAAAAAAAATGAGAATCAACAATTTTAAAGAAATCCCTGCTGGAGAAGATTCCAGGGAATGGTCTGAAGAAGGGCTGGTGCAACTGCAAATGGCAGAAGCATGTCCGCCGAACTAAAATTTCTTTCCGCCGCGTGGCAGTTATGCCCCGGGGGGGGGGGGCTTTTCTGCAGAGATGCGGCCCTGAGATGCTTGTGGCAGACTGATCACTACTCAGGCAGCGCTGCTGATGGGGGGGGGGTGTGGAGACAGCCGGCCGGCAGGGCACCGGCGCAGGCACGCGGGCACCGGCGTGGTTATCCTGCGGAATACCACAGAACTGAAACACACGGAGGGCATGGCCCAATTCATGTTCAAGGCCGAAAACAACCATGCGTAGGCCCCTCTAGATGCGGGAAGAAGCGTCAGGAGGCCCAGACCACAGTGGGGTACATGTTGAGTTGCGGCAGGACAAAGACTGGAAAAGGAGGCTTTCCTGTCTCACTCGGTATGCTGATTTTGGCTGCATGATGGGTATTTTATGAGGAGACTTTATCCGTATACGAGGACACGGGAAAGCAACCATGAAGCAGAGGAAATAATAAAAAATAAAAATTGTGAAAAATAAGAGTTCTAGATATATCTCTATATAGCTATGTCTATATATATATATATATAGTGCTTAATGTATTCTATATTTCTATTCTGCAATGCTAAGAAGACAGACACTTAAAATTTTAAAAATAATAATAAAACAAAAAGGGCACAGGCACCTTAGGACTTAATCTAATAACCTAAGCAGGGCATTGGCTCCAGATTTTCGGGAGGCAACACAGCGAGGATGTCTGTGGGGGCCTGACTTCTGTCTCACAGGTTTAACCCGGACCCAACCACCCCCTGGGCGTGCAGAACTGCTTTAGCTTCCTACTCACGGAAGCTTTCTGCCCAGGAAACTAATACGCATTTGCATCTGGGATTTGCAAACTTGAGTGAATGAAACTAAGTAACAACAATGACAAAATCATTAGGAGCAGATATACCCCCCCGCCCCAGTTCAATGGACTGAGAGCCTAGGGTATCAGAGGCATTGTGATTCCTGCCCGGCAAGACCCACCCTCATCACACACACGCCGGCACACACGTGCATACACACACACACGCACACACACCATGAACACGGAAGGCTGTGGGGCTGAAACTGGTGGACCAGATGACCCAAAAACCCAGGGGCTGCAGGTGCAATCTGTTCCCTGGCAAAGGCCATTGTGGGCGGGACAAAGCCCAGAGAGAATCTATCTGGAGAAACTGAGTCCTAAAAGCAAGCTGAGCCCCAGCGATGGGAACCCGCCTCTGCCGACCCCTTCCTCCCCGCCCAGGAGCGTCTGGGGAAATCCTGGCAGCCACACTAACTGAGACGAAGTGGTCTTGTTGCTCTCAACCCCTACTTCTCACTGATTCAGTGCTTTCTCTTTGAAACAGCTCCATCCGCTTCCCTGTTAAATCGAGCAAATGCCCCGCAGGCACGATTTTCAATCCTCCGGTTCCAAATAGTACAAATTGTCAATGCCATTTCTACACCTCTGGAGGGGAGGCCAATTAGGTTTGCGGATTAGGCATGAAAAGGCCTTAGCTCAGACGAGAGATTTGCTCGAACATGGTTTCCCAACCAAGGTCACGCCCACCTCTCCCCTTACCTGTAGCTCAAAGTTGGCTTGATCCAGAAATTTTTTGTTCAGCATATCTGCATACTGATTAATCGCTCGTAGGAAGACTCTGCAAGATCAAGAGAAAATTACATAATTACACACTCAGGCTCCAGCCCCTCTTCCAGGCTTGCATCTCAATGAGGTACCCTCCGGAGACTGTCTGGGAAGTGAACGCCCCAGGTCCCGTGAAAAGAGTTTTCACCCATGAAGAAACCCCGACATGTGTGTGTGTGTGTGTGTGTGTGTGTGTGTGTGTGTACTCAGGGGAATTAGCACATGCAAAATAAAAGAAGTAGACAAAAAAGAAAAAAGGCTGTCTGAAAGTAACATTAGGAAACCAATCAGCAGAATCCTTCATGTTAAAAAGGTGCCAATTACATCCTTTTTTCAAGTTACAATGTTTCAATGCTCTGTTATTACATCAGTCTGTGCTTACTTATCTGGCTCCTTGAAGGTAAGTGTTTGAAAGAGCTGTTACCACACCAGCCAGCTTGGCGGTCTGTCTTATTTCAATATCGTTTGTCCTAGACTTCAAGTGCTCATTTTGGTCACAGTTGACTTGTTTAAATAAAATAAAATAAAATAAAAACACCTTTCATAGCTATAAAAGGGACTGAACAAGAACTTCAGCAGGAATACCGACAGGTTCACTGATAATGTACAGTTTTCAGCACCCAGAACCAAGCAGCACAGACTCTCTCCTTTATCTGGACTTGGGCTTTCTGACCATGAAATAAATATGCAATGTGCACAGTTACGAATGAGTGACTTCAGCACACCAAGCCTTTCATGTGCTTATTATTCATTTAGATTTGTTTTTGTTACTCTTGAGAGGGATGGTGATCCCCACCTAAGCTTAGTTCAGATACTTCTCCGTAAACGAGCCCTCTCTCTCTGCACAAGTTCAGGATGCAAGAGGAAGGAGTGTGAGGTCACCGATAATCCAGGTCATCACACTCCTCCGTTCAGGCCGCAAGAAGCAGCCAGAGAGCGGGAGAGAAACCTGGTTTCCTCACTGGGAAGCGTGTTGACCACGTGACCCCCTTAGTTACTCACGCCTCAGTAGCTCCCTGTCCCTGGCCGTCCCAGGGCCACTAACAGCCAGCTAACCTGGGCGGAGGGAGAAAGGGGGTCTCTAGCTGGAGCTTTAAGAAGGTCTCCATCAGCACCTCCCACCAGGACTGGCCGCAGCCCAGCCACAGTCAGTGTGGTCTCTCTCGTACCCGGAACACGGAGAGCTCTGACACAGGGGGTCTGCAGACATCATGGCATGAAGACACCTAGCCGTGGGGTCGAGGCCCACAGCGGGTGTGACAAATGGCTCGTGATGGAGTCCACTGTCTCTGTCGCTGAAGAAACTAGACGGAGTTATCCAAATTCCTCTCTGGGTATATAAAATGTTTGAAAAGTGACGATTAATCGAAGGACATGGGGATCCCGGCCAGACCAAAACGCTCAATTCAGGGCATGTTGTGTACACAAAGAACACCTGGCCACCCTCGTCAGCCTCCCCGCCCTGAGCTGGGGTCACCCGCCACGTCCAGCCCTCATCATTACAACATGCGCGGCTAAGATGTCTGCCCTGCCCGCCCGCCCCTTGGCAACTGCATTCAGCAGCTGTGCCTTCCACCCAGCCCTCAGAGAGCACTACCCCCAAGTGACAGTGGACAGACGGCACACTCTCCTGTCATGACGAGACTGGGCTCTGGCACAGCACAGGAACACCAGGCTGATGGCTGCAGCACATTTTTTTTGTCCTCAATTTCCCCCTCAGTGTGAATGCTGGGCCACTGACTAGAGGACCCCCAGGGTCCCCCTGCGCTTTAAGGAAGACCCCTCCTCTGCCCTCCACGAGAAGCACGTGCTCCCTAGAACAAGCATTGTTACTATAGGGGCATTATTTTGCCTCCAGATAACAACCAAACAGTTGCAATATGCTCCTTCCAATTAAGCACTGGAACAATTTCAGCTAGTTAAATAAACATATTTCTCACATGCCTTTAAAAAAAAATAGATGTGGCGCTGGGATAACACAGAGGCTGAACAAACACGTTTTAATGAACTGACCACAAGGCAGGAGCCAAGCAGGAGAGAGAAGGCTGTACTTTAGATCCGCTGTAAATTTTTTTAAAAAAGGCCGGGGAATATCCAAGTAACACAGACTGGGCGTGGAGCCAGGAGACCACTGAACACCATGATTGGCACAGCGAGCAAAGGGGTGGTGGCACAGGCTCGATGCGTTGGGGTCCCGTCACCAACCGCCCAGGACACGGAATCACGCCCCTCGGCTCACCCCTGACGGGGTCACACACTTAGCAATGCCCCCAAGTCCACTGCACGGTAAGTCGATTACCTAACTTGGCAAAAAGAACCTGAAACAAAGCTTTCTTTTAGTAAGAACGTCCATTATCGGCTGTCACTCATGCATTAATTCTAACACATGTCCAACAAGGGAGGAAATGGCCTCGGCAGCTATTGTATGCCATCTGCGTTCATCACAGAGGGACGTGAAAGTGACCACCCGCTAGGCCAGGCGATGGGCCCTGGGATGCCTCACGATTCCCGAAACGAAGGGTTCAGACTTGGCAGCTCAAGAGCCAGGCCATTTTGTTGGGAGGTGATGAGAGGAAGGGTCAGAGGCGAGGGTGCTGGCCTAGGGCCACCAGGTGGCTCTCTCTGTGCTGAGCAATGTTGGAGTTGGGTTCAAGGACAGGAAAGCCCTCCAGATGATGCCCATATGGTCCTGTCTTCATATTCACCCAAGTGCCTGCCATGCCAAGTCAGCACCTGGCACAGTACATGTGCTCACTAGGTGTTAGTCACAGGGATGGTCAAATGGATGGATGGATGGATAGATGGATGGATGGATGGATGGATGGATGAGTGGGTGAGTGGGTAGGTAAGTAAATGGGTAAATGGGTGGATAGATGAATTAATGAATAAGGGATGGATGGGTGGCTAAATGGAGACATGAATGAATGGATGGATGGATGGATAGATGAGGGACAAATGAGGGAAGGATGAGGATGGATGAGAGATGGATGAGGGAGGGGTGAGGGAGGGATGAAGAACGTATGGATGGATGAGGGATGAATGAGGGAGGGGTGAGGGAAGGATGAAGGATGGATAGATGGATGGATGAGGGATGGATGGATGGATGGATGGATAGATGGATGGATGGATGGATGGATGGATGGATGGATGAGGGATAGATGAGGGATGGATGAGGGATTGATGAGGGATGGATGAGAGAGGGATGAAGGATGGATGGATGGATGAGGAATGGGTGAGGGGGGTGAGGGAGGGATGAAGAACGTATGGTTGGATGAGGGATGAATGAGGGAGGGGTGAGGGAGGGATGAAGGATGGATAGATGGATGGATGAGGGATGGATGGATGGATGGATGAGGGATGGATGGATGGATGGTTGGATGGATGGATGGATGGATGAGGGATAGATGAGGGATGGATGAGGGATTGATGAGGGATGGATGGATAGATGGATGGATGAGGGATAGATGAGGGATGGATGAGGGATAGATGAGGGAAGGATGAGGGATGGATGAGGGATGGATGAGGGAAGGATGAGGGATGGATGAGGGAAGGATGAGGGATGGATGAGGGAAGGATGAGGGATGGATGAGGGAGGGGTGAAGGATGGATAGATGGATAGATGGATGAAGGATGGATGGATGGATGGATGGATGAGGGATAGATGAGGGATGGATGAGGGAAGGATGAGGATGGATGAGAGATGGATGAGGGAGGGGTGAGGGAGGGATGAAGAATGTATGGATGGATGAGGGATGAATGAGGGAGGGGTGAGGGAGGGATGAAGGATGGATAGATGGATGGATGAGGGATGGATGGATGGATGGATGGAGGATGGATGGATGGATGGATGAGAGACAGATGAGGGATGGATGAGGGATTGATGAGGGAAGGATGAGGGATGGATGAGGGATTGATGAGGGATGGATGAGGGATGGATGGATGGATGGATAAGGGATGGATGAGGGAAGGATGAGGGATGGATGAGGGATAGATGAGGGAAGGATGAGGGATGGATGAGGGATGGATGAGGGATAGATGAGGGATGGATGAGGGATGGATGAGGGAAGGATGAGGGATGGATGAGGGATAGATGAGGGATGGATGAGGGATGGATGAGGGATAGATGAGGGAAGGATGAGGGATGGATGAGGGAGGGGTGAAGGATGGATAGATGGATGAGGGATGGATGGATGGATGAGGGATGGATGAGGGATGGATGAGGGATTGATGAGGGAAGGATGAGGGATGGATGAGGGATTGATGAGGGATGGATGAGGGATGGATGGATGGATGGATAAGGGATGGATGAGGGAAGGATGAGGGATGGATGAGGGATAGATGAGGGAAGGATGAGGGATGGATGAGGGATGGATGAGGGATAGATGAGGGAAGGATGAGGGATGGATGAGGGATGGATGAGGGAAGGATGAGGGATGGATGAGGGATAGATGAGGGATGGATGAGGGATGGATGAGGGATAGATGAGGGAAGGATGAGGGATGGATGAGGGAGGGGTGAAGGATGGATAGATGGATGAGGGATGGATGGATGGATGAGGGATGGATGAGGGTTGGATGAGGGAAGGATGAGGATGGATGAGGGAAGGATGACCTGGCCAGAAGATCAAGCCTTGACTCAAAGCAAAAAGCTCAGAGAAGCTAGAATATTCAGTAGCCCTTGGCTCTCCCTGGAGTCCTTGCATTTCGAGTCAGTTTTCTACTGTGACGCTCTGATCTTTTGAGGTTCTTGTTAACCACATCCCTCATTAGGCACTTGGCATTTATGGCTGGGCACTGTCCCCTCACTCTCCTCCCCACCCCCAGAGCCAGCCCTCACATTCTCCAATCCCTATCTGGGGCTGGTTCCCTCACGACGGAAACCCTGCCTGTCTTCTGTCTACTAGAATCCCTCAAAGCACCAAAGAACCCCCTTGACACTGGGCATGCTCTGAAATGTCTGGTCTAGGGCACCTTTTGTTGGTAACCACAGTCACAGATCTCTCGGAATCAGTGGTGCAGGCCCTCCCGCCTGCCAAACAAAATAAAAAGCCAACAGGCGAGCACACCCTGAGCCTGCTCTAGTGGAGAGACGGTTTTCCTTCAGTCTCTGCTCTCTGCGCCACGGTGAGTCGGCATCCGGGCACAATGGACAGAGAGGAACACGGTGCATCGTGTCTGTACAGCCCCAAGACGAGGGGAACAAGATGCCGGCAGGAGACGGAGAAGGTGGGTGGCAGACAGCAGGGAACAGTGCAGAGACGCTCTCGTACCCAGCCAGGAGAGCGAGCAACTCGTGGAGAAAGATCAATCACTCTGCCAACCAAGCCACTTATGTCTTCCCAGCCAGGAGAATACCAAGCGATTTCCAAGATATCAAGTCGACAGGTGTGAGAATTCAATGCTTTCGGGGATGCTGTCCCAACATGGTCAAAACGGCGAAGGAAAAAGGCTACGTCCCCACTAAACAGAGTCCTTTTCCATCATTTTAATCTACAAAAATAAATTTACTTATAAAACTAAAAAAAATTGTTTTGATAACTTCAGAAGATAAAACCAAACACAAATAAATGAATTAGAGAGAACCACAGGCCACTGATGCCATCTAAAAAGATTTTTAAAAGCCATAAGGCCTAGAGCCCTGTCTCTAAGACACATTATTCAAGGCAGGTGACTGCAAATGTATTCTTAACAGCTTCATGGAAAGAGCTTCCTCTGCCTTGTCTTGGTAACTGATTCCTGTCCCCGGGAACTCAGGGCATCGCCTCCATCAGTCCTGCCGGGTGACCCATTTTAATAACTTGGGTCTAGTGTGACAGAAGAGTTCATTCCCAAAGCTCTTACAATCAAAAACAAACCAAAAAATCAGGACATCTTCCTGATCCTCTCTTCTACCTGCACGGTTACCATAGTGAACAAAACACTGTGTAGTTTCTATTGGTTTCAAGTAGGAGTTGAATTGTGGTCATAGGACTACAGTCACAATCCAACTTTTCTCTGTTATCTATCATCTATCTATCAATGCTGTTTTATCTATTATTTATCTGTCATCCATCTACCTACCTATATATCTTCTATCTATTTATCTATCTATCTATCTATCTATCTATCTATCTATCTGTCATCGATCTATCTACAGACATTCCCTGGGTTATAAACGAGATAGGTTCTGCAGGTTTGAAAACATTTAAGTATTTATACACACAGAAAGGTAAAAATAAATACTATGTTAAAACAAATATCTAAGTTGTACTTAATAGATAAATGTACCTGTCCCAGCTTACATCCCAGTTGAACCTAGAGACCCTCTCTTGTGTGTACCTGGGACTTGCCTGCATCTGATATCTGTCTGTCTCTTTACATGCAGGGAATCATGTGGCTACATGCCCTACAGAAAGTTGCTCAAGGTATTGATTGAGATTTTTATATTTTCAACCAAGAAATGGAAGCACTAAACTAGGGAACCCCTCTAATCCCTTGAACAGTGAATCTAAGGGTTTTTGGTGTTGCTTTTTTTTTAAACGTTGAAACTAAAAGATAAGAAAAAGTTCATGCCACGTAATACAAAGTCATTTTAACACTATGACCTCAGCTGTCCCTTTACAAAATGTTAGACAGCATCTTGTAGAAAGGGCAGACAGCCCGACGGATTCAGTGTGCGTCTTCAGGAGACAGGTTGAGTGCGGGCAGTGGGGGGCACCGAACCCTTCACCTAGAGCTCATTATAGGGGAGGTCCCGCCAGCTTTGCTTCTCAGCCACAACCCCATTGCCTCCCTCAAACAGGTCCCGTGATTGCCACGAGGGGGACCCTCCCCCAAATCTGCCTATTGGAAAGCAAACCTGTGCAGAGAGCAATAAAGATAGCGCCGTTCGAAATAATTATCTGTTGAGTAGAGGGGAACGTAGCGAGCGGAGGGTAATCAGGAACCAATTTAACAACTGGTAGCTCCTGGCACAGTTGCAGTCGCTATGGAGCCTTGGGGACCCCAGCACCTCGGTGATGCTTGCGGCCGACTGTCCTGGACGATGACACACCTCATTGCTGCCAGGGAAAGGGTGAGGGACTCCTTGAACTGCGGAGGAGTGCAGAGCCCCACTTCTCAAAGGGTGAAGCTGGGTTTCTCCCCCTTTTCTCTCTCTCTCTCTTTTAATTTGTTCCCTAAACTTAACTTTAAGTTACATAATTTGGTTGCACACTTCTCCATGAGGGCATTTAAATACCTCTGGCGTTAACACGAGAGTCGCTTCGGGGGAAAAATGCATCTTTTAATAAAAAGTTTTGCCCAAAGTGGGTGGAACAAAAGGAAACAAATTATAAGTGACAAATTCTTTCCCTGCAAGAAGAATGAGTCAAGGAATAGCCGCTGGAAATGTGCCTTCGAATGTTCTCTGCATAATTCAGGAAGGCCAGCAAGGGGGAGCCAGGTGGGCTGACAGGAGAGAGGCGGGGAGTGTCCCCATGGTCCAACAGCAGGGGAGGCTGACGGGGCTCCCGGCCCACCCCACACTGGACCGAGTGGCTCTCTGTCACGTCTGTGACCAAACAGGATCAGCCACGTCCTGTCGTGGGACCCTTGGGTGGGAAATGATGACCACAAAGAAGTGACTTGGATGGAAGACCGTGGTGTAGGAGGCGTGGGGTGAAGACAGAAGGGTGGGGGTCT
Organism: Saccopteryx bilineata; assembly: GCF_036850765.1. Lineage (NCBI taxonomy): Eukaryota > Metazoa > Chordata > Mammalia > Chiroptera > Emballonuridae > Saccopteryx > Saccopteryx bilineata. The sequence goes on along the minus strand of NC_089496.1, from coordinate 110,297,234 downwards.
GGGTGGGACCTGCCTCTTGTCTTTGTGACTTAGGATTGAGGTGGAGGACCAACGTCACTGGAACTTTCTGGGATTGAGGCAAGAAGGGTCGGCTGGAGCCCGCCAGGTGGTGAGAGGTTGGAAACGCCAGGTGTGGAGTCTGCGCCTTGGCCGGTGGGCAGAGTGGGGAGAGGGCTGCGGGGGGCCCTGAGACTAAAGCGGGAAGGGGCAGAACGCCCACAGCTCCAGGTGCTGTTCTTCCCCGAGGCACACGCATTGCAGGGTCCCCTTTTCCCAGATCTCCTCATTTCTTTCTCGGATCAGTAAGGCGTCAACATCCATCAAACGCTTAACTAAAATCCAACGTGCTCGGAACCTCTCGGCTCGCTGGTCAGCCCTGGCCGCAGCAGGCTCGGCGGGGATGGCCACGGACATGCAGAATTCCCAGGGAGAGTCCGCTCCGGCTCAGATCCCGTCATCCTGGCTGCAGGGTCCTCCAAGCAGAGAGCCCCGGGTCCTGGTCGACTTGTCTGACTCCTGCTGGATGCCGGGCGCTGTTCTCAGATTCCCACCTAGACAGTGCTTGTGGCCAGTGAGCCCCCGTGGTTGAGGGAAGGACTCCTGAGGGTGGGCGGGGCGTGACCAGAGTCCTCCTCTCTCCTCCCCCACGTGACCAGCCAGCCGTGCCTCTGCTGCTTTGCTCCTAAGCATATACTGAGCACCTCAGATGTTCCAAGCGCTGGGGTTACGTCAAAGAACTCGGGCTATTTAATGCTCACGAGCTTGCGGGGTTAAGCATGGCCTACCATTTTTACAAATGAGGAAACAGAAGCCCAGAGATGCAGAAACTCACGTTCCTAGAAGGCCAGAGCAAACTGAGGCCAAGACCACTGCCTTCCACAGGAACCCCATCCGTGTGGTCAGCTCTACACAAGTAAATCCCTGCACATTGTTGCTTTTACATTGTATCAAAGAGGATGCCCCAACATATACAACAGTAGCCAGCCAGAGACCCACCAGCCTTCACACTCAGCATCAGTGATTATCACCCACAGTTGCTTCCTCTCTCTCCTATCCCTCCTCCATCATCATGATTATCAATAGACTTTATTTTCAAAGTGGTTTGTGGTTTGCAGCAGAATTGAGTGGAGAATTCCACACAGCCCCACCCCTACATGTGCACAGCTGGCCTCAGCTGAGCAGTCCATTTGGTACAACCCCTGAACCCACATTGATTGACACATCATGGTCTACCCAAGCCCACAGTTTACATTAAGGTCCGCTCTTGGAGCTGTGCGTTCTGCGGGTTTGGACAGCTGTCTGAGGACACGGGCCCACCATTCCAGCATCACACAGAGTCATTTCCCCTGCCCTACAAATCCTCTGTGCTCTGCCCACGCGGCCCTCTTCCCGCTGAGCCCCTGGCAACCACGGATCTCTGCACCGTCTCTGCAGATCTGCCTTTTCCAGGACATCAGAGGGTTGGACCTCTGCAGCGTGCAGCCTTTGCAGGCTGGCCCAGCTATTTCCTGTCTTCTCCGTCCATAGTTGCTGGGTCTAAGACTCTGGACGTGTAAGGCGCTTGACAGCAAAGACTTCAAACACACGCTCTCAGCAGGCTCTCTTCTGACACGTGCTGGCCCGCCTTACACGCGTTCGCAGGTCACGCGTGGCGCCAGGGCCCAGACTGCCCCGTAGAGCTCGCTGATGCTCGGGACACACCTCCACCACCAAGGAGCTGCCTGGGTTCGGGTGGGTCAGTCTGCACCCAGGGCCTCGGGCTTCGCCCGTGTAAAATGGGTCACTAACACCACCCACACCCCCTCAGCTCAGATATTGACTATCTCTGCCATTGTAAGTGTGCGGTTCCGTGGAAATGAGCACATCCACAGTGTCGGGCACTTTCTACCTGCGGGAGGTGACTGGCGGTCACCATCTATCTCTCTACGTGTAAGTGTTGGGCGGGGTTATCCGTTAGAAGTCTTGGGGCTCTAATGTGGGATGACTTGGTGACCTTTGGCACCCCCAGAATTTGTGGAACAGACTGTGACAGGTACAAGGGGAGCACCCAGGGGAGACCCAGACCAGCGGCTCTGCTGCGAAGTGCTGTCTCTGCTCAGCAGAGGGTCCCAGGGGACCGGCATGGTGGGGTGGAGGGCAGGGCCTCGTCAAGAGCCAGAGGCGGGCAGGAAAACCAACCCCACTCTCAGCTCTCCGGGCAGACTCATCCCACTCGTCTGAAGTGCGAAGCAGCGTCACACATTTATAACGACAACGAGTCTAATGGCTGGTTTCCACCGAGATACAGAAATCTCTTATGACGCTGTCATTTAGAACAAAATCCACAGATGCCAGCGTAAATCAAGGGGACACAGCAGTCCTTGGTGCCCATATATTCCCAAGGACACGGGCAGACACCAGGGGAATCGGCCCCTGCCTGGCCCAGGGGTGGAGGGGGAGCAGGGGAGAAAGCTGAGGACAGGAAGTCAGGTCCCCGTGGGATGGACAGAAGCGAGACCACAGGAAGACCCCAGCATTTCTGTAAGCAGAAAATTGATCCACCACGTGTGAATAACATGTCCGCCATCCATGTGGCTCGGTCCAGGGATCAGCGGGCATTTTCTGTAAAGGGCCAGATAGTGGGTTGGGCTCTGCAGGCCACTGGGTCTCTGTGGCAACCATCCAACTCTGCTGTGGTAGCAAAAGCAGCCAAAAGGGAAAAAACCAGCCAAGTAGGCGTGGCCGCGTGCCCATAAAACGTCCTCTACGGGCACTGAAATCTGAATTTCATAGAAATTGTGCGTGTCATAACATATTCTTGTTTTGACTTTCTGTTTTCAACGCTTACAGTCTGCCAACCTCTGGTTTAAAAAATTGTGTTTGTGCCAACCTCCCATTGCCTGGCATTTGTGCCCAGGGCTATTCTAATGAGACTGAGCACCCCCTATGGGCCGGGGACTGCGTTGATCAGGAAGGGGTGATGGGCTGAACCTGGGAGAGGGGGGAGGGGAGGGTGGTGAGGGTGACGCCTCCTGCAACAGGGCAGAAGAGGACACTGGGATATTTACAGGTGGGGGTGTGCTCAGAGCGCCTCCTCGGGGGAGTAAGACCCTGGGGTCAGGCTCAGGGTCTGGAGTGACAGCCAGGTCAGGGATCAGGGGAAGGGTGAGGGTGGGATACGCATTTGGCACGGGATCTGAGTTCATATACACATGTCCTTGCAGATGGATGAGAGACCACGGAGGAGTGATTTTTAGAATAAGGAAAAGATAATAAAAAAGAAGAACAAGAACAGAGACTAAAGGAATTCCAGGTTCCTTCTGGGCAGAGGAAGAGGGACCTGGGGGGCAGGGGGGTTGGGGGGGAGGGGAAGGCAGAGGAGGGGTGGGCAGAGAAAGGGCGGGGAGGAGAGAGAAGAGGGTTTCCTGTGGGCTGGGCGGGGGGCTGACTCTTTCCACAGCTGCCTCACTGAGTGCCCAGTGAGTGTTTCCAGAACAAACAGATGCCCAAACTAACGGGATGAGACAGAATGTTAGATGCAGATCCGCCTACGTGCCACCCAGCAGCCCTGATGCCCTCCCTGCGCCTCCCAGCCCCTGCGTCGGGCTCATCGCCCTCCTGGCACCCCCGCTGCCCACCCCGTCTGCCTTGGACCCATTTCTCAGGTTGCTGCTCTGGCGGGCAGCCCCTGTCCCTGCCCCGGCTCCCAGCCCTGACCTCCTTTCGGGTCTCTCCTCCGGCCCACGGTGTCCGAGCTGATGCTATCAAACCTGACGTGCTCCCAGCCACGCGGCCGCACAGGAGGGAGCCCTGGGCGCCTCCTCCCACTTACGCAACTGCTCTCTGATTGCGCCGGCCCCTGCGTGCCGGCCGCCCTAGCCTTCCCTGCCAGCCTGCTGGAAAGGCTCAAAATAGATTTTTTTTTTTAACGAACTCCACATCTGCCTCTGCTCTCCCTGCCAGATTCCTCTTTTTTTTTTTTTTTTTTTTTTTTTATGACCCCTTTATTTCTTTCGTGCTCGTCTCCCAATCCTGGGTTGGTGCTAAAGAGGGGAGGTGGTGAGTCAAAGCGTGAGTGTCCCCCACAAAGCCAGGCCCCAGAACCTTCTGCCCAGTAGGTGGCTTGCCCGGCGGTGGAGACGGGGTGGACGCGGCCAGGAGTCGTGAGCAGGGACAAGGCGCAGAGGGGCGCTGCCTCAGCCCCCCCGGACAAGACACCCGAGAGGTGATTCCGTGCCCTGCAAGACGTGAGTGCAGTTGGGCCCACCTCGTGAGTTGACATTAGATGAAATCATAGCCAAGACAGACGCACCAGGGCCAGTGCCCTGACTCCGTTATCTCGGGGTCCATGGCCGTGAGGAGCCCTGAGGACGTGCGGATGGCTGATCGCGGAGCACAGCAGAGTGAGTCTGTCCACTTCCCAGCCCTCGTTCCCGAGATGCAATTAGTAAAGCAAAGCTGCTCAGACATATGGCCGTGCTGTGCTCTGCATCTGGCCGGCCTGCCAGTGCCGATCCAAGGGCCACCTTTCATCTGACGGCCACGTGAGGGCACCAGGCACGGCTTGGGCTTGAAGAGGAAGGGATGCAGGATTTCCCTGTCCTGTCTGGAAAACAACGCCGCCGTCCCCTTCTCCGCGGTCCTCCGCTGTGATCATCAAGGCCTGCGCGTGACAGGACCCATCGACTCTGCTATTAAGCACAACCGGATGATCATGGGCTAATGATTGTCTACCTTATAATGCTAAGCGACTTATTACCTACGAACGCACGCGAACAGCGCTCCGGGAAGCTCCCATCAGCCGAACAGAAGGCAAAGTGAAGAGGCTTCCTAATTGAAAATATAATCTGTATCGCAGAGATTAAAATATATTGGATTCATTTTGGCTCTATTCTTCCCCATTGTCCCACATACATTTTCTTTATGCTACACAATCAAATTAGTTCCCCAGCGACGGAAATTATTTCCACGCAATAAAACAATTTTTATGGGGATGCGATGATGGAATGTCCTATTTAAAGGGAAGGGGAATTGGAGATGGAAACAATTTCCTCGCTGATGTGACCGCTGTTTGCGCCACACCCGCCCGGACACCTCTGTGGGTCTCCGCTCCTTCGGTGTCTCAGTGTTCTCTTCTTCCCCTCGGTCGCCCTTGGGGAGGGCACACGGCTGCTCGGTGGAGACGGGGCCGGTAGGAGGCAGGCTGCGTCAGCACCCCAGTCCCTGGCCCAGGGGCAACCTGTGCCCGTCCGCCGAGGAAGTCACCCGGCCACCCAGGGACAACCTGTGCCCATCCGCCAAGGAAGTCCCCCGGCCACCCAGGGACAACCTGTGCCCGTCCGCCGAGGAAGCCCCCCGGCCACCCAGGGACAACCTGTGCCCGTCCGCCGAGGAAGCCCCCCGGCCACCCAGGGACAACCTGTGCCCGTCTGCCGAGGAAGTCACCGGCCACCCAGGGACAACCTGTGCCCGTCCTCCGAGGAAGTCCCCCGGCCACCCAGGGACAACCTGTGCCTGTCTGCCGAGGAAGTCACCCGGCCACCCAGGGACAACCTGTGCCCGTCCTCCGAGGAAGCCCCCGGCCAACCAGGGGCAACATGTGCCCGTCCTCCGAGGAAGTCCCTCGGCCACCCAGGGACAACCTGTGCCCGTCCTCCGAGGAAGTCCCTCGGCCACTCAGGGACAACCTGTGCCCGTCTGCCGAGGAAGTCACCCGGCCACCCTGCCAATAGCAAGGCAGTGCTCTGGTCACGCTCTCGCCCCTTGTCACATTTACAAAAACAAACCTCCTAACACATACCAGTCGCTCACGTTATACGCTCGAGGTCTGAGGTTTGCTGGGTGACGGGGGGCGCCCCCGCCCAAGCTGAGGACAAAACACTCCCAGAAGACAGAGCGCCCTCTGTCTCACTCAGCAGTGGATGCCCAGCTCTACAACAGGGAGGGCCTGGCCCAGAGGTGGTGACGTGGCACACATGAGGAAGTAGTGCGCCCCCAAGGCCAACGCAGGGGAGCTGTGTTCTTGTTGGAGGGGGCGGGAAAGGGGCCAGGTTTCTGCAAGGCGGCCGCGGGGCCCTGGCACGTGAACCCGAAGGAGCAGCACAGAGCTGGGCTCACTGGCCTCTGTAGGCGCCCCCACGGGCAGGGCCTTGGCCTCGCTGTTCCCTCTCCCCGCAGGGCTGGCCCTACCCGCCTGGATACGCCTGCTTAGCCCCTTCTGGGTGGCCGGTGCCCAGCCATCCGGCCCCACTCTTCCCTGAAACATGCTCCCTAGAACCCACCACGTACCTCCGTGCCCGGGGGCTTGGGGCACCTTTGCCGCTATACCTTCACTCCTTTGGCAGTCTGGGTGACGTCCTGTGACCATCCCTCCCCCAAGCCCCAGAGACTCTCAGCTCTCTGACAGCAGGGTCCCCATCCGCTCTGGTTCGCCTCTGTCCCCAGCACCCAGGGCTCCATGGGACCCTCAGTAGGCATGCCACAAACACCTGACCAGAGAAGGAGCAAACAAGCGTCACCAAGCACGTGATGCAGAAGCTTGTAATCCCTTTAAGTTTGGGCGCCATGGAATTCCGTGAATCAGTATCCAGCTGTGTCCTTATGTCCAGCCCTGCCTTAAGGTGGCAAAGGGGAAAGTGAATGATTGCTGAGCATGGGCTGTGCCTGAGGCCCTGCCCGCCTTCAGGGGGAGGGTGCCACGGTCCCCAAGGCCACGGTCTTCCTCACCCTTAGCCAAGCTAAGGCAGAGCCCGCAGGAGCTGGGACAGCAGGTGCAGTCCACAGGCGGCGGGGACTGAGACCCTCACGGCCTGGTGGCCGTGGCTGCACACTGCGGAGGGCCCCGCACAGACTATGTCAGCGGGCTCAGAAGTTTGGAAGGTTTAAACATAAGCTTTTCAAAGACTGCCAAGGTCATCATCTCAACTGACGAAACCAGAGGAGATGGCTCCACGACTGGCCGCTGGGTCCCCGCCCGCAGGAGGCTGCCGAGCCCGCTGGTTTGGACGCGTGGCTGTCTCCCTGTCACCGGTGAGCAAACCTCAGCTAGGACCCAGAGCTCCCGACTCCAGGCACCCGTGCGCTCTTGCCGCCTCACGGTCAGTTCCGCAACTACAAGTTACATTGGGGGCTCAGAGGAGCAATGTCCGGCAGGAGGAGCAAGGTGCCGGGTCCTGGCCATCCATCCATCCGTCCGAGAACCACCTGTACAGACATGGCCACAGGCAGTGAAGAGAGAAAACTCCGTATGACTTGGACCAATCCCGGGGTCCCCCGTACTGCAGCGGCGAGTTTTAGACAACACGGCGTCTCAGCGCTGGTTTGGAAAAGCGTGCCATGGACCCCGGTCCTCCTCGCCCGGGCCAAAGTCAGATGCGCAGGGCGAGCACGAGAGGGCTGGGCTGTCTCCACTCGGGGGCGGGGCTGTCTCCACTCGGGGGCGGGGCTGTCTCCACTCGGGGCGGGGCTGTCTCCACTCAGGGCGCTTGAGTAAGAACCCGGAGGCCCGTATGGCAGTGCCGGGACCCACAGGCCTCTCTACAAAAATACCCATTTAATGAGGTCACCGAGTAAAGTGGGAAATAGCTGAAACACAGAATGTGGGCCCAGAAAAACTGTCAGCACTGTCTCAAAATAGCTTTACTAAGACCTGTCAGATTGGGGGAAATAGTCCAGGAACAGGACCCAGAGTGCACCACACAGGCCTGAGCTCATCCGAGCTGAGGACAGCCAGGCGGACAAGTCCCGGGTGCAACACTTGAGCACGGAGGGCAGTTGCTATGCTTTGCGCTGACACTGGCCGCAGCCTTAGGATGAGGGGGAGGGTTTGTTCTTGGTTGTGGGGGGCATTATGTCCAAGTCATTGTGAGGTGGGGAGGAGAGGGCAGGGGCGCAGGTGGGAGCTGCCATGGAAACGGGGGCCCTCACTGTCTGGGCCCCCCCCCATCCCCAGCTTCACACTTCAGCTTTCGCGAGGCCGACACTGGGTCATCTGGTCAACACCTTCCTTTGCAGGCAGAAGTCATACATCTTTGCCAGAATCAAAAAAAAAAAAAAATCAACCCACGCTGTCACGGAACTCCCCACCAGAACACAGCACTTCCTTCTGAGCACGGAAGCGAGAGGAAACACAGAGCAAAGCCCTAGGTGTGCAACGCGTGACTCAGAATCAGTATTACCTCTGACCTGCGGACCAATAGTATGTTAACAGTGGGTGCATAACGCCGCCAGTCTCCCCCGCCCTCCATTCTAAATAAGAGTAAGGACTCAAATGCTTGTCCCCAGCTGGTTGGGAAGGAACTTGGAACTCAGTCGACTGAGGTGACTTCAAGGGCAGCCTTCATAAGCGATGAAGATGACAGGGCGCAGTGCTGGTCCACTGGGCAGCCACTGACCAGGTACCGCAGACCGGGGGCTTCACAACACAAGTCTGTTCCAGAGGCTGGAAGTCCAAGAGCAAGGTGTGGGCAGGCTCGGTTTCTCCTGAGTCCTCTCCGCTTGGCTTGTAGCTGGTCACCTTTCCCCTGTGTCCCTACACGGTCTCCCCTCTGTGCGTGTCTGTGCCCTGATCTCCTCTTTTTAAAAGGGTACTCGTAGACAGGGTTAGTGTTTACCCTAATAATCTCACTGTAATTTTGTTTCTGTGAAAGCCCTATCTCCAAATATATGGTCACATTATGAGGTCCTGGGGGTTAAAAACTTCAACACGAATTTGGGGGTCAAGTCCATCATTCAGCCCATAACACGCTCATTCCCATGGACTCTTTCTCATTTACGTGTAACGGTTTACAGGGCAGGCTTCCCATGACGCACCTGTCTGCATATCTGGTGTTAACTAGTTTTCTCTGCCCACACCCCATACCGCCATGTCCCAGCCCTCTCTTGTGGAGGACGGGACCACTTTCCACAGTGCCAGCTGGACAATCCCATTGGCATGAGGACGAAGAAGCTGGTCCGGCCCAACCCGAAGACCAGGGAACACCAGGACCCAGCACCCGCTGCTCTGGAACGAGGACGCACTGCCCCTCGATTGGCACAACTCACTCGCTGCTGTAACCACTGGTGGACGGCTACTTGGGTGACACGTGTGTCTCTGCCTGTCTGGACGGGAGGTGTCCGGAAGGCAGCCAGATTCCTCTACCCCCGCGGACCTCCCCCCGCTGCGGACCCCCTCCCGCCCCCCCCCCCCCCCCCCCCCCCCCCCCCCCCCCCCCCCCCCGCACAAGTGCAGACCCAGCGTGTGCTCTCTGAACGTAACAATGGCTTGCAGAGTGACCCTGCTCACGAATGCCGGTGCCCGCGAGCCCCCTGCAGGCCAGCCCTGCAGCTGCAAGCCAAGCCAGGGTTCACCACATAAAAGAACCTCTGCGTGAGATACACCAGGTTCCTGCCCCACAGCCCCTCCCCAGAGGAACCTGGGGACACCCTGGAGACCAGCCTCCCTCAGAAGTGCGTCCGTGGCCCGGTGGGCCCCTCTGCATGGCAGGACAAGGGCTTTTGTCACATCGTGACTCCTCCCTTTCTGCAGAAACCTAATGCTGGAGACAGAAGAGCTGGGCATTGCCTGTAGACACACCGACATCCAGCATGATGAGCAGAGGCAGGGCCTGGGAGTCAGAGGGCAGAGGGCACTCAGAATGATTCAGGACGGAACCAGACCCAGTACTAACGGAAGTTGCTGCAGTTGTGTTGGACTCCGCCCAAGACCAGCGTGGTGCCCACCTGGGAAGTCAGCGGCGTGGGTCAGCCACAGCTCACCCAGACCTTCCTCAGGTACCGTCCGTCATTCGTGTCCAAGTGGTGGCCGGCTTTGGCCTTTTGTTGTTCCTTTCTCCTTTCCTCAGTGTGTAGTTGGGAAAATAATCTACTGGATCACACTTACACATACACACACGCACGCACGCACACACACCCCCCACCTGAATCTGAACATCCCACTCCAACGGGAAGCGAATCCAGGGCCTGTCCCTCCTTGTTTTCAGGTTGCACTAAAAATAGACATCATTTCGATAACCCAGGTCCCTGGAGGAACTGCATGTCATGAGCAGGCTCATCAGCCAAAGTGTAAAAACAGGTGCGTGCACTACACTTCTGAGCAAAGAGAAGTCTTTCCAGTCTCAGTATCCATGGGCACAGAAAGCTGTTACCGCGGACGGGCACAGAGCTCCAGAAACGACCACATAATAACACCGGTTCCACACACAACCTCTTCACAGGGACAAAGCCATTATGTACATCAGAGAGAGTGCGACACAAAAATCACACATACACACAATCAGATGCAAACACGCACACGTTCACAGCCACACCAGACAGGAGCCCACGTGCACCAGGAATCCCCACTGTCACCAGAGTCCCCGGCAGAGGCCTGAGCTCTAGCTCAAGTCCCTCTGCCCCTCTCCGAAGTCCGCCCTAGAAACGGGCACTTGGCATATGGAAACAGAGGAGAGACCATGTGGTCGGAAAGAAAACAGAGAGGAGGGAAAAGGCGCAGGTGGGCGGGCAGGGGAGATGGGACAGGCCCGTGACAGGTGCAAACCATACAGAGGACGGGTGTGAATGGAGAATGAGGAATCCTCCCACAAGACCGCACCCTACCCGAACTGACACTCGTTGGGGAACTTCTGCATGGGTCTGGTTAGGCTCCAAGCCAACCCACCGCGGTACCAGAGAGAGAGAGAATGAGCTCACTGACTCCGGGAGGAAACCCTGCACTTGCCCGAGGCTCTGAGCATGCACGTGGACTTGGCAACCCTCATGAGCCATTTTCTCATGGAGTCAAAACACTCCAGCGTTTCAGCCCCCCCGGATGTCCCCTACATTCAGGTGGTCGGAGGCCCCCGGGAGCCAGCGCGCTGCAGGGAGAGAGGCAGGCCGGCCAGCGGCTGCACCCAGCCACACCCTGCCCTCCTGCTCTCGTCACCTGGACAAGCTCCTCAGCGCCGGAGACCCCTCACCTGTGCATGAGTGTGTGGCGATCAGCAAGGGAAGCCAACGTATTTTAATCAAAATGACAAAACGAAACACATCTCAGACCTATAAGGATGGCTACTAAAAAAAAAAAGAAAAGGAAATGAACACATGTTAGCAGGACTGGGGTAACACCAGAACCTCTGTGCGGCGCGGAGGGGAAGGTAAAACGGAGCAGAATGTGTGTGAACCCAGCAGCGGCCCCTCGAAAAAGGGAGCCTAGAATCACGGTGCAATCCAGCCACGCCACTTGTGGGCGGACAGCCAGACGTGGAAGCAGGGTTGTACACAGACCTTGGTCCTCTTGTCATGAGTGTAGACGCATCATTCACAGGAGCCCAGAGGTAGAAACAGGCCAAGCCACGAGCCCCAGAAGAAGGGCTACACAGAATGCGGTCCCAGCCTTGCACAACGGGAATAGTACTTCAGCCTCCAACAAGAAAGGGACTTCTGACCCAGGCTACATCACAGACGTGGCCAGAGGACACCATCATGCTCTGCGAAATAAGCCAGTTCCCAAAAAAGACCAACGCTGGAGGATAGCAGTCACACCAGCGATCTGTCGTCATCACATCCACGGGGACAGAAAGGTAGGGTGGTGGCTGCCGGCGGCGGTGGGGTCAGGTGAGACACAACGGAGAGTCAGTGTTTGACCAGCACGGAGTTCGGTTTTGTAAAAGGAAAAATTTCTGGCACGACAGATGAAAATCCACTTAGCCCTAGTGAACTAACTGCACGCAAACATGTCTCAGATGATACATTCTACCTCATGGGTCTCTTACCACAGTTACACGTGTTTAATTAAACTAAACATAACCAGCGGCATGCTGGGACACAGCGGGGGCTCATGTGTTGTTCTGCGAGTGTCAGCAAGTGGATTTTCTGCTTTCCCGCCCCCCCCCCCCCAGAGAAAAGGATGCCTGTAACTGGTTTGCAGTCAGCAGAGATAGGTCAGAACCTCGCTCCTCGAATCTGCACTCCAGGACACAGCTTGGTAAGCACGGGGGGGGGGGGGGGGTGTCCCCTGGCCCACGGTCATTTGTGTTCATCATAGTCAAACATCTGAGTATTAGAGGAATCACGTCCATGGAAGGAGCGTCAGGGCTGAGCTTGACCTGAGCCTGACCACACGGGCTGCCGCCTCACACCCGTTCCACATGCCCCCCACCCCCCGCTGTGGCTGTCTGTCCCCTGCCCTGCAGTGAGACACAACAGGAGCCCCCTCTGCCCCCCACAGCAGCGGGGGCATTAGGAGACTGCAGTGATGTGTTGTTCCAGCAGCCTCTGGGGTTCAAGTCCTTACCCTTCATGACAATGGAGGCACGCAACAAGTCCTTCCCCTTCTCCCATCACCAGCTGTCCCTTGCCTACGTGGCGGCCACTCTTGTGGCTTTGAACATCCAATAAGAGAAATCTTTCTTCACGGCAACCGACGTAGCCACCAGCAAAAGCAATCTGGAGAACGTTTTCACCGGCCCGGTTCCCCCGTCCTCCGCTTCTGTTACAAATGACTGTTACTTCGCTCTGACGGCACCAACAAAGCGCCTCGTTTAAGTAATATAAATGGGGTATCAAATTTCCAGGGCATGAGCAGGCAGGAAGGTTACTCCTTCTCAGCACGCCCGCAGTGACGCAGGGCCGGGGCTCCCCTTGCCCTTCGCGGGCGGGTCCTCCCAGCCGCCAAAGGGGAGCTATGGACCCGTTTCTCTTATCCCCCAGGGTGACCTGCTCAGTGCAGGATGGGCCGCTCGCTCCACAGCCTCTTACCTCAGGAAGGCTGGGGTGGGATCCAACCCGCACCGAGCTCCCACTCAGACAGTGCCAAGGTCCAGTCTCAGCTTTAATTACCGCCAGGGCCTCCGTAGAACGTGCAGCCTGCGGTGTTGCCCTGACCGCACACGCAGGATGGGAAGGAAACTTGTCCAGGTGCTGAGTCATCGCATGGATGAAAAGCCATCCACGGTGGACAGTAAGGAAGTCCTCCATGAGGCCGGCCCCACTGAGCCGGGAGACAGAGCCGCATGGCGGGCACTGGGGGGTTAGGAGGACTGTGCAGAGAACCCCGACGGAGACGGGACGGAGTGTGGGCCCAGCGCACGAGTCACGTCCCCCAGGAATGAGGAACGGGAGCCAGGATCCCATGGAGGGCAGCTGGCCAGCTGCCTGGCACGGCCACCAGGATCTCCCCCATGCTCACGCACGCCCCCACGCGGCCAGGCCGGGAGAGACGGTCCGGGGCATTTCTGAAGTGCCACAAATCACGAAGACAACCGGACTGGACTGAGCAGTGGACCGAGACTCACCTTATGATGCGACTGGAACGGAGACACCTGGGCCACCAGAAAGGAGACACGGCCCCCCACTCACTTCCCTAGAGATGTCCTCCTGGCTCAGAAGGAGTCTCAAGTGAAACCAGCCCAGCAGGCAGCTGCTGGGCCCGCTCTCCTCGGTACAGAGCCTCGCCTTCCGGGCTGTGACACCGCCAGGGAGCTAAGCTGCAGCAGAGACAAGGGGCCCTGGGGAGAGGAGGAGCTCCCAGGAGAGGGTGAGAGACATCAAGAGACAAGAGAGATGGAGGGAGGCCGTGCAGTACAATGTCCCAGAGATACTGGCAGACACTCAGAGTGACGAGGGGACCGCAGCATCCAAATGTCGGCCTGGGAGACCCAGGATGTGGGTCAGGAGCTCTGCTGTGACAGGGACCCAGGCTTAGAGACCCACTCCTGTGAAAGGGTCACCGCCATGCATGCCACCCAGCTGGACACAGGCTGCTGTGATGGACATGCGCCGGACACTGAGAATTTCCCCTGAGGAGTCGGCGTCCACTCTGAGAGACCTGGCGAAGGCGGAAATCACGCAGAGGAGACGGGGCTGGGCAGGGAGAGCGGGTGCTCCTGCAGAGAGAGTGCAGGGCCAGGCAGGGAGAGCGGGTGCCCCTGCAGAGAGAGTGCAGGGCCGGGCAGGGAAAGTGGGTGCTCCTGCAGAGAGAGTGCAGGGCCGGGCAGGGAGAGCGGGTGCCCCTGCAGAGAGAGTGCAGGGCCGGGCAGGGAGAGCGGGTGCTCCTGCAGAGAGAGTGCAGGGCCGGGCAGGGAGAGCGGGTGCTCCTGCAGAGAGAGTGCAGGGCCGGGCAGGGAGAGCGGGTGCTCCTGCAGAGAGAGTGCAGGGCCGGGCAGGGAGAGCGGGTGCCCCTGCAGAGAGAGTGCAGGGCCGGGCAGGGAGAGCGGGTGCCCCTGCAGAGAGAGTGCAGGGCCGGGCAGGGAGAGCGGGTGCCCCTGCAGAGAGAGTGCAGGGCCGGGCAGGGAGAGCGGGTGCCCCTGCAGAGAGAGTGCAGGGCCGGGCAGGGAAAGTGGGTGCCCCTGCAGAGAGAGTGCAGGGCCGGGCAGGGAGAGCGGGTGCTCCTGCAGAGAGAGTGCAGGGCCGGGCAGGGAGAGCGGGTGCTCCTGCAGAGAGAGTGCAGGGCCGGGCAGGGAGAGCGGGTGCCCCTGCAGAGAGAGTGCAGGGCTGGGCAGGGAGAGCGGGTGCTCCTGCAGAGAGAGTGCAGGGCTGGGCAGGGAGAGCGGGTGCCCCTGCAGAGAGAGTGCAGGGCCGGGCAGGGAGAGCGGGTGCTCCTGCAGAGAGAGTGCAGGGCTGGGCAGGGAGAGCGGGTGCCCCTGCAGAGAGAGTGCAGGGCCGGGAAGGTCAGACATGGAAAATGTGTCAACGTCACGCTTGGTGCGGCCATGCCACCCATGCTGGGGACCCCACTGCCCAGATGTGGGGCAAACGAGGGAGGGTTTTCACCTGTCCTTCATAACGTGACAAAGCTGTCAACCCAGAAGACCTAGAAAATTCAAAGTAAAGAGAGGCCAGAAAATCAGCAGAGACCAATAAACGTCATTTGCACAGTTCCTGTGGGTTGGCTTAGAGTTCTCTCCACCCACTTTGAGAGTAATGTATTGAAAAATAGTGTAATGCAATTATCAACATTATGAAAACTCTCATGAACAACGTTTTCTTAGAAAAGAATCTTACTGTTAGTCCTAAAACAGTTCCCAAACTATCGTCGGTGCACTGCATCTTCTCAGTTACAGCTCATCTAACTGTTATACTTTGCACATAATAACATGTAAAAATTTTTTAAATTCTTATCCAGAGAGAGATTAGGGTGGAATTCCTTTTTTAAAAAATCATGGTGTTGCCTGACCTGTGGTGGCGCAGTGGATAAAGCATCGACCTGGAAATGCTGAGGTCGCCGGTTCAAAACCCTGGGCTTGCCTGGTCAAGGCACATATGGGAGTTGATGCTTCCAGCTCCTCCCCCCTTCTCTCTCTGTCTCTCTCTCCTTCTCTGTCTCTCTCTCCTTCTCTGTCTCTCTAAAATGAATAAATAAAATAAAAAATAAAAAAAAAATCATGGTGTTGGCCCTGGACGGTTGGCTCAGTGGTAGAGCGTTGGCCTGGCGTGCAGGAGTCCCGGGTTCGATTCCTGGCGAGGGCACACAGGAGAAGCACCCATCTGCTTCTCTACCCCTCCCCCTCTCCTTCCTCTCTGTCTCTCTCTTCCCCTCCCGCAGCCAAGGCTCCATTGGAGCAAAGTTGACCCGGGCACTGAAGATGGCTCTGTGGCCTCTGCCTCAGGTGCTAGAGTGGCTCTAGTTGCAACAGAGCAATGCCCCAGATGGGCAGAGCATCGCCCCTTGGTGGGTGTGCCAGGTGGATCCCGCTTGGGCGCATGCAGGAGTCTGTCTGGTTGTCTCCCCGTTTCCAACTTCAGAAAAAAAAGGGGTGAAAAAATAGTTTGGCATAATGTGCCTCTAAAAAAAAAAATCATGGTGTTCAGATTCACAAACTTCATTTTTAATACCCTCCCCCATTGCTCTGCTTTTGATTTTCATTCTATCACAGCCGAAAACCTAGCACACAGATCAATTTAAGAGCCCCCCCAAAAACAGTTATTGAAGCTTCTCAAATTAGTATAGTCAAAACGTTTATCCCCGATAAGTTCCTACAAATATAAAATGTCAAATTCAGGGAGAGCAGGGCTAATTTTGAACCTGGGACAAACTTCTACACGAAAGGAAAACAGCCTGTCATTCCCATCCACACCGAGATGGTTTCGGGTGGGCGATCTCCAGAATCCCGAGAGCCCGATGACACCACAGCTGTGGTCCCACCTGCACTTGTGGGTTTAAGACGAACCCCCACTTTCACCGTCCTACGTGTGCAAGCCAGAGGCGCCACCCGGCACAGCCCGTCGACAGGGCGATTCAGCCGATGGCCGCGAGCACAGAGACGTGCCCAGAAGAAGTGCAGCGTTTCTGACGAGCCACTCCCGAGGCCTGCAAGGCCCTCCTCCAACTCAACATCAAGTCTGTATCTAAAACGTCCCTGAGCTAACCACATGAAAAACATGCAGCTTCCAACTACCTTACTGAGTTACAGAGGTGCCAGGATCCCACGCTCAAGCCGTCTGGGCCACCCAGGAGAGCCGAGGAGTGGGACCTGCTCTGTGACAGGAGCCGAGGAAGGGAACCCTGCTCTGGAGACAACCCCTCTGAAACCAGGTAGGAGGAACAAAGCCATAACCATCCGCCTCTGTGCCCAGATGTCGTAGCAAGAGGACAGGCCAGTTCTACCTCTCAAAGGCGGTCCCCTCTAGATGCTTTTCTGACCACAAACACGTCACCAGTGGAGCAAAAGGTTTTGCTCCTGAGGGTCTGTTTCTGAGGCCAGACAGAACAGTTAGTGCTGCTCCCTGAGGGCTTATCTCAGTTTTTTCATTGTGACCAGACTGCTATCCTCTCTTCTAAACTGTATGAGGCCCTTCGGGCGGGACCGGCTCACACGTTAGGGGATTGCCCTCCAGACTGGGCACAGGGCGAGGCACTGAGGGGCACCCCAGTACAGCGGGAATCCCCTCAACGTTCCTGAGTTTGCTGACGTTCTCCACAGCCTGGTGAAACCCCACCAGCGCCCAGGGCACACTGACCACTGTGGCCACAGGCGCCTTTCTTGACATCAGGGTGCTTTTGACCACACACACTGGTCACACACAATCCCAAGGCCGGTTGAGTAATTAAATACAATAGGAAACAATGGATTACGAGCGCCAACAAGGAGATTTTTCGAAAACCAAATTAAATGCTTTAGAAAGGTGAGAGGGGGCCCTGGCCGGTTGGCTCAGTGGTAGAGCATCGGCCTGACGTGCAGAAGTCCCGGGTTCGATTCCTGGCCAGGGCACACAGGAGAAGCGCCCATCTGCTTCTCCACCCCTCCCCCTCTCCTTCCTCTCTGTCTCTCTCTTCCCCTCCTGCAGCCAAGGCTCCACTGGAGCAGAGATGGCCCGGGCGCTGGGATGGCTCCTTGGCCTCTGCCCCAGGCGCTAGAGTGGCTCTGGTCGCGACAGAGCGACGCCCCAGAGGGGCAGAGCATCGCCCCCTGGTGGGCAGAGCGTCGCCCCCTGGTGGGCGTGCCGGGTGGATCCCGGTAGGGCGCATGCGGGAGTCTGTCTGACTGTCTTTTCCCGTTTCTGGCTTCAGAAAAATACAGAAAAAAAAATAAAGAAAGAAAGGTGAGAGGGGTAAGTAGCTTACAAATTCTGCAAAGTCCGGCATGGGTGCGACACCTGGAGGGACAGGACAATGGGAACACTGCCTAATGGCCACGTTAGAGAAATCATGGACAGAATTCATTGATTATCCATGGCACACTCGACTGTGTCTTTCCAATACCGAAACCTCAGTGTCCAGGGTCACAGGTATCCGTGACACCTCGAGACGTTATGGTCCTCCACCGATGACAGCAGCAGAGTGAAGCCGTGTTGCACACACCCATCATTACTCCCACCCACCCGCCTGCAAAAACAAAGGTTGTTAGGACAGGACTCATTTAACCTAGTTTTACAAACTCCTATCTGGGAAATTAACCAAATATTTGAGGCGCTTTCATACACATGGCTAGGAACTCAATGGAAGCAAAATTTACTTTTAAAAGCTCTTGTTGAATCGCGCTGGTGCCTATAACAGTCTCAGAGAGACGCAATCGTTAACCCCCCCCACCCCACCCCACCCCGATCAGGAGGGAAGCGCACTTTAACCCCAGCTTCCAAGCCACGCAGAAACCCAGGCCCGGCTCCCAGGCAGGAAGGCAGGCGCGTCAGCCTCGCGCCCTCATGGGAACCGGCTTCCACGCCCGCCCTTTTGTTGATCTTGGTTTCTTTGATAGAGATTCCATCGCACAGATGAGCGCTGTCTCCACTCAGACAGAAACATGGGCTGCTCTTCCCAGGGGAGACGGAGCCTGACATCTCTCCAACAGCTGGAGCATCTGAACGAGCCGGGATGTCAGGGAGAGCGGCTGTGTCTTCTGCAGACAGCGGCGCTGGCCTGGCTCTGTGGGGGGCCAGAGAGTGCCTGTCATCGCCTGCACAGTGCCTGGGACCAAGGGATCAAATGGATTTCAAACCAAACCGAAAGCAAAGACAGTGCGGTGGGGCCCTTGGGGTGGGCGACAGGCCGGCCAGCCTAAAGCAGCCACCCAGCCAGTGGTGGGTGGGTAGGCAGCCCCAAGGCTGAAAATAAGAACCATCAGAAAGAATTCAAGGACAGGTATGTGAGAAACCCCAGGGCCTGAAACGGGAAGAGAGAAGAATTGGAATCTAAGACCATGGTGACCAGTAAAGTTCATGATGGAAAGGGGAGGGACCTCTCTTTGCTATTTTGTGTCCAAACACAACTTCCTGGTGGGTGGTCCCCCATGGACGGCTGTCGATGCATTTTGATGGGTCCCTGCTCTCCTCCCTGGGGGCCCCATTCTAGAAGGCAAGGACCTTGGCTACTTCACATGTCTTTGTCCAAACCCCATCAGGCGGTGGCTCATTGGCCGTCTGGCATTCCCCAGGTAGCTCGGAGAAGAACGAGAGTTACGAGGAGACCACAGGGACTGGGGACGGCGCCGGGCAGAGGCAGAGGAGTGGACGGTGTGGCAGAGGCCTTCCTGCTTCGCCCTCCGTTTCCCCCTCACATGGTCTTACCTGGCAGCTCACAAGAGCTCAGGGGGGGCAGGTGTTCCCCATGCCACAGCCTGCCACTGTCTGCTGTTGGGGGGGGGGTGCCAGCTTCAACTGGCCACAGAATGTCCCTAAGAGGAAAGCCAGATCTTGCTAAGCCCACGCATTTGAGGCCCCCGGTCACCTTCCCTGCTGTGGTTCTTCTAGTCTGCCTGGGTCACCTCCCCTGGTCATGTGACTCACGTGGGGGACCTGGCCTTTGGAGAAACGGTCAGCGTCCAAGGGCTGGATACTCCCAGAAGGGACACGGAGTCTGAGATAAATGACACCACATTGGCTCTTTTCTTTTCCGAAACCCCACATCCAGGAAAACAGGAAAAAAGAGACAGAATGCAAGGTCTGGTTTTTCTGGTTGAGGTGAGTACGGGGTCCAAAGAACTTAAACTCAACTAACTGACCACGTCCTGCCTACCCCTGACCACAGGATGGTGACATTCCAAAGTAGCCAGAACGGGCCTGGGAGGTCACAGCAGGACGCAACGAGACCCACCGAGAGACAGGACACGAGGGACCCAGGGCCGCTGTAACAAAGACCGCACGCTGGTGGAGTTCAGTCCTCACGCCCGGCTCCGCAGGCCAGAAGTCCAGAACCCAGGGGTCAGCAGGGTGATGCTCTCCGGGCGCCTGAGCGGAGGCTGCGCCAGGCCTTCCCCTGGGTTTCGGGGTTGCTGGCAGTCTGCCGTGTGTCTGCGTCCGAGTCTCTGTTTTCTCTTCCTCTAAGACCCCAGCTGTGGGATCAGGGCCACCCTACGTCAGGACAACCGCATCTTAACCCCGCTACATCTGCCAAGACCTTGTTCCCAAACAAGACTGTATTCACAGGGAAAGGGGCTAGGAAGTCAACACAGCTTTGGAGCCATAACCCACCCCGCGACAGACAGATGATTTAGCTGGCTGGTGGATATGTCCCCTGAACCCTCTAGATCAGGGGTAGTCAACCTTTTTATACCTGCCGCCCACTACTGTATCTCTGTTAGTAGTAAAATTTTCTAACCGCCCACTGGTTCCGCAGTCATGGTGATTTATAAAGTAGAGAAGTAACTTTACTTTATAAAATTTATAAAGCAGAGTTACAGCAAGTTAAAGCATATACTACTAATTACTTGCCAAGTACTTTATGTCGGATTTTTGCTAAGTTTGGCAGAATAAATCTTTATAAAACCACTTATTATAGTTATATCTATTTTTTTATTTATACTTTGGTTGCTTCGTTACCGCCCACCATGAAAGCTGGAACGCCCACTAGTGGGAAGTAGGGACCAGGGGGACCACTACTGCTTGAGATCATCCAAGTTACATTAGGAGTGAAACAATCACCAGGCCTTCGGTCACTGTGGTGTAGCTATTCACCCCTCTCTCGTGAGCAGGGACACCACCTCCCTTCCACAAAGTGCAGGCAGCTTCTAAACGATGTGCCTGGCTGATTTTCAAAAGGGATGTTCTGTTGTTTCCTGCAGGCCCTGGGCTTTGTGGTTCCGACCCAGAGGAGTGTGCTAGATGTTCCTCTTGAACCCCACCATGGGGTTCAAGCACTCATGGTTCTCCGTGAGAGGTTTAACCAGGTCCAGTTCCGGCAAGACCGCCGGCCTCTGCCTCCTCCAGAGGCGGACAGCAGCCTTGGTTCTGAGATAAGGGATGGCCCAGCTGGGCAGGAGAGGAATGCCGAGGGGAACCCCTTCCCGGTTGAGAAGGGTCAAAGCGATCACTTGGTCTGCTCCAGGAGAAATGAGGGGAACACCAGTGAATTTAAAAAGACAGGAAAACTCCCTATTAACTCATCCATGAGAAGGCAGTTAACGAAAAGATTGGATTTCCGTCAACGAATGATTGACCGAAAATGCAAACAAAAAAAATTCAGCCCCTCTGCTGCTGTCCTCACTCCAGTATCAAAATCCTGAACTCGCTCTCTAATGAGTCACGGGTTCAAACTCCCCCCACACAAAGGCACCCCTCTGTGGGGCACGTCAGGGGCTGACCTGGGATTTTTGACACTAGTGACCACACGGAGAAGATCTGTATGGGTAGGAAGGTCTTAAGGTCACAGAACATAGCGCCATAAAGCATGCACGAGCCAACACGCAAATGAGGCCACTCAGAACGAGGAGCCAGCCCGGTCTCAACCGTATGTGAACTCATGTTGGTTCCTACCTCGCGGGTTCGTTTGCCTACAGATGGATTGCTACACGGGGTGGGAATAATTGCTTTTCCGATATTACGTTTGATGGGATTAATTAGGTAGTGTTTGTTTCCCCTCAAGAAAACAAACACAACCCTGAAATGAATAATGCCCGGATTAGGGAGCTGCGGAGACGTCTCCGGCACAGGTAGGGGGGGGGGGCAGAACTGGGGGCTCGGGCTCCAGCCCCCGGCTCGTGGCTGATGTCACCTTCCCCTCAGAATGCTTCTCTTAGTTCCGTTCTCGCCAAATCTGATTCTCACGGCACGGGCTTCCCACACGTGTGCCACGGGAGTTTGGCTTATGTTTTCCATATTCCGAGACACTGGCGTGTAACTGTGGAGTTACAGGAAGTCATCGCTGTAACATTGGGAGAGTCTAGCTCACGGGGAGGCACTTCCTGTTCCTCAGGAATGCTATTCTGCCGCTTGATGGCAGCCCCTGACGAGGACACTTCGTCAGCTCCCAGCGGGTCCTTCCCTTTTCCTGCACGGCCGACTACCCACCTCTCTTCTCTTCTCCGCCCCCATCCCTGACAATGGCCCTGTGACAGTGCCCACTTCTCTGTCCAGAATGAGGGCCCCTCATTCTCGTGACCCACGGCCTCTGCTGCCCAGAGCTTCGGAGCACAGAGCCTCTGTGTCCAGATGCGCACATCCACGCCCCCGCGGGCCGCTCATCCTGCCATCCATCCCATAGGCATCGCAGACTAAGGCCGCAAGTCACATTTACGACGGCCTTCTCCCTTCTGCACCAACCACCTCTGGTGACAGCATCCAGCCTCGTCTTCTAGGCCCTCCATGCCCCTGCCCTCTGCAGCCAGCCAGCTGGCAAGATCACAGACTCTTAACTCCTAAACGCCCCTTGCTTCCACGGTCCTTCGCATTGTCCCAGCCGCCGGCCTCCCTGTCTCCACAGCCATCCTCACCCCAGGCCACAGTACGTGGCCCAGAACACCTGACCCAGCCTTTCTCCTGGTGAAAAGCGTGAACGACGCCCCCTCCAGCCACTGACAGGACACAGCTGCCCCGGCCCCTGGGTCGCGAGGCCCCCGGGGTCTGGTCGCCCAGGCTGCCCGCCTGCACCAGTTCCCGTCACTGTGGGGACGCGTCCTCCCTTCGTGTCTGCATGCCACCCGTGGGCCACGCCTGCCGGCCGTGCTCTGTGTGCCCTGGTCGCCTGTCCTGCCAAGGAGCCACGGCACAGACCCAGCTTTTCCAAGGGACCAGGGGTGCTGAGAAGGTTGGCGCCGAGGCAGACGAGCAGGGACAGGCTGCACAACCACTGCTTTACAGACGCGCTGAGCTCGGAACCGGAACCGAGTTGGAGCAGACGTGGGAAGATGGCACCTGTCGCTGACGGGACCTCGGGGGCTTCCTGTGGCGAGTCTGCCCGCTTTCGCAGCTGAGCAGAGAGAGAAGGGCAGACGCCACTGCCGGACAATCTCCTGCGAGTCAGACGCCAGCCAGTCCGGGCCAACCCCGGGGCACCAGCACGCGGAGGATGGGCCTGCACCGGACACTCTGAGCGGAGGCAGGGGCAGCCCGCACTGCACAGGGAAGGGCCGGGCTCCGGGCCCCGCCTTGCCCTCTGCCTCCCCTTGGGGGTAACTGCACCCTCTCCAGGTTCTGCAAAGGCCTGGCCGAAACATCCCTGGCTAGCCTGCCCCTGCTAGGCACCCTGGAGCAGCACAGTATGGCGGCAGTCCAGCGTAGAGAGGGAGGCCCGCGCCTCTGGAGCACGGACTCTTTATTTCTGAGTGAGAAGGAACCGTCACAATCATATGGCAAATACAACATCCACCCATTTCATAGATGAGGAAAGGGAATCCCAGAGAGGTTAAGACACTCACCCCATACCACACAGCATGCTGCTATCAGAAAGCCAGGACCTTTCTGCCCCTAAAACAGGCCCCTTCAACCATTTTATCTTATTTAAAAAGCAGAGCTCTCACTACCTAGTGGAGAGAACGGTAACTTCTATCCCAAGCTGATGTGTGATGTTATCACAAACATTTAAGGTTGTTAAAACCTTAGTTACATCTATAACTATTTTTTTTAAAGGATCTTAATACATGAGAGTTATTTGATTGGGTAACCTAGGGGTCAGGCAGCAATTCCCCTGAGCACACGGCTAAGAGCTGCTCATCCAAAGAGCTCCTCTCCTGGGACCCCCACCCTGCTGTCCTGGGACAATTCCCATAAAACACCACGTGGTGCAGACACGGGGTCTCCGGAGAAGAGGGTCAACTTGTCAACAAAAACGGTCTGTTCCATTCCAAGTCCATCGGAGAGAGGCCTTCACATAAGCAGGCGCTGACCGCCCAAAGCAACATGAGGATCAAGAGCAGGGGGTGACCACACAGCTGGAGCTGGGGGACCAAAGCGATGGGCAGCGCTCCGTGTTCCAGGAAAAGGCCGTGCGGACAGGCCTGAGCCCCTCTGGACCTCAGAGCAGCAGACACAGAGCGTGGGGAGCCGGGTCTCTGCAGCTGCCCGAGCCCAGCCAGCAGGACCCTCTGGCTGTGCCGTGTGGAGGAGCCCCCAGGCCCCTCACAGGGGCTCCCCCAAACGTCCCGCCCTTTCCTCTCTGGGTCTGACCGAGCGAGTCCTTGGGCAGCAGGTTAGACGGGGCACGGCTGGCCCTGACTCTGTTTTCTTGTTTTTTCTCAGAGCCTCCTACATTACAAATTGAACCTGTCCCGCCCCTGCCCGTGAATCTCCCTATCCACTCCGCGGAGGCCCCCGGGCGGGCGGCCGGGAGACAGGGCATGAAATGTGTCTGCCAATATCAGCCCTCGGGGGGCCAGGCCTCACTCTGCATCATCGGCAGGCCACTTTTTTGCCTCACGGCATCGGCCCCAGTGTTCCACGGCCTCTGTTCCATGCTAACTGGGGCACGTCACCTGGAAGCTTATGGCCAATGGTGGCCCATCTGGCCTGCAAAGGCACATACATGCCAGGCAGCCTGCTCCACACTCCATGGCCCTATGAGGCAGGACAGAGGCTTTGCAGCAGGGATGGCTGGGGCACCCGGTGCAGCAGCGTGTGTCCTAACCGGCGGGAGAGCCACCTGGGTCCCCCAGGTCCAGGGTCCAGGGAGAAAGAACTCTCAGCTTCCTCCCCCAGGGCTGACTGGCAGGGTGGACAGAACCCAGTGTCTGGAAATACTCGGAGGCTCCAGCAAACACTTGACAGATGAGGCCAGAGAGCAACCCAGCACAAGCGGAGGTCTGGAGCGGTCCTGTTGGAAACGCACAGAATGAGAACTGTCCAGAGCCAGAGCGGTCTATTGGACGCACTGTCAGAGGCCAACTGTGACCCAGCTCCGGCCAGTCGCTGACAGGTGTCCGGGGACGCTGTGGGCACACAGGCTTTCCAAGTTCAGCTGCTGCTGTCCTTGTCGAGCCACAGAGATGTGCTCCGGACAGGCGCCGGGCACAGAGCCCGAAGCAGCCAAGGGTCGGCGAGCGCCCCACGAGGCACGGAGGTGCTGGACAGCCCGGCACACCTGTCTTGCCAACGGCCCTTGCTGAACAGATTTCTGATGGTCTTCGTTTCGCTGGACCTGGCTTGTCCCTCAGTGCTCCACCTGTTTAGGCATGTAACATACCGTGCACATTCCCTGCCCCGACGGAGCAGGGTGGGGGCTCTGCCTCCCAACAAGGAGGACAGGCGAAGCCATGGGGTAGCAGCAGACCTGTGCCTCGTGGCTCAGCGGCTGAGCCCCTGCGTGACCTGGAGCCAGACCTCCGCGCATTGCCCCCACAGCTGTCAGGTTGGCTTGACCCACAGGGGACACTCCTGGCTTATGACCACCCCCGCGGCTGTCATGTTGGCTTGACCAAACCCACAGCGCCGTTTAGAGTTCCACCCGAGGACGTCTAGGACTCAAACGAAGGGTCAGGTATGAATCTCTGCCCAAAAATGGGGGCTGTGGGACTGGAGACACTGCGCCTGTCAGCAGGATGGAGAGGGGCAGGCGGGAGGAATAAAGCTAGCATGCACAGAGCGCAGAGGAGAGACAATCTTTCACGGCTCCTTCCGCCCGTCCCCAGAGGCCGCCTGCACCGCTGCCCGACCCGCGCCCCCAGTGGTCCTTCTCATGGACCCACGCGGTGCTGAGGGCTCTGGGCCTGCGTGCTGACCCATGGACTCAAGACCCCCAACCAGCACGGGAGACCCGGGTGGCAGGCTGTGTTCCACCTTCTCCACCTCGACCTCAACCAGCGGACCTCGGGTTCTAGACAGGTGTCCACAGCGGAGGCGGGAGGGGAGCCCAGCGCCTCACACCTGTGGCTCCAAGGTCCTGGCAACCTGACAACCCTGCCCCCTCCCCGGACTCTTACAAACTCACACCTGCGCTTACCGTACGGCACAGCAACTGTACTCGGGCACTCATGTGTCCAAGGGTGTGAAGACCACGTGCCCACAAAGAACCATCCACAAGGATGGCAGCAGCTCTGTTCACAGGAACCCCACGCTGGACACGAGCCAAGCGTCCTTCGGTGGTTGAAACACTGAGCTACGTCCACACTGTGGAATGGGATTCCGCAATGGAAGGGAGAGAAACTATCAATCCCTACAATAACTCGACGGCTCTCGAGGGAGACCCGCCTCAGGGACAGCGAAAGGCCACTCTCGCCAGGTTCCCTGTCGGTCGATGCCATCAGCATCCCGTTCTGGGAATAAAAGGAGTACAGAGGTGGAGAAGAGCTCTGGGGCAGAGGAGTGAATGAAACACGCAGTTCCCAGGTGCTGTGCAGGCGGGGATAACGAGAGAGTAAGACACACAGGCAACAGATCAGCGAGTGCGAGGGCGGGGCGACAGGCGCTCTTCCCACTCCCGGCAGCCCCAGGCATAGGACGGCTTGCCGTCTTGTCCACAATTTATCAATACGCTGTCACGGGAGGGGGCCCTAGTCTATTCCCCTGTGAGCTTTGGCGCTGGCTGCTTGCCTGCTGGAGGCTCCTGATACCCCCACGGTGAGAAATCAGGTCAGGGCTGCACACTAGGCTGAGCCCGTGCTAAGGGCTTTGCTGGGTCTGAAGTGTTATACATACACTTCTGCTGCCTCTACTGACCCGTGGTTGCTGGTGACTACTGCCTGTGGCCAACAAGTGCAAGGCAGTTCCCTGCAAAAGCAGAGCCCGGAGAAGAAAACGTGACACATTCAAAGCAGCTGAGCAAAAACCCCAGTGCTCGTCTCCACGACCAAGCTTCCAACTGAGCCCCCGGGCTGTCTGGGGCTATGTGCCGGGCACCACAGCCCAGCAGACCCCAGCCGTACCCCTCGTCTTCGCCAGACAGGGCCCACGACATGCCCTGCTCTCCTAAGACACGGTGAGTTCGCAGGAGCCACAGCCCTTAGGTGGAAACCGTCCCACATGCATGTGTCCGTAGGGAGCGGGAGGAGAGAGAATGCTGGAGGAGTTGGCATGGCAGACCACGAGTGACCGTGGTCCCCTCTGACAGCTTCCCAACATCTCTAGAGATTGCCTTTTCTCCACCCCCCCCCCAAGACATGCCAACTGGATGTCACCAGCACGGAGCCTGCGCTCAGGACTCAGGGAGACGCTGGGACAAGCAAAGGCAGAGAGAACGCCTGGCTGGTGGAATGTCGCTGCCAAGGAAGTGGAGAAGAAATGGCCGAGAGGACTCACGGTGACCGGAAGGCTCAGTGCACCACGGCAGGGTGAAGGGGACTGTGGCTTTCCTCCAGTGACCTCCCTGGGGGCTCACACTGACTTTTAAAAATTAATCTGGGCAACACCTGTCTGACCGCGACTCATTCCCCTCATTTCCGGGCAGCTCACCATCTGGTGGCTCAAGCCTCCCGGTCTCTGAGCACACCTCTGCCGGAAGCCAGCTGATGCTTTGTCCCCTGCGCAGCCCAGCCGGGGGAAGGGAGCTGCCCGCGTCCCGCCTGGGTCCCTCGGGGTCACAGGAGACCGTCAGCGACCTCGAGGGACCGCCGGACTCCACGCGAGTCACATCAGTCTGTGCCTTTGTCCACTCCAGAAAAAGAGGGAAAATACAGCAGACAAGAAAGGCCCCGAGGTTATCCATGCTCAACACAAAGACTCTGGAGACCCAGAAACTTGAAGCCTTCCAGAAGATTCTTTGACCCCGTGTGCCTGGAGTCCCGAAGAACAGGACGTCATCGATGATCTGACAGCTGGTCTTGCAGGCAGGGAGGACTGGGCCAGTCAAAGGAACTGGAGCAAACAGTTAATAAGGACACTTCTCGGGATTATCGCTGTCAGCTCCAGACGGTCCCAGAGAACCACACAAAAGGGTGTCCGTTCAAACTCAGCCGCCCAACGAGACCCCAGAATCAAGCAGGTTTTGAAAACTATCAGTCCTTTTCCAATGGGTGCATTTTATTGAACGTAACCTGCACCCTCAACGATGCGGATTAAATCCAAGAAGAGGGACAAGCCCAATCTCCTGCGAGCCTGTTGTAAGCGATGAGTTACTTCCCCCCGGCAGGCAGGGGCGTGACCACCTTCCCTTAGATTTCTCAGACACTTACACACTGCCCCCCAAACAGAAGAGAAGTTAAAAACCACCAAAGCATTAATTATGCTTATTTATGTCCATAACACTTCACATCTTCAATCAACTCCAAAGAAAACGTCTCTGCTGTGTAAAAACATCTGGTAACAATCCAATTTGTTTTTTCTTTTTTTTCTGGCCAATGTCACAGTTTGAGAAGACTTAAGCGGGTGTGGAAAAGTCCGAGGTTGAGTAAGAATTTAGCTGACTTGAGTCGTAGAGAGAAGACAACGTGAGGATGGAGCGGAGTCTGGAGTGACAGGGACACAGCGGGGGGGGGGGGGGGGGTGCCACGCCGGCCGCCCCCAGAGGACAGGGGTCGGAGAAACGAGTTTTCCCTGAAGCCCCCCGAGGGAATGTGGCCCCGCCGGCACCTTGATTTCAGACTTCAGGTCTCCAGAACTGTGAGAGAATAAATTTCTATTGTTCTAAGCTAAAATTAAATAAATAAAAAATAACTGATGTGAGACTCTAACTCAGCTGAGACCAAGGAGACTTGTCAATTTCCCCAAGTAGGAGACCCACAGGGAGGGAGGCCACCTGCACTGTGTCCTTGGCCCATAATTTGTACAATTCCAGCTTTAGGTCAGACCCGTGACAAAGATTCCTTCCCCTGACTCCATCAGGCCTCCCTGAACTCTGAGTGACGGGCCTTCCTGTTCCCCTCCACAGTGTCCAGTGACAGTAGGAATCCTACTAAGTCAGCTTGGCCAGAACTTACCACCTTCACTATCTCACCAAGAGTTCTCACCAAGACCCCCGTCCAACCTCCCCAGGTGATGTCTGATCAGCCAGCCTCCACTCGGCGACAGCCGTGTTAGGTTGGGCTAGGGGAGACTCCCCTTAACTCTGATGTTTGCTCAGTAATGCTCTGTCCGCTGACCCGGACCCTGACCCTGCTCCTTGGCTATAAACCCCTACTGGTCACACACTGTATCTGCCCCTGGAAAGCCTCACGGCAGTGGTCCCTAACCTAGCACAGTGGGCCCGAATGGAGTCCGCCCCACATCTTTAGCAAGTGTCGGGGATGATTTTCCTTTAACACCCGGAACACTTCCCTAGCGGTCAGGGGGTTAAGATTGATGTGGGAAATTTTACACCCAGACGATGCGGGATGGAGGGGTGGACAATCGCTGGTCCACGCGATGACATGGTAGGGTAACCCCGAAAGGGGAGAGACGGTACCACAAAAAGTGACTGCTAAGCGGAGACTAAAAAAAACGAGCACTGAAGCTTTGGAGTCAGGCACACGTGGGCTGGAGTTTGGTCCTGGCTGGTTGTGTGACCAGGTGCCCTTACGTGAATGTAACACGGTACCCATCTCAGCTCCCTCATGTGCAACCTCCAGTCAGAGGGCTGGTCTCCCACGGCTCTACACCAGAGTCAAGAACAGAGTGCTGTAGCTAAAGTGGGCACTCCAGACTCAAGGTCTAACAAACAGCACATGCTTGTACTAGGATTTCCAGTACCCTTGGTAATAACTCCTGAGAAATACTTTTAGAACTCTGAGAAACTATTTGGGGCTTTTGAGTTGATTCAAAGCATCATAAATGCTACTTTCATTGTGGAAATGCCACGTGCACAGATTTACACCCCTTTGTAGGAGACACGGCATCAGAAAGCTGATTAAATATAAAGTAGGAACAACAGATTCATCCATTGGTCAATTTCTGGGGAACCCCGGTGTTCAGGGGATTCAGCGTATGTCCTGAGGGCACAGTAGCTCCATTATAGGTGGCCTCCCACCGGCGTTTATGATCTTTGCCCCTATCATTCATAAGCAGCAGAACTAACACTTGCTCTGATCACCTGTTTGTCACATGGAAGGGAACTTTGTATTTGGTAACCAATGCTAAGAGCATCTTATCAGTACCCTAAATAACTGATTGCCTTTCAAGAAGAGAGATGGAACTTTCTGAAGGGAAACAAAATAGCTTTCTCTCCTCCTCTCCCTTTCCCTCTCCTCTCCTCACTTTCCCCTGCCCACACAGCCTGGGTAGTGCTTCACCACTGATCAGTGGATATGTGATCAGGTACCATGTGATCTCATCCGTTAATTACCATGTGACCGAGACCATGTGATCTCCTTCTTTATCATACAATCAGGTGGTGAGTTGACTCCATGATCAGGTTCAATATTTCAGGACTGGGGAAGGCAACTGCCTCTCAAGTTAAACTGACTTTCTTTGAGAACTTTCTGAACTTGGGTTTCCTGGACTGCCCTCACCCTCACGTGATTCTCCCCTGGATGAATGAGAAGATATTTAGGGAGAAACTGAGACCAAAACCCTCTGGCCCACGGGATGCTAATTCTGTTTCCTTTCTTATATTTCTCTCAGATCCTAGTAAAAGGTGGCCTCGTCTCTGAGGTTCTGAGAGCTTACCCACCTGCCACTTTTGAGAAGTGAGTAGAGAGCTAATTCGTCATGGTAAACACAGCGGTGCTTAAGTTCCCACTATTATACTTCATGCTGATCTAAATATGTGGATGTCTCTTTGCTTAGGAAGGTCCAGCACTATCTAGTTTGTCTCTTTCTTTTTCTAATGCGCAGGGAGTCAAGGGGCCTCCACATACCGAGGCCCTCACACCCAACACTGGCCAAGGAGGATCTAATTTTTCCTTTAATAGAGCTTTC
Source organism: Saccopteryx bilineata (assembly GCF_036850765.1). Taxonomy (NCBI): domain Eukaryota; kingdom Metazoa; phylum Chordata; class Mammalia; order Chiroptera; family Emballonuridae; genus Saccopteryx; species Saccopteryx bilineata. The sequence continues at coordinate 110,266,871 of NC_089496.1, read as the reverse complement.
CTCTTTCAACCTGTACAACACTGGGATGCCAGAAGGTTCTGTCCAGTCCACAGCTCCCCTAGTGATGTTGAAACGTAACTGGGACAGCCAAGATCACAGCCCATCCCCACGCAGGCTCCGCTGTGGGTGTTCCCGCCTGGCTCACACCCGCGACACCTGTTCTCGTGACCGCATGATAACGCTCAAAGAGGACGTTCAAGGACACATTAGGACAAGGAGAAGAAAGTTGGCTTTCGCGTGACAAGGACGTTGAAAGCTTTGAGAAGACTAACCGGACGGCTCCCTTTAAAACCTGCTGTCAAACCCCACGGGGCGTGAGACAACAGGGAAAGGAACAGAAAAGCAAGAGGCAGAGGGCAGACAGGTTGTCTTCAGGGCTCCGGTTCCAGAGGGATGGAAACTGGCGTGTGGGAGGTGTTTCAGGCACGACTACATGGGAGGCTAATCAGAAGACCTATCTCTAACATAAACAAACAAGGTAAAGCCATGTGACAAAAGTACCTTGTGGAATCAGTATTTGTTTACACCTGAAGCCTTAGTATGCAAGGTACCTATGCATTCCTTTTTTTTTTTTTAACGACCCACCGCCTTACCAAATTTCCTGATTAGCAACCAGCGGCATTCAGGACTAGTCAGAAGCACTGGATAAAAATGCATCTGCACCATTGAAAATGGAGAACTTTTTTTAAAGTAAAAAAAAAAAAAAAAAAAAATTAAAAAGGCCATTTAGAGTGTCTACTGCTCAGAAGGCTATTTCTAGAGCAATGGGTGAGGTTCCAAACAGGCTGGCTCCGGATGCCCAGCGGAGGCAGGAAGCCTTTGTCATGGCCGCCGGGCGCCATGGCCATGTCCACCCAGACCGCGGGGACGAGACCTCTACCTGAACACCATTGGTAAGACGCACCTGGGCCATCAGCTTCCCGAGCTCTGTGCACCCTGACCGGCTGCTGGCCGGCCCTGGAGACACTTGTCTGGTGTCCGCGGGGGACCAGGGAGGTGAGGCCAGCAGGAGGAAAGTGCCCTCAGCGCTCACCCTGGGAGTTCTCGGTGCCCTGCTTGCATCCCGCGACGGAGGGGGAGCTGGAGAGCCAGTGGCCTCGCGGGGACGGGAGAGCGATGGTGATGACGGGGAAGAACCGGTTCTCGGCCTCGTTGCTACATCCAGGGTTCCCCACAAAGAAGCTCTGAGCGGAGCTGTTCCCTCTCCACCTCTCCACAGGACAGCGAAGGACGGCACATGGCCTGCCTCCGGGACACCACTGTGGGGGCCTGAAACCAAAATGTCCCTTCCCCTGGACGGTACCCTGGGCTTCTGCTGGGCTGGGAGGTGAGGAAGACAGGGGGACAATGAGATGTAATAAAAGAAATAGGACCACAGTCTTCTGGAAATTTCTAAACGGAAGCGGCAGAAGAGAAACATCAGGGCACACGGTACAGAAGACGTGTAAGCAGCGTGGAGGGAGAGGGAGATGCGGTGGGCGAGCCGGGGAGCCCGCCGACAGACGTGCAATAGATACATCCCCGTTTCTCCAAATCGTGCCCCGCGCCAGGAGGCAGCCCTCTGTCCGGGGCGGCGGCAGGAGGCAGGCGGGGTCCGGGTACTGGTCCTCGCCAGGGGGCCTGGGAGCCTGCCCGCTCACATGGCCAACACCCCCACCTAGCCTCTCCAGGGGCCACGCGGCCACGGTACACGTGTGTATGGAAGGGCTATTTTGAGAGACCAGAGGGCTCTGATGACTAACAGGGTTCGCTGAAGCTGAACAGACAAGACCCATCTAGAATTTAATGCTCACTGCAGGATGATGGCACAGGAGTTATTTAAAGCAATGGATCCTTTTAGACACGTCTGGTTGGGAGGCGTCCCCCAGGCTTTACGTAAGAGGGAGGAGGCACGAGCCACGGAGACCTGGACCCGGTCAGTGCCCCGTGAGCGTGGTCAGCGGGGTGGGGGTGGCAGGTGGAAGGCTCCCACGGACATCAGGTCCATACGGTCTCTCACAATCTTCCCTTTGTCCCTGAACACTTTCTTTCACTAACGACTTTGCTTCATACTTTGGTGAGAAAATGGGCAGAAACCACCTAGTTTTTCTCATCATCCAACCCCCACATCCACACCCGAGATGACAGGTGCACCCACACTCTGACTTCTCTCCTGCCACAAGCACCCACTGCCCGTGTTCCTGTCTGAGGCCACCCTTTCTTCCACCCTGGACTGCACCGCTGGACTCCCCTCCTTCAGTCCGTCAGCCCTCCCCCGTCCCAGTCCCCACCAGATTCCGACATGCCCTGCATCATCAGTAACAAACACGCACCACCCGCCCGGCACCCCAGCTCCCTCCAGACCGCATGTCTCAGATCCCGGGGATCACTAACTCCTGACAGAGGTGCCCACTGTCAACGAGTTCCGCTCTGTCCGTGACCCGTACAGGTTGGATTCGACCTTGGCCATACCCAGGACACTGCTCTGGTCACCATCAGCAGGGACCTCGTGGGGCCAGCCCTCTGGCTGCTCTCTCTGTCACCGTCCATGTGCTCTCGCTGGAGTGCAGCCCCGCCTTGCCTCCCTGACGCTGCTCCTGTGACCGCCACTGCCTGCTCTCCTTGGCTGGGTTGGGGTCAACGGCTAAGCCTCTAAAGGTGCAAGCGCTCTGCGGCTTCGGCCTGGTCACTTCCCTTCTCTGGCCACACTCACACGCCAGGTGGCCTCACTAGCATCACCTCAATGCCAGGGATGCCCCAAATGGCAACTCCTGCCCCCGCCTTTCTTCTAAACTCCAGCCTTGAATTCTTTCATCTCGCTGTCCGCCGGCCCCTCAGCACGAACCAGGCCACGCGTTCCCAAAGGGGCGGGGTCTCCCCTGAGGTGGTGGAGATACGTTGTTTTCAGGGAGTACAGAGAACCTTCTAGATATGAACCTGGACTGTGGCCCAGCAAAGCCCACCCTGACCTACAAAATCTGAATTTCTCATCGCGTTTCCTGTCTCCCCTCGACACTGAAATCTAATTTGACCTATCTTCTTAGCAGGGCGATCATAAACTAAATAAATGATGAAAAAGACAGAGAAACACCGAATGGGGCCCTAACCGAGCTTGCGGTGCTCATGTCCCCGCCCTCCACGCGCACACCTCGGGTAACAAGTCCGTGGGACGCCACCTCCCGAATACTCCCCACGTCCCCCTCTCCTCTTCCCGCCCCCGGGGACTCTCCGAGCCCAGCGCGCGGCCGTCTCCTGCCCGGATGATTCCCCAGCTGCTGACGGGCCACCCCAGGTGGCATCGCTTTCTCCTGGTCTCTGTGCCAACCAACGGCCGCACCTCCCAGAGAGCCGGTGGCTGAGCCCAGGTCTCACGAAGGCCTCCTGGTCTGTCACTGCCGCCCATCACAGCCTCTGAATGACCCCCATCGCCCATGTGCCACCTGTATTTTCTTTAAAAAAAAAAAAAACTGAAGGACACAAATCTAAGAACAGTTTGAGATTTCCAGAAAGTTGCAGAGAGAGCTCGGTATCTCCTACCCCTCACTCGGTCTCACTGGCTTCAGTCCACGCCCTGGAACAACGCCTGTCCCACAGCAAACGATCAGTCCATCCCACTGACATGTAAGCAAGGACACGCACCTCTCCCAAGCTCAGCCCCCGGACACGGACATGGACACGGGAGGTGAAGCCTCCTCACGCCATCTATAACATATAAAATGACACGTCCGCGTCACGCTGGGTGGTAGCTGTTCACATGCCCTCGAGATGAAAGCATGCCTTTTGTTTGCAACGTCGTTCTCTCCTGTGTCTCCGTGGAGACCGGTGTGCTTTTAGAAAAGACTTCTTTCTTACAGGTACCCTAGCTAGTTATTGCCTGGTTTGTTTTGTTGTGATTTTTAAAGACATCTTGTCTTGCTGCAGGGCAGTGTGCACTTTACATCTTCCAAAACATTCATCCCAAGACCGCACCATCTCCGTTTCAGGGAGAAGGGATTCGTACACTCACCCAAGGAAACTCAAGACCTCAGTGCAAGAGCCACGCCCGGCCACGGACCCCCCACCTGAGGCCACGTACCCCCCAAGGCCACGGACCCCCCACCTGAGGCCACGTACCCCCCAAGGCCACGGAACCCCCACCCGAGGCCACGGGCCCCCAAGGCCACGGAACCCCACCCGAGGCCACAGGCCCCCAAGGCCACGGACCCCCACCCGAGGCCACAGGCCCCCCAAGGCCACAGACCCCACCCGAGGCCACATACCCCCCAAGGCCACGGACCCCCCAGGCCACGGACCCCCTCCAAGGCCACAGACCCCCACCCGAGGCCACGGACCCCCCCCAAGGCCACGGAACCCCCACCCGAGGCCACACAGCCCCACTGGAGGAACTCAGGCCTGAGCCCAGGGTCTGAGCTTCAGCTGCTCCTGTGCCACGTCCTGCCTGCCCACCCACTGCCTCTTGGTTTCGTCACCTTGAGCAGCGGCCAGGCTGAGAGGAGTCACAACCTTTCCTGGGACACGATGTGCAGAAAATCTCCAAAGAAAAGCACCCGTGTGAAGCCAGTGGGGGGAGGAAGCAAAGAGGACAGGAACAGAGACATCTCAGCGTAGCACGGGAGGGGTGCGAAGGGGAATGGGCAGGAAAGGGGGTCGGCCACACCAGCAGAAGATGAGCAGAGGAGATGGGGAGACCCAGTGGCCGTGGCTCATAGAATGAAAAAACAAAGACACCCTAAGCAGTGTATAGAACATGAACAGATGTCCTGCAAATACAGACTGCCAAATTCTACAGTCTGGCCTTGGCCGACGTGAGCGCTCTGTGCTGTGTTTCCGCCCTGGTCAAGGAGGTGGGCTTCCAGGAGGCTGGGGGGCATCCTCAGCTCTCCCTTCCTCCGCACAAGGAGCGCCCACCCCCAGCTACGGTTGGCTCCGTGGGAGGGGCCGGGCAGACCTCCGCACAGGGGGAGAAGGCCTGTCCTTGAAGACACCCCCTCAGAAGCAGAAGCCGGCCTTTCGGTCCATCAAGAACAGAAACCTGTAAGTCAGAAGCAATGACTCTGAGGACCGGAGGGAGGTGGGATGTGGCAATGAGGTCGAAAGGGACGTCTGTCGAGAAGAGACACAGCGACGTGCTCCTCGACCTCACGACCAGCCTCAGAGACGCCATCCAGCCACCTACGGGGCTCGTAGCACCGAAACACCAGGCGGTTCCCGAAACATCCACCCTGACACGATCAAAAGTTTAAACAACTAAATCGATGAAGACTCTTTTTCAGGAGTCAGAACACCGGGAAAGAGCACAGTGTAAAAGCACCACATCTTTGAAACGCTCAGAGTCCAGGACACAGCCCGTGTCCTGCCTCAGGGCGATGCTACGTGACCTTGGGCAGGAGCTCATCCCGCTTCTCCATCCGCACGCCAGGCTCCGGGACACCCTCGCACTGGGAGCACCTGTGACTTGGCAGAGAACACGATTTCTAATGTGTTAGAAATTCTACCAAATAAAAATAGTTCCCTTGGAGTCTGAACTCGGGAGTATCGACTGGTCTCAAGACAACCGCGGCGAAGCCCGCCTCTAACTAGGTCATCTAGGGTCACAGCGGGGGATCTCTCACTGTGGGTCCTGCACGTAGCTGACCAGAGGCTGATGTGAAGCTTCCAGACCTCCCTGAAAAGCTCTCCACCCCGGAGGCCTCACTACGGACTCTGACCACAGGCACACTCATGCCCACCGACCCAGGAGAGAGAGGCCTGAGCCACACTGGCACCTGCTCTCCGGGCCCCCAGAGCTGCCCCCTGCATGCCCGCTAACTCAGCAGGAACAACCCAGTCGTCATCATCACCACGGGGCCGGGAGGATGCCCCTCCAGCATGCGGGGAGGACGGCTCTCTGCTGGGCACTGGGCACACAGTGACACGAATCCTTCCAGCCCACTGTTACCCCACACGAGGCCTGGGAAGCCTTTCCCAGGCCCCCGGCCCAGAGGGGTGTGTTTGAACCACAGCCTGAATGACTCCAGAATAAACATGTGGCTTCACCAGCACAATGAGTTCCCTACACGTCAGCAACTGGGCCACCCAGGACACATCATCGCAACATCAACGTTGATGTGTCTGCCCTTTCACCCTGGCGACCACAACGAGTAACATACAAAGAAGGCCCCTGCCACCTCCTTTGGACAACAAGGAATGCCCTAGTATGTAAAAGAACAAAAAAATAACCAAAACCCAGCCTGGCCTCTAAGGACAAGAACAGGAAACACCCCTAGAACCCAGTGCCAGGGAACAGTGTGTCTCCCCTGGAGAGTACATCTGTTCTGATGAGACCCCAAGAATGAGATCGCTCACTCCATCCCTCATTTGTCTGGGTGTGGAGAGGGTGGGGGCAAATGGGGTGCTTCATCCGTGCCTGCCTCATGCCAGGTTCCCACGGGGTCCCTCCAACCCCTTCCCCCCCATCTCTGTCTCCCTGCACGTGTGCGTCTGAGTTTCGTGTTGTGCACATGATCTCTGTACACTGAAAGCCACCCACGTCCATCTTACGGGCAAAACATCACCGATTAGCAGACAGTCCCCTTCTTCACCATTCCCCCCGATATTAGAAACCCGCCTCGCAGCGCACTGTCGCGTGGGGAGGAGCTTGAGGTCCCCGAGAGAACAGCTAACTGTGCGATCCGCACTGCGCAGAATGCCAGCTCCCCCTCCCCAGATGACAGGCACCATGGTCACCTCCCGGGTATGGTCTCAAAAGGGAAACGCCCCATTCTCTGAGGCCATGCTTAAAATCACATGCAGGCAAACAGCTAATTAAAAGCACCTTCCACACAACACAGGGCAGCGTCCCAGGGCAGCGAGATGGCCGTTTGCTTCCGTGGGGCTGTGATAGGCAGTTTGAAAAAGCAAGTCAGATTCCTGACCCCTTAATGCCAGGGATGCTACGGGGAAGCGGGGAGGAGGCCAGTGCCCACACAGCAGGGACTGGGTCCTCCGGGCAGAGCGCCATGGTGTTGCCTGACCCTCAGAAGCCAAGGCCAAGGAGAAACCCCAACAAAGGTCTGCAAGGCCTCGGGGTGCGAAGCTCTGGAGCACACCCAGCCCTCCCTATGAAACGCCCGCCCAGCAGCCCAGCGCCCAGCCCAGCATACCGCCCCGCGCCTGCTCCGTGGTCCCGGAATCCAGCCTGGGGACTCAGGGTTCCGCGGCTCCGGCAAGAAGGGCCACACTCGGCGAGGGAGGAGGGAAAGGCTGCCCGGTAGAATCACGGAGACGTGGGGAGTGAGGGGGCTCCCCAGCTTCCCCTCCTGACCGTCCACTGAACCCCAGACAGCCTCGTGGTGTGGAGGCTATGAAAAATAGATGGACGCTGAGAAAAGCAGCCAGTCCTGAAAAGCTGCCCCTGTGGTCAGATGCCTGAAGAGTGGCTTCGCCTTCTGGGGGCGATTAATATTTATAGTCACAAAAAGTAGCCTTTTAACACCGCCTAGCCCTTTCTAAGAACTCACACGTCGTGACGCGGCTCCCGGGGTCCCCAGGTCTGGAGCGCGGTGCCCGGCCCTCAGCGGCTCAGAGACAACAGCGTGGGAACAGCCTTTGTTGCGCTTTGTTTGGAACCAAAAGGATTCACTGAACTGCACAGACCAAGGCTGTCAGGGTTCGTTTTCTCCCTCCATCAAGGGAACAAGAGTAGAACACAAAATATCCCACTTTACAAGATAATTTGTATCTTCCATTTCCTGGCAGCCCCGGGATTTGACAGGTGTGGTATTTAAGGACGAACCCTCCTCTGAAGCCTGATGGGAAAGGTTAACCACAAGGCAGCGAGCCCCACGGACACGGACAGCAGCCTCCCTGCGGGGCGGACCCGCAGGGCGACACTGGCTCGGGGTCCACACGGGTCTCCCTCGGCCACCTCTGTGCTAAACGCAGGACAGCTTGCAATGAAGGGAATTCACTGGCGAGGTCTGGATGAGAATAAAGGGTAACATTGGTCCACGGTCTGTCCACATTGGGAGTTATCACTTTGTGGACCCAAAGGTAACGAGGACAGCTGTACCTTGTGCCTGGAAGGCACCGTTCTAGGAGAAGGCCATGCATTCACTCCATCAGCTGACCTTGTAATAAAAACTTACTTCCCAGGGACCTTCACCCTTTAAGTCAGGACGTGAGGCAACCCCTGTTTATTGAGCACCCGATTAGGAACCAGATAGTATCCCTGGACAGCGAGATGCTGATAAGTGTTGCCCCTAACATCCCACCCCAGACCCCTGTGCAGACCCCTGTGCAGACCTACGGGACCCCAGAAAAACACAGCAAGTCTCACACGCAACTATCTCGTAGGAGTCAAAAGGTATAGGCGTCCCAATCCCGTTATCGTGTTGATGGGACGGAGCCATGATGTGAAGACGATATTGTTTCTTTATGGCTCTGCCAATGGATTAGCTAGGAGAGGTTTCTTGTTTTCAATTTTTTTAAATGGAAGCATCCCACTGTTAGGCTTTCCTGAAGATGGAGACAAAATCTTATGGAACTTCCTTCCCAGTCCTGCCTCTCGAGCAGAGCCGGCACTCGGTAAAGAATGGTGTGAGGCCACGTGGGGTCCTCAGGACGCTTTCACTGGGAAGCCTGTGTGTCACGGAGCTTCTGCAGAGAAAGGACGCTAGGACGCCATGGCTCTGTACAGAGACGGTCACCAGGCTGGGGACAACTCATTCGCCAGCAGGACGTCGATTCAGCTTTTTTCTGTACGAGCCTATTATTTTTCCTCTCTGCTTTTTATTTCATTAAAAAAATTTTTTTCTTCTTTTCCATTTCAGCAGACAGGCAACATTACGTTAGTTTCTACCCAGCAGACGGATGCCAGTATCCCCAGGGGTGATGACAAAACTGTGACTGGACGTCACCAAGTGTCCTCTAGGGGGCGAAATCGTCCCTGGTTGAGAACCCAGGGGAAAGGAACCTTCCTTAGACAACGCTGCAACCCACAGGCTCAATTCACGGTGGTCCCCTCTCCTCCCTTTTCTAGACGTCAAAATGTCACATCAGAGGGTCCAACACGACTCAGGCTTACTTGTAAATCCCAGGAGCACCAGAGGTAAACTGCCAACGTCTAGCTCTGGAGAGGACCTGAGCCTTAAAAGATGCACTCCCTCCATGTGGCTTTGCCCTGAAGAGCTGCTTCGTGCACCAGATGGAGAGGGAGCACATGGCCCGCCCCTCAGGAAGAGAGGGACATCCTCCAGCATTGAGTGCTGCCAGGACAGCCTTTGGGGCACCAGCGGGGGCTCCCGGGAGAGGCATGTGCAGAGCAGAGAACTCTTCAACACACTTTGCCCTTTCCAAACTTCCCTGCAAAGCAAGCCTCCCGAAAGAGAGAGCTGGTGAAGGGCCCTTCATCACCGCCTTCTTGGAGAGCCCTTGGCGTTTCCGTCTCGGAGTTAAATCAAGAGGCAATCTGAATAAAACCCAAGTGGAGAACAGGTTGATGCCTCTCTGGTTAGAGAGAGCCGGGAAAGACCTGGAATTCTGGGTTTGCATTCCACACACCCCAGAACAGCCGTTTGGGAGACATTAAAGCTGACGGATGGAAACACCACACAGGAGTAGCAGAGGTCGCACGGGCCGCAGAGCGCCGTCTGCGGGTCCCTCGCCGGCGCAGGAGCCAGAGCGCCCTGACTGGGTGCCAATCCATGTCTGTCATGAAATCATGGCGCCTCGCAATGGCCACCTCAGCCGCAGGGGGACACGACCCGGACTTCTCCAGAGGGCCAGCCGGAAGCTCACCCATGTGCGGCCAGTGTTGGCCTCAACGAGCGGCCGGCCTGGATCTCGGCGCCTGCGGACTGGGGCCTGAGCCGCACCACGGCTCAGGCTGGGCCAGTGTTCCTGAGAACAGTTCAGGTGCCAAGAGCCACAGTCTCCAGTCCATGCGCGGGGACAGCGCTGGCATGCTGGGCTGGAGGGAGATTTTCACTGCAGAATGTTTTTTATCATGCTGACTTTAAATCTCTGTTTCTTCACTCAGACACAATATATATATGTATGTATGTATTTTTTTTTCCATTCGGTCCTTAGCTAGCAGTGTTGTGATAGTGTTTATGTCAACAGCTGCTGCCTACTGCTTCAGAAGAGAAACAGTCCTTAGGTGTGCTTAAAATCTTCAAGCCATGGGCTATGCAAAACCTCAACAGGAAGCCAGTAAATTAAAAAGAAAAAAAAGAAAAAGCAAATTAAAAATAACAACATCCACTAAAACCACAGGCTTCAAAGAAAGGGGGGAAAGATGTCGAGAATAAATAATGCACCAGTCTTTGGAGGCCAGAGGCTTTCCACACGCACCAGCATTTCAGCCGCACGCCCTCACCCTCATGTGGGACGTGTGTCCCTGGAGGGAGGTTCAGCTGGAGGGAGCCACGGTCCTCTCGGATCCGACCCGCCCTCAGGCTGTGTGTGGCAGGTGCACCGGCCCTTGAGGCTGGTCCCCAGCAAGCAGGGACCCCCTCCTCCCTCTGCCCCATCTGAAAGCACACGGTACATTCTCTGATTGGAGCCAGAGGCACAGTCCTGGCTGGAAACCACATTCTTCCACAGCAATGAAGCCAAATGGTGCTCTACCTGCAAACAGCCTGCCCGGCAAGACTACTCTCTGAGCATTACCATGATTTATTCCCATCAGACTGGGCGTCTTCAAGGTGGAATCCCTTCCAAAGGCTGCAGTCCCTTTTCCTGCCCTGAGTCCGTGCCACATTCATATTGGCAGAAACATCAGTGAGCTTGCCATCCTGGACTCTGATACATTCTGATGGATACAACTTATGAGTATGCACTATAGCAAAAAGGAGAAAAAAATCACTCTGTTACAAAAAATAGGCACAGAAGGTTCACCAGCTCCACAGGAGCCACATCTGATGAGGAGTGTGCAAGGAACATCCCGTGCCCACGAGTTTGGTGGACACAGCAATGGGTGGAGAAAAACACGTCCTGGTCCAAGATGCCCGCATCACAGGTGGGAGATGGAGGAGAGAAATGAGCTTAGGCTGTGGGGTCAAAAAAAGACCAACGGCCCTGGCCGGTTGGCTCAGTGGTACAATTTCGGCCCGGCGTGTGGATGTACTTGGTTTGATTCCCAGTCAAGGCACACAGGAGAAGCAACCATCTGCTTCTCCACCCCTCCCTCTGCCCCTTCTCTCTCTCTCTCTCTCTTCCCCTCCTTCAGCCATGACTCGATTGGTTCAAGCTCACTGGTCCCGTGTACTGAGGATGGCTCCATGGAGCCTCTGCCTCAAGCACTAAAAAATAGCTCAGTTGCAAGCACGGCTGAGATGGGCCGAGCTTTGGCCCCAGATGGGGGTTGCTGGGTGGATCTTGGGTATGGTACATGCAGGAGTCTGTGTCTCTGTCTCCCTTCCTTTATACTTGAAAAAAAAGAGGGGGGAAAAAAAAAGGAGACCAAGGATGCTGACTGGACACCATCCTCCTGGATTGTCCCTGGCTGTCTCCACACGGCCATGAGCTAAACGGTGAAGAGCACCAAGACACGTAAAATCAACAGCAACACGGTCCCACACATGTCGAACCGGAAGCGGTTTCAGACTCTGAAAGGACAAATATGTAAGATTAAGGCGATTCCAGATAAAAGTGACACCAGATGACAGCCTTGATGAGCGGTCTCCAAGATTTCAACAGTCCAGCAAAACCCACAGCCTTCGGTGAGCTGCTCTTCCAGACACGCCCGACGACGAGCCGCTGTGGTGGCCAGTATTCGCTGACTCGCAACATCTCAAGCATTTCAAAATTGAAACAAGAATCCCTTCTGTGGCTCGTGGACGGGTGTGGGCGGAATGTGGAGTTCCCCACCGACTCCTTCACCAGGGGCGTCTCTTGCCCAAAGCGTCATGCGTCACAAATCGCCCATCTCTCCTGACACATGGCAAAGGGTCTTCTTCCACAGCCAGCTGAGAAGTCAGCCACCCTCTCGAGTTCCCCTATGCTCTGCGTCCCAGGCAGCTTCCAGGCTGTTCGGCTTCGAGGAAGCTTCAAGTATTCCCTGTGGTTTCCCGCGTCCTACTCGAAAATCACAGCCTGTGACTCCCCCCTCAGAAACAGCACCAGATCCTGCATGAAAAGTGGTCTGGATAGAAACGACAGGCGGATATATGTACAGACCCTCCTTCAGGCCCCAGCCTGACGTGGGTGACACCTAGGACGAGGAGACACAACATCTCCCCCATCAGACAAGAGCCTTTGAAGATGACAGACAGGCACGCAGCTGCACAGGAGCTGAGGAAGTAAAAAAAAAAAAAAAATTGTGGGTTTTGTTTATTCTCCCTCCTGAGCGAGGACCACAAACCATGCAGCCTGCGAGAATTGGAACCTGGGTAAACATTTTTAAATTCTGCTGCAAGTCCGAGGAGTCGACAGATGCAGGCAAGGTTTTAGTCCGTGTTAGGCAGTCACTGGGAATCAGAAAGCCTAATCCTAAACGTCTGAAAACCGTTCTCTGTGCTGGCCCCTTTTTCTCACCCAAATGCACAGTGTAGAAACGACTTCCTCACGGGGAGTTGAAGCAAGTTTGTAAAAAATGCTTTCTTCAAGGTGAAGAACAAAGTCAAACCATCAGGCCTATTTCGTACCAGCTCACGCCTTACAATTCTGTAGTAGTCGGGCCTAATTAGTGCCCAAACACCCTTCCCGGGGATGAACTCAAGCCTGAAGTCTGGAAGAAGGACATGGAAGGGTCACCAGGCGGCCGCGGCCCTATCAACAACCGGAGAGGCCTGCACAAGGACCGCCGCGCGGCCGAGCCCTTCACCGGGAGTGCACGCCCCGTGCACACACACACACACCGCAAAGCATGCATTGGGATTTTAGCTCACACACGAACTGGATGCCAGCCCTGCTCGGCGCCCAGAGGAAGGTCCGTGCTCCTGACACAGCCTGAGAGCTAAGCGGGAGCTGGTGTCGGCCGCCCTCGGGGAAGACGGGAAGCAGGACTGGGTGCGGTGGCATGGGCACACTTGACTGTGTCTGTAAGGTGCTCATCCTGAATGTCCTCCCGCCATCTGGCACCCCTCATTCCTGCAAGCAGCAGCGCTGTCACCTCAGGCCACCGCCGATCACTCAGCGTCTGGAGAGGCGCAACCGAGGGGCGGGAATCCTCGGCGATCTCGATGAGACCCTGTAACTTGGATTCCGGATTCACGAGTCCTCGTGCCAGCGTGGACGGGCGCTGTCTCTAACGAGGTTTGACCGGCCCCGCGGACAGAGGGACGGTGCGTCTGGTGCGCGTTGGTGGAGACAACGCAGGACGAGCACAGAGATAGATCAGAGACCACAGAGCCGGATTTTGCCTGTGTCTAAGCCACAGGTGGTGAGACCCCACGTCCAGCTGTGCCAGAACTGACCAGCTGAGCTCCCAGCGGTCCAGCTGCGACATTACAACTTAACTACAGTCTCCGGAAGCTTCTGGGAATCAACACCTGGGCAGGGAGTGTTTGAAGCATGCAGGAGGAGCGGCAACTAAGTCATAGTAGGCAAAAAAAAAAAAAAAAGGAAATAGATAATGAAATAGAAACAATGTTCTATGGCATCTATGTGATTTCTAAAGGAAATTATTTTATCACAATAGTTTTTAAAGATTTTTTTTTTTTTTTTTTTTTTACTGATTTTCGAGAGGGGTAGGGAGCAGAAGCATCAACTCATAGTAGTTGCTTCTCCTATGTGACCTTGACCGGGTAAGCCTGGGGTTTCAAACCGGCGACCTCAGCATTCTAGATGGACGCTTTATCCACCGCGCCACTACAGGCCAGGCTTATTACAATATTAATAAGATCTTGTTCTTGTAGACATTCACAGCAGGACCCCAAGACGCCCGATCATGAATGGTATACTTGTATTGAACAGAGAAAGCTGACTGGGAACATCTTGACTTTACTTAAAACTCACTCAGGAAGTGGTAGATCTGGTGATAAAAAAATGGTCCGAGGATCGTGGGGTTAAAAAAAAAATACAAAAAAACCCTCACAACACTCTCTGTGAAATATGAGTCATGTTCAAGACGCAGAGGCAAGGTAGCTGGTGGCTGGGGCGTGGGCTCTGTCTGAGTGGGCAGCCTGCGGTCCTGCGTGTGGAAACCCAGTGAACAAACTACACTAACAAACAACAGAAACAGACTCACAGACACAGGGAACAGACGGACAGCTGTCGGAGTGGAGGGGGTGGGCGGCTGGGGGGAGAAGGTGAAGGCATGGAGCAAAGAAAAGACTCCTAGACACAGAGGGCAGTGTGGTGACCACCAGAGGGCAAGGGGGTGGGGGTAGAGGAGGGGACAGGGGGACGGACAGTGATGGACAGAAGGAGGGGCCTCGACTTGGGGTGGCGAACACACCGCACAGTGTACAGATGATGTGTTTCTAGAGTTGTGCACCTGAAACCTGCAGCATGTTATTAACCATGTCACCCCAATAGAATCACTAAAAATAAAAAATATATAAATAACAAGACAATAAAAGCACCGACACTGTAGCTCGTTAGGGTAATAATTAATGTTCAGCAGCCACTCCCAGGTGTTCTCCCTACAGGGAAAGGAAGAGGACTCAGGAGCCCAGAGTGAGCCACGTGAATCATCTCAGGTCACCCGGTGGGTGGAGAGGCAGGTCACCGGGGCCGCTGCCCCCGCCCTCGCACTGGTCCCCGGGGGGTGGCCGGGTCACCTGCTGGGAGCTGCCTCGCCTGGGCCTCTCCACTTCCCGTTCTCCGCCTGATGGGCGCATGGCTGAAGATGGACATCTCCTCGGCCTGAACGCTAACAGGGGCTGCTCAGAGTCCTGTCGCTGCAGGGACCGAAAAGCTGAATCTGTCCCCGTGGTCACTCAGGAAAGGCACAGGAAAGGGCCTGCTGTCGCGCGTCACACGGGGGCAAAGACGTAGGGAAAAGCAAATTAAAAGTACAATAAAATGCACCACACATCTATCGCAACGGCTGAACTACAAAAGTGACAAGAGCCAGCGCCGGCGAGGGTAGCTAGCGGGACGGTGCAATGGCACAGCCGCGGTCAGGCGGTTTCTGATGAAACGGGATGTGCAGCCCCGCGGTGCACCCCTGGGCGCTGGTGCCAGAGATGCAAGGACTTGTGTTCTTACAGACACCTGAGCCTGACTGTCCACGGCAGCTTTATCTGTCATAGCCCCAACGGGAACAAGCCGGATGTCCCTCCACAGGCGATGGCAAAACCACCCGGGGTCCATCCGCATCATGGGACACTTCTCGGCAGTCAAGGGAGCAAGCCTTCAATAACAACGGCCTGACCGGACCTCCAGGGAACAAGGCCGAGTGGAAGAGAGTCAACCATCCCCCACAGGTGACAACCTTCCTGATAGAACATTCTGAAAACTGTAGAAATGAGGAAGAAATCAGTGGTGGCCAGGGACTGGGGAGGGTGGGGTGGAAGGGAGAGGAGGGCATGTTATCAGTGGGCAAGGAGAAACCCCGCGTGGAGCCGCGCACGGTCGGGGTCTTCGCCGTGGCGGATTCATGCACGCACGCACGCCCCACACGCCCATCCGCCCCGCACGCCCGTCCGCCCCGCACGCACGCCCTGCTCAGGTCCCGGCGCATCTGGGAGAGTGTGAGCAGAGTTTACGGACGGCACCGGTATCGCCTCCCTGGCTGTGGTTTGTGCTATGGTGTCTGCACAGTGTTCGTCCTGGAGGGGACCTAGATAAAGCAGGTACCCGACCTCTCCCCGCATGACTCCTTCCGACCGCGCTGCCCACGCATCGCCAATGACCTCCACGGGAATCGCAGTCGGGGAAGGAGAAGAAGAGGGAGGCGGCTACTTCTTCTCAAACTTACTTCTTCTCAAACTCACACGTGATTGAGAACCCGGCGATCACTGGTGGTGATCAATTATTTTAATTTAAATCAACTAAAATAAAATAATAAGATAAAATAAAAAGTCCAAGGGCTGGAAAATTAACCAGCAGCCCACATAGGAGGATGACAAACACAGGGTTGATATGTTTAATACACATGAAGAAAACCCTCACGATTTCTTTGAAGCTGAAATAGGTGAGACGCAGACACACCTTTCAAAAACCAAGCATAGCGTCACTCTAGCTGATAAACCTACGTGGATCAAGTCAGGTGGCCCAGCGAGGCAGGCCACCCGACCCTCTCTGCCCTTGGCCAAGGCTAAGGGTGGGGGAAAGGGCTGGTGTCCGGGGTTGCTTTTCTCCAGGGGGCAGAGCCCAAGTTCTATTTGCCAGAGCCCCGTCCGGGCACAAGGCAATCTCCAGGGCCCTTTCTCCAAGTAAGTAGCAATATTCGCGTCACAGAAGGGGCAGCACAGGTCCTCTGAGGAGAGTCCACGGTAACCAGGCACCACCCCCCCACCCCACCCCCCACCCTGTTCCCACCAGATGCAGAGCAGGTGCCTGGTGCAAGGGGACAGCCAGGCTCCCGTACTCACCTGTTCTGCATCATGTTCATGATCACCCAGTCGAAGGGGTAGACGTTCTTCCCAATGAGGTTCTTGAACATAATGAAGGTTTCCATCAGGAAATCCTGAAAGAAAACCAAGCCACTGAGACAGGTGAACACCAATCCCACCCTCCTCCCCTGGGAACAGCTAGATTTTATAAAAGACCTTGTTTCTGTTAGCTGAATAAAAACTTTCTAAAAACTAATGGAAATGTATGTCACAAGTGCTGTGTACAACCTCTGCCTATCTGCTTACCTGAGCCACATCTTATCCGGGATCATTTTTCCAAAAAATGTCTTTGAAAATAGTCCCTGGGCACGGCTTCCTAGCAGTCACTAAGAGTTAAGATTACAAATATGTAGGCATACAATCCCTGCTTATAGAAAAAAAAAAAACACAACATATTTTCTTACAAACTTAACATGCAGGTTATTGCTATGATGACAATTAATACTGTAGTTCTATTTATTCGAAGTCCCTTTTTCATTATCACCAGGCCCTACCCAGGTGAATATGGGATTTTATTATCCACTTCTTTTTCTCATGTCGTTTAACAAATGAAAGGCTCAAAGGGGAACTCCCGGCCATCTGCACACATTCAGCTTGCCATGGGCCGTTTGAGCAGGTGGTCGGATTGCCAGGCTCTCCTGAGGACACTGAGGTCCCGGGACAGAGCCACCCAGCTGTGGTCCTGCTGCCTCGCAGACGGCCCTCGGCATTCCAAGGTCACACTCCGCTGTCCCACCTGCCTACACGCTAGGTCTGTGTCCGGCACCGGGGGTACCCATTTCCTAGGGGCTCCACCTTGTGCCTGTCAGAATTAGGCGAGGGTCTCCTATCAGATGGCCTGGCCTGGCCCTCGATCTGCACCAAGTCAAACAAAACAAGGGGTTGTCCCGGAAAAGCACGTGTCCCCGGGTGTCCACCACTCCCTCCGCTCTGGGATGGGGGAGGCGGCCGAAAGGTGACTTAGAAAAGTGAGGTCGTGGTCCGAGATCGCCAAATGAGTGCCTGTTTCTCATGGACGTACCCCACCGAGCCGTAATCAGGTGCGGTGGCTGTGACGACCAGGGCGGCAGACAGAATGGAAGTGGGCAAGAAAGCCAATCCCGGCACACAGGGCCAACCATGGACTTCTGGCAGATAGACAGACAGACGTGAAACCTGTTGGCAATAATCCGCTGCCATTCGAAATCAAGACATCTTCCTCCGCACCCTTAGTGCCAATGCCAGAACCCCTCCTATGTTAACAACTCAGGGAGCCACGGTGACCCCCCTCCTTTTTACAAGGGGCGACAGTCGAGGAGACCCCGGGGACCTGGGCAATGTCAAGAGGGAAACATCAGTCCACTGTCCCCCAAACTCTGCCCACACCAGCTCTGACCACCGGGAGCGCTGACCACCAGGAGCACTGACCACCAGGAGCCCTGACCGCCAGGAGCACTGACCACTGGGAGCGCTGACCACCGGGAGCACTGACCACCAGGAGCCCTGACCGCCAGGAGCCCTGACCACTGGAAGCGCTGACCACCGGGAGCGCTGACCACCAGGAGCCCTGACCGCCGGGAGCCCTGACCACTGGAAGCGCTGACCACCAGGAGCCCTGACCGCCGGGAGCCCTGACCACTGGAAGCGCTGACCACCGGGAGCACTGACCACCAGGAGCCCTGACCGCTGAGAGCCCTGACCACCGGGAGCGCTGACCACCAGGAGCCCTGACCGCCAGGAGTGCTGACCACTGGGAGCGCTGACCACCAGGAGCCCTGACCGCCGGGAGCACTGACCACCCAAGCAGGGGCGTTCCAGGTTCCCCAGACACCGCACGCGACAAGCGGGCTCCTCTCCTAGGTTTCAATATTGAAATTCAGATTTCGCTACTTAAGTTCCCCCATTTTGTCAAGAGTTTCACATTTTAATGATCAGTTTGCATATTTCGCCGGCTGAGTGCTGTAATTTAGTCACATCCCTATTTGCATGAAATTGCCGGCTTTCTCGCTGGTCGCTCCTCAAAGCCTAATAATTGAGATCTAGGGTCTGGTTTTTATCATTCTGGGAAGAGAAAGCCCATTTCCCCAACTCCTTTCTCCCCACCCCCTCCCGGAGGAAACACAGCCCCGTACTTCATCAGCAAGGCTCAGCTGTTCCATGGCGGCACTTTGCTGAGCCCATGGAATGCCACGCGTGGTGGGAGGCAAGGATCTGCGAGGCTTCCCTGCCGGTCTGCATAACTGAGTAGCCGCAGCAATGGTCCCCACCACCGCATTTGTCTGAAACAGTGGACGTGGCTTTGCAGACCCCATCACGCCGGCATCTCCCGAGCCCACAAGGGCCGATGGAGAACAGATACAAGCTCCTTTGCAAGAATGTTTCTCTCTCAATGCCAATCCATTCCCGCTGCACGTCTCAGTGTGATTACTGAGAGGATGTCCTGCATGCTAAGTGGGCAGCTCTCGCAATAGCCACCCGTGCGTTCTGTGGGGCAACGCTGTCTGGTCATAAACCCGTCAGCTTCTGTCCATCCCTCTCCCTGCCCACTTGATGAACGGTCCACCCTCTCTCACTTCAGCTGTCAGAGGGGCATCCCCGCCCATCCACCTGTGACCACTCTTGTCCCTTTTATTCCCTACACGTCACCCCGAGTGATCTCGTCAGATTGCAAATCTGGTCAAGGCACCCCCATTTCCCAGATCTGCAACTTCACCCACGCCCCCAGCGTTCTTAAAGACAAGGTGCCTTGACTCTCAGACACAGGAAATCACTCTGCTACACTGAAGAAATAACGGATTCAGACAAGGACCTTCCACAGATGTTAAACCCATCAGAGAAAGATTGCTGGGGCTAGAGTAACTGCAGGTGTTCTGTGGAAGCCAAAGTATCACACAAAGATGGCCCGATACTGGCAGAGGGTCCTGGGTCCTCATAGTACAGAGACCTGCACGTACTGCCTTTTAACCTCGGGGTCAAAGTTCTCATCATCAGTAGTGACCAGCTTCGTGTTTCACCTCTTGATGGACACAACAGGGAAGAACTCTTACAAAAGGATGAACCTGGCTCTGGCCTATTGGCTCAGTGGTAGAGCGTTGGCCCGTCATGTGGAAGCCCCGGGTTTGATTCCCAGCCAGGGCACACAGAAGAAGCCCCCATCTGTTTCTCCACTCCTCCTCCTTTTCCTTTTTTCTCTTTCTCTCTCTCTTCTCCTCCCGCAGCCCTGGTTCATTCGAGCAAGTTGTCCCTGGGCACTGAGGATGGCTCCATGGCCTTGCCTCAGGTGCTAAAATAGCTCAGCTGCTGAGCAATGTATTATAGCAATGGCCACAGATGGGCAGAGCATCACCCCCTAGAGGGCTTGCCGGGTGGATCCTAGTCAGGGTGCATCTGGGAGTCTGTCTCTGCCTCCCAGCCTCTCAATAACAATAATAATGATGATGATGATGATGATGATGAAAGGATGAACCCGGATTTTAGACAAAGTGTCCTGTTTGCAGGACGGACACAGGGATGGAATAACAAACTAGAAGATGTTACGAGGCGGCACCCAAAAATTTAAGAATGGGGGATAGAGAGTCTGGCTAAATTATCACTGTAGTGTCTTCCAAAAATTTAAAAACCAATGTCTTGAAAGGAAGAAAAAATAACCGAGGTAATGGACTTGTTCTAGAAGAAAAGAGGTTAGAGAAACACACAAAAGGAAATGCAGCGCAGAACCTGGACGGGGTGCTGGCTGGACAGAGCCCCGCGGGGAAGGCCGGGAACGAGGGGCAGGAGGGGGTCCGAAAGTGCGGATGGTGGAGACGCTCCCCCAGGGCCATGGAGACGTCTTGTTTCTCGAGAGATATTGGTGAAGCCACTTGGGGAGTGGGGGGAGGCACGTTTCTCACACCCTCGAGGGGTCTGACTGCACAGACAGAGAGAGGCAGAGGTCAAGGAGGCAGACCCCACGGAGCGCTCGCCCACCCGCCGCCGGCAGCGGAGCCAGGGAAGAGGAATGATAGCTTTCCTCACACCGTCCCTCCTGCTCTGCCCCAGGCTGGCGATCCTTCATAATAAATGCTTTGGAGGGAAGAGTACAGAAAAACCTGGAGGACTGGAATGAGGTCATTGGCGGTATCAATGTCAATGCCGTGGTTTTGATGGTGAGAGCGCTGATCAAGTATGATGGGTTTACAGATGTGACTGTTAGGGGACTCTGGGCACAGGTTACAGGGACCTCCCTGTTGTCCTGGCCCACAGCTGCACGTGACTCAGCGTTTATCTCAAAGACTTCACGCAAAGAAACATGCCTTCACATAACTGTCAAACGGTTAAAGAGAAAATAGCAAACGAATGACAGAAAGTTGGGCACAATCAAGAGAAGTGCACCAAGTGCTCAGCTCTGCTCACGGGGTCCAGGTGCTTTGACACCCCCAGATCCTCTCCAGGCTCCTCGGACCCCGGTTCACTCCTCAACCCCTCCCTGCACGGCTCTTCCTCCTCTTCCTCAGTTCCCCACAATCCTCTCCTTTGCAAAGAAGGCTCCCTGGCCACTGGCCGCAGTCCGGTCTGGCTACTTTGCAAGGACCCTTCCTCTGCTGCATGGGTAGTGTGGGCTAGCTGGAAGGTCCCCTGCAGCCCCGTGCTAGTTTCCACCAGTCTGCGGGGCCCAGAGAGCAGGCCCCAGCTGTCGCACCCCCATCACGCCCCCTCCACATACCAACATGAAGTCCATGCTCCCTGGTGCGCTCACTGTAGAAGGATTCTGCACCCCCAGATTCACTGCCCGGTGGAGAGAGCCATCATTAAAGCTCCATTTACAAGGAAATGGTCACGAGGGATAAAGGAACAGATGTTCAGCCTGAGGCTCCTCCTCCACCCAATGTGCTTTCGCAGGCCTGTGGGTCACCTGTGGTGGCGGATTCGTGGGGAGCTCACGGATCTCTAGGACCGGGAACACCCAATAGCAGGCTGTCTCCTGGGCAAGGACAGTCACCTGGCTCATGCCCTTGCTTTCACGGCCCCGAGAGCATCCTCACTCTCCACTTCCCAGGTGTGAGACGTCACCTTGGACCACCCCCAGCACAGGCTGACTAATGGTCAACTGTGGTTGACTGGGACAGACAGGGTGAGAAGGCATGAATCTACCTGGCCAGACCAGGACAGGTATCAGGTAGAGGCTCTCAGAGGGGGTGGGGCATTTCAGACAGAGGGGCCTGCGAGGCTCTGTGCTTGTCCCTAGACAACCCACAGTACACAGAATTGAGGTAGGCCACGGGGGGAGGGGGGTGTTGCATGGGAACATGAGTCCCCATGGGAGGAGACCAGGAGGGCAGCACCCAGGTTCTGTCAGCCCTCCAATGGCCTTTATTCTGTATCCACTTAACCAGCAAGAAGAACTTCTATCTACATTGTCTTTGTATATATCACTCCACAGACATTTCTTAAGGGCCCCTTAGTGGAAATTTGGGAGAAATAGCAAGTCACACTCCCCCCCCCCGCAGGTCCAGAGCACCCCCCCCATCACTTCGGTCTCACTATGGAGATTCCGAACCAGTTCTCCACTCTCGATCCTGGTTGTGAGGCTCAGACACTGAGAGCCAGCAACCCTTCCCACTGCTCAGTATCTCCACGGTGGGACCATCGGGAGACCCTGCATCACATTGTCCCGAAGGGGCAGCTTCTTGTGCCAGACAGCTGTGAGCTGAACACATCTGCTCCCCTCTTTTCTGGGCTGGTCTTTCTGCCTCACGCAGTGGCCTGTCCTCTCACTGGCTTGGGGTCCAAGGGGCTATTTCAGAGACTAAAAATAACAGCCCTGGCCTGGCTGGTTGGCTCAGCGGTGGAGCATTGGCCCAGCATGTGGAAGTCCTGGGTTCAATTCCCGGCCAGGGCACACAGGAGAGGCGCCCATCTGCTTCTCCACCCCTCCCCCTCTCCTTCCTCTCTGTCTCTCTCTTCCCCTCCTGCAGCCAAGGCTCCATTGGAGCAAAGTTGGCCCGGGCGCTGAGGATGGCTCCATGGCCTCTGCCTCAGGCGCTAGAATGGCTCCGGCTGCAACGGAGCAACGCCCCAGATGAGCCGAGCATCGCCCCCTGGTGGGCATGCCGGGTGGATCCCAGTCCAACGCATGCGGGAGTCTGTCTGCCTCCCTCTCCTCTTCTCCAGGAAAAAAAAAAAAAGCAACAACACTGTGGCATGTGACTTTGATGTGGACCATAACGATGTTTTTGTACAGGAATGACAAATTCAACCAAAACAGGGCTGAATTTGAAAACGTGAAGTAGCACTGGCTGGTTACCAGGAAGCAGTCTAGGGGTTATTATTTTCATATTGGAGGATTAACTAACTTCCCATTATTTAACGCAAAGTGATCTTTTATTTTTGTGGTAGGTTGTAAAAGTAGAAAAAAACAAAAACAGTCAAATACTCTCCATGGGTAGTTCATGGAAGGGAACCCAGTTCACAGAGGTTTGACCCATGAACAACTGAAACAGGTTTACAGTCCTGGCAGCACGGATCTGTGATACCCAGACCACAAATGCCGATGGGTAACGGAAGTCAAATCGCCTGCAAATGCATAATTGATTTTCTAAACTGCTGCGTCTCAGGGAAAAAGCCCTTCGGGAAATCAGGACCACACATGTGGTGAGTGTCTGTGTGTCTGCCCCACGCAGGGAGAGGACCCCCCGACCAGGCAGACTCGGGCACCCCTCAGCACGGTTCTGCGCTACCGTGGCACACAGGCCCCGGCTCCTCCCTTCTTGTCACCTCCGCTCCGTGGCGGGGTTTAAATATTTGTTAGCACTTTGCAGGTGTCGATTTTGACCATGTGATTATTCGGATAAAGGGCAGATAGTCCACTGGAGTCCTGAGTTTTCAGGATGGGTAATGTTGCTCATGCTGCAAACTTCATTACCCAGACCGGGACGTCACCTAGGAACTGTTCCCGGGGGTTCAGCCACCACGGCTCTCCTTCCATGGATCAAAGCGGGGCTGAGGCATCCGGGCAAGGCTCAGTGGTGCACACGTCAAATGCAATGTCATTGTGCCAGGAGGGCTCAAGGATCAAAGGGTGTGAGTGTGGTATGTGTTCCAGATATGACTCTACGCCAACCGGAAATGGCTCGTCAGCGTTTAAAAGAATAAAAAAGCTCAACACAAACACATATACCCATTCTTGTTCCTGGACTTTAAGAAACATGTCTATGATTTTAAGGTATAGACCCATTTTGGTTCTCCTTAGAAATTTACATATCTATATCTATATCTATACATATCCGCACAACATGGCAACAATTAATACGGTAACTTTCTGTTATACATAATCCTTTGGGAGGAAGGAAATCATCAAATGCAGATCTCTCCTTCCCAGCCCTTAAGTGGATGGATATGCAGTGAACCCCGTTCCAGGGATGCGGGTAGCCTCTGCTGCCCTCGGCTGGCATCGGGGGCCTCCAACGCAGGGTCCGTGCCACAAGACACCAGACTTTGGGTCCAATTCTAATTGGAAACGCTGTAAAGATGTTTGGTTGCAGCTCAGCAGAGGACCTGCCTCGTGGCCACGTGAGGTCAGGTTGTTAGGGAGGCAGCCCCGACGCGATCAACTCCCCTGCACCCCGATTCTCCAGCCTGGGTGTCTCAGAGTTTAGCTGAGGGAGACTGGAGAATTATTTGGAGAAATGCTGGAGGGCTTCCATGATCCCGACTAGTGGATCACGGAGCACAAGTTAAGGCCAACCACGCTCTCTCACTGACTTCTGCTGTTGAAAGTCAATCGATACATTGAAAATTCTAAGTTTTCAGTGATCCCAAAGCTCAGGAGGGAGAATGGGGACCAGAGCAGGAAAGAGAATTCTCTGGGTTCACACCACAAGTCACTCCCCATTTGGCACGAGAAGCAAGTCTGCGCCTCAGGACCCTCATGGTAGAAACTAGGCTTCTGTGAGACCTTCCCAGGTGGCTTCTCAAATCAACAGCAGGCAAGTCCCCCCAGCAAAATCGTACTTAAAATGAACATACGGACACCGGTGCTTTGCCTAAAAAGCTGGCCCCAAAACACGGGAAGGGAAAGGGGTCCAAGTCACACTCACCACAACGTCAGTCCTCATCTTTCCAAAAGTCTTGATCAAATGGGCATAATGATAATCTTCCATTTGTCGTAAAATTGCAGTCATACAAGCCACAAAGTTCCCCTGTGAAGGAATCAGAAGACACGGTCAGACGGGGAGAGAACAACCCTCACAGGAAAAGCCGGGGGGAAGCCGCGACTTCCGCCACCCCTGGCTGGCCAGCCCAGGTGACGGTCCACTCCAACCTCACGATCTTTTCTTTTCTTTGCTCTAATTCCTCCTCTCTCACTGCATTAAATTAAATGATTCTTGACACAGGGTTGTCCAGGCTGGAAAAACAAATTTGAACAGATTTGTATTAAATATGCAAAAATTAAAGACAGGGTTGGAATCGCCACTTGCGCTGTCCGAGAACCTGCTGCCCTTATTGCCAGACGACCTGCGTGAGCCCTCCCCCAGGGCCATGGCAAAGAGGCTGTTTTTCCCTCAAAACACCTGCCTGTATCCCCCATGGCCAGATTGGAGGGCGCCGACTCTGCCATGAATTACAGCCCAGCAGAATGTCAAGTGCAGGGACAGGGATTTCTCACAGAGAGGAGCTGGGAGGAAGGGAAAAAGAGGAGAAGAAAGGAAACTGCCCAAGGAAACCAGGACATTGGGGAGAAAGGCCAGGGCCGAAGCGGGGAGCAGAGGTGGCGGCCAGCATGGGCATGGCGGTGGGTGTGCATGCGTTCCTGTGTGCGGGTCTGTGCATGTGTATGCAGTTCTGTGCTTATGTGATTGCGGGTGCAGTTCTGTGCGTGTGCATGTATGTGCAGGTCTCTGCATGCGTGTATGTGCATGCAGGTCTGTGCATGTGTGTGCACGTGCATGCATGTGCAGGTCTCTGCATGTGTGTATGTGCATGCAGGTCTGTGTATGTGTGTGCACGTGCATGCATGTGCAGGTCTCTGCATGTGTGTATGTGCATGCAGGTCTGTGCATGTGTGTGCACGTGCATGTATGTGCAGGTCTCTGCATGCGTGTATGTGCATGCAGGTCTGTGCATGTGTGTGCACGTGCATGCATGTGCAGGTCTCTGCATGTGTGTATGTGCATGCAGGTCTGTGCATGCACATGGGCACTCACAGGTCTGTGTGTGTGTGAAGTTATGTTCCCGTGTGTTGTGTGTGCAGGTATGTGCATGTGTTTGTGTGCGTGCATGCGTGTGCAGGTCTCTGCACGTGTGTATGTGTGTGTAGGTTTGTGCATGCACATGGGCGCTCACAGGTCTGTGTGTAGTTATGTTCCCGTGTGTTGTGTTTACAGGTCTGTCCATGTGTTTGTGAACATGCATGTGTTTGTATGTACATGTGTGTGCAGTTATGTTCCCATGTGTGTCTGTGTGTACAGTGAAGGGGAAGTGTTCGCAGGTGGACAGGCGGCTAACCGGTCCTGTAGCCATTGACTACAATGTATCACTCCTGGGGTTCACGGCTAACATCACCTTAAAAGCCTTCTTTGCTCTTCAATATTTTCTTCTAAATTAATGACATTTTAGGAACCATATTTTCTCCTATTAAACCCGTACAAGTCTGGTAAAATCATAGGAGGCGCACTCTCAGACTTACCCCTCACTTTGCCCGATTAAATGAGCTCCCAAACTGCATTCTTTTACGAACCACCCCGCTTTCACAAGCAACACATTTGCACGTCTAAATGCCTTTTGTATTAATTTGAAATGTACTCTCTGTGGTAAAATGCTGAAGTCCAATATTGTTCCAATTCATTTTATATCTATAGGATAGATATATGCTTCCAAATGAGTCCTCTAAGGATGCATTACATAAATTGAACAAATACAATAATGATAATATGGTATCTTCCAATTGCCCAGAAATGTAAATTATTTGTGAACGACAATAATTGCCAGAATCTAGAGTCCAGGTTGGGGCTCCCGGAGAGAGCTAAGGCATGCTTCTATTCCACTGGAGGAAGGAGGGATGAAAGGGCAAGATGTCCACTTGCGAATACAAACTTGGGAAATACGTAAGTATCTGGCATCCGCGGAGTGCAAGGGACGCCACCTCCGCGCCTTCCTCACACAGTGAGATGCCATCTTTCAGGTCATGGTCTTCATCACATGACATGTTGGTCATGGACAACGAGGCCGTCAGAACCATGGCCCCATCCATCCCACCGGAAGGACAGAGCCTCTCCTGGTCCCATTCCATAGGCAGCGAAACCGAGCTGAAAGAAATTCCCCTCTGAAGACCCAAATGGAGACAGGGCGGCGCTCAGCAACACGGTCTGTTCTTTCCCTCTCATCCAGATGCACACTCTATTTCTGAGAGGTCTGAGGCCACAGCTGAGGTGAAGTAGGGACTCCGTCTCCTGTGTGCACTCCCGCAGCCACAGAGAAGGTCCGGAGGGGAAGAGGGAAGAAAGGGGCCGCCAGGGACCACGCCCACCAGGGACCATGCCCACCCTCTGGACTCACAGAGCCGCGGGGACAGACGGGGGCTCTGCCCTGCCAGAGAGGGGCTTTCCTAGAGCAAGGGGTCTACATCGGCCAAGGGGCATCTACGGGGGGCCCACACTAATTAACCTTCCACAGGTCACAAGAGTGAAACAAGGGCGGCTTCCACACTGGCATCACCTAAACCCCAAAGGCAACTAGGTCTAAATCAGAATCAACAACCCAAGTGCCGAACTCAAAAACATCAAGTTCAAAGTAGAGAATCCAGAGCTCAGAGTGGGCTTGAGAATGCGGAGGGCCCGGCGAGGAGTACATCAGGGGTCCAGCCAGACACTCGACCAGGGGACGCGGACGTACTCAATTTAGGGAGCAGAGTGCCGCGTCATGAAGAAAAAAGCTCAGGCCGGGTGGAGGCGGGGGAACTGACGTGGGGGGCACAACGGAAACACTAAAGCTAACGGAGCAACGTGAATGGCCACCAGGAAGTCCTCAGTGTGACGAGGACGTCTCAGAGAAGGCAACCTCGTGGCCCCTTCTTTAAGAAGGATGGGGACTGACTAAAGCCATCCCGGGAAACAGGACAGAGACAGCTGGTCCCAGGAGTCAGCGGTCAAAAGGTCGGCTGGTGCCAAGGTACTCCTTACTTAACCTAAGGAATGTTCCAGAAGGAGTACGTCCTGTTCAGTCTTTCTCAGAGGGGGCAGGTCCTGCAATTTGGGCTTTTTTCTAAACTAAAACTTTGGGCCCCGCTAGGAAAGGAGAGATGTGCCTGTTAACACTCACAGAAATGCACCCCTTCCCCATCCATCCCTCGAGCATGGAGGCCATCCGCAGGGCCGCGGCACTCTGAGAGAGAAAGCACGGCGGTCACCATGAAGCGGTACCGGTACCGCTCACACAAACCCACGGTGTGGTTTCCAGGGCGGTTAACACGGGTAGTTATGGAAGCCATGTTTGGAAAGCAGTTACACCCCAGAAACCGAAGTGGGGAGAACTGTGAACAAAGTTTCATCCTGCAGGCTCAGAAAAAAAAAAAGTTACCAATCTGTGCTTTTTAATTGATCTGCTTGCAATGCATTTAGAAGTCAAACGAGGCTTTTACTTGAAATGAGGGGAAGGTGGGAAGGCTGGCGGCTTGGCGGGGGTGGGGGTGGGGCGTGTGTCCTCTTAGAGCCGCAGCCTGGGGACCAGGTTCCAGCCCTGGCGGCTGAGTGCAGATGAATAAATAAATAAAAATAAGACGTATCCCTGACGACATCAAAGCAATGCAAAACAGAGAGCAGGCAGGGGACGGGTGCCCACGGTTTATAATTCAGGACAGAGAATGCCTAATAAACCAACAATGTGAACTTCATTAGCAATCAGAGATGAAAATGATGGGCCGTCACTTGCTTGCCAGAACAGCAGAGAAGAATTTTTGAAGTGATGAGGCCGTCAGCAAGGCGCAGGGATGAGCGATCTTGTACACAGCTGGGGGGGGGGGGGTAGAAATTGCTATAACCTTTTTAAAAAGCGATTTAGCAATAGGTTTGAAAAGTCTTGGGGAAAAAAAATAACTCATCTCTTCGGTAACTCTACTGCTCACAATCCCCCTACGGTAGGAATTCAAGGCAGGAAATTTTACGCCCCAAGTTGTCCGGTGCGCATCACTGTGGATACCGGAACGCGTAACGGCAAGAGATCCGGTGCGCATCACTGTGGATACCGGAACGCGCAACGGCAAGAGACCGGGTAAAAACAGCGCAGCGTTCGGTAGAGCTGAGAGATAAAATACCGAGTAGCAATTCAACTTGAATCTCAGATAAACAGAGAGGAATAAGGACGTCCCAAACATCGCACTGGAAACACTACGTGGGACATCCATCTACCAGGACTGGGCGCATTGTTGACCTGGAGTTCACACTGAACCGGGCGTCCTGTATTTTTCCTTCGCTACATCAGGCAACCATGCCAGTCATGATGGAATAACATGCCAACGTTAAAACAGGCCACATTAACCATGCAAATGCAAAATGCTTTAATGACATGAGAAAATGATGGAGATAATTATATGTATTTATATGTATAAATATATATATACACACATATACATTTACATACATATGTATATATGTGTATACATATGGTATATATAAATATATACACACATATGTATACATATATGTATACATATACATATATTGAAATATATATATGTGTATATATATATACACACACACACACACACACACACACACACATAAAGAATATAGCACAGGAAAAAATAAAAAGAAGTACTCGGAAAAAACCCCACAAAGTCATCAGGTCTGGTGGAAGAATGAGCCCAGATTACATTGATAAACCAAAAAATGTTTATGAGGTAGTCCTGAGAGTGAGAGAGAGCTCATTTTACATCATAGACCAACTCTCCTGACCCCAGGTCACCCGTTCCTACTCCCTTATCCTCACAAACCCCTTTTTCAGGGCTCCCCGCCTGTGTGGACCCGGTCCCTGCTTTGCACTGCCCCTTAGGACCTGGACTGGACTTGCCTCTGAGCTCAATCAGAGCTGCTCGCCATGCCCCAGGTCCAGAACTGTCTGGGCCCCCAGTGCACTGGGCAGGTGGACAGGCAGACAAAGGACAGGTAGAGCAGCAGACAGGTAGAGCTGAGATCATGTAGAGTGGAGGGCAGGTGGACAGGCAGACAAAGGACAGGTAGAGCAGCAGACAGGTAGAGCTGAGATCATGTAGAGTGGAGGGCAGGTGGAATGGAGGACAGGTACCACGGTGAACAGGCAGACCTGACAGCAAGTGGAACTGTAAGTGGGCAGAACGGAGGATGGACAGGCAGAATGGAGGACGGAGCGAATGTTGGCAGGTGGAACTGAAAACAGGGAGAACAGAGGCAGGTGGTGAAGCAGGGGACATTTTTGTGGCAGACAAATGAAGGTAAGATGTCACTGCAGGATACAGAGATAAGAGGTTAGAGAAAGGACAGATTTTGGAGAATGAGAACTACCTTCTAAAGTGTGTCTGTCAGCTTTGCTCAGTTTAAGATCTAAGAGTGAGGGCATGAAATAGAAGAAAAAAAATCCCACGGAATTCCCTTCACAGTCCTGCAGAGCTGTGACAGTGAGCCACGTGAACTTGAAAAGGACAGACTTAGCCGTGGACTTGAAGGTAGGGTCCGCAGTTGCCCGCGGTAAGTCCATCAACCAGACAGGAATGTTGCCATGGCGCCGGAGCTCCGGTGTCCTCTCTCCAGAATGCACGGCAGAAACTGCAACTCACTCAAGTGCTCCAAACGCCAAGGGATTAGGGGGCCGCTCCAAACCCTAAAAGCTGCTGGCGCTGCCCCCAGTGACCCAGGAACCCAATGGCTATAGGGCAGGCTCCAGGTTCGAAGGAAATAATTCCACTTGTCGAATCGAAGATTACACTCCATGCCCCCAGTGAGGATGTAGGAAAAACATGAAGCGTGTTTCCAGCAAGGCCAGAACTTGGAAGAGAGTCACCCTTATTTATAAGGTCAAATGTCAGATAGACTGGTGACACAAACCCACTTTATAACCATCATTAGAAAGAAAACGTAATCCTCCAGGAACATTTGCGATATATTGCTCAGGGACACTAGGCAGGAATTGTAAAGGTGGGAAAGATGTAGGGCTTGGTGAATTCCCAATGGCTTTCAATTGTTAGGAAGAGGATTCGAGCCAAATAATCGATGCTGCGAAGCAACCTTGATATGACCTAGGATACAGGAAGAGGGAATGCAGCTAGGAGCCAAGTCCTCCACTGAAAAGGCAGGTGTGACTTGACTAAATCCACGGACAGGTAAGCTCTTGGTACAGGTAAGCCAAAAACTCTACAGAGCACGGGGCTTTCTGCTTTCAAGAGGAAAAGCTGTGGTTGCCTGTTTCAGGGTCCTACTGCAGTGCTTGGTAAAGGTATTTCTTCTGCTGTTAATTCAATATCTGATTAAGCATAAGATATGACAAAAAGGCTGAGTCGGGTTCTATTGTTCAAACAGAGGTTCTTGGAAAAAATGAACTTGCTACATGCCTTTCTCCAGAACCACCACCACGCGGTAGAACGGAGATCTGGGTTTTGTCCTTTTCCCGTTGAAAGAGAAATTCCGTCTCCTGATGCCTTTACCCAATGTACGCTTACTTTTTATTCATTTAGCTTCCAAAATAGTGTGAATCTTTATTTTATAAAGGACCATACAGATTAAAGGATGTTTGTAAAAATAAACTACAAGGAATTTAAAACAGAACGGTTGATCAACTACACTGATGTCACCTATGAGCTATTTTTCAACTACTTGCAACAAAATTTCACCTACAATTTAAATTGAGTGCTTGGGTGAATTCAGAGAGTAGGACTATTTTATATCATTGCAGACACTATAAGGAATGAAATCTACTTTTAAAAAATAAAATCAATTACAACTTTACAGTGGCAATAATTATAGGAAGTCATTTGTGGGCCAAACATCCTGACAGGTATGTTTGGATCTTATGCTACCCGTAACAATTATTTGATACTTAGTCAGTGTAATAAGTTAAATGCATGCTCAGATTTTTTATGAAAATAAAAATAAAATACAATCAAATTTTATACATGCAATTGTATTTTGTAATATAATGAGGAATACATACTTTATATACAACTACTTAATAATAATTCATTTGCTGCCAACCCTCATCAGAGAGTAAAGCAGAAAAATGTATATTTATTTTCATAAACTCAGTAAATGAGATATTGGAATCTTAGAGAGTATAGAATCTTCAGACTTCTCCCATGATATACAGCATCTTTAAATATACTGTAATAGGAACAAAAGTAATTCAATCTTAATAAAATTTTACTATTGAAGGGAGGGTCAATATGCTTACAGAGTTGTTTTTTTTAATTGACTTCTGTCCACAAAGGACATTATTGCCATTATAGTTACAGATTAAAGTTGAAACTCTTTATTGAACGAAACGCAATGCCTACATATGAATCATAAAAGGATACTGTCCTCAACGTCATTTCTATTGGTTGGATGAGTTGGTGAAGAGACTATGTCACACAGCAGGTGTTAAAAATTAATGAATCCTAAGGAAGAAACAATATTTCAAAATATGAGGTTGTTGTGTAACAGGAACAGAGATGGTCTCAGTTGTAATACACTATTCTTAGGAAATGTTTATACATAAACGCATACAGATACTGTGTGCATGGATGGATATGCTCAACCAGCACACAAAGCCACGTGTCACCACCCACGGCTTGTCTCCTTATGACTACGTGAACCAACATGATTTTGGCGCTACATGCCTTAATGTTTATTTTAAAATCTCTTAACTGCGGGGAAGTGGGACTCCCTCTGGGTGTACCGGAGAGAACCCCTACAGAGCGATGTACCTGTCTCGCAGGTGTGTAAAGGAAAACACAGCCAGCAGGTGGCGCATCGCCTTGGGCCTCCACGCCCACCTCAGCCCCCACCACAGCCTGGAGGAAACCGAAGGTCCCCCTTGGGATTCCGAGGAAACGTGTCCCCTGGAACATACCAGAAGAAGCTGAGTGGATAAGGACAAAAGGACGAAAAGGTTCAACGTGATGCACAGTACTAACGAGCGCCGCGCTCAGTACATTTTCAATGAGTGGGCACTGCTGAGGGTACGGGCTTCCTGGAGGGGGGCTGGAAGGGGCTGTCACGCTGGGAGCTGGGGACAATCACTCTCCCCTACACCAATGGGACCAGGTCCAAAAGACTGGAGAGGGTGCTTGGGGACCTCCCGCCATGCGCAGGACACGTGGGACCATCTGGGTGTCACCATGAACAAAGAGAGGGATGAGTTATAACACACCAAGTGACAATGAAACATCCCTCAGTCTATATACTGACACACAAAGGTGGGGGGTGAGGCCGAGAAGCCAACGCAATGCTATTCCTGAGTGAAGACCACAAAATACGAATGCATGAGCGTGAGAGAATCAGGAAACCATCAGCTTCAACTGCTAAAGCAACGGGTCATTCTAGCCGGCATCCCCCATGGGCAGGGAGACCACTCGGTTGGTCAGAGCGAACTGAGGAGGAAGATCCTCACAGATTCCATTACAGTCCACGCCTCCTGGTCTGACGGGCATGCCAGGGACGCATCATCACTTCAGTCACATGTTGTACCCAAAATGTTTAATCGTGAGGAAATGCACGGGCAGATTCAGACAACGGTTCACTTGACAAAACAATGGACCTGACCCCTTAAACATGTCAACAGGGAACTTTCATTGGATATGACATGATATGAGGGAATCATTATTGTTCATTTTCGTCGGTGTGGTAACATTGTGACTGCACAGCAGATGTGGTCTTGGGAGGTGCACGAGACTACAGGGACGATGTAGCATGACGCCTGTGATACACTTTTTGGTCTGGCCACACACCAAATTCACATTATAATAAATACAAATGCACAAGGAAGGGCGGGCGGGGAGAACATAGGTCAGTGAGCAACGGGTCTGCTTCACGAGAGGTCTGTCCGTCTTCCTGCCACCTTTTCTCAACTCTTCTGTACTTTAAAAGAAATACAATTAGAAGCTGGGGGAAAACAATTTCTACCCACAGCCTAGTGGGAAAGACATACATGACAATTAAGGAAAAATGTTACAAATACTAAAGTGAGTTATTACAGACTGACAAGGGAATTCTAAGGAGGGGGTATTTCTTTTCCAATCCTACATAGGAATGACTACAAAGTATAACAACAGGAATACAAGCAATTGTTTAGCTGTTTTTTTAAGTACACTGAGGGGTTGGGCAGTGAGCAGCCTGAAACAAGCCAGATCCAGGAATATTCAGTCTGGAAAACATCTGAGGAGTGAAAATACAGCTAGACGGGTGGGTTGCATGGCTTCTGCCTATAGCATGCCACCATATGCATTCTTCTCAAATGCACGAACGGTTCGTTTATTTGGACCGTTCACTGTACACCTGTCTTTTGGCCTCAATTAAATACAGAAAAGAGTAAAATCATCCTGTTTCCCTATCAATATGGATTTTAATATCACTCACATTCCTTTCACCACTTGACAATATGTCTCTAATTATGATAAACGTGATACAGGTATATGCTAGAAAATTAGAAGTCAAGAGTTCTCAGGCAGACAGACAGGGGTCACCCCTCAACAAAGTTCAAGAACACTGTAGAAAGGAGAATGGGCTATGAGCTCTCTGAGCCTCAGCGTGTCCATCTGTAAAGTGGTGAGAGTGAGCTTCAAGCCTGGAGTTTCCCGGCAGGTTTAAGTCAGTGATCTCTGTAAGGATATTACCACAGCCACACACAAAAACCCGCTGAAAATGTATCACAGGCCCAAACGCAAAAAGTAAAACAACAAAACTCTAGAAGAAAACACAAGAGAAAAAACCTTTGTGACTTTGGGTTCTTAAAAACAAAAACAAAACAAAAAAGCATACAACATAAAAGAAAAAGAGAGACAAGATGGCGCTGGAGTAGGCGGACGTACCAGCATCTACCTCCCAGAACCAATGTGGATTACAAACTAATTTTATGAACTATCAGCTGGAAAAACCAACTTTGGACTAAACTAAAAGGACTCTTCAACCAAGGAAAGCTGAAGAAGCCACACAGAGACTGGTAGGAAAAGCGGAAACGCGGAGAGGGCTGCCCAGCTTCTCGGAGCGAACGGCACCAGGGAGAGACTCGCGTGGCGGGAAGTGAGTTTAGCAGAGGGGGAAGGGTCCTGAGCCCCAGGAACAAAGCCCCAGCCTGCAGCCCCAGAGCCCTGAAGAAGCGTAAGGACAGTATTTAGCTGGAAACAAGTCAGGATACTGTTTGTGAGAGAGTCTGGTTTCTCAGACCCAGGATCCTTCTTAAAGGGACCACGCAGAACATCTCTCTCACAAACACTCACCCGGGGCTCCTGGAGACGGAGGGAGAGGGG
This sequence comes from Saccopteryx bilineata, assembly GCF_036850765.1. Classification (NCBI taxonomy): domain Eukaryota; kingdom Metazoa; phylum Chordata; class Mammalia; order Chiroptera; family Emballonuridae; genus Saccopteryx; species Saccopteryx bilineata. Next base: position 110,231,984 of record NC_089496.1, on the reverse strand, counting down.
AGAGAACCACAGTAACAGGAAGAGAGTGCAATCTAGGAGGCATAGGGAAAAACATTTTGGGAGATAGCCACCCTAACCCCTGGGACGAGTCACTCCCCAAAGCTGAAGTGAATATTTCCCCCGGAAACAGCAATACCAGCAAAGGGAAGCAGGAGAGCAGCCAAACAAGCTCCCCCGCAGCATTCAGAGCAGAGTCGCATAGAAGGAGGGAGCTTTCAGGTCTACGGTAGTGAGTCTTAGGGTCCGAGCTGCAACGCCCCCACCCACGCGGCTGAGGGTGCACCGGAGAGCGGGCGGCAGCGGGAGACAAAAGCGCGGTTCTGCAGGCAGGGGCGGAAGCCGGCTGGCCACCAGTGGGCTCAGGTGTGAGCTCAATCTTGCCCAGCTAGGGAGAAGGGGGCGTGCAAAAGCGGCCAAGCTCAGCTACCGGCAGCCTGTAATCCAGCCTCCGGGAGAAGGGCGGGAAACCCAGAAAGGGTAGAAACCAGCCCCGGAGCAAGGGCAGAGGAGCACATCCCTGCCCCGCCCGTGCAACCCAGGCTTGCAGTCTGACTTGGTAGCCAGCTCCTCCCATGAGGGTGGAGCCAAAAGCCCAGAAGAGGCGGAGTTCCACTACGAAGCTGAGCTTGGGCACGCAGCCCTGCCTGGCAGTAGAGCCAAGGCTAGCAGCTGTTCCTTGAGTGGGATCATCCTGCAAAGGCAGGGCGAAAGCTCGGAAACAGGTGGAGACCCGCAGCAGAGCAAAGGTGCTTGCCAGTGCCCTCAGGACCGAGCATAACGTCACACACAGGGGCGGGGCAAAGGCCAAGGCCACCAACCCTTGTGCACCCGAGCACGTGATCACAGCCACTCTCGTGAAGAGAAAATGCGGAGGCAGAGAAATACAACACAAGAGAAATCCCCAGAGAAATCCCCAGAAAAGGACCTAAGTGAATCAGATATAACCAAATTACCAGATGCAGAGTTTAAAATAACGATTGTTAGGATGCTCAAAGATATTAGAACCACCATAGATGGCCATTACGAAAACCTAAATAAAGAGATAACAAATATAAAAAAAGACATTGAAATAATAAAAAAGAATCAGACAGAAATGACAAATACAATATCTGAAATAAAGAATACAATGGAAGGAATTAAAAGCAGGATGGATGAAGCAGAGAATCGAATCAGTGAGTTAGAGGACACAATAAATAAAGGCACGGAAGCAGAGCAGAAAAAAGAAAAGAGACTCAAAAAGTCTGAGGAAACTCTAAGAGAGCTCTGTGACAACATGAAGAGAAATAACATTCGCATCATAGGGGTTCCTGAAGAAGAAGAGAAAGAACAAGGGATAGAGACTTTGTTCAAACATATTATAGCAGAAAACTTCCCCCAATTAAGGCAGGAAAACATTTCACATGTTCAGGAAGCACAGAGAAATCCATTAAGGAGAAACCCAAAGAGACCAACACCAAGACACATCATAATTAAATTACCAAAGCTAAATGATAAAGAGAAAATATTAAAAGCGGCTAGAGAAAAAAAGACTATACAAAGGAGCCCCCATAAGGATGACTTCTGACTTCTCAACAGAAACACTTGAGGCCAGAAGGGAATGGCAAGAAATATTCAAAGTAATGCAGAACAAGAACCTACAACCAAGACTACTTTATCCAGCAAGGCTATCATTTAAAATTGAAGGAGAAATAAAAAGCTTTACAGACAAAAAAAAACTCAAGGATTTCACTGCAACCAAACCAAGGCTGCAAGAAATGCTAAGGGACCTCTTGTAAACAGATCAAAGGAAAAAAAAGAATATAGCAAAAGAGAAAAACAGTTTTAAAGAAAAAAAAATGGCAACAAACAATTACATATCAGTAATAACCTTAAATGTTAATGGATTAAATGATCCGATCAAGAGACATAGGGTAGCTGCGTGGATAAGAAAACAGGACCCATACATATGCTGTCTACAAGAGACACACCTTAAATCAAAAGATGCACACAGACTGAAGATAAAAGGATGGAAAAAAATATTTCACGCAAATGGAAATGAAAAAAAAGCTGGGGTAGCAATACTTATATCAGACAAAATGGACTTTAGAACAAAGACCATAGTTAGAGATAAAGAAGGTCACTACATAATGATAAAGGGAGCAATACAAAAGGAAGATATAACCATTATAAATATCTACGCACCTAATATAGGAGCACCTAAATATATAAAGCAGACTTTGATAGACTTAAAGGGCGAGATCAACAGCAATACTATAATAGTAGGAGATTTCAATACCCCATTAACATCATTAGACAGATCCTCAAGAAAGAAAATTAACAAAGAAACAGCAGACTTAAAGGACATATTAGATCAACTCGATTTAATAGATATCTTCAGAACCTTTCACCCTAAAACAGCAGAATATACATTCTTTTCAAGCGCTCATGGTACATTCTCTAGAATAGACCACATGTTAGGGCACAAAAGCGGGCTCAACAAATTTAAGAAGATTGAAATCATATCGAGCACTTTCTCTGATCACAATGGCATTAAACTAGAAATCAACCACAATAGAAAAATTGAAAAACATTCAAACACTTGGAAACTAAATAGCATGTTATTAAACAACGAATGGGTTAACACTGAGATCAAAGAAGAAATTAAAAAATTCCTAGAAACAAACGATAATGAGCATACATCAACTCAAAATTTATGGGACACAGCAAAAGCAGTCCTGAGAGGGAAGTTTATAGCATTACAGGCATACCTCAAGAAGCTAGAAAAAGCTCAAATAAACAACTTAACCCTGCATCTAAAAGAACTAGAAAAAGAACAGCAAGTAAAGCCCAGAGCTAGTAGAAGGAAGGAAATAATAAAGATCAGAGCAGAAATAAATGACATAGAGGCTAAAGAAACAATACAGAGGATCAATGAAACCAGGAGCTGGTTCTTTGAAAAGGTAAACAAGATCGATGAACCTTTAACAAGACTCACCAAGAAAAAAAGAGAGAGGACTCAAATAAATAAAATTAGAAACGAGAGTGGAGAAATAACAACTGACACAACAGAAATACAAAATATTGTAAGAAAATACTATAAAGAACTGTACGCCAAAAAACTAGACAACCTAGATGAAATGGACAATTTCCTTGAATCATATAATCTTCCAAAAATCAATCTGGAAGAATCAGAAAACCTAAACAGACCAATTACAACAAATGAGATTGAAACAGCTATCGAAAAACTCCCAAAAAAGAAAAGTCCTGGGCCTGATGGCTTCACAAGTGAATTCTACCAAATATTCAAAGAAGAACTAACTCCTATCCTTCTCAAGCTATTTCAAAAAATTCAAGAGGAAGGAAGACTTCCAAACTCCTTTTATGAGGCGAGCATAATTCTGATCCCAAAACCAGGCAAAGACAACACAAAAAAAGAAAATTATAGGCCAATATCCCTGATGAACTTAGATGCAAAAATCCTCAACAAAATATTAGCAAACCGGATCCAGCAATATATGGAAAAAATCATACACCATGATCAAGTAGGATTTATTCTTGGGAGGCAAGGCTGGTACAATATTCGCAAATCAATCAATGTGATTCATCACATAAACAAAAGAAAGGAGAAAAACCACATGATAATTTCAATAGATGCAGAAAAGGCATTTGATAAAGTACAGCACCCATTCATGATCAAAACTCTCAGCAAAGTGGGAATACAGGGAACATACCTCAACATGATAAAGGCCATCTATGACAAACCCACAGCCAACATCATACTCAATGGGCAAAAATTAAAAACAATCCCCTTAAGATCAGGAACAAGGCAGGGGTGCCCCCTTTCACCACTCTTATTCAACATAGTTCTGGAAGTCCTCGCCACAGCAATCAGACAAGAAAAAGAAATAAAAGGCATCCAAATTGGAAAAGAAGAAGTAAAACTATCATTATTTGCAGATGACATGATATTGTATATAGAAAACTCTAAAGTCTCAGTCAAAAAACTACTAGACCCGATAAAAGAATTTGGCAAGGTGGCAGGATATAAAATCAATACTCAGAAATCAGAGGCATTTTTATACACTAATAATGAACTGTCAGAAAGAGAAATCAGGGAATCAATCCCCTTTACCATTGCAACCAAAAAAATAAAGTACCTAGGAATAAATCTAACCAAGGAGATTAAAGACTTGTACTCGGAAAATTATAAAACATTGATAAAAGAAATCAGGGAAGATACGAATAAGTGGAGGCATATACCGTGCTCATGGTTAGGAAGAATAAACATCATTAAAATGTCTATATTACCCAAAGCAATTTATAAATTCAATGCAATACCAATGAAAATACCAATGACTTACTTCAAAGACATAGAACACATATTCCAAAAATTTATATGGAACCAAAAAAGAACACGAATAGCCTCAGAAATCCTGAAAAGGAAGAAAAAAGCGGGGGGGTATCACACTTCCAGATATCAAGTTATATTATAAGGCCATTGTACTCAAAACAGCATGGTACTGGCATAAGAACAGGCACATAGATCAATGGAACAGAACAGAGATCTCAGAAATAAACCCACAGCTCTATGGACAACTGGTATTTGACAAAGGAGGTAAGACAATACAATGGAGTAAAGACAGCCTCTTCAACAAATGGTGTTGGGAAAACTGGACAGCGACCTGCAAAAAAAATGAAACTAGACCACCAACTTACACCACTCACAAAAATAAACTCAAAATGGATAAAAGACTTGAATATAAGCCGTGAAACCATAAGCATCTTAGAAGAAAACATAGGCAGTAAGCTCTCTGATATCTGTCGCAGCAATATATTTGCTGATTTGTCTCCACAGGCAGGTGAAATAAAAGACAGGATAAACAAATGGGACTTTATCAAACTAAAAAGCTTCTGCACAGCTAAAGACAGTAAGAACAGAATAAAAAGACAAACTACACAATGGGAGAATATATTTGACATAGCGTCTGATAAGGGGTTAATAACCAAAATTTATAAAGAACTTGTAAAACTTAATACCAGGAAAACAAACAATCCAATCCAAAAATGGGCAAAAGAAATGAATAGACACTTCTCCAAAGAGGACACACAGATGGCCAATAGGCATATGAAAAAATGTTCAACATCACTAATGATTAGAGAAATGCAAATTAAAACCACAATGAGATATCACCTCACACCAGTCAGAATGGCGCTCATCAATAAAACAACACAGAATAAGTGCTGGCGAGGATGTGGAGAAAAGGGAATCCTCCTGCACTGCTGGTGGGAATGCAGACTGGTGCAGCCACTGTGGAAAACAGTATGGAGATTCCTCAAGAAATTAAAAATCGAACTGCCTTTTGACCCAGCTATACCACTGTTAGGAATATACCCCAAGAACACCATAGCACTGTTTGAAAAGAAGAAATGCACCCCCATGTTTATGGCAGCATTGTTCACAATAGCAAAGACCTGGAAACAGCCCAAGTGTCCATCAGAGGACGAGTGGATTAAAAAGCTTTGGTACATATATACTATGGAATACTACTCAGCCATAAGAAATGATGACATCGGATCTTTTACAACAACATGGATGGGCCTTGATAACATTATACTGAGTGAAAGAAGCAAATCAGAAAAAACTAAGAACTATATGTTTCCACACATAGGTGGGACATAAAGATGAGACTCAGAGACATGAACAACAGTGTGGGGGTTACAGGGTGGGGGGAGGAGAGGGAGGGGGTTGGGGGAGGGGAGGGGCACAAAGATCATGGCTTTTCAGCATTTGCCATATTCCCCCCTTAATCTATAGACAGACAGCAAATATTTACGTATGGTGTTCCCACTATAAAGACTGCTGTCTTAGGGACAAATGCTGATAAACTATTTCAGCAGTTCCTCCTTCTTCAAAGACTTATATGTAAACATAGAGCTCCATGTTTCATAGGACATACTCAAGCTCACTCCATGCTCCCTGGTGCTTTAGCACAAGGGATTGCCCCCCCCCCTTTTTTTTTTTTTTTTTTAGTATTTTTTCTTTTATTTATTTATTTTTTGTATATTTCTGAGGATGGGGATGGGGAGGCAGTCAGACAGACTCCTGCATGTGCCTGACTGGGATCCACCTGGCATGCCTACCGGGGGGAATGCTCTGCCCATCTGGGATGTTGCTCTGTTACAACCGAGGCCGTTCTAGCGACTGGGGCAGAGGCCATGGGGCCATCCTTAGGGTCCAGGGTGGATTTGCTCCGGTGGAACCTTGGCTGCGGGCGGGAGGAGAGAGACCGAGGGGAAGGAGAGGGGGAGGAGTGGAGAGGTAGATGGGCGCTTCTCCTGTGTGCTCTGGCCAGGAATCGAACCCGGGAATCCTGCACACCAGGCCAATGACTCCGATGGGTCTACCATATCATGCTTTTTACTTAAAAAAAAAAAAAAATTTACATTTCTTTTGAATGCTGATGAACAGGAGACACCAAATCTTTTTCGCCTGCAAACTACTACCTTCTTTATTAGATCTAGCTAATAACACTGTTCTGTCTTTTTTCCAAATAGCTCCAGATATATGGAAAAGATTTATATAGGCGGAAGGGGATCCTCAAACCCCTCAGCGAGATCTTCTGAGAATGGCTTTTAAGATACCTAGAGGCAGAAAAAGCCCAATAGAGATCAGGGGAACTACCAGCTTTTAGGATACACCCTTAAAGGCTCCAACACCACAAAGGGTCTCATAGGATGCCATCTGGGTCCTGCTTCAATAGTGGAAAGGAAGGTCATTGAGCTAAAGCCTGCCAGGCTTACACGCCTCTGCTGTGAGGAAACAGGGACACTGGAAGGTGGGCTTCCCCCTCGCTCCTCTAAGGGAGGGTTCAGTCTCTTCCAGCCCTGCTCCAGCCACCTATGACCTAACCTTGCCCAGAAAGCTGGGGTTTGCCACTGAAGGCTGAAGGTGCCCAGGGCCGTCAGCCCCATCTACGACACTGTGGACGAGCCTAGGGTATTTCTTCCAAGAAGCAGGTAAACTGATCTCATTTGCACAAGGGCCACTTAAGTATGTTTTGCCTGAATAGTCAGGTTTTTTATTCTTCCCTCAAAGATCTCTGTTGTGGGTGTTGATAGTCCTATTTTCTGCTGCTTTGCTTAATATATAGTGTTTCCTTTATCCCTCCTACCTCAATGCCCCACTCATATTTCAGGCTGAGACCTACTCTTAATTTAGAGCTCTCTTTCCTCCTTTTGCCAACTTGTATTATGAATTTACCTTTGCCACCCAGCTTAGTGTATCCCAAGGTTCTCTTTACCAGGCCACAGTCACAGAGCTCCAGGGAAAAGCAACCTGGTCTCAACTCTCCAGGCAGAGGAGAACAGAAGCTCCATATCCACGCATGCTGCAAATGGCTTTCTCCAGTCTGCCTGAATCATTACCAGCTAGAAGCAGCGGTCATTGGGACCTGGACAGGAGCTGCAAAGTATAGAATGGTGACAACAATTCCAGTGCCATGCGGACTTTTCCTGTGGGGAACTTTCCTGGACTCCTGCTCCCTGTGACAGCTCCTAACAGACTGAACTGTGGTTCGGTTGCATTTTTCAGGGATTTGGCATGGTGATGGGGCCAACTTGGACTTGGGGAACATGTTAAGGACACTACTCATTCATGGATTCTTGCTGTATTGGCCAAGAGTTTGCTTAAAGGTTGTTAATCACTGTAAAAAAAAATAGAGGACTGGATGAAGAAGAAGGGGCACATATACACCATGGTATATTATTCAGCTAGGAGAAAGGGTGACATCAGATCACTTATAGCGGAATGGTGGAGTATTGGTAGCATTGTGCGGGGTGAAATAAGCGAATCAGAAAAAAACAGGAACTGCAGGATTCCATACATTGGTGGGACATAAAAGCGAGACTAAGAGGCATGAACAGGAGTGTGGTGGCTATGGGGGGTGGGGGGAGGGAAGGAGGGAGAGGGGGAGGGGGAGGGGTACAGAGAGAACTGGATGGAGGATGGCGGAGGACGATCTCTATTCGGGTGATGGGTATGCAACAGAACTAAATGACAAGATAACCTGGAAATGTTTTCTTTGAATGTATGTACCCTGATTTATTGATGTCACCCCATTAAAATAAAAATTTATTTATAAAAAAAAACATAAAAGAAAAAATGATAAATCATACTTCAAAATGAGAAGCTTTCGCTCCCTGAGAGACCCCGAGAAGGAAGCAGAGAGGCTGCAGCACACGGGCACAAGGAGAGCTCAGGCGCGGGCAGAAACGGGGAGGCTCATTAACCAAACAGCCCATCAACACTGGCAAAAAAAAAAAAAAAAGAAAGAAAATTCAACAGACACTTCAGGTGCACACCAAAAAAGAGATACACGTGGCCAAGATACACACGAAAACACATTGTCACTAGTCCTTAGAAAAATGCCAATTAAAATGCCAACCAGATACCATCACACACCTGTGAGAACGGCTGAAGTTAAAGAAAAAGCAAACTGGATGGTAAAGATGAAGGGATTAAGCAAAGGGGGAGAAAAATCCCTGTAGACACAGACAATAGGGTGGGGGTTGAAGGAGGGAAAGGAGGGTGGGGGAGGGAAGGACGGTCGAGAGGTGACGGGGGTGATGGAGGGGACTTGACTTGGGGGTCCACACAATACAACATACAGATGATGTTCTGCAGAACTGTGCGCCTGAAACCTCTATAGTTCGATTCACCAACATCACCCAACAAATTCAGTAAAAAACTTTTAAAATAATAAATTGAAGAAAAAAATTAGGAAGATTCAGAGCCATGAAAACTTGACCTATGTTGCTTGTCCGAAGGCAAAATGTTAACAGCCACTTTGGGAAAACAGGTCGTTTTCCAGGCAGTTAATCAAAAGTCCTGACCGTAGGACCCAACCATCATGCTTCTAAGTATTTTAAGAAAAATGGAAACATCTGCCCATACAAGGCCTTCTACGCAAAAGCCGATAGCCAGTCACATTCATGATTCCCAATTTGGAGACGCCCTGCATATCTGCTCTCTGGTAAATGCATCAACAGATTACGGTGCGTCCACTTGAGGACCCGCCCTGAGCCACAGACTAGAACAACGAGCCCAGAGACCTCAAGCCACTGTGCAAAGTGAGAGGAGACAGGCACACCAGGGCCACTGAGTATGAATTCCTTTACATAACATTTGGGAAACGGCAATGACCACAGTGACCACGGGGAGGGGACTGACTCCAGAGGCTCCCGAGGGACTTTCTGGAGGGAATCGAACCATGTTAAGTCTTTTTCTCGATGGTGGTGACACCGCGGTAGGTATCTCTCAGAATTCAGAACTAAAAAGTATGGATTTCACAAGATCACCTGAAGAATATATCTATATATATCTATATATATCTATATATATCTATATATATATATATATAGATATATATAGATATATATATATATATAGAGAGAGAGAGAGAGAGAAGAAAATTAGAAAGTCATACAATCCCCTACAGGGGACCGGCAGCCCACACTCATATTTTTGTGGATTGCAGCTTGCCCTCATACATGTCGGAACAGACTAGTTTTAATCAAAGTGGAATCATGCTCTAATTCCTGCAGCTTTCCCGTGGTCTGGTTACTCGGGGTTTGCTGTCCTACATCCTTACTCTCGTTCTCCGGTATTTTTCTTGAGGATCCATCTGACTTGTTCTTGCACATGAACTTAATTAAAAACCACATTATTTACTAAGTCTGAAACCAGGCCCATTGGGATTGAAATTGAGATTCCACTGAGTGTTTGCATTAATTAGGGGGCTCACGCCACCCGCCTGGTTGCCACTCACACACAATAGCTCTCCGTGTGCCCGAGTCTGTTTCCATGCCATTCAGGCAGATTTTGTGGTTTCCGTCATCTGAACCTTAAATAGCTCTTGTATTTATTGTTCCTATTGGGACAATAGGGTTTTTTTTTTTTAAAGATTAAAGTTTTTCTCTATACTTTTATTTATGTATTTGGGAAAACTATCGAATGTGATGTATCTATTTCGTCATGGAGCTGAGAGAACTCTCTTATTACTCCCAATAGTTTTGTCACTTGGAAGGGGAAAGGTCCGAAACATTTCAAACCGTCTGTCAATAATTCTGTGCTGTCCTCTCTCTCGTCACTGTAAGCCTTACTTCTGGGTGTCAACTCAGTTTATTACCACCGAGACAATGTCAAGTTGCAAGGGTAACAGAGTCTTCGTTGTCTTAGAGATTTTAGTGGGCATGCCTCTGGGGTCTAATTTATACACACACACACACACACACATGTTATTGATCTATATCTCAATAAAACATGTAACATTGTGTAAATTTATGTTGTACAACATACTGATTTGATGCACTTTATAGACTGCAATATAATTTCCACTTTATCATTATATAACACACTTCGGTTAAGTCACATAACTACCATTTCTATTTTGTGGTGAGAACATTTACGATCTCATCTCTTGGCTATTGGTTTAAGGAAGACTTTATGTAAGAGATATAGTCAAAAATATTGTAACCACTATGGTACGGACTCGATTTATGGGGGGAGGGGACTATTTCATAAGTTGGATCAACGCCTAACCACTATGCGGTACACTTGAAAGTAATATAAAACTGCATGTCAACTGAAATTTGAAAAAGAAAAAGAGATAGTCTTTATGTATCATGTTAAGGAAGTATTGCTCACCTAGAGGTCCCCTTTAACTAAATATGAGAAGCTAAATAAATATGGCTATTATTACAAAAGAAGAGTTTTATTATTCAAGAGCAAATGGGTCAAGAATAAAATTAGGAATCAAAAGAACTCACAGGGACACTTTTAAATTTTTACTAATAGAATAAGAAGGGCACATTCCCCACAAAACATAGTTAGATAAGGGCAAGCTATAATATATAAAAACTTAGAAGAGCGACATTTTTTTATAACTCTCACTTCTTAGAAGGAGGCTGAAGCCACTATTGCTTCATTAGCAAACATTCACCCAGGCATCCCGTGATCAGGCACTGTTCTTGAAACCCTCACAGGGCTCACATCCTATTGGCTGGAGAGGATCGATAGGGAGCTTACCGCCCCCTCCATGTAGACATCAGATTCACTTGTTAGATGTGAGGTAAGTTAGTGTCTCAAGGAGGTTCCCTGGTACCTGGAGCAAGGTAACAGCACACACTTAGTAAGTATACCATATGGATAGTGTCACATCCCATTTTGCAAAAACAAAACAAAAGTCTTGGATGGCCACTTATTAAGAAAGACTATTCAAGGGGATAGAAATCAAACTACATGTCAATTGACACAGAGTTATGTAAATGTTACTCAGCTTTCTACACAGACATAATAAAAACACGAGAAGCCCTCCTGCTAATCTTATCAAAACTCAGATCTGCAATTTGTAATTTTCAAATTGCTTAGCACTGATCATGAGGGTGACCATTATAATTTTAATTAAAGAATACAAAACATTGTTTTATTGAGATTAATCTCCTTGAACAAAATTCATGTATTTTAAAGATTTTTTTTTTCTTTTTTTGCTTATGATAATCGTCGACATTCTCGGTTATTTGCCTCACACATAAAATGAAAAAGAAAGCATCATAAATCAAATTGGATTCCCTTTACCTGAACCCCAAACTCAAATCGCAAGTCACGCGGAGACAAGAGGCAAATTGGAAGTCACTTTTGTAACAGATGTTCAGTCAAGATAATTCATTTTTTTATTAATCTCGCTCAGACAAGATCTTAACAGCGTGCAGGGGAAGGTAAATCCACAAAGTGGTGCTATAATGACTAATTTTAATTACATTCTTGAATCACGACTTGTTTGCAAAATTGAGTGCGTTTTCCACAAGTTAATTATCTGGCTACACAGTTAAAAGTTTGCAAGAGGGAAGGCTCCCGGTTCCCTGCCAAGAAGAAGAAGCGAATGGGATATGGAAGCCCCACGGGGTTTAAGTTTAAATCAGCTGCTGTGGGGGGGTGTCAGGATGGGGCGCAAAGGAGAGACCCCGGCTGGTCCGTTATGCAGAAGCTCAGTCAATAGGGGGCGCTTGTTGGAAAGAATCAGAAACCTTGAGCACTGCTGCGTGGGAATTCTAGTGCATGAACCCGCTGGATTCAGGGCTAAAACAGACAACGCTAGGCCTGCAGGGCCAGCCACGGGGCGCTCCCACCTTCCCCACCACCTCCCTGCTGCCAACAGGGTTCTGAGCTGAATTAGTGCCTCCCCAAATTCCTATGTGAAATCCTAACCCGAGAGCCTCCGAATGTGGATGTATTTGGAGATCTTGCCTCCCAAGGGGTGATCGAAAGAAGGAGGTCCTTAGGGTGGGCGGGACCCGATGCAGTCTGACTGCTGTCCCTGTAAGAAGAGGGGCCCCGTGCAGACACGGCAAGGGGGGGGGGTCACCTGCAAGCCAGGAACCGAGCCCAACCCTGATAACACTGCGATCCTGGGCCCTGGCCTCCAGCACTGGGAGGGAGTGGCTGTCGGTGTGGAAGCTGCCCACAGCGTGGCGTTGGGTCTGGCAGCCCCTGCCAAACGAACACAGGTCCTTCTCCCTCAGGGTTCCAAACGCGCCCTCCAAAGATGAAGACAAGGACAGGCAGCAGGCGCAGAGGAGGACGGGCTGGGAACTGCGTGTGACGTGCTCTTCCAGCACGAGGCAGAGAGCTAAGCGGCGAGCTGGAGTGGTGGGGGTGGGGGACGCCTGGGGAGGTGGCACGCACGAGGTCCCCGGCACCACCCTCTCATGCATCAGCAACTGTACACACGGAAGGAAGCAGGCTTGGAAAACGGAAATCGACCACCATGGTGCCTGCCCCAGGGTCTAGTATGGGCCCGTGAATGGAGCAACGGTAGGCAGCGTTGCAGGGCCAGGACGGGTGACATGGGAGTTGTAGGGGAATGAATGCCACAAGGGCACCTGGTCAGGTGGTGGTGGGCACAGGAGAGGGGAAGGCTTCAGTCTGGGCAGAGGGGCTGCCTGATCACACAGTGAAGCCCATAGGACTCTGAGAGCGAGGAGCCCAGCAGGCCTCTTCACGGGAGCCGCTCAGAGAGCCGGAGGTGACACAGAAGCCACGGCACGGTCCTGGGCACCTGGCACGGACTCAGAGGGCTCTGGGAGCCCATACACCCGTGGGCCTGGCTGGAAGCATCCGCCAATCCTGTCTTATTCATACTTGACTCTTCATCAGAAGCCAGGACATAACTGGGATGGAGGGGAGGGGAGCATGTGGCAGGAAGACCCTGCTCCATTTCCTCAACTTCCCTGTGTCCTTTGTGCAAGTCTTCTACTTCAATGAAACCCCAGCAGACCGCATTCCTGGATGTTCAATATGATGGGAAACAAAGCTGCCTTCTCCTTAGAGAAACTGTAAAACTCCCACCACTCCGGTGCCTGCTGCAAAATGAGCATATGATATTAACTATTTCTCACGGATGATGGCTTTTAATTGGCTTTCTACTTGCACACCCTCGTACACAAACGCAGTTCTATTCCGGGCAGCTGCCGAGTGAGGAAGTGAAAAGGAAACCTTGGAAGCAACTGAGGGGACCTTCTGAGCCGCGTACCCACCGGTGAGAACCCCGGGGGCGGACGCCACCTTCACGCAGATCTCTGTTGGCCTTGCGTTGGGTGGCGGGCCATCCAGAGCAAGTGCGATGGTGGCGATGTGGGTGAATGGAGGGCAGACTCAGTGACACCCTGTGTTACATGATGTCTCTGAGACCTACAGCAAAGGACAGCAAGCAGAGAACACGTCAGCTGCACACCCCGGAGGCACGCTGCGTGCTGTCCTCTTCTCTCCAGGGCACTCTCATCGACGCCCGTCCCCTCCTGACGCAGTAAGTGGGAGGACTCTCTGCCTGATGGCCCACCACGGAGGCCTTTCCTGTCATTACCAGTAACACACGCAGGTACAAACAACGTCAGTCTAGTACTTAGAAAATTCAATTATGAGGGGCCCAGGAACAAATTATAATTCTTGTTCTTCCCATCAATTACTTTTTATATTTTTGACACGTAATCATGTACAACATTCAGACCTCTCTAATTCACATTTACCAGCAGAGAGAAGACAAAGTGGCGGAAAATGTGCATTTCAGAAAATATTTTGTGAAAAAACGATTGTATGCATATATCTGTGTATATAATACACATCCATGTATGTGTACATACATATGTAGTCACCTGTTCAAAATGAAGGATATACTGTTTCCAACTTCTAGTTTAATGGTTAGACATATAAGTGTCTCTCTGTATTCCAACACCCCAATGAACATGGTCAGGTTCATTAAAGCAGACTTAAGTCTGACCAGGCGGTGGCACAGTGGATAGAGCGTTGGACTGCAACATGGAGGACCCAGGTTCGCAACCCCAAGATTGCCAGCTTGAGTGTGGGCTCATCTGGTTTGAGCAAAAGCTCACCAACTTGAACCCTAGGTCAATGGCTTGAGCAAGGGGTCACTCATTCTGCTGTAGCCTCCCGGTCAAGGCACATATAAGAAATCAATCAATGAACAACTAAGGTGCCACAACAAAGAATGATGCTTCTCATCTCCCTTCCTTCCTGTCTGTCTGTACCTATCTGTCCCCCTGTCTCTGTCACAAGAAAAAAAAATGGACTTGACCTTTTTACTCTTTTGAGTTCAAAGAATATTTATTACATACATTCTTTCTTCCCCTTTCTCAAAACTCCTGCTTCAAATTTTCATTTGTTTCTTGTTTGAATTTACTTATTTAAAAGTAGTTAAGCCATGGTTTTATGCACACACACACATGTATATATAAAACATTAGTAGTTCTTCATAGTCTTCCTCCATTCTAAGAAAAAAATATGCTCCCAAGTTGTCGCCGTTGGATTTAATTAAAACGAAATATCTTTCCTTATTAAATAATTAATGGCTCACACAGAAAACGCATTTTTCCAGGCACAGAAAGTAAATAGATGCATTTCTAAGAAGGAGCCTGTCAGCCCAAAGCCTGGCTGTATATAGCTAGGAAAACACCGCTATCTCACATGTGCTGGGAGTCTGTGACCTGTTTGATGAGCTAAGGGCAGAACACAAAGGCAAGCAGGCAGAGCAGAGCCCTAGCTGGGGTACCTGCCCTTTCCCACCCGCTGCTCTGTGGAGCCTCACCCCTCCTTCCTCTTTCACCCAGGGGAGGGGGAGGGGGACCGAGACACAGGGCCTGCCTGATGCTCACTGTCAGGGCAAGCTTAAGGTGTCTTCTGTATGCAGGGGAGAGGGCTGCACTGACCTGGGGAGATAGGGAGAACAGAGCAATGCCATTAAAATCACCACCACTCCGGCGGCGAGACAAACACCACTCCCAGAGGAGTGAAGCGCCCACTCCTAGCTTGCTCTCTGAGAGGCTCTCTGTCTGATATCAACATTCTAATACGAAGTGAAGGTATATTCGCAAAAACGGAACGGCTGGGCTCAGAAATTGTGAGTTAAAAGAACAGTCTGTTATTAAATAAAGGCATTAAAAGGTCATTATGACAGGACTTAATTGATTTTTAGCTTTCTAAACACAACAAATTTAATAGTTTGCTTATGGTATACCTTCCTGAACCTTCTTTCAAAATATCCTCACTACAGGCTGATTTGTGTTTTCACACTTCTTTTTTTTTTTTTACAGATCATTAACACTAAATAACCGACCATCTGCATACACTCAGAGCATTCCCAGGCTGATTGGGAATCAAAGGGACAACTGAGTGTGCAGGGGAGGGGGTTACCTGGGGACCCACTGTGTGGTCCTGGCAGCTTTTCTGTAAGTCTAAAGTATTCTAACTTATAAAGCTATTTTAAAAAAAGAGACATCAACACCATAAAAGGGGAGGAGGGGTATTTGTATCTATCTACAGAAGCTACAAAATGTATCTACCAAGAAAACTTGTTTATTATGCAAAGATACTTAATCAAAAAGACAGAACAGAAAGAACCTGGTGTGAATCTGCCTACTGCCACCCAAGGAAGCCCTTACTAACTTTAGCTTTAAAAAAAAAATGCTCAGAGACAGCAAAGGAACAAGTGTTTGAAAGATTATTTAAACTCCACAAGCACAGTATTGGTGGGTATGCTAAATGCCTCTGTAGCTCCTAGAACCTTATTGCGAGAGAGGGCTCACTGTGCTGACACACGGGGAGCCTTCCAGGGCAGGTGTGCTGCTCAGAGGTGGGCGAGGCTAATGGCAAGGAGGTGATCTGACAAGCTAATTACCTGTGTACCTTCCTGCAGGCCACGTGCGAGCACCAAGTCCTGAATAAAAATAAACGCTGGCAACTTCGGCGTGGGCACCACATGGCACCGGTGCCCTCTCTGTGCCGCTCCTAGACACAAACTAGGACACAGCGCTTCCCTCCCTGCGCCCACGTTCAAAGACTGCAGAGACAAAAACACCAAGCCGGCTACTAGCACGGCATCTCCCTGATGGACTTCCACGGGGTGACCGCTGCCGAGGGGCACTCGCCTCCACGGCAGCTCAGCCTGCGTGTGGCAGGTCACCTCACCGCCCTCTGACAGAGGCTGGGTGCCCTGCTGCGTTTCCAAACAGAAAGCTGGACACTGAAAGATGCAGGGTGTCTCCCCCCCCAAACGTGTGTAGATTGGTTTTAGAGAGATCGAGAAGGGGGAGAGGGGGAGAAGAGCATGCTTGTTGTTCCTCTTAGCCGTGCACTTATTGGTCGTTTCCCGTGTGTGCCCTGACCGGGGATCAAACCCGCAACCTTGGAGCTTCGGAGCGACACTCCAACTGACTGAGCTAACGGGCCCTGTCCCCACAAACGCTGAACGTCAATTTTGTTAACTGACATAGCACTAAGGTCTGTATTAAATTAAGGAAACAACGGAAGAAAACCCAGTTCTGACCTGTGTCAGAACGCACAGGTCTCACACAAGAGGTCATCATTTCGAGACACAATCCAACCCCGAGACTGCCTGTCACTCCACTTCCCGAAGATGGACGGGTCAGACGTGCCAGGAAACCCTTTGGAAGTTGGTCCCTGCAGCCGAGGCCAAGTTCACAAAGTCCTTCTATTTCTCAGAGACACCTGAGTGAAAGGGACCTTGGACCCGGAGGGCTGACCGCCTTTCGTGGGCACCCCCGTTTTCAACCACGGTCGATGATGAGTGCTAGGAGCAGCAAACCAAAGAACAGAAGAAGCTCATGCTGAAGAGAGGCCAAAAGGGGTGACAAAGGTGACAGGAGGTGACATAAGGTGACAGACAAGGTGACGTTGTCTGATTGCATCAGACAATCGAACCACAACGCACACATGCTTTTTGCTTTAACTGAACAGACGTGGGTGCCTGGGTCTTCCCACAGGACCTGCATACAGCCGTCTCCTAGGACCGCCCCAGCGAAGCACCAGTGACTGGGCAGCTTCAACAACACTCACTCATCTCCTTGGAGCTCAGGAGGCTCCAAGTCCAAGGTCAAGGTGTTGGCAGGGTTGGTTTCTTCTGAGGTCTCTCTCCCTGGCTTGGCAAGGCTGCCCTCTGCTGCCTCTTTACAGGGCAGTCCCTCTGCGCAGCCACACCCTGGGGGGTCCTCCCCCTTCTCGTAGAGACACCAGTCAGTCACACGGAATGAAAGGGCCACCCTCAGGGCCTCATTTTAACTTAGTCGCCTCCTAAGGACCCGACCTACAAATTAGGTTACATTCTGAGGTCCCGAAAGTGGAGACTTCAACGTATCAATTCCAGAGAAAGATGCAATGGGGTTTCTAAGAGGACCAGCCTTCTTTGTTTCTGAGTAGGGGTCCTGTGACTAAAACGCCAGCTCGTCTTTTTCTCATAAATCGCTATCGCATTTTTTACAATATCCAGTTTCGGGTTCTTTAAAAAACTTGACGCCGTCTGAGACACAACGTGAATATAAAATTTCCCTTGACTTTTATGATGGTCCCCAACCTTTGCTGCAGTCTCAGCCATCCCTAATTCCAAAAAATTATTGAGTGCCTGGCTTTTCTTGGCCTTTTCCACAGCTTGTTGAACATAAATTATTTTTCCAATGAAATGGAACAAAATGGAATAATTTCAACATGGACAGGTGGCATTACATGTTGGGAAACATATACCAGCAATTCTTAGCAAGCCCACATCTGAACTAGAGAGTGCACAGTGACCCTCAAAACGCCACCGCCCACCAACTGCTACCCTGGGTAAGCTGTGTGCATGGGCACAGGAGGGTGGACAGCAGCCCTCGTCCACTGCCCGCTGAGCCTGCTAAGGACGCAGAGAGCACGGAATACTGCTTGCGTGGGAATTGAGCTCATGAATATTCCAAAGCAAACACCTCAAAACAGGTAGAGGCAAATAAAAAGGAAAATAAAAAAGATCAACTCCTTAAACGGTGGGAAGAAGGGAGAATTCCCCAGACCCCACCCTCCCTGTACTTTCCTGGGACCCTCCCCACCACGGTACTGAACCAGGGACTCCAACCGCTCACCTGTCCTGACCTGCATCCAACTCCCTGTCTGCCCCACAGAGCCACTGCCCCCTCTGTGACCAGGGTACCAGAAAAAATGCAGGACATCCTGGTAAGTTTTAATTCCATATGAAACGCAAGTAACTTGTGATACACGTATGTCCCGTGCAATATCTGGGACATACACTTACTGGTGGCTATTCAGAGGTAACTAGGTGCCCTGTATATTTATTCGTAGTCCTCCCCATAGCTCCATGGAGCCCATTCACTATCTGAGCCGCTGTGACCCATGTCCCTGGACCTCCCAGTTCTTGGACTTGTTTCTCTTCCTCCTCCCTCTTTGGGCCACCTCCAACCCAAGAAAAATGATTTCTCAGGATCAAAATGTTAGGATGTGATGATTCCACTCTGAACTGAAGTCATGTATCTGGCCCCACTCTTTGCAGTGCAGAAAGGAGCAGATTTCACTCAGATGCAACAGTGTTGCCAAGCGTACTGCCTCACTCAAGGTGGCCTAGGAAGTCAACTTACCTTGCGGTTTCTGTAAAGGAAACCCCCATTCAAATGACTGCAGGAAGACTCCCCGAGTCCAATAAAAGTATTTCTATTCCACAACTTTTAGACCATAAGAATATTTTCCACGGAGCACGTCTGCCTCAGAGTAACAGTACCAGCACACAAGCAAACTTTCTTCTTCAGTGTGCAGAAGCGTGTCCGAGCAGACTGCCAGGACGGTGCCCTTCTATGCCAGAAGCATGACGTTGCCATTATTTCCATGAGGATCTTCTAACAGATAAGAAACTGTCAAAGTGGATTTAAAATGTATCAACGGAAAACATTTTTACAAAATTTCTTGGCTTTTTAAAGAGCAGGATGGACAATCTGTAGGAGCTGGAGACCTCCCAGCGAAGCGCAGGGCGCTCGGCCAGACCGCCGGGACACCCAGTAGGTTCTGTGTCCTTCTCCCGTCTGGCAAATTAGCATATTTTCAGGTTAGGAGAAGTTATAACCACACACAGAATAACTGATAAAATAAAACCCAGCGTGAAACTGCTTAAATCGCTTACCCTCACAGAAATATGCAGTCTCACAGAAATAATATGCAGAATCCAATTAAAATAAAAAAAATAAAAAAGGTTTTCATCACTTAAAGCTGGAAACAAAGGACAAAGTGGAGTTACAGTAACAGGAGAGGGGTTAGCAGGTGTCCCGCTGGCAGACACGGGCTCTGAGTACAACGTCCTGAGATCCAAGCCTGTTTCCGGCTTTCCTGCCCACACCCCATCCACCCTTCTCCCGCCCCCGCCCCCACCCCCTCGGTTATGACGTATCCTCCATGAGGACCAGAGAGGGGACACCACTGGGTATAGCAGGAGTGGGCATGTGGTAACCACCTACTAAATATGGTGGACAAGCATCTCCCCAAACCACCCCCCTCCACATCCCGGCCAGCCCAGCACTGGCGAGAAGGGGAGAAATGACAACCAGTGTGCCTCTCTCTTGGGACTGCACCAGACACAAGTTGTAGGATAAACCATGCAAGAACACCGACCCCTGAGCCTGATACAGACGCGGTGAGGGAAAGATGCCCGATGCAGCCAGCACCTGGGGGACGACGGCCCCGTTGGACTGTGGTTTCCTCCCTTTCAACTCTGCTCAGATCCCCACCTGACTCCACCTGACCGGTCACGTCTTCACTAAATACCTGCGTCTGACAACAGTGGTGCAAAGCACATTGCTCTGAAGGTCAAAACCCTTCCAGCAGCCGGCAAGGACTTTGAGGAAATGAACAAACCAGCACTCTCCGACCGGGAAAGACTCGCTTTAGTCTACATCCCAGTCGGGGTAGGGTTGGGATTCTTACCAGGTGACAGAATGCAACAGGAAACAGGACCAAGAGGACAAGTGATGGAATTCAAACACGCTTATAGAAGGCAAGTTCTTGGCCACTGACTGAGGACCAGGAATGGCTTCTAAGTAACATACTGCTTATATGCGAGACAGAAAATAACATTGATGCATAAACAGGCATTTGGGTTTGTAGATAGCATTTCGTTTCTAGCCTACAAGCTTGTTTTTCTGTCTTGCTCCTCTCAGCACTTCAGGTGACAGAGTAAGTTCCTCTTTAAAATGTTTTTATGCAGCAAGATAGCTCGTGGGAATAGACCCTAAGGCAGTGATTTTCAACCTTTTTTTTCTCATGGCACAAACACACACTAATTACTAAGGTCAGTGCCCCTGACTAAATACAACCATTTTCATCTCATGGCACAAATAAATTAGTTACTAAGGGAGAAGAGGTCAGGGCCCCTTTTTCTTTAGTAATTAGTTTATGAGTGCGTGAGAAACAAAGGTTGAAAATCACTGCCCTAAGGAAATAAACCTAACTGGAGAAGTGTCTCAGGCAGGAAGATGTTCCCTGCAGCATTACATATCCCTGGAATTAACCAAATGGCCACGATGCAAGTGCCGAAAGGACTTCGGCACAGGGCACAGACTCGCTCTAGAAAGAGACCCTGAAGTCACACCCTGCTGCACCACAACCCTCTGCTCAGGTCTGAACGTTTTGTTCCATGAGCAAGTTGGCTCTTTGGATGTTTCAAGACCTGACCCCCATTGGGAAGAAATGAAAAGAGGAGATCCGTTTGAAACTCAGGGTTAAGGCAACCTTGAGACACCCACCCGTTTTCTGATCCGCAAAGCTCTGGGGCAGAGGAGTGAGGGGCGCGCTGTCACTAAGGCATTTGGGAAGTTACGAATTTATCAACAGCAGCCCTTTGTCCGGGTACAGCCTGGTTTTAGCCCCTTCGTCTTCCAGGAGATGGGACGGTGCTGCAGCCCACGGTCACAAGGCATTACTTCCAGGGCGGCACCTCTGGGGACACGTTCTTGCTGAAGAAAATTCCGGAGAGTGTCCACTGTGGAGCGGGCGGTCCTGCCTGCAGAGGCCGACGGTGCTTGTACAGACGGGCACCCCTCTCTCCAGCGCGCCTCTGCCCGGGGAGTGGGGGGACCGCGCATTTCCACATTGGTTCCAAGGACCCCCTGGTTCTTTTCCGGCCAAGTGCTCTCTTCCTCACATGGTAGAACGACTCACAGAAGCTACTTCTAAACGTGGGTACTCAAGAGTGAATGCAGCAGAGGACGCCGTGACCCACAGGTCCCACAGCTCCCCAGTGACTCCAGTGGGAGCTGTGGTGTTTGGTTCTCTCTGGTGCAGCCCCAACACCTGGCAGACGCCTCACCTCCCAGAACACAATTCCATTCATGAGTTCCACAACCAGTGTCCCCCTCCCCGGACTCCCAGGCATCAGCGATGCTATGACACCGCTCCCCGGGGAACACATCCTCCTGTGGTGACCCAGACGCGTTTGCTGGTGTGCGTCCTCTCAGCGAGTTGCCACGACAGACGGAAAAGCGCAGTCAGATCAGCCAGCGGCAGGCACGCACACGAATATTCAGAGCCACGTGGGAACAGGAGCGGCGTGACTCCCCCTGGCTGAAGGTACCGGTGCTAAGAGAGAATGACCGCTCTCCCTGCCCATGTGATGGCGATGCCTACGCCGCTGTTTTCTGTCGGGGTGTTTGTTTGTTGGTTTGTTTGTGTTTTGATCCTCCTTTAGATGATTTTTAAAATGTTCATAAATCATCTCATTTAGGTAGAATTTTTTTTTCCTGCCTGTTCTTTTCCTTAGCTCTGTATAATTTATCTTGAAATCAGCCTTACCGAAGCACATGTTAAAGCCTCTGAATGGGATGTGGTTCCAAAAAAAAAAAGGTGCCCATCAGTCAAAGAGCGCTATCAAAGCCATCCTGTCTACCTCGGGGTCTGAAAAACACAAGGCAAGCTATTTGTTCACAATCCATCATTATTCGTGCCTGCTAGCAGGAGGCCAAGATAAACAGGGTGCAGCAGGTAGCTCAGGTTTCTGTTGTAAATTACTTGATCAGACGCCCCGGGTTTCCAGAGGAACACTGCACTGGACGGCATTCTTTCTCTGGGACCCCACATCTTGCTTACAATGATACCCCAGACTCTTAACTTCCAAGCAGCATTGGAGGATCGCTTTCTACCACAAAAAACAAATGTGAATCTATCTGCAGCAAAGATAATACCTGTCCCCATAAGTTTGTTCTGAGAAATTCGAGGGAGAAATGATAGCCTTCGATGTGTCACAGCTGAGGACTCTTTGAAGAATATTCAGGCGGGAGAAAACCGAACACCTAGCAATGTACCTATGGGCTGCGGGAATGCCCGTGTTATCTCGTCGAATGAAAAGAAGCAATCTGACAAAATTTAATGCCTTCTGATCATAAGATCCAGCCATATGTTCCTTGGTATTTATCCAGGGAGGCAGAAAACTGATGTCCACGCTAAAACCTGCACCTAGACATTTATAGGAGCTCTCCTCATAATCGCCAAAAATTAGAAGCAACCAATATACCCTTCGGTAGGTGAACGGATAAAACAAAAACAAACAAACCAAAAAAACCTGTGGTATATCCAGACAACGGACTGTTTTTCGGCACTAAAAAGAAATGAGCTATCAAGCCATGAAAAGACAAGTAGTGAACAACCCTAAATGCATGTTACTAAGTGTGAGAAGCCAATACGAAAAGGCTGCATGCTGTATGACAGGGGGAGTCCACCTTTTCACACCTACCGCCCACTTCTGTATCTCTGTTAGGAGTAAACTTTTCTAACCGCCCGCCGGTTCCACAGTCACAGTGATTTATAAAATAGGGAAGTAACTTTATAAAATTTATAAAGCAGAGTGACAGCATGTTAAAGCATGTAATAATAATTACTTACCAAGTACTTTATGTCGGATTTTCACTAAGTTTGGCAGAATAAATCTTTATAAAACAACTTACTATAGTTAAATCTCTCTTTTTATTTATACTTTGGTTGCTCCACTACTGCCCACCATGAAAGCTGGAATGCCCACTAGTGGGTGGTAGGGACCAGGTGGACGGCCACTGTTGTAGGACATTTTGGTAAAGGGAAAACTATCGAGACAGTAGACAAATCAACGGGGGACAAGGGTTACCTCTCAGGGACAGACGGACAGGCAGAGCACAGGGGGCTTTGCAGGGCAGTAAGTGGAGTGGGTGCGTGCCATCAGACACCTGTCCACACACACAGCATGCACACACAAGGGGAACACCAAGGACTGCAGGTGGGACGGCATGACGTGGCGGGTCCACCCGTTGTGGCAGATGCACTATCTCGTAGGGGATGTCGAGAGCGGGGGAGGCTTTGCATGATGGGGGGGGGGGGCAGAAGGGGGGATGGGCAATGGGCACTCCTGCACTTCCCACTCAGTTTTGTCGTGAACTTAAAACGACTCTGAAATGTAGTCTCTAAACAATGCCAAGCAGAGTCATGTGAATATATTAATTTTGCTTTTGTAAAAAGACAAAGAAGTGGTGGCGCAGTGGGATAAAGCGTCGACCTGGAACACTGAGGTCGCCGGTTCGAAACCTTGGGCTTGCCTGGTCAAGGCACATATGGGAGTTGATGCTTCCTGCTCCTCCCCCTTCTCTCTCTCTCTGTCTCTCTCTCTCACTCCTCTCTCTCAAAAAAAAAAAAAAAAAAAAAAAAGACAAAGAAAACACTGTTCTCTCTCTCTCTCTTCCCGCCCCCCAATAACAACCAAGGCTTTTACCTGCCAATAAAATGGAATGCGCACGCTCACAAAGAACTGCGTAGGAATGAGGAGGAAGACACGCAATGAGCCGGGCGGGCAGCCCTGCTGGTCACCCAAGAGAACGGAAGGAAGGTGGGGAAGAGAAGTCATTAGATTTCACTTTATCCGTTCCTTCATTGTAGTCCTTCCTTGATTACAGAAAGCATCCATCCTGGCTAAAATTTAATAAATAAATAAATAAATAAATAAGGATGCTTTTAAGAATTTTTTATTTTTAAGGGAAAACATGCCTCCAAAGTTAAATTTAAACAGTGGGACACTGCCACGGATGTGAGATGCAGGAGATCCGCCTCGAAGTAATGTGATTTTTCTCCATCCTTTTTGGGGGAAGGGGGAAAGGCAGGAATGAAACAGTGTTGGCCAAAAAAAAAAAAATAAAAAAAATACCAACTCACCATCAAGGACCCTTCAGGTCCTTAACACAGATGCCTCCGTCACGGAAGGGCTTATGACAGATTTGGTAAACGCACCCTTCATGGGGAGAAAAGCGGTGGCAGAAATACCCAAACTCTCCTCAAGGAAATGTGGGGTTGGCTTCCTGGGCACAGGGGAAGCCCACAGGGCAAGGCTTAGCCCCTCCTCCCCCTACCCCCATCCCCAGGGTGATCTGAGAGCCCAAAGGGGTGAAGGGAGTAGGAAGTGTGGAACTGGGAGGCACGAGGTGGGGTCCTGGTGGTCTGCACCTGCTTGAGTCTAACATTTACACCCTTTGACGTCTTAATGGAAACACAGTAGCAAATCCTGTCCAGACCGTATCACAGGCTCACACAGTCCTTCTTCACGCATATATCAGTGCAAAATGACTCGTGAGAACGAAGTCTCGCTTTCCTTGATGGGCGGCCAGTGTTTTCACACAGCGGACTCACGTCCTTGTGCTTCTGAAAACAATTCTTACATGAGCGCCAAGACCACAGTGATTCTCGACACAGTCTCTGACTTGGTCCCAGCAGACACGTGTCTGGAGGACAGCCAGGTGGGCAGCTGAGGAATCAGTGTATCCTCCAAGTGATTGAGAAATGCACACAACCAAAATTATACACCTAATTGTAACGAGTATCTCTTAAAAGCAAAATGAGATAAAACTGATTTTTTTAAATCGCCAAGATGCCCTGTCTGGGAAGCTCAGTGGGTTAGAGCGTCATCCTGATGCTCCAACATTGCGGGGTCAATCCCCCATGAGGGCACATTGGAGAATCAACCAATCTCGGCACAAGTGAGTAGAACAACAAATTGATGTTTCTTTCTCTCTCTCCCTCTCCCTGCCCCTTTTTTTTTCTCTCTAAAATCAGTCAATAAATACATTTTTAAAAATCTCCAAGACAGAAACCAGCTTTGAGAATGCGGTAATCTATGCACATTCTTCTAAGCGTTCCCTCTTCAAGCAAAAAAACACAGCACATTCTCAACGGTCAATTTAATTTTGTCCACAGGCTGAAATCTTTTTTAAACGGCACTATTTTCAAACTTGGAATACGGACACACCCTGTAGCTCTCTGGGACACGCAGCAGCAGGCTTGCTTAAACCTGATATGAAATAACCTGCAGGACCCCTGTCCGCGTGAAAATGGCCAAAGACCCAGTCAGGAACGGGCATGTGTTTGCAGGAATGGCTGGCATCTCAGGGTGTGCCCCGAGGGAACTCATGCCCTAACTGGGGGCCGGTGGAGACCAAAGACAATCCCCCACACCCCACTATACTGTCTTCATTTTTAACACATGCATTATTTTTTCAGGTATTTCTATAAAAATGTTGGTGTCTGAACTTTTTCTACTTAAGCAGTTACCCAATCTGTAATTGCTACTAGGAAAAAGAAATGCATGTATCAACAATTCAGTAAGAAAAGCTGTTACAACGTTAGAGGCAGAAAGGACAACACCAAAAAGCAGAGTGTTTGATCGCAGTGCAAGCACGCTGTGGGACACGACCGTGTCAGATACGTGTCATTAGACATTTCATCCAAACCCACAGAATGCACAGCGCCAAGACTGAGCGGTAAGGCACGCTACTGACGGTGGGTGACAATGACATGTCCATGTGGGTTCATCTACTCTGACAAGCGCACCGCTCTGGTGGAGGTGTGGTTGTGGGGGAGGCTGTGGGTGTGGGCAGACAGGGGTTCTATGGAAATCTCTCTCCCTTCCCCTCAGTTCTGTGTGAATCCAAAACAGCTCTAAAAACTCAAGTCTGAATAGGAAAAAAAAAAATCAATAATAAAAGCTGTTCAATGGCAGAGGCAGATATGATGATAATGAAAGCATCCTCCAAGGAGAGCCAGAGGCTGGCCAGATCCTGTCTCAAGACCACAGAGTTACGAGGAAGTTGGGGTGCCAGACACCCCACCTGCCTCTGTCAGGCAGAACTGGGAGACAGGGAGGCTGCTTCGTGGAGGCGGGCGCAGGGGTCCGGGGACAACCTGCAGGAGGCGTCCTTCTCCTCTTAAGGCGTCTGACACCCTCTGCCTGGAACCCTTGGCGGCTAGGATCCCACTGAGTCCATTAAAGGAAACGCCCCGCCCTACAGAGACACAGAAACCCCCTCTGTCCGCACGCTGCACTTGGCTGTCGCCCCTCCAGCAACGGAGTGCAGGGCATGGCCGCCCGGCCAGAGCCGTGAAAAGGACTGCAAGAGGTGCTGTCACCCGGGGAGGCAGGACTGCAAGAGGTGCTGTCACCCGGGGAGTCAGGAGCCCTTGTGGTGCTGAGAAATCAGCCACAGAATATTTTTACCTCTCCTGTCACTCTCTTTTAAAGGAAAGTGAGTCCTGCTGAGGCGACCCAGGGGGAGAATTTGTGTTTGGCTTTACACTGGGTGTAGTGAGGAATCCTCCAGAAGGGAACAGCAGAGGCAACCCTGTCCCTAACAGCCACCAGGGGCCACAGCCTGCTGCGGGGAGGGACAGGGTGAAGAGCTGGCCTGGCCCCCGCCCATCCAGCCGCCGGGGCGCACAGCATCTATATCAGGTGCAATGCGGGACAGACAGGGAGGGACAGGAAAAGCCAGGGACAGGGAGCAGAAGGGGACAGGAAGCTGAGGATCAGCAGCTCCTGGTCGATTTGCATTTCTGGATCCCGGGCTCAACCTGAGAGCGTTTCCCTGGCAGTCACCAAAAGCCCCCTTCGGGACGCATTATCGTCAGACTGCATACAGTCAGTCCTCCGTCCTTCCAAATAAATTCTTTAGGGTGACCCTAAGACCCCCCGTCACCTCCCTGGTGCTCACTCCATGGCGTCCATGGGAGTCCTCGTTTGCAGGGACAAGCCTGGCTGTTTTTCCCAGGGTGAGTACTAGGATCGCGTTACGGGCAACGAAAGCGCCCACAGATGTGGTGACGGGAGTGGAAGGCAGTCTCCCCAGGGGGGTGTTGAGGTGATGAGACAGTAACCACCCAAGAGAAGACTTCAGGAGAAATTTCATTCTCACGCTCAGGGAACCAAGAAACTGAGTTAGAAATCATCCCTTCTTTTTTTATCTTCTTTCCTGATTCAATAATAACATAATGATAATAATAACAACAATAATAAAAGCAATAATGAGACTGGCATGGCAGCGCGATGTGTCCCACTGACTATAAAGCAGGAGTGACGACCGAGGACAGCCACACAGCTGCCAGCAGTGGATTTCCCGATGCCAAGCCTCCACGTCCTGGGAAAGAGCACCCGGACTCCAACACCCTTGCAGCCCCGCAAGCGCCGGCGGCAATTAATTACACGGGACGTCTTAGGAAACGGGCCAGCTGGGTTCATGGGCTCCGTCTGAGGTGCCACCTATCTGGGCATACCTGCCAACAGAAGGAGGAGGCACACCCATCTAGAATTGTAGCTGTGACCCCTGAGCCTCCAATGTTCTTTTGATAAAATCCATCTGTGGCACCTAAATGTCCCCGTTGTGGGACATACTTCTTTTCTACGACCTATTGGATGGAGCACTTAGCGGTGGGAACCATTTTCTGGCATTTTGACTATGTTTCTCCTTTCCAAACAAACCATTTAAGAAAGAAAGCCAGCTCGGACTGAGGAAGGACCGTTTGGACGGCTCCCCAGGAGCTCGCCCTTCAGCGGGCTGGCTGCATAGACCCTGTTTTGGATTTTCAGTTCTGACCAGCCGCAGGGACGAGATCTACCCTCACGGCCCATCCAGCAAGTCACGCGGCCACCAGGGCCGGAGGCGACACGGGTTCCACTCCACGCCGAGCTCGCTCTCCTCCCGGCTACACGTTCCCTTGCTCCCGTCTTCACAGATCGAGTAAGATTTTCCCACACAGAATGACCTCACATTTTGCTTTTCTTTATGAAAATCAAAATCAAGCCTGCGTGTGCGCATGCACACACACACACATACACACACGCACGTACACACACACGTGCACACATACACACATGCACGCGCATACACACGCGCACACACACACGCAGGCGCACACACATACACACATGCACGCATGCATACATACACACATGCACACACACGTGCACACACACATACACGCACACGCACGCACACACACACAGAGTGCTTCTGTTCTTGCACTCCAAAGGCAAGCTCAACCTTCTCCCAACTTCTGTGAGTGACACGTTCTGACTCATCAAGGGAAACCGTCACGTCAAGATGAAAACCGCTTCTCCAAGCTGCCGCTCCGTGCTGGCGGAGGCCGAGTCCAAAGGCAGAGAACCGCCTGTGGGTCATCAGGGAAACTTCAGCGCTTCCAAGGGCCATGCGGCAAGGAGATAAATTCAAAGATGCTCCCCTCCAGTTAAACACACTTGAGAAACACGCAGTGTGTGTGTGGGGGGGCTCAGTTTCTCCTTGCTGGGGACGCACAGGGCCAGCACTGAAGAAAGGTGACATCACCCACCACTTGGTGACTTACAGCACAGAGCACAATGGACTATCTTTTACCCAATAAAAGAGCCCCATCGTCCTAGTGACAGGCCCCAGAGCAATTAAATTAAAAGCCTATCTGATGTCTTTCGAGGATCTCACAAAGGGTAAACAAGATGGAGGACTGGCAAATTTCAACGTGGGTGAAACACCATGAAGTTTATTGAATTCAGTGATTCCCCTGGGTTACACATTTGGCATGTTTAAAAAGAGAACTGTGACACAGGGTCATGGGATCTGCTTGCTGATCCCATTCAAATCTGAAGAAGTCACTGTAAAACAATAAAGATATTTGGTTGATGGATGGATCCTCATTTTAGAGAAAAATCCATATGAAGCTAATCGCTGACCCCTTTTTGTATGGGTATAAAGAATGAAGATGGAAACTTCAATCGTCATCTCAATTGCTTGGAAACTATCAAAACAATATACATAAAACACACACACACACACACACACACACACACACACCTCAGTCACTGTTACAGCTCCAGGATTAAAAGCCAACAGCAAAGATACTCCACTTGGTTCCGTGAGGCACTTAAATAAATACATCAGTGGGAGATAAAAATCCAATATTCACTGTCTGTTGCGGAAGGCCAAAGGCCCCAAACAAGCTGGCTTTCTCTCTGAAGAGATTATGGCATTTTCGCTCCAATAACTAGAGTATTCCCATAGCCGACAAAGCAAAACCCTCCCAGCACACGGCGACAAAGATGTTGTCATGCCCAGATTTGTTTCCCAAGAGCGTGAATTCTGAGATGTGTTATTGTCTTTCGTTACCAAATACTAACAGACCAATAGCTCTGTCACCATATCCCTGCCTGGAAGAGCCCCTGATAGATTATACCAGCGGTCAGCAAGCTCATTAGTCAACACAACCAAATATCAACAGTACAACGATTGAAATTTCTTTTGAGAGCCAAATTTTTTAAACTTAAACTATATAGGTAGGTACATTGTTATTAACTTAATTAGGGTACGTGGTATTTTGTGGAAGAGCCACAATCAAGGGGCCAAAGAGCCGCATGTGGCTCGCGAGCCGCGGTCTGCTTACCACTGGACTATACCGATCTAATTCTGCTCAAATCTCTGTGCAGGCAGGTTTATCTAGAATCCAGCCTATGGGAGCAGCCACAGGGGAGATCCCCATTTCTTGTGAAGAATCAAGCACTTCATTAATTTCCTCCTTAAAATCTGAGATCATATACAGGCATTGGAATGTCACAGCCATTAATGCTATGAACCAGAAGTCTGCAAATCCCAGCCTGTGGGCAAAATCTAGCCCACTTCCTGGCTTTACCAGTAAAGTTTTATTGGAACACTCGGCCATACTCGTTTGTTTACATATTTTCAATGGGCGTTTTCCTGCTTCGACAGCAGACAGATGGGTTTCCAGGGCAGAGGTGTATGACCTGAAAAGTCAAATACATTTATTATGTATCTGCTCTAAGATGAAGCTCACAATCCCTGTTACATAATATTCTTTCCATCTACCATGAAATAAGTAGTGAGGGCAGTGGTCTAAGAAGTCAATCCCCAAGTGTGACACTCATACACTTTCCAGAATGAGCGATGTGATCTGTTCCCGGGAAAAAAGAAAAATTACTTTCAGGCCTTCCAACAGTTGTTATTGGTGCGTGCAGATAAAAGTTAAAAACAAACAAGGCCAAAACACAGACGTGTCATTCCTCAGGGAAAGTGGAATTGTAGGCCCTGGCCGGGTAGCTCGGTTGGTTAGAGTGCTGTCCAGACCCCTGGAGGTGGCGGTTCGACCCCCAGTCAGGGCACAGACAAGAATCAACCAACGACAGCATGAATAAGTGGACTGAGTTGATGTTTGTTTCTTTCCTCCCCTCTTTCTCAATCTAAAAACCAATAAATAAAAATTTTGAAAAAAGAAAGCAAGCTGAGTTGTTCTCTGATATTGCTGGAGCCGATTCCTAATGGTCCCCTGCCCCCACCCCCCACCCCCCACCTTCTCAGGAGCGGTTTTCTCTGAGAGATTCCCGAAGGACTTAGTTGGGTGTTGACCACTCTGTCTCCTTTCTCGCGTGACAAGTGGTGCAGGTCAGAGATGCACGGAGCTTCTGGGAGCACTAAGGTGCTAAGTCCTGCAAAACTCTTGAACCGGGATCAGCATGCGCGCAGCCAGCTCAGTCAAGACCTGAGAAAGGGGCTCGCGGTGACTTTCTATGAGAAGAGACCAGACCCCCAAACCTGCCGGCACCGTGTGGACGGACAGGGCCCGAGAGAGACGCCAGGCTTGCCATGCGTGTGTCCAGATGAAATCAGCACACGTTTTAACTGAAACACCTCGTAAGTCAATACATCTCCTGACAGGAAGGGAAGCAGAGTGTGGGATACGGGAAAAAAAAAAAAAAAAATCGAGTAAACTGAGTCCAACGAGACAAGACCTAGAGAAACGCTAAGGGGAGCATGTTGGAAGTTCCGACTCACAGAGACTATGACGAGTGGAGCCGCCCGGAGTCGCCACAAGGCCATCTGATGGCCCTTCCATCTCCGTGTGAAGTGACCGTCTCAGAGGCCGGTACCTCCTAACTCGGTGGCAGGAGGACGAGGACAGCAAGAGAGAAACACGGGCAGCGCCTGGCCCGTGGCAGGGAGGGGCCACCTCCAGTTCACCAGCCCCAGTGCCTCCTGGGGGCAGGGAGGGACTGAGCAAACTCAGAGCGCTGTGCTGTGTCTGACAGCCCAGCCCAGGTCGTGTTCAGACGACCCTGCCCACGGAACCCGTGCAGAGACAGGCCACAGACAATTTCGGAAGGTGCCCGTACCTCCGGATGCTCGCACATGCCCACGTGTACAAGGGCGCCTGGTAGATGCCCTCGATGCCCAAGGCCCATTTTTCTGCAGTGGCGCTTTTTTAAGTCATTTCGGACGAACTGAACAAACCCTTCTCCCTGCAGGACAGGTGGGCAAGAGGCGACGGGCCAGGAAGCTGAATCCAAGTGAGCCTGTGGTCAAGGGAACCCCATCCTGACCCCCGTCCCTGACCCCATCCCGGCCCCGCCCCCAGCCCCGCCCCCGAGCCATCCTTCCTCCTTTGGAGTTTCCTTAAACTGCGTTATGCCCAGGGATGAATAACTTTTAAAATATTGATTCTGCTCAGGATCTCAATGTAGAGATTATGCATGCTTGTCAAGAGATAAAGAAGAGGGAAGTCAACAGGAGATCTCTGTATTTTACACGGCGTGTGGATGTTCCTTTGGCTTCCACGGGGGCGTATTTACATTCCACGGTGGATGCGGAGACATCTCCAAGCTTGTACGCGCCCCACCTCCAGCTGACTTCACCCCAGCGATGTTTTCACATGTCTCTTCAAGCGCTAAGAAAGCAGGCACTCCTGTGGGAAGAACAAGCTGGTAACAAAGAGCCCCACAGGTGGGGCAAAGGCACAAAAGGAACGTGCTTCCTTGGGAAGCCATAAAGGCTCTATGCTGTGGGCACCGGCTCCTTCGGGCACTGCCCGGGTCCATTTACGTGACGTGACCTGGAGGGGATCGTGAGGACACCCACGTGGTGTGCGGCTTTCATCTGCTCGCCCTCTTCTTAGGAGGGGTGTCTACAATGTCAAACCAAATTCATGCAAATTGCCGGCAACAGCAGAGCCCAAACATAGGATTCCTGGGGCTGAGACCCAGAGCCCACACCTGACAGCTGGAGACAGACTCACAGATGGCTCCAATGGCGAAAACGGTCATTAAGGCCCAGGGACCAGAAGGGAAAGGGCCAGTAGCTTACCACTCCGCAGGTGAGGACGGTGCCTCCTTACCGTTTTCATGGTGTGAATGAGTCACACGTCTTATTTTAAGGGACTCGAACATCTCACCCAGCAGTTTCATGTGACACAATATTTACTCCGCAGGGAAGGGGGGGGAAGTACCATTAAAAGGAATTTCTTCATTTTCCTAGTTGGAGGCAGTGATCAGAATCAATCGTCCAGAAACTTCCCCTCTACTGAAACTTCAGGGCGTTAACGCTCACGGCCCAGGACAGCCTCATGAAAGGGTAATTCCACATTTGCTCCTGCTGGTCAGAGGGAGCGAGGGACCCTCAATGAGCAGGGAGATCTGAAGCACAAGATGGCCCAGGAGGGGACAGGCTGGACCGCAGCCAGAAGCAGCCATTCAGGGCCGGTCCCTTGCAGGCCCTGCAGCCCTCACTTGCTGCTCCGCTGCCCACCACCAGGTGAACACTGCCCATATTTAACAAATTCTGAAACTGGCGTTTGGAGTTCATGATGAGAATACACAGCAGATGAATTAAGATTTGCTTGAGTCTCTGGCCAGTTGGCTCAGCAGTAGAGTGTTGGCCCTGCGTGTGGAAGTCCTGGGTTCGATTCCTGGTCAGGGCACACAGGAGAAGCGATCGTGTGCTTCTCCCCGCCCCCCATCACTCTCTCTTTCTTCCCCTCCTGCAGCCATGCTCAAATGGTTAAGCAAGTTGGTGCCAGGTACTGAGGATGGCTCCATGGCCTTGTCTTAGGCACTAAAATAGCTCAGTTGCCGAGCAATGGAGCAGCGGCCCCAGAAGGGCAGAGCATCACTCAGTAGGGGGCTTGCTGGGTGGATCCAGTTTGGGCACATGCAAGAATCTGTCTCTGCCTCCTTTCTTCTCACTTAATTAAAAAAAATTTTTAAAAGATTTGCTTGAAACTTTATGTTGAGTAACTGATTTCTCTCATAAAGCTATTTCATCATTTTGGGTGACACTATGTCCACATTTCTTTTTTTGGCATGGGGGAGAGAGACAGAGAGAGGGACAGAAAGGGACAGAGAGACAGGAAAGGAGAGAGATGGGAAGCATCAATTCTTCGTTGCAGATGCTTAGTTTAGTTGTTCAGTGATTGCTTTCTCATATGTGCCTTGACCAGGGAGCTGGCTACAGTTGAGCCAGTGACCCCTTGCTCAAGCCAACAACCTTGGAATTTAGCCAGCGACCTTTGGGCTCAACCCAGCAACCATGGGGTCATGTCTATGATCTGACACTCAAGTTGGCGACCCTGCGCTCAAGCTGGTGACCCTTTGCACAAGCCGGCGACCTTCAGTTTCAAACCTGGGTCCTCTGCAACCCAGGCCGACACGCTATCCATTCTGCCACTGCCTGGTCAGGCTTATGTCCACATTTATAACTCAAATATTTTTCTTAAAAAAAAACAACAACAACAATCACTCTGATTTTCAAGTTTCTTCCTTGAAATAACCAAACAGCAAACACTAATGAGAAAAGGCATCATCTACCCACCCGCGCTGCCTCCCTCACTTGAATGAAAGCCACGTTCTGGGCAATCAAGAATCCTCCCTCTTCCAGCCGAGAAGGGTAGGGACCATTCAGTGGGCTCTTTCCCAGAGCGGGGAGAGAAGCCACCACGGAGCCGACACCAGGAACAGGCAGAGATCGGAGACAGGAGTGAACCCGGACCACCTGTACCACCTTCTGACCACATCAACTGTAACCCATGGGCACTGAGTTTTGTAAATAAAATAAAATAAAAATTTAAAAACAAGAAAGAATACTAAGCAATATTTAAAAACACAATGTCTTCTTTTCTTTGAATCCTGGCAGAAATCAAAATTGTGTAAGAAATGTGTTAAAATACGTTTCTGATGACTACAGTCCCATGAGTTAAAGGTAAGTGGCTGTGCCCGGTAGGAGCCCGGCGGTACACAGAATAGGGGTCAGACTGCACCCAGGGTGTGCCAAAACACAAATTAGGCAAACTGGCATCGGGCAGGTCTGCAATCCTACCATGCAGGGGCATTAATGTAATGGATTCTCTATGGATTCCATAATCCTTAGGGGCGGGGGGAGAAATGTTTATGGAAAAAATGTAGAACTGAAAATCTGTGTATGACCTGAAAGGTCACCAAACATTAACTAGAGATTTTTTTTTTAAATCTGTACTCCTCCCATTTGGAACTTGGCATTTAAAAACAAAATGCTTGCTTGGCAACGTCGGGGTGAGCTCGCTACGCCAGCATCCCTGACCCACACGACTTGCAGGTACACTGCAAGTCAGGTGGGGAGAGCACCGCGGGGGTCGGACAGTTCGTAGACCACGACTTCACAGGTCACTGCCCCTGGCGGCAGCAGAAGAGGAAATTCTGTGGCGTATATGCAATATACACATTGAGACGGGTTATTTTACAGTTGCTGTTCGGCAAAGAAAACGGGCGGTGACAGTGCCGAGGTTCCGTGGGAGAAGCGTGAGGTACGGTCTGAACGTGGCGTGATGACGGCACCCTGCTGTTCCCGTGGCCGTTTCCACTGCAAAGTATGACTGACCCAGGGAGGAGCGGAGGAACCACCTAATGAAGGTGACAAGTGGCTGACGTTATAGGAGGCACTGGTCAAGGAGCCCACAGGTCCCCCGCCCCCCGCTTTCGGAGAGCTCGCCGTCGGCCGGGGGACATTCTGGTCAGCATCCATCCCAGGGGACAGCCGAGCTGACCTCACCGGAGTCTAGAGGTGAGCAGCCCACTGTGGACACGGGGGCCTGCTGTAGCCTGGGGGGGCAGGCGAGAAGTAGAAGAGGATCTCGCCTGGCTCATGTCACCCCGCCACGAGGACCAGGATGTCTTGAGTGGCGGATGGGAACCTGGAGCAGCGCTGAGAGCATCACGCGCACTCTGGAGCGCACCTCAAGGCCCTCAGTGGGACGGCCCCGAGCGAGGGGTGCTGCAGCGCGACACCCAGCAGAGCCGGGTCTGCATCTCAGCTCTGCTTACTCCCCGGCGGGGTGGCCTCAGCCCTTGGCGAAACTACTTAACGCTTCTGTTCTTCATCCACGAAGAGCAGACCCGTATTTTTACGTCATGGTTGTCTTGTGAGGACGAAAGGAGATGCTGCCGTGGACCAGCGGCTGGGCATGCTGTCCACGGACGATGAAGCGGACCCCACGAGGTCCAACAGGGTTGGTGGCAGGGAAGGAATGGCAGAGGGAGGGTTCCGTTTCTCCTTCTCCTTCTCCCCACTGCCCGTGTCTGTGACATCGAAGCTGAGAATGGAGGGCCGACCAGGAAACCCCTGTGCCCGAGAGCCCAGGCCCTCAGACCTTGTTTATGTGCAGCAGGGCAGACGAGGACCATCAACAGTGCTGACGCCAGCAAAGTGGATTAGCGGTGTAGGGATGGAATTTTTGAAAGCAACTTTTACCCCTTCTTGACCTAATTCTGGTCCCAGGTACTATCCTTTGGCCGGGCCACAGCACCTGTTTTTGGAGGAGGGGACTTCAGCAGGTCTACGAGACAGGGGCCTTTCCAGTCTAGATGAAGAAAAGCCGCTGAGGACCCCGCCCTTTGGAAGAGGTATGCTCCCCACTAGATTAGACTTGGATCATGACAGTCAGAAGGGCCACCCCAAGGAGAGAAGGGGCAGGAACTGACGGAGGGGGAGGGGAGCCTGTGGTTGCAGCAGAGGCTGGCAGACGAGAGGGGTGAGGGTTGCGGGGAGCAGCCAGGGGCGCAGGCCGACTCCGCACCTCTCTGACCGTGTGATGCATTCAGGAAAACCTAGAGCTCCTCCTCTTCGCTTTAAACATGAAACCTCTCCTTTCCCTGTGAATTTGAGTCGCAACGATGCCAGACAGAAAAGCAGGGACTTTAACCCGCCTGTGCGATGCTCAGATTGTCCAAGCCCAGCTGAATTCCATGCCAACACACCAGCTCTAGTCACTCAGCACGAAAGAGAAACACTAGAGGTAGGGACAGTCTGGAGCACGGAGCAGCACTCCAGGAACACAGCCCCGGCTCCCAGCAGGAGGTCGGACACTCGGCTGGTGGCCAGGACAATGCAAGGACCAGGGGCAGGGGTTCTGCACACAGGGAGAGTCCTGTGTGCACCAAGTCACCCCGGGGAGTGACCATCGAGGCTTGAGCGGGATAGGACAGAGGGAGCGACGCAGAGGACTGCTCAGCCTTCTAGGCAAGAGATAAATCCAGCTGGGGCCACTCTGAGCAACAGGGTTTGCTCTCGAAAGAGGAAAAAAGAGCGTCCCCATGTCACTGGGCTCTCCCCCTGCAGTCTAAGGTCAACCTGAGCCACTTCTCCGTGGCAGGAGCTGGAGGGTGTCGCCTGCCCTCCCAGACACAGGCTCGTCCGGACACGTACAGGACAGGGTAGGACAATCCCTGCCAAGGCGAACTCTGGCTGCGTCCAGAGTCAGAAAGAAGGAAGCTCCAATGCGAAGTGTCCTCCTGGCAGCAGCCGGCTGGGGAGACGACCCTCTTTTCTGTCGCTCTGGTGTTGGGGTGTTCGCTAGGAAGTAGACGCAACGTCCGTTGAGCTGACTGATAAGCTGATTCATTTAAATGGATGACAGAGCGGGGGTGGGGGGCAAACACGTCATGAAATCATCCAGCCAGAATGTAGGCATGTTGGCACAAGAGACTGTCTCGGCCGGTCTGTCCCTATGACAGAACCGTGCGGACATCTAGTCCCACAACCGGGACAGCCGGCACCACAGAAGGCACCACACCTCTCTGCGGTGAGCATGCCCAAAGCTCACCGCCACCCCGACATTTACCGCCATGTGTAACTTCTTCACATCCGGAAACTCTACTGAAATAGAATCGTAGAAGGTATATCCTCTTGTGTCTGGCTTGTTCTGCATAAGGTCCGTGACGGCCTTTCCCGTTCTTCCACGGGTCAGCCATCAGTCCTCTGCCCTGCTGTGTAGTACTCCACTGCAATGAACCAGGGCTTTTTTTTTTTACCCAGTCTACCGTAGATAAGACATTTGGGTTATTTCCAGTTTGGAAAAGGTGAGACGGACAGAATCATTCTGAACATTCTTGTACAGCTGGAAACGGGGAGGCAGTCAGACAAGACTCCCACATGCACCCAACTGGGATCCACCCGGCACGCCCACCAGGGGGCGATGCTCTGCCCATCTGGGGCCTCACTCTGTTGCGACCAGAGCCATTCTAGCGCTTGAGGCAGAGGCCATGGAGCCATCCTCAGCACCCAGGCCAACTTTACTCCAATGGAGCCTTGGCTGCGGGAGGGGAAGAGAGAGACAGAGAGGAAGGAGAGGGGGAGGGGTGGAGAAGCAGATGGGTGCTTCTCTTGTGTGCCCTGGCCGGGAATCGAACCCGGGACTTCCACACGCCAGGCCGACGCTCTACCATTGAGCCAACCAGCCAGGGCCGAGGCTCCCTTTTTAAACGTGGAAATGGAGGCCTCAAAGCTCACGACGCCGCAGGTCCGGCCATTCCCCACACCCCACCGCACCCTCGCAGGTGGAAGAGCGAAAGCGAAGAGACAGGGGGATTATCTCAGTTATCCGTCCTGAGGGCACTGTGTTTCTATTCTGTGGGTGCCTGTGTTGTCAAGAATGCCCGTTTTTGGCCCTGGCCGGTTGGCTCAGCGGTGGAGTGTCGGCCTGGCGTGCGGGGGACCAGCGTTCGATTCCCGGCCAGGGCGCATAGGAGAAGCGCCCATTTGCTTCTCTACCCCCACCCTCCTTCCTCTCTGTCTCTCTCTTCCCCTCCCGCAGCCAGGACTCCATTGTAGCAAAGATGGCCCGGGAGCTGGAGGTGGCTCCTTGGCCTCTGCCCCAGGCCCTAGAGTGGCTCTGGTCGCAGCGGAGCGACGCCCCAGAGGGGCAGAGCATCACCCCCTGGTGGGCGTGCCGGGTGGATCCCAGTCGGGCGCATGCGGGAGTCTGTCTGTCTCTCCCTGTTTCCAGCTTCAGGAAAAAAAAAAAAAAGAATGCCCGTTTTTAAAAATAGCTTTATTTCTCCTTTTGCGAAACTTTGAAGAACCACCTAAGATGCGAATTCTTACCTAAATGATTCCTGAAACGAATCCGCTTTCTAACAACTTTAACTCTTTTCCTGAGGAAACAGATATAACGTTTCATCATAGACCCTAAACACATGCACATATTTTTAAAAAATAAGTAAATAAATAATAACGCACTGGGGGTGGGTGCGCAGGAAGCTGGCAGAGCCCCGTCTCGCCCGCCGGAGCCCAGCACAGGCTTGCCCTCGACAGCAGTGTACGCGGACCCATCAGCCACCCCCGTGCGGAACATCTCTCTGTATAGCCCAAGGTACAGCAACAAGTTTTCATCAACATTCACACTTGCAAAGCTGAAGGCCTGCAGTCCAATGACACAAAGTGACACCGTAGATAAATGGATTCTTACTTCTAAAAGGGGGAGGGGTGTTAGCAATGACAGTAACAGACTCAGGAAAACAGCGGTATGTCTAGCAGACAATGGAACAATGAAAAGTAGCCTTGGAAGACAGGGGTGAAAAAAAGCAGTCTTGGTGATACTAAGAAGTTCAATGAAACTCCCCCCGCCCCATAAAAGTGGGGTTTCCTGACCTGCCAATTATAGCTTTTCATTTTCCTCCTAGAATCATACACATCGGGTGGATCTCAAATAACATGGTTCCCGGAGCTGTTTTCCGGCCAGCTCACCCCGCCACCTGTGGCTCTGCTCTGTCCTGTGGCGCATGTATTTATCCTTCTCTGTCTTCAGCAGCAGGATGTCAGTATTTCCTGGGGGTCGGATGGACAGTGACCCGTTTAGAGACCCGGAAGGCGGGTTTTGACTGTATGGATTAGCAGTACAGCAAGACATGCAGGCAGCACCCCAGACTGCCGGGAGAATTACTGAGCCCATCAGAGCGAGCACACATCCCCAGAGAGAGGACACTGGAGGGAGCTGTGACGAGGATCCCGCCCACCTGACAGTAAGTGTCCCTGAGCCCGGCACCCCCACACACACACATCAGTTCCCTTCCAGGGGGAATGGCGAGTTCCCGGGTTCCAGCTGCTCATGTGTCACCTAAAATTGTCATGGAGGGGACCCTATCTCTCCAGCCGGCTCCCACCAGCTCCACCAGGCAGCCAGAGAAGTAAACGGGCTGAAAATTCGACCTGACAGACTGGGTGAGGGAGGGTAATAGAGAGACCGAGGTGGTAAGAGTCCGCATGCACAGGCTCAGGGCAGGACTTCTGCTCTGGGCATACGTGGACGCCTGAGGATTGCAGACTCGGTCCCAAAAGATGCTGAGAGGGAAGGGTGTCTTTCTTCTAGAATATCTAGACCCATCACCAGCACCCCCCTGGGGACAGATAAAGCATTCCAGACAAAGCTGGTCATAAAGAACAGATGCTATATAAGGCACAGAGCTAGGTTCACTTCCCCACAAAAACAAGGACTGAGCCAAGGCTGGGTGCCAGTCACAGGGCTGGTGCCAGGGGCAGGGACTCAGGGAGGGAGCGGCAGAGGTGTGTGCACCCACAGCTGTGTGTCTGAAGTGAGAGGGCTTGATCACGTGTCCTCCCGGTTCCTTCCCCAAAGCCTGTCACTGCCCTTGTGTCTGCCGTTATTCTGTCCTTTCTGGTGAAATATTCAAACTGAGGAAGGTGGCCCTTTGGCAAATGTCCATGCAGAATGAACTTCAAGCCCCAAGTCTGAGAAAATTTAAGGAGCCATGAGACCTGTGGCCAGCCGGCTACTCAGGCCCAGGCCCAGGCACCAGGGCCTGTCAGGAATCAGAGAGGCCCCTGGGCCAGCTGCGTGAGCTCAGGAGACCTACTCACTGATGGAGTTAGGGGAAGGGGCACAGGGGGCTGCAGCTCCTCCTGCATCCCAGATCTCTTCCCAAGTGAGCTGAGCTTCACCTGAAGCAGATGCAGCAAGTCTCCCCTGACCTGACACCTACAGGTGCTGCCCTGTGCTTGTGGGGGCGGGGTCTTGGTTAGGAGGGGCAGTGAGGCCTGCTCTGTGGTATTCCTTTCCTAAGTATCAGAGGACACTGGCTGAGGCTTCCGTCTCAGACCACTCACAGCTGCCTTCACTCTCCAATTACAGAGCTTGACCCCGGGTTGGACTCCACACGGAAACTTGCCCTTGACTCCTGGCCACAGCAACTCTAAGGGGAAGGAGCAGACGCGGCTAGATCTCAAAGCCCTGCAGGCTGGCACAGCAGACAACCACAGTGCAGGGTCCTCACCAACCCCTCCCTGGAGAAAACGCAGGGTTCCCCCGCCCTCCAGCTGCTCCAGAGGCGGCTGCAGGGTAGACTCAACAAGTTCTAGGGCTGCACAGCGCCGCCTGCAGCCCAGAGACCCCGAGGACTCACCACGGTGGAGCCCCGCGCGCAGGCAGCAGCCGCTGGCGGCTCCTTCCATCTCCTCCAGCTCAGGCTGGGGCTCCTGCGTCCGCGGGCGGGGGCTCCTCCACTCCCGCGGATCCCCCACCCCACGCACACAGCCCGCCGGCCCTGCGCCGCCCCCACCCCCGCCCCCGCGGGCACCGGGCTCCGCCCGCCACGGTGCCAGCCAGGCGCACAGGCGGCAGGCGCGCGCTCGGCTCCAGTGCCCTCCCCTCCAACCGCGGGCTCCGCGGAGTAGCTGGGACCTGGGGGCCGCTGCAAGGACTTCCCTCCAGCTCCCTCCCCCGTTCCGCCCCCGCCTCCTGGCCCAGGCTCCGAGATCTCGCCGAAGACAATTGCAGTAAATGAGGACATCGGAGGAGCACGAAGCCGGGTGGTTGTGGCTGGCTCCACCGCGCCGCGAGCGAGCAAGCGCGCGGGCGTCCCCGGAGCCCTCTAAGCCCCTGCCTCCTCGTGCGAGTAGCTGAGCCGAGTCGGAGGGACGCGGAGCTGCGGCGCAGGGGGCCGGCCGGGCCGGGCGGGCCGGGCCCGCGGCGGTGGAGGGTCGGGTGACAGGCGCGCAGCCGGCCAAGTCTTCGGAGCCGAGCCTTCCTCCGCGCGAGCCCGGCAAGCCTCCCCGCGGATGCCCTGCCCGGAGTGCTCCGTGCCACGCCAGGCTTGCCCGGGTCCGCGGCGAGACATGCCCGAGCCAGGAGCTGCACTGACCTCGACTTATCTGTAAGCAGCGGAAGGTAAGTGGAGCCCCGAGCAGCCTCCTCCCGCGCCCCTGTGTTCGCTGCACTTGGCTGCAGGCGGAGCACCATCGGGACGGGCGCCGACCCTGGCTCATGCTTGCCCCAAAATTGGTTTCTCTGAGGACTTGGTGGCTCCTTCGCAGTCGGAGCTGACCGGGCGGGGGCAAGCGGGGGGCAAGGGGCGAGGTTATGCAACTGCATCTGGTGTGGCCAGAAAATCGAGAGGCATTCTGCAACTTTGGCGACAGCCAGGGAGGAGCGAGGCTGCATGGCTGCGATGTAGGTTCTAGACAAACGCCACAGCCTCGTGAGCGCCCGACAGCCCCAGCCAGGCAGAGCTGGAGGGATCCGGGGGCGGTTGTGTTCCCTAATGTTTCCAGGTTTTTTAAGTATTTTCCAAAGTAAAGCGAACTGGCAAGTCAGGCTGATTAACTTCGGGGTGGGGGCGGAGATAAGTCCAAGCAGAGGGGTCCCTGGCGACAGAGGAGAGGCGTGAGAAGGAGCGAAGACAGATGCCCACGTGAAATGCCCGTCTCCTTCCATTCTGCCAGGGCTCGCTCTGGCTGGCACCTGCCCGGGGCTGCGGGCCGGGGGTGAGCGCCCACGAGGCTTTGGGGCACCTGGCATCCCGAGTCAGACCGGGACAGGCGTGGGAAACCAACCAACGCTGCAGCCCGAGCCAGCCGGTGGCGGGCGGCGGGCTTGCAGGCAGGCCGGCGAGGGCAGGAGGGAGGAGGGTGCCCGCGGGCTGGCCTGGCAGGGGCAGCAGCAGTGCCTGGGAGCCCAAAGTCAAGAGCCAGAGTCTGGTGTGCGTCTTGCTGGTTCATGCTCGGCGTCTTTATCTCTCCGATCAAGAGCCTGTCCCTGTGACCTCAGCATTCTACTACCCAAAAATTTGCCACAGGGAGATGGAGCTAGCAAGGTGGGGATGCCAGCAGAGGGGGAGGAGAGGCGCCTCTGGAGTAAATAGAAGAGAAAATGGGTGCCTCTGGCTCTTCTGTGGAGCAGGGATCAGGCGCCAGACCCCTCTGCTGCTGCAGGGCCGGGACTGGGGGCCCGGCGGGTTCAGGCCCCCACAGCCGGAAGCAGCAGGGAAGCAGTTTAATTTGACCTTGTCTGCTTTAGGAGCTTACATTCTGCGGAAGCATCCCGAGGTGAAGCGGCCAGCTTGGGAAGGAACTTTGGGCAGCCCTGCCTTGGCCAGCACCCGGGCCATCATGTCACAAGCCCTGAGCGCAGACTCACTGAGGGGTGAGGTCAGGGCGCTGGGCTGGCCGGTTTTCCCTTGGACATGGATTTGCTGGGAGGGGGTTACCTTTGCACTGGCCAGTGGGGGACTGTCAAGGTTACAGCGCTGGGAACCTGGCTGAAAAAAATACCACCCCAATCATCTGACCTGGGCCATTCCCAGGGAGTAGTCCCTACATGAACGGGCTTTAACCTTCTCCCTTCTGCGCTGCAGGCGGAGCAGAATGTAGCCATCCTTCTCACTGGGCAGAGGGGGAAGGTTCAGGGTTCCCCCCTCGTACCTCCTGCTGATGGTTACATTCATGTCCTCCGATTGAATATTACTTTTCAGAGAAAAGTTCATCTTTATCTTGGCTTTCTTCTTCTTCTTCTTCTTTTTGCAAGAATGATTAACCAATGCGTACAGGCAGCAGCCCGAAGGAGAAATGGAAGTTCTGCCATGTGCATGCCTCACCAGATATTAATAATTTACTATCCATGTTTACTACTTACATTAGATGGCACTGCTACTCATGATGGTTTTATTAGAGGCGCATTTGGAGGAAAAATGTCTAGCACAGTGATCACTAATTGCCCGGTTTTGCATAAATTATGTGAGCTTACAGAGAGTTGGAGCTTTTCTCCACTCCACTAAATCCATCATTTCCTTAAAAGATGGGATGACGATTCCATTTCATTTCTTTTGGTTAAAAGGACAAGACCTCTCCTTAAAGGCACGGTGCCCTTGAACAAGCCAAGTGTGCCTTTCAACTTAACTGTAGTTGCCACGACTCCATCTTTTATGACTGTGACTAAGACTTTGAGCTTGTACTTAAATCAGGCCCATTATCCCATTGAGAAGCACCATGGCTGGTTAAGAAACAGGCTAATAAGCAAAAGCTGGGAAGCTCCGTGTTCGCACAAAGAGCTTTTCAAAAGCCCCACGGAAGGCTGGACGCTCCCTTCCTCTACAGGCTGTCGGGGGCTTCTTCTCTCTGCTGCCACAACTGCTTCCCCCGTGGCAGGAGAGGGGATCTTTGTTTCTTTGTTTCTCCCTCCCTAGGAAGGGAAAATTAAGGAAATAAGTAAATATATGCAAGACGCATGCACAAAAAGGCGTCAGGCTACCAGGAAGACTACTTCCTGCTCGTGGGTGGGCAGGCAGCGGGGGGGGGGGGGGGGGGGGGGGGGGGGGGGGCAGGAGCCGTCAGAAAATGAACGCGATTCTCAGCACTGACAGTTGCTCACAGCGGAGAGTCTGGACAGATGTGTCCACTCGGCTAGATGTCTGTACTGTTTCGTCTGTTCTCACCCGTGGTTGTCTCATTGGGAGAAACAAACTTACTAAAGCCCTCTTTTATGAGAAGCAGATTCCAGGCTGCTTTACAGGGGGTGGGGGGTGGGGGG
This sequence comes from Saccopteryx bilineata, assembly GCF_036850765.1. Lineage (NCBI taxonomy): Eukaryota > Metazoa > Chordata > Mammalia > Chiroptera > Emballonuridae > Saccopteryx > Saccopteryx bilineata. The sequence continues at coordinate 110,187,433 of NC_089496.1, read as the reverse complement.
GGGAGCACAACAAAGCCAACCCAGTGATGCGAGAGAGGGACACTCCTGTGGACCGGCATCGATTCAGGGCGGCAGTGAAGGGGTCACTGGGCACATTTCCATCCAGCGCTCTGCAGCAGCCCCTCAGAGCACTGAGCAGGTGGGTGTCAGGGCAGCTGCTTGACCCAACAGTGGCCAGGCACCCGAGAAGCCTGGGGAGCCACAGGAAATGATGAACTGGTTGAGTCCAACCACAGCCCTCTGGAAACTGGGAGGTCACGAGGGGTCCCCAGACAGAGCCGGCATCGTCATCTCACACGGGTCCCGAGTGCGTTTGAAGGACCACGCCTCACGCCCACCACAGCTCCTCTGAGCCCTTCCTCCCTCCCACCCCCAACCCGAAGTCAGCTGCCAGCATTCACGGAGCGGAGATCCTTTTTAGTCTTCTCACAGATTCCATTTTAATATTTCATAACATTATTGAATGGCTTCAATATTTTAAGGCAAAATTTAGCATGATTGATGCGACATGACAACAAATAAACGTTAGCATGAAATCCACTAACACGCCGGTAAGCCTTTACCCGACATCTGAGCTAACCTATACCACCATCACGTAGTAGAGCGTGGTCACTTTTCACCAGTTTATTTTAAAAGTCTATTTTACTTACAGATGAAGGGGAGACCATAGAGATGTGGTACCACGTTGTGGGGACCCTGCTTCATAGGAACAAGCTGTTCAGAGGCCAGGTCGTCTTAGACAGGAAGCCGTACACAGTCTCGGCTCGAACCTCTGGGCCAGGTTATGGAAACATAACTGTTTCAGACCCAGAGAGGTACGAGAATGCCTCCAAGCAGCCAAGAATCTTAAACTCTCAGGTTAAGAAAAACCATAACTTCGGAGACATTTCCTGGTTCCAAATTCAATTCCTGAATTTACACAGTCTTCCAGAAGCCCCCCGACCAGAGTCACTGGGATCGTCAAGATGGGTCTGAGCCCCGAGAACTCCCACGTCATGCGCACTGTGACAAATGAGAGGAGGGCTTCCGAGGTACCCAGACTCATTATCAAGTGACATTCCACTGATCTAAACAGAAACACAACACTCTTAACCTGCTAGCTCTGTGTCCTTCCGCCGAGCGCGTATCCCCAGCTTGAGTCGGGACTGGGAAGAGATTTGTTGGAATGCAGAAAAGCATACATTAGGGACAAGAAGGAATCCTGCTTCCAAATTATAAACCTTTTGACTAAACACCATATTTCAAAGGGGCTCGGAAAGAACTGCCTCCGAAGTCATTATTTGTGAGTATTTTGCTTTTACAGTGTATTGAAGCTGATTATTCAAAATGCTGTAGGTCCACAGCTGTGCTCTATTTACCGTCAGGAAATCTGGGCAGGAGAAGGTGGGAGAGAGGACCCTGCCTGCACATGGTAGGTTCACCTGAGTTACACTCACATGAGCCACACCAGGGGCAAGGAAACTTTTTTAAACAATTGTTTCATGGCGGGTGAAATGCTGGCCGGAGTTTATAGTGCTGTTATTATGGAAAATTCCAATGCCTTCATTAATAATCTAGCCTTGGGCATAAAATGAAATGCACAGAAGAGAGACATGAGAAGGAGACTATGGGATGCTGAAAATACTACGAGCAGCCTCACCAGTAAGAGTTGCTCCGTCCTCCTCAATGCCCCATAGAGAAGGCGTGGGGGAGGGGGTGCTGAGGGTCTGGGGGCCTTGCTGCAGCTGCCCAGCTGAGGAACCACCGTGGGGAGGACGGCCGTGTCCACTGCCCACCTGAATGAACCTGACCGGCCTTTGTGTTTCCAGGTCCCTTCGCTGGTGACATGGCCCCCTCCACACTGGTTGCTCCCTGGGAAGTGGCCTGTCTTTGTCCGCTGCCCACTTCTTTCTTGGCCTGTTCCATATGTCCATAGCGGTCAGGCTGTGGACACCTCCTGTTTATCTGCGTTTTGCTTGGAGATGCTCTGCTTGTTTTGGTAGGAAGTAGTGTGAGCCTCCTTGGGCGCTGGGCCCTGGAAATGGGCAAAACCTAGCGGGGAGGGAGACTGAGAGGCGGAGGGACCTGTCCAGAGAGGCCGGCCGGTCTGTGGCAGGGTTCCCCCTGTGGTACAGCAGTGGCCACGGCCACGTGTGAGCTGCTGCAAGTCCGAGCGACGGGTCCCCCAGAAGTTCAAGTCCAGGAGGGCGAGAGGAGGTGGGAGGGAGAGCGGGGAGAGAACCCAGGTTGAGCTGAAACGCCCAAGCCCGACTCAGGCACACCCCGGGGGCTCAGCCCCGTGGTCAGGTGCCCAGAGCAAAAGGCTTATAGCTGGGAGGAGTGAGACAGTGAATGGGCACAGGTTCAGGCGTGGGGACTGGAGAATGGAGAAGCCCTCTGAAGCTGGTTTGAGGAGAGGCCAGCAGGACAGGACAGGACAGGACAGGAACCTGACAGCAGGTAACCACGGAAGGGTTTAACAGTAACACATATTTCTGGAGGATTAAGGCTTGATAGGTAGAGATAAACCAGAGAAGAAGAAGGAGACCAGCTGACGGGGCGTGACCAGTGGGAATGAACTGATGCCAGCAGTGATGGACACAGCCCTGGGGATGGACCACAGGGTGGGGGGGCACTGTGAGAAACATTCCGGGTGGCAGATCTTTATAACATGGCAACATGAAAAGGAATTAGAGATGATGCCCCCAGCAAACAAGGTGGTAGAGACCGACGTAAGTGAACACGGGGAAGTCAGGGAACCAGCGGGGTTTGGGGGGAAGACGTGTATGTTTAGTGTCAGAAATCTAAGCCTGAGTTTTTCACTGGGGATATTATTTTTAAACATAAGTTGTTTGTTTGTTTTTTTCTTTCATCCTTTCTTACTTCTTAGAACTTCCATGAGAAATACTTTCAGAGAGCAGAAAAAAAATGGACCCAAGGATTCACCACACAAAGGCGTGATTAAAGGACTAAGAATAGTCCTATCTAATAACAGATCCTTAGTAAATATTGAATGAGGCCATTAACCACGAACCTGGGCATTGGTTTTGCTAGAAAGTCTGGGACTCCAGACTGAACGACAGTTGTTCTCTTCCATTTCAAAGCGTACTTTTTTTTTTCCTGGGCGAAATGAGAAGGAGCTGTCACGGGAGGGCTGGGAGAAGGAAGCCCGGCAGGCAGAGGTGGGGGACCCTTCCATCCGCCACTCAGGGTGGGGGGGGAGTATCAGCGATTTGGGATTTTCTACCACCGGCCTCAGCCTTAGAGATTCCCTTGGTAAAAAAAAAAAAAAAAAAAAAAAAAAAATTCAGTTGGGGAGAAGTTGAACTTGTAAAGGAAGAATGTATCTTTGTGTTTCCTGACCCAAAATAGAAGGAAAGACAAAGGGAGAAATTCAATATTGCCCCAGTCAGATGAATTCAGTGCCCTGACACCCCCAAAGTTGGTGTCGTCACGAAAGGAGTTTTCCCTTTGAGTTTTACCAAAATTCTGGAGAGGTCACGGGGTCAGCCCAAGGGAAACAAAAGAAGGCTGTCTCTTGGCATTGACTTCCCATCTCAAACTGATATCATAACATCCACCCCACTGACCTTTTATACGAGACCTATCCATTTATCACTGTTTTTTTTGTTTTGTTTTTAATAACAATACCAGAGTGGTACAGAAAGCCTTGCTTTTTTATTTGATTTCCCTTGTCTTTCTTGTTGAAATCACACATGGCACAAAAGACAAGTTTCCCATAGGTCGTGCACCTCAGACTTAAAACAGCTCGGACAGCACGGCTGAGAATTAGTTCTGAGGAAAGTTCACAGCGCACGGAAGTGTGGAGAGTTAATAACGAAAGAGATGCTAAAAAGTTTAAGTTTCTCGCAACCACAACACATTTTTCGTTCCGACTTCTCGGGCAACCCGCCAAAGAACCCCACGAGAGCTGCTGTTCTCGGGGTTAGTGTGTGTTTCTGTTTTCACAGGGGTCCTGAGCTCAGTGGCTTTCTAGACGTCACTGACCCCTTGTTTGCTTTGCTTTGTTCTGGTGCTGCATAGCCCACTCCCGATATAATGTCGGCTCAGATATCTATTTATTGTGCCTATCAGATTTGCTAGTGTGGCAGAAACACCCAGGGTCAGGCTGCATGATGGGATTTAGCATCCGGTTGGAACATGGACCATCTGTCTCAGAGATTCTCGTGGGACGGGGACAGGGTCAGCTGCTGAGGGAGCAGTAAGGGTGGGCAGCCCTCCGGGGCTCTGGGCTCTCCATTCCTTCCCAGGGGCCCTATAAATTCTCTACGGAAGCATTGACTCAAGCTCTAGAGCTAAAGAGTCCATGAAAATGACCACCGGCCTGCCCAGCTTTCAAATAAAAACCTCGGACAACTTTTTAATCAGCCACTCGAGGCAGAGAGCTCCAGGTGCTTCTCCAGCATGTCTCTCTCAAGGGATGCAGCCCGCATTGTCCGGGTCCACAACGTGTTCCCAGATGTGCTGCCCGGGCCGCCATCCACGTCATCGGCCGCAGCACCAGGACCACATGCTGAGTGAGGGCTTCTGTGGCACCGGCCCCCCCTCCTCCAGGCCCTTGTCACAGATCAGCGAGGTGAGGACAGTGTCCAGGTGACACTGCCCACATTCTACACTCTCAGTTCTGCCAGATACCGTGGGCACGGACGCACCTGTCAGTGCCTCAGTTTCCCCACCTTTATGTAGATGGTAACTTGTCCTTCAGAAGGTGTTCGGGGGAAGCAATGTGAGCACACCCGTTCCGTGTAAAACGGTACCAGACACGTGGCGAGCACTACCGGAGCGTCAGCTCGTGGTGTGCCCGCTGCCCGCCCTGCGGACAGGACAGAGCAGAATGTGCTTAGGGTTCAGAATGACGTCGTGGGAGGACCGGAACTGAAAACTAGGTGGGCAGTCTCTCTCCACCCCGGTTCTTAAGAATCACGTGATACTATGTAGCCAGGAAGGACCCTGTCAAGAAAAGACTGGAGAAGGGGAGAATGTCCAATGGGGGACCCTGAGGACCCCTCGCCCAATACACACACAAGCCGTCCATGTCAAATCTAAAAGGAAGTCATCCACTGAGCAGCCCGGCACTAACAAGGGGTCTCATGCCCTAGGTCTACAGGTGAGAAGGGCCACCCCGGCCACGGAAGTCCTCGGAAGGAACAGATTTCTAGATGCTTTGCAACCTCAAACTGCAACATCAGAAGGACAAAGGTCCTACTGCCGACCTGTCCGGTAACAGTTTCCCTGGGGTTTGCCATTAGATCGTGGGTCCACAGTGCAGAAGACCTGTATTTTAAAACCTAACAGCAACAGCTGCTGCTTCCTAACTGCCCCCCACCCTGCACACCCCTGGAAGGAGAGCCCCCCTCCACGGCGGACGCACAAGTAGGACCAAGTGTGGTCACGGAGAGGGGGCCCGGCTGGCCGTGTCCCGGGCTCTGTTGGCGATCTCCCCCAAATCTAGCTTGAGTCCCAGGTTTACGCTACAGAAAAATGGAAGGGACTGCACCTCTCGCTCCCCGAGAACATCATTCCTTCGTCCCTTCATTCAATCAGGTTTTCAGGGCAACTTTTCTGGGCCACGTGACACTCTAAGCTTTGGGCTAACAGCACGACACGGAAGAGAGCTGTGGGAGAGGGGAGGAAACACAAAGTGAAACTTGCAGGCTAGGGTTCTTGATCACAGACACATCACTAAAATCTCTGCTGCCTTGTGTTGCCACCGTGCCCCCCCGCCCCCCCCCCCCGAGACTGGCTGACTTGGGCTGGGGTGGAGACCGAGAGACTTTCTCTGGAGAGCCAGGCTCAGGGACGGAGCCCTTGGGGACAGAGCATGGGCTCCTCCGTCTTGAGGGAGCACAGCCTCCCTCTGAGTTCTCTGCTCCTACGCATCTCTAGACGTGTCAGAGGCCCCGCGCCCTCCGCACCTGTGCTCTCCTCCCAAGGCTTCCAGGAAGCCAGGGTCCGAAAGGGGTCCCTGGAGGACGTAGATCGATGTACGTCTTCCTGTTGAACACATGGCTCTGGTGCTCCCTGGTGCACGGAGTCCTGTTGTCATGGGCCCTGCTTACTCACGAGGACGCTGGCTGCCCTTCCTGAACCCATACAGTCATGCCCCCGGCTCAGCTTCCTGTCCCTTTGCCACCGTCCTGGGGAAGGAGGAGGGTGGCCATTCCCTGGAGGCGCCCGACAGGGGACAGGGCAGAAGCAGCAGAGAAACAGGAGCGTACGACACGCCTGCACACTCAGCGTGACGCAGCTGCACAGACCAGGGTCTGCGGGGTCCCCCACCCAGGTGCCCATCCTAGCCTGGAAGTCTCTTCTGCCGCCGGGTGAACTGTCAGGTGGATGGGGGGGACAGGTTGTTATCATTGCCCCCCAAAGAGCAGCTCTGTGCACCCCAGGACATGAGCCTGTGCCTGGTCACAGCAGGCAGGACGAAGGGTGGTTAACCTGCGCCTTCCCTCTCTTGTGTGTGTCTGTCCGTCCATCTCTGTGGCCGCCCATGCCCGGTTTCCCTCCTGTTCTCTTCCTTTTCTAGTGTCTCATCTCCCTTCTCTGTCCTCTCCATGTTCATCTGAACAGACACACAGCAGTGTCGAACTGTATTTCTTAAGTATTGATTTTATGTATCGAATATAATCTTACATCCTCTGTTCTCCATTTGAAGTAAAGGGAAGAAAAAGGGAAGACATTTAACGCCTTCAAAGCCTTTGTGCCAAAACACGCTGCTCTCAGACGTCAGGTGATACGGAGGTGCCCTGGGGCCCTCCCCTGTCTTCTCCCTGAAGGTCAGAGGCCCCTCATCTCACAGGGACCTCCCATGTCCGGTGAGAACGCTGAGAACAGCCGGGGCTGCACACTGTGACGGCTTCAGGTTCGGACGGGCTCCTGAGATCTCTGAATCACATTCCTAGTTCACGTGGCACAGCTCCCTCTCTCTCGCCCCCAGGAAGGAGGCGGGAGACTTCAGCAGCCCCAGCAGGTCACCTGCACCCTAACAAATACAACGGCCCCGAGGTAGCTCGGGAGTGAATATAAACTATGCATCACTTCCGTACCATCGACTCATTTTACCGAGTGTGGGGACCATCTATCTCTCTTTCCTCCATCAGCACTCAAAAAAAAAAGATTAAAGGAACACCGTACAACACCTAAATTCAAATAGTTACAGAAGGGTTCAGAAGGAAAAAAACACCTCTGGACGAGGTTTTACTCAAACGAATGAAACTCCATCCTGTCCGTTCCCTGGAGCTCACCTCCCTGGCTGGGTTTCAGAATACAGCCATGTCCCACCTGCGAGGAGGGTCCAGGTGATACAGAGAAAGTCCAAGAAAAGCCAATAATACTGTGCCCACCCCCAAAGCCACCTTAAAATGTCACAGGGAAGGCCTCAGTGAGAGATCACTGTGCTGTCAGTCTCTACATTCTTAAAGGAATCAGCACCTGTGGAAGGCTGAGAGCATTCAGGAGGGAGGAGGTGCTGGGGGCGGGGCCTGGTCTACAAGCACATTTGTGTCCAGAGAGAACCGGCCAAAACAGCAAAGGCCTCGGCTTTTGTCCTCATTTTGCGAGAGAGTGAGAGTGAGAGAGAGGCAGACAGACAGGAAGGGAGAGAGTTTTAATTGTATTATTATTTTTTAATGTTTATTTTATTGATTTTAGAGAGAGAAGGAGAGAGAGAGAGAGACAGGAACCTTGGTCTGTTCCTATAGGTGTCCTGGCCGGGAATTGAACTGGCAACCTCTGAGCTTCAGGATGTATAACCGACCGAGCTACCTGGCTGGGGCTTTTAGACCTGTTCTCACGTCTCCCCGGTGATGGCTGTCCTGACTCTCCAGGGGACACTCCTAGCACTCTCTCCTTCCTGTATCCATGACGGTCGTGAGCACAGAAGGTGGGTGTTACCCACAGACCTATGTCTTTCCCGGGCTGAACTGCACATTCGAAGGACCGGGCCTCCTTTTCCTGGGTGCCCGCCTCCTGGTACAACGTCTGGGTCACCCTAGACCGGCAGGTGTGCTATATTCCCTGACCCAGCAACGGCAGCAGTGAGGACAAGAGTAGGCAGAGAAGGCAAGACTAGGTGTGAGCCATCAAAAAGGAGCTCTCTGTGGGAGGGAAGGGGAGGGGGGACACAGTCCAGACTGGGATCCACCGGGAGGGTGGGCACACGGCCGGCGCTGACCAGGGGTATCCTAGAGACAGTGTGGGAACCAGCTTAACTTCCACAGAGTGAGGAGTCTAGAGAGGTCAGTAGGGTGGGAAGGGTTGTAGAAGAACTTAAATACACTGCTCACAGAAATGTGGGGAACTTGCAGATACCCCAGTCCTTTCAGCCTTCTGCGTAACTTAGCATTTTCACCAATGAAATAAAAGTTGGTTTTGTATCTCATTTGCATAACTGAACATCTTTCTCTGACTGGTTTGCTTTTCTGATGTTCTTAATAAGAAGAATCAAATGCCTCTTTTTTTTATCACTTTATATTCATCTTGAAACATTACCCAAATTTTTGTGAGCAGTATAAAAAAAAGGCCTGCTTTTTTCTGGAAATGCTATAGAACTGGGACTCCCGTAGGTGTCGGCAGAGCAGGCAGAGGTGGGCACTAGAGGCTAGACTAACAGGACCTGCAGGGTGGGGGGGGTGGAGAGCCAAGGGCAGGGGCATAAGACCACCAAGGTCAAGGTGGGGACAGTGGGAAGGGAAAGGGAGAAGTCACCTGGTGAGGCAACAGGAAGGAACCATCCATGGTGCTTTGTGGGGACTGCAGTGGGGAGTTCGGCACAGCACTGCCACACCTGCCAGGGGCCCTCAGAATGACAGGGCCGAGAGACTGCACCCGCCTGAGTTGGGGCACGGTCTCTTGATGCCAGTGTAAGCCAAGCTGAGTCCTGCATTTAACACTGGGTACCTCTGCTCCATGTTCAGTCAATGTGAGCCCAGTTACTACATTTCTCGGTGGGTTATGGACCACCCCAAAGTCTCAGGTCACTGCTGAGTGTAGACCACCTCCCAAGAGGGACTGCCAAGTTCCCCAGGCTACCAGATGCTGTTGAGCTTCTCATGTACAAGGGTACAAGCCTTTAAAGATTTTTGAGCAGAACTCAGAGGTACTTCATATATATATATAGATATATAGATATATATAGATATATATAGATATAGATAGATAGAGATTTTTTTTTTTTAAGGTAGCTGCTCTTTTTTTTTTTTATTATTAAGTGAGTGGAGGAGAGATAGTGAGAGAGACTTCTGCATTCTCCCTGATCGGGATTCATCCAGCAACCCCTGTCTGGACCCGATGCTCGAATCAACAGAGCCATTCTCAGTGCCTGAGGCCAATGCTTGGATCAACCCAGCTATCCTCATCGCCCGGGGCTGACACTCAAACCAGCTGAGCCACTGGCTGCAGGAGGAGAAGAGAGTGAAGGAGGAGAGGAAGGGTGGAGAAGCAGATGGTCATTTCTCCTGTGTGCCCTGACCAGGAATTGAACCTGGGATGTCCATACGCCAGGCTGACACTATCCACTGAGCTATAAGGTAGCTACTCTTCCTACACATGGAGAAGACAAGAGGTTTACCATAGCTGTTGATCCAGGAAAGGATGAAAGAACCAACTGACCAGGCAGAGCAGAAAACACCAGGGTTGATGAGAGGTAGAATTTATCTGAAGCAATGAGATGTGACGACTGCCTGGGTGTCATACGGACACCTCTGATTGGTTCTCTTTTCCTCCCGCCCCTTCCCCATGACGTTTTGGGTCCTAAGCACTACAACTGCACCCTAGTGCACTCAGTGCACCTGCAATGAATACCAGTTGCTACCAAGAACGGCCCCCCAGTTTCCATGTCCAGGGGGACACACTCTCTCTGCCTAGTCTCAGTTCTGGTCTAGCCTGGTAAGAGCTCTCTTCAGAGGCAAGAGGTCCCTCTGAGGCTCCCCGTCAGATGCAATGGAAGGAGAGAAAAGGGCCATCTACTTTATGTCATGAGTCTGAACTCATGTCCTCTGTCCCACTCCGATTAAACCATCCCTGAGTCATTTTTAGCCCAAGAATCAGATGTGAGTCCGGAGAAATCAAGCCAAGACAGCCTTCTCACGCATGGCCGTGGCTGACGAGTCTGTGTGAAGACCACATGTACTAATAACTCTGTCTGGGGCCTGACAGGACGGCGGACCGGCGGTCTCAGGGAAGGAAGTTCTTGCTCCCGGGCTGCCTGTCTTGTACGTCAAAGCTGAGCAGGAGAACCTTTCTCCCTTTCGTTAAACCCCAACACCTTGCCAACTCCACAGTTTGGCTGAGACCAAGGAACCGTGCAATGAAAACTACCCGGGAGCTGTTCTGACGGTCAGAGGTGGGCATGCCCCTGACCTTGCCAGAGAGAGAGAAGGCAGAACTTGAACTCTGAACTGATTTGAGTTGTAGCAAACAGGTCCCTCCCAGCAGAAGTCCAGCCCCGGGTGTCCCAATGTGGAATCCCAAGATTCTGCAGGGAGAACCGGCGGGGGCCACACATACTCATTGGACGTAGCTATTTCTTGGAAGAATTGATGTTCTAATTTTAGCTTCAGCTATATCATGAGTCAAAACATGCCATTTAGTAAAGCGAAAAAAAAAAAAAAGATGGATTCGTCATAGTTCATCAAAAAGGCAAAATACCTCCAAAGCCTATTCGGGTGGGTCCGTGTTTTCACGAGAGTGAGACTCCCATTAAATCTAAGAAAGGGGCTCTGGCCGGTTGGCTCAGTGGTAGAGCGTTGGCCTGGTGTGCAGGAGTCCCAGGTTCGATTCCTGGCCAGGGCACACAGGAGAGGCGCCCATCTGCTTCTCCACCCCTCCCCCTCTCCGTCTCTCTCTTCCCCTCCCGCAGCCAAGGCTCCATTGGAGCAAAGTTTGCCTGGGCACTGAGGATGGCCCCATGGCCTCCCCCTCAGGTGCTAAAATGGCTCTGATTGCGGCAGAGCGATGCACCAGATGGGCAGAGCATCACCCCCTGGTAGGCGTGCCGGGTGGATCCCGGTCGGGCGCATGTGGGAGTCTGTCTGACTGCCTCCCCGTTTCCAACTTTGGAAAAAAAAAATCTAAGAAAGGGAGATCGCCTCCTCAGCGGTCCACCAGCAACCAACCTCTGTGGGCCCCAAACTACCAGATGGCTGTTGCCATATCACTTGGAACTTCCAGGAAATGGAGCAAGTGGGACATCTGCTACAATAATGAGTGCCCCTCGTGAGCCGTGTCTCAAACCGGAGGCTGGTGTCTGACACTGTCTGTGACTGTCCTGCCCCTAGGGCAGACGAAGGGTGGGGCCGATGGACAGGAAAACACCCATCTCCCATTCGATTCCAGGGGGCGGTTGAAACCAGGCTTGCCGGACGTCACGGGTGAGCCAAGCCGACTGTGCCGCCAATGGAATCCGTCCTTCCCATCGCTGGAGCGCCCCATCTGGAGGGGCACGTTCTTCCTGTTGCCAGTGGGTATTCTCCAGCCTCATAAAAATTTTGCTAATTCATTTCTACTAGTTTAGATTCCATTTGGACAGCACACGGGTGAGCGCTGACGTCAGCTGTAGGCTGAGAATCAAAGCACTGAGTCCACAGGGAGGCATAGATGAAGAGGAGGAGTCTGGCCATTTCCTGGACATTCCAAGCACTCGCTGCCCCACCGCAAAGCGTCCTTGTAGACGAGAGACGCTACGCTCCCTCCATTCCCAGGCAGGAGAAGCGGGCCAGCGTGAGGGAGTCCGTGGGGTGACGCTACCGTGCACCGGGGGCTGAAGTCATTGGCGACAGGCTTTCTGCTGCTGAACATGTGCTTTTCTGACATCAGGGATATGAAGGCACCAGGGCCCTGCCGAGGGGAGTTTTTCTTCTCTCTCAAACCTGCCCTGAGCCCTGGCCGGTTGGCTCAGTGGTAAAGTGTCAGCCCAGTGTGTGGAAGTCTCAGGTTCAATTCCCGGCCAGGGCACACAGGAGAAGCATCCATCTGCTTCTCCACCCTTCCTCCTCTCCTTTCTCTCTGTCTCTCTCTTCCCCTCCCACAGCCAAGGCTTCATTGGAGCAAAGTTGTCCCAGGCCCTGAGGATGGCTCCATGGCCTCCACCTCAGGTGCTAGTATGGCTCCCACCGCAACAAAGCAAGGGCCCAGATGGGCAGAGCATCGCCCCCTCGTGGGCATGCCAGGTGGATCCCAGTCGAGCGCATGTGGGAGTCTGTCTCTCTGCCTCAGCTCCCCCCCTGCCCCCCCCCGCTTCTCACTTCGGAAAAATACCAAAAAAAAAAACCCTGCCCTGAAGCTCCATGGGTGCCCCTCTGCCTGCCCCAATGGGACAGTCAATCTGCCTGTCCATTCTCAACGCCAGAGGCCTCCCTGCCAGATCCCACTAATCAGGAGAATGGGGACTTGGACGGGTTTCCTGTGACGGACCACAGCACCGAGACAGGGCAGCGTCCTCCCCACATGCCCGGTCTCGTGGGCTGGGGGTTAGTGCCATCCGTTTAGTTACCTCATTTCAGTCCTCTCCTTAATGGCTCTGAAGAAGAGAACCAATGTCCGGGGGTAAAAAAACGTCATTTCAGTGTATTAAAGAAAATTAGACAGGATAATGAATGTAAGTAAGGCACAGTCCAAAACCTATAAGCAGTTTGCTCTGCCCAGAGGAGAGGAGATATCCGTTTGGGAAGAATCAGTGGGCACTGGCTGGGCTTGGTACTCACTGTTTTGCAACTGGAAGGGGTTCGTTTTCCGGGGAAGCTCTGCCACACTTCCCCTGCCATCCAGGAGGCTGCGTGTTCAAGACCGGCACATTCATCCTCACCTCTACCCTCGTCCCCGCCCCCATTCTCAGTAGCCTAACGTTCAGGCATTCCCTCGGCATATGGAAGAAAACGCTGACCCAATTAATCTTGAGTTCCAGCCAGCACCTTTGACTCCGAGGTGTCTCCACAGCAGGAGAGCCCCGGGAAGACCAGCAGCATCACAGGGTCCCTGGGCAGACTCAGCGGACTGCCCGCCCTGCTCACTTGCTGCCTCCACTGATGGGTGGGACCCAGGGAGGTGTGGGCACGGTGGCCTGGCCGTCCATCGACTCCATTCTGCCATGAGGGTCACGGCGCAGGCAAGGTCATGCTGGAACCCTCTCGATCAGCACTCACACGTTAAGCACGTAGAGCTGACCCGTCTAGTTCTCCTGGCAGCTGCAGACATCCAACAGTTCCCTTCCGACTGCCAGTGCAGACAAGGGTCAATCCATTTTGCTTCTAATTAAACAGATGGCACATCCCATCATCCCAACAGTGGGTTTGCTCGTAAGTGGTTATTTCTTCCATGGAATGCTCTTGGGCTCACCCAGCTGCCCAGACATGTTTGTAAACACACACCTGTACGTAGTGGTCCATACCCACGTGCACGAGCATGCCTGTGCGCACATGCTCATGCACTATCGAGCCTTCGAAATACGTTTCTTCATTCGGTGTCTGTTCATTGTCTTCCAGGACAACCTGGGAGGCCGCTCTCTCTCGCTTAACACGGTTCGTTTCTGAAAGGTGCTTCGGTGACACTAAATGATCTTTACAATGAACATCTCCGTGGCTGCGCGGCGTGGAGGCGGACTCCGGTGTCCGTTTCCCTGTCGGTAGGCATTTTGGTCACCTATCCGGTTCACCCCTTCGGAGCGGGAGTGAGCACGTTTGTTTCATTGCATAAGCCATTGATTTAAAGCAGCACGCAGAGAGGGTGCTCCATCACTAATCTGAAAGTAGGGGGTTTATATATTTACAACTCACATCTGATTAGGAAATTTAATTTGAGGGAAATGAAGACATTTATATTCCAAACAGCTCCTGCCCAGCCAGGCTCCCCGAGCCAGACCAGCTCAACCACGGCGAGCTGTTTTCACCTCTAAACAGCACAGGCTGGTGAATTTGATAGAATACTGTCTTCTGACGGAAAGTGAGCTTCGTGAACCTCTGCCGTTGTAGACCCTGGAGATGAACTCCAAGAACCGGAGAGCCCACGCCCACCCGCGCTTCTCTGATTGCTGCAGGTGCCGTGTCAGCTTCACGCCGAGCCCGACACCGGAGGCAGCCTTCACCGAGGCCGTGCTCCCGGGCCGGGTGTGCTCCCGGACCCACCTGGAGGGACTCTGCCTAACCTGCCAGCCAGCTGTGATGTGGCCAACAGCTGGCGACTAGGCCACAACTGTCTGATGCTTTTTAAAGTTTATCATGGGCCACTGCTGGTTACAGCTTTCTCTGGGCAGGGACAGCGGTGCCAGGCACAGGGTTTAAAGGAAGATGGGTGAAAGTTAAGAAGAAGAGTCTGGAATCTCAGCATCTCAACCGGTGCCCTGAGGAGGACAACAGGACCTCCCCTATGAGGCGGCCACGGGCGCCCAGAAGACGATGAAAGGGAAGCGTGCAGGACCACGCTGGCATCCGGTTGGGCAGAGCACGGGGACCGGAGGCTGACGTCACCTGGAACGCATCCGTCTGCTGGCTGGCTGGCTGGATGCTTGGAGGGAAAGCGCAGGAAGGCGTGGGCCAGAAGGCTCTCCTGGTTCCGCGGACTCTCGTCCACAGAATGCCCCGAGTTCCTGCATGTTGGGATCGTTTTCCTCATGCGAAAAATGCGTACAACCTTACGACGAAGGCAGTTCTGAATGTCCAGGAAAATGCTACGCAGATGCTTTAGGCCAACGTCATCCGGCCATCTGATGGGAACCACACCCTCCTGGGCGCCCTCCCTCCTCGGGCAGCTCAGCCGACTTGAACAGGACGACTGGAGATAAGATTTCACCACCACCAGGTGAACTGACAAACATTCCTGTTGAATACCATTATCTCTACGAACAAGGAAATGATTTTTTTTTTCTTCTAGAATTAGCAACTCCCTGTAAAACAGAGACGACCTTAAGAGAGTGGAGGAGGGGGAGATTTATTATTATTATTTTGCCACTGGAAATTAATTTTTTTTTTCTCCTGATTTGTTTTATTAGTTTGACGGTTGGGTCCGAGGCTCAGAATATCTTTCAAACCAGCGGACTGATGGAAGAAAATTATTTCGGCGCCGTTGGCTGGCAAGGCGTGATGATGAATAGCCTGGTAGGACAAACGTATTCAGACACACATTTTTCAGTCGTGGCAGGGAAAAGGCTGAAAAATTACTAGCAAATTGCTTTTTGTAAAAACGCTCTCCCTTTCCAATTTCCCCTCGCCCGATGGTCCTCCGCAGGAAGACGGCACGTACGCCGTGACGCCGCCGGACGCGGAGGCAGTTGAAGGATGAATGGGAGATAAGGCTTTTCAGGGTTAAGATTTAATTTTCTTGTTAGAGACCCGCCGTCTCCCCACACGGACGCTCCCCACACCGTGTCTTTGCTGTGCCTTGCTTTCACCTGAGGGGGGGGGGATAAGTGTCTCTAAAAGATACATATCATCTCCCCTGAGCAGGTGCGCCGTGTCCCACCCACTCCCCAGAATCTAGTCTTCCTCGCAACACGCAGCCAGGGGTAGGGGTGACGGCACCGGTCTGTGCCTTTGCTGGTCACCGCTCGCTCGGTGTTTTGAGTTGCAAATGGAAAAGGTCTTGAAGGTCCTCACTCCCGGTGGCACATGGGAGACCTGAGAAGCCTCGTCCTCTGTCTTCTGCAAACTCCCCCCCCCCCCCCGTGTGGTTGTTTTGGATGAATCGTCTTGTCAGGCAACCCGTGGATGCGTCGGAGGGGTGGGGACGAGTCTGCTGCTGGCTCAGCGCGGTCCTGCGGTTTCTGCTGCCTGGAGCTTCTAGACCCCCCCATCCCCTGCCTGGGAGATGGGGACTGCCCTTTGTCCCTGGTCGTACACTTTCCCTTCTCCCAAGCCTTCAGGTCACACTCTGGCCACCCAAGGTTGAAAGGTCTAAGGCACAGGTTCTCAACAGGGGTTGGCTATGCCCCTGGGGTCATTTGGCTGCATCTGGAAACACTGCTAGCTGTCGCACTGAGATGGGTGGGGGTGACTTGTATCTAGTAAGTAGTAGCCAGGATCCCGCATCCCATTCCACACAGCCTAGGAGAGCCCCTACAACAAAGAGTGTGACCCAGCCTAAAATGCCAAGACCGCCGGGCTGAGACATCCCGGTTACCAGAATCTGCACAGATGGTGCCAGTACCCTCTAACATGACGGCCAGTTCACCATGCACGGCACAGCTGGGGCGGACGTGGCTTTCCTCAGCCTTTCCTTCTATAGCACTGGTGAAGTGGATGCTGGCCCGGATGCAGGGGTCAATGTGATGGAGTCTCCAGACTGCAGGGAGGAGCATTCTCTATCACACTCTCGGACGTGGGCCTGGGCTTCTCCCTCCTTCCCCCTTGGCTGACCATCACGCCCACAGGCCTGCAATCCCATCTCAGAAGGGCGTGTGCTACCTCTCTGTTAGGTGAACACCTGGACTCAGGTGTCAGGTAGAGCCAGAGCCTGCTCCTGCCTGTATGTCTTACTTGCTGTGTGACACCTAACCAGCAAATAACCTCTCTGAACCTGCTTCCTCCTTGGTGAGGCCCACTAAACACTGAAGGTAGTCAGTATGGTCTCTATAGATCCGAGCACCTGGCGTGGAACCTGGCACCCGCGTGGCAGCCACAAGTGTCCCTGAAACTGTGGCATTTTCCGAGAAGTGCTCTGAGACATCTCTGTTCTGGGTTCTTGGTCTCCCCCTGCCCCCGGGGCAGCCCAGATGGTCTGCCATCACCCGGGCTACATTCTGCTGGCTCATGTCAGCGATCTTGCCCCTGCGGGCAGTGTGCTCTGATGCCTGGGCCCTGCACACCCCGGGTTCCTCCCCCGTTTTCTTCTGGAACATGTGGGGGGGAGATGCTCACTCAACAGACAACGTACTTGACTCTATTTCTCATTCTGAGTTCACCTCTCAAGAAAGTTCTGTGACTCTGCCGAGCAGGAGGAAGGTATCCCCCTCACTGGTGTCCCCGAGCCTGGGCCACCTGCCTCTTCTCAGTTGCATTTAATAACTCGGCCCGAGATGAATTTGCATGACGAACAAGCCCAATGCCTCGTGATTTTATTTTCTTTCGGGATTTAAATACCAAAACAACCGCCATTGTTTTCATCCTCAGAGGTTGGGATCAAAACAAAATACTCGATTCCAGAATGAGTAATTTCTTTAAAAAAAAAAACAAAAATAAGAACAACAGTATTTTCAAATACCAGTCGGCAGAATCAAGGAGCTGCTAACCGTGCCTTTGCAGAAGACGCAGGGAACCCCGTGTCCCCTTTACGACTGGTGTTAACCCAGGGGATGCTGGCCACACCTCAAAGATGTGTTCTTTCAGGGTTCCCGCTCACGCCGGGTGGCCCACTGTCCTACGGCGTCCCACGTGGCCAATGTAAATAGATGCGTTGTCATTCTTCAACACAGGGCTGCCCACGTTGACCTGATCAGGATCTAGACTCTCTGGTAAGACCCTGCTGAGCAAACAGGCAGTTTCCCTCACATTCCAATCATAGAGGCATCGCACCAACCCTCAGAAAACAGTAGAAACCCATCCAAACACCGGCATTTGGAAAGCCACCTGCCCGTTGAGGCAGGGTGTGTCTGTCGTGCAGAACGGTGACACGCGGGGTGGAAGAGGTTGCATTGGTGGGTTGGCCTGACAGGTGGAGCAGAACAGGCTGGTCTGATGGGGGGACACGCGTGACAATCAGAGGGGAAGCGAGCGTGTCCCACGTGGGGAAGGAAGCAGGCTCATGTGTTCTGAGACGCGTCCCCGCTGCGCCTGCCAGCCACGCTCAGTGGGTCCACTTTGCCTC
Source organism: Saccopteryx bilineata (assembly GCF_036850765.1). Taxonomy (NCBI): domain Eukaryota; kingdom Metazoa; phylum Chordata; class Mammalia; order Chiroptera; family Emballonuridae; genus Saccopteryx; species Saccopteryx bilineata. The sequence continues at coordinate 110,169,640 of NC_089496.1, read as the reverse complement.
TGCCGTGACAGGCGACCTCACCAGTTTTAATAACAATTAGGAAGCAGGCAGGCGTCCCTCGAGCTAAATAACATGAGGGCTGCCCGGCCCGAGTCTGCGTGTGCATTTCTGTCGCCCTGACGCCCCTGTGTTGCTGTCTCCGAACGCAGGAACCATGGTGAGCAAGGACGCCGGCAAAGGTGCCCTCCCGATGTCCGAGAGTGAAGTGGAGCCAGCCGCCTGCCTGGCGCTGGAGATGAAGTACACCCTGGATCCCAACCGGCAGATTAAAAAACGGAACAAGGCCCTGCAGGTGCGGTTCAAGGACATCTGCGAGGCTCAGCTGCCCGCGGGACAGACGGCCGAGAGGCGGGAGGCCAAGCCCGCGTCCCACCACCGAGCCGCCTACCGCAAATACATGACGGTGCCCGCGCGCAGGTCCATCCCCAACGTCACCAAGAGCACCGGCGTGCAGACTTCACCGGACCTTAAGAAGTGTTACCAGACCTTCCCTCCGGATCGCAAAAAGGGGACTCTGAAAAGCATCCCGGCCGCGGACGCCTTCAAAAGCCAGAACAACGGGTTTGTCACGGACGCGAAGGGGCAGCGTGAGGAGGGGCCCCGGGAGGAGGCCCGGCTGTGGGCTGCGGACCGGGTGCGGAAGACCACGGCCTTGGTGTTCCATTCCCACGAACATGTGAACACGCTGGACCAGGCCGCCGGGGCCGACTGCGTGGGGACCTGCAGGAACCCTGACGTGCGCAGCTGCCGGGACTTGCCTCTCCAGAACGCCACCCGGCTTCCCTCCCGAGAGCCCGAGGATGACCAGCGGCACAGGACAGCAAAACGGGACAGGGCACCAGACGCGGGGGAAGCCGCTACCTCGGCCCACAGCAGGGCCTTTAAAACCGAGGTGGCCGCCATTGAGGCACCTGGCACCAAGGTCCCCCAGCCTGCCTTGTCGAACTCCGCCTCTGCGAGCCAGTGGTCCCTCTGCCCCCCGGCCAACGAGGAGCGGAGCAGGGCTGCCCATCTCAATGGGCTCCAGGCGCCCCCAACACAGTGCCTGTCCCCCGAATGTAGTGACCAGCCCCTCCTGCAGACTCCGGCCCTGGCGGGCCAGGAGCACCAGCCTTGTTCGACGGTAGTCGCTCTGGGAGAAGAATGCCAACAAATCGTGCCTCGTACGGAAGTGGTGGACCTCAAAGCACAGCTCCAGGTGATGGAGGGCTTGATCAGTTCCAGCCAAGAAACCATCAAAGTGCTCTTGGGGGTCATTCAGGAGCTGGAGAGAGGGGAGGCCCACCGGGAAGGGTATGTATGCTCACTCGTTTCTTATGACGCTTTTCAGACTCGTCACCCTGGGGTCCATCTGTGTAGCCCCCACCCCACCCCCTGCCCAAATCCATCGTGAGACTAGAGTGACCCTTTCCTGTGGACAGGCTATGGTCTGAGCACAGAGGAGGCCCCGAGGGGTGGCAGGCTGCTTTCTGGTGCGAGGCTTCATCGCGTGAGTGCTTTCTGCAGATCGCTGGTTGGTGGGTCTGCTCTCGTCTGCCCGGCCTGCCATTCAGAATCGTCCTGGGGTTTCTGAGTGAGTTGATGGCACTTTGATTTCTATGTCCACGAGGACTGAAGGGTTAGGATATCCTTGAATTAGCTGAGCGTACATGGGTCCAAAATTGCTCATCTACACGAGAAGCAACTTGCCTCTTCAGAGTCAGATCAGGGGAGGGAAGAGACAGAATTCAGAAGGCATTCTGGAAAGTAAATGCTGACTCACTCGTTTAAAGAACCGGAGTAGCACTGACATAGGACGGTCCAGGTTTTCCACGGCAGAAAGGGACCCACGGAAGCAGCGCCCGTGCCTGGACGAGCCCTCCCTGTATGCGATCAGGAGAAAGACCCACCCCCCCGCGCCGCCATGCATCCAGTTGGGCTGTCGAGGAACCAGACCGAGTGCACAGCTGGTCAGTCTAGCGTTGATGACAGCCGGTCAGTCTAGCGTTGATGACAGCCGGTCAGTCTAGCGTTGATGACAGATGGCTGAACTGGGCTGCTCAGGTTTCGAACTTGAAAATAGTGCAGCAGCAAAGTTGAAAACCGACGACCTAACGGCTAGGAGGCTGGTCTTGAGCCCCTTTGCCAAGCAGGGCTTGTGTGGGCCAGGCCGTGGGCAACACGGGGACAGGAGCGGGCGCCACTCGGGGTTCCGTGCTTCCCACACGGTGCACGAGGCTCACCTGCGGCTCCGCCGGCCGGGCCAGCCGGCTCCTGCCTGTTCTGTGGGGAAACCGCAGAGACTCCCTCCAGCCCGTGTCTGGCAGGGGCATCTGAGGCGGTTCCCTGTCGCCTCCCATGATGGGCACCCTCATCCTGTGGGCCCCGAGCCCGAGCCTGGGGGGGAGTGAGGTGGCGGCCAGCGTCCCCACGAGCAGGAAATGCGCCGTCAGGGCTGCAGGTAGCCCCAGGCCCGGGGTCCTCCAGAGGACAGCCGTGGCCGAGCTGTAGTCTCTGCCTGTGGCCGGGGGTGCGGAGGAAACAGGCTGTGCTCCAGGGCAGCAGGGCCGGCTGACGGCCTGGCCCCTGGCGAGGAGCGAGGCGCAGGCTCTGCCCTTGGCGTCTGGCCTCTCCAGCTCTGTGCAGGCGGCCCATCCACACGAGGGGGTAATTCCCCACAGCCCCCGCCTCCTGCTTACACAGTAGGGTTTGAGGTTGTGGGTCGTAAGCAGACTGAGTTTCGAGCCAGTCTCCATTACAGCAGAGGTTAAAGGTAGCCTGACACTGAGGCACATCTCCAACAGGCCTCGTTCAGTCTTGGGCTCACACTTCCGTTTCCATCCCGTTTCAGTCACTGAGACTTGAGTGTGGACATATTCCAGAGCTCACACTAAGGGGAGGGAGTCCTGATGGACTTGTGGGTCAGCAGCCCACCTTCCCATGGACCCCCATCACTGACCCAGATGTTGCCGGCAGTGACCTTAACCCGACGGTGAGATAGGAAGGTGCCAGCATGACGGGGGGGGGGGGGGGGGGGAATAAAATCCACCTACCGGTACAAGGCCAAGTGCATATGCCAGCGAGCCTGCTCATAGGCATGTGTGCAAAGACAGGGCACCCACGGACACCCCACGAAAGGAGAGCTGTGCTGTGCAGACAGCTCCTTCCCACACCAGGAGGACCAGTGAGGAGAGCTGTTCTCTGTAGGACCCTCTGAGTCCTTGGAGATGCTATCAGTCTACAGAGTGGTTCCGAGATCAGTAAGACGTGCCAAGGCAGGAGTTCTGGTTCTGGCGCTGAGGACTTGGGCAAGGGCAGCACCTATGAGCCTCACTGCTCTGCCTGGAAGTCAGAGGTAACCAGCCACCCTGCGGCTGAAGGGGAGGATGATGTGGTGGTGGTGGGTGGGGGGTGGGGGGAAGCTTCTCATGTTCAGTCCAGGGCCTGGCGCGGCTGAGTGGATGGATGTCTGCCGGGGGTGTGAGTGTGGGGCTTGCTGGTCGGGTGCACGGGGTGGCCCCGAGTTTCAGTCCAGCGTGGTGAATGCACCTCCCACACTGTCCCCCCAAAGACTTCCCTCCATGGGTGCCCCTGAAGCCGTGAGCTGTTCTGTCCAAGACAGTGGCCACTGGCTACACGGGGCTATTGAAATTGAAAACTCAAAATGAATCGCAACAGAAAATGCACTTCTTCTGTTGCACTGGTCACATTCTGGGTGCGTAAAGGCCACTGGTTACAGAACATCTCCATCACGAATAGATGAAGCCAGGGAGAAGCCCCAGCTGCTGAACCTCTGAGGACTGGGCACTGCAGGTCACGGCGGAAGAGGACTTCCATTTCAAAGTGACCCCTCCCCAGGTCAGGTGCCGTCAGCACCAGACAGGCTCACAGTAGAAAGGCAGGTCCGTATCCGGGCCAACTCCCACGTCTGCTCCCAGTCTAAAGGTCACCCTGTGAGTGGAGTGTGCTCAGAGGCCGGGTGAGATCAGTTCTCTCCCACCTCCCCCGCCCACGTGGCACGGAGGGGTCTGATCTGCACAGAACTCGGCTCGCACGAAGCGCCGTCCCGGGGAGGCAGGCGTCGGGGTGCATGGCGGAGCCCGTGACTTGGAATCAAATGACACATCCTGCCCCTAAATCTCCATCACGCAGCAGGCTTGAGCCTGGCCCAGTGGGGCCGTGGTCTTGTGCCCGACGTCAGACAGGGCGAGGGGAGGCAGTGCCCTTTGAACTTGGCGAGTGGCCGTGGGCCGGTTTACGTGTCTGGAAACATGGCGAGTCTCTCCTCCTCTCCTGGGTTGGCTCGTGCAGCCCCACCGCTGGGCCTGCGTGGCGTCTGTGCAGCAGGCCCCCTGCAGCTGTCCCTATGCTGGGCAGAGGACGCTCCGTGTCCCCGACCACGACCACTGCCTATGTCCCCGACCCTGACCACTGCCAGGAGCTTCCCAGTTATTTCGCATCGGAGACTCTCTCTGTGATCTCGCTTACTAACGTAGAGTTCCGAGAGGCCCAGCAGGCGATGTGTCGCTGTTGGGCGAGTTACTTGATCTCCGAGAGCTTCAGGGTCATCTCCCATCACGGGGGGGGGCGGTAGACAAGGAAGGGGGATGTCGACGCGGCGCCTGTGGCAGTAGCAGGTGCGCAGCGGGTGCGGAGGGAAGGACGGACAAGTCCCGACAAGAGCACGTCAGGAGGGCGCGTCCTGTGGGCAGGCAGGGGGAAACAGTGCCCAGAACCGTGCCTTCTCGTCCCTGGTAAAATGTCCAGGCGACTCACTGACATCGCTCGCTTGACGCAGCGCGGGCAGCGTCCAACCACTCCGTGGGCGCGGGGCCAAGACTGACCCTGCTTGGTCACAGCACTCAGCGTCAGTCGTTGTCTCCTCCCGGGAGCTCAGGGTCACCCAGAATACCAAAGAAGCCACTAATGTGGTCGTCAGAGGCTGCGAACCAGGCAGACAGGGCGCTGGGGTTAAAAACCCAGCCGACCCTGATAACCACTGTCATTTCCCCGGAGCAGTGATGGGCTGCTGGGCAGGGGGCTCTGAGGCCCAGGGGCCGCAGGCCTGTGTGCCCACGGTGACACCAGCAACTATGATGTGGTGCCTTGGCAGGGAGACAGCCGTGTGCATCTCAGACTCTGCATCCCGGGCAGGCAGTGTGCTGATGGGCTCCTCGGCCGGCGACAGCCTAATGGACTCTCTGTTCTGAGTAGACCTGATGCCACGGTGAGCAGCCTCCTTCCAGCGCCCAGGCACGAGGGTGGGGCCCGCCGCTGCCCAGAGGGAAGGAGGTGCGTTCGTGTGTCAGGTAGCTTTCAGCATCCACCAGGGGTCCCCTGCAGGCGTAGGTGTGGGCAGGAGGGACCAGCAGAACCCCGACCACACAAGGGCCCTACGCTGACGAACAGGCAGAGATGAACTCATGAAACTCGGCGGGGGGGTGGGGGGGGTAGCAGCTGCTCCAGGTCAGAGCAGATGTGAGACTCACTTAAAAGAGGAAGACCCTCACTAATCAATCCAAGGAGGCCAGCAGCTTGCAGGAAGTTCTGCAAATGTGGTGACCCCCTCACCCCTACCCCTGGCCTTAGGTGAATTCCTTCCACCCTCACAGGGTCCTGCTCAACCTCCCCGAGAAAGGGTATTTCTCTGGCGTGGGGCCCCAGTCCCCCGAGCCCAGGGCACACGGCAGTAGAATGGAAAAATGAGGCGTGTGGACCCTGAGGCCTGGGCCTTGGAGGCTGGCACTCAAGTTGGCTGTGAAGACTGTGAAGAGGACTGACAGACAGACAGCCATACGTGTGCACGAGCCAGTGTGGAGTCCCGCACTAACATCTGCTCCGACTTGCTTTCCTTCTAACCCCTGCGAAGGGGGGACAGCCACAGGAGGGTGAGGGGTCCATGGGGAGACATGTATTTCACGGGAAGGAACCAGGCTCGCAGGTCGATGCTTATTGGAAGAGCTGGGGTCAGTTTTCGACATGGTAGGTGCCAGCACATTCTGTCTGCCAAGGGGCAGAGAATAAATATTTTCGGCCGAGGGACACGTGTCTGGTCACATGACAGGGCTCCGCCACTGGGTCTGATGAGCCGTCCAGGACGATTCCACACCGATGAGTCCGGATGGCTGTGATCCCAGGAAACGGTGCCGACAAAAGCAGGGAGAGCCGGACTGGGGCCACGGGCCAGTCTGCCGACTCCGGTGCCCTGGTCTTCTGAAGAGAGTGACCCCACTTCCACAGCTGAAAACCAGGTCCGAAGAGGGGTGCAGGACAAGCCCCAGGTGTGTGAATACCAGCTAGACAGGTGTATCATGCATTCACACTTTCCGAAAGCTTCTTATCAAGAGTCTCCCAAGTGCCAGGTACAGTGCAGGCCGGGAGGGGGCCCAAGGCAAATGAAGCCAGGCCCAGCTGTGCACAGGCTGCAGGTCCTGTTCCAGCCTACGCTGCAGTGTGCCTCAGCCGGACAGCTTCGCGGCTCTGCTTGGAAAGTGTGTGTGTGTGTGTGTGTGTAGGTGAGTGTGTAGGTGAGTGTGTGTGTAGGTATGTAGGTGTGTGTAGGTGAGTGTGTGTGTAGGTGTGTGTAGGTGTGTGTGCAGGTGTATGTAGGTGTGTGTAGGTGAGTGTGTGTAGGTGAGTGTGTGTGTAGGTGTGTGTGTAGGTGAGTGTGTGTGTGTAGGTGAGTGTGTGTGTGTAGGTGTGTGTGTGCAGGTGAGTGTGCGTAGGTGAGTGTGTGTGTAGGTGAGTGTGTGTGTGTGTAGGTGAGTGTGTGTAGGTGAGTGTGTGTAGGTGAGTGTGTGTGTAGGTGAGTGTGTGTGTAGGTGAGTGTGTAGGTGAGTGTGTGTAGGTGAGTGTGTGTGTAGCTGTGTGTAGGTGTGTGTGTAGGTGAGTGTGTGTGTGTGTAGGTGAGTGTGTGTGTGTAGGTGTGTGTGTGCAGGTGAGTGTGTGTAGGTGAGTGTGTGTGTGTAGGGGTGTGTGTAGGTGTGTGTAGGTGAGTGTGTAGGTGTGTGTAGGTGTGTGTGTAGGTGAGAGTGTGTGCGTAGGTGAGTGTGTGTGTAGGTGAGTGTGTGTGTGTGTAGGTGAGTGTGTGTAGGTGTGTGTAGGTGTGTGTAGGTGAGAGTGTGTGCGTAGGTGAGTGTGTGTGTGTAGGTGAGTGTGTGTGTGTGTAGGTGAGTGTGTGTAGGTGTGTGTGTAGGTGTGTGTAGGTGTGTAGGTGTGTGTGTAGGTGAGTGTGTAGGTGAGCGTGTGTGTAGGTGAGTGTGTAGGTGAGAGTGTGTGCGTAGGTGAGTGTGTGTAGGTGAGTGTGTGTGTAGGTGTGTGTGTAGGTATGTGTGTGTAGGTGAGTGTGTGTAGGTGAGTGTGTGTAGGTGTGTGTAGGTGTGTGTGTAGGTGTGTGTAGGTGAGTGTGTGTAGGTGAGTGTGTGTAGGTGAGTGTGTATGTATGTGAGTGTGTGTGTAGGTGAGTGTGTGTGTGTGTGTGCATAGGCTGCAGGTCGCTGTTCCAGCCTACGCTGCAGTGTGCCTCAGCCCAGACAGCTTTGCGGTTCTGCTTGGAAAGTGTGTGTGTGTGTGTAGGTGTGTGTGTGTGTAGGTGTGTGTGTGTGTGTACACATACATGTGTGTTAAACACGTATCTGTGATTCAGATGTATCATACACACAAGACAGCATCTCTGTAACACCTGGAGAAGGTCTAGCCCCTGCACCAGGAGGAAGAGGTCATCCCAGCGCATACTGGTGTGCTGTGACTCGCTTACACCAAGACACCGCTGGCACTGGCCAGGTGGACAGAGATCCCCTACTGGCCTTCCCTCTGTCCTTGTTCGTACTGAGGCGTGCCTCCAATTCACTCTTCGGCAGGACCCTCAGGGCGTGACAGCGCTCCGCATTTTCCCTAAATGTCCACGCTCGCCCAGAATAAACGCTGCCCCGCAGTCACAGAGGGAGCCTAGGGGACAGTCTGTTGAGGATGTGGAGGCGAAACAAGCAACGAGGAAGGCAGCGCATCCCTGCGGCAGCCAAGGCGTGAGGACGGCACAGCCGAGGCCTGGGTGTGAGTGTGACTGGCAGCTAGCTCCCTGGGCTCCCGCTCCAAGAGCAAGGGGACAGAGCACTCTGGCTGGGCACCCTGTCCAGCGGTGAGGGGGTCACTCTTGCCAAAGCCTACCCAGTTAATTGAGAACGAAGCCTTCCACCTGGTTAGCCGGGAGAGCCAGCTTTCAGAGAGGGGAGGTGAGTGGCGTTCATCCCTGGCTGGCCACTGTGGTTCTGCCGGGGACCCACGTGGACCTCTCTGGAAGGCTGCCTTCCCTGGCCTCTGGCATGGCACCCCACAGAAAAGCAGGCCACTGTGAGCAGCGAGGAGAAAACAGCGCGGAGCGGGGATGAGACGTAAAAGGGTCCTAATCCTGCCAAGAGCACCCCACCCCTGCCTACTCCCTGTTCGGACGAGGAGACCTCAGCCGTGCACTGCCTAACGCTCTTGACAAATCAGTTTCCATGCCTCCCTGCACATTGGTTGTACCCACAACATTTGAAAACCTTCCAGCCAGCTGACTGCGGTCTGCCTCCTGGGCACTCGGCGTTTCCAGGATGCGGGAATGAGACCTGGGGGGGGGGGCACAGAGTGGAAGGCCCCAGGCGGGGCTCAGCTCAGAGTCCACAGCCAGTCCTGCCCCTCCCTGCTCTGGCTGGGCTCAGGCAGGGTTCTGAACCTCTCAGAACCTCAGCCTCTTGCATTGTAAGAGAGCTAAGCATACCTGCCTCCCCAGCGTCTCGGGAGATTAATACAATACAGGAGACGGGGCTCTCAGCCCGGGACCAGCATGCACACGGGACAGTCACTGTCTTCCAAGTTACTCTGCTCCCAGGAGGCAGCGGCCACGGGCCTGTCAGCAGGGAGGTTAAGGAAGCCGAACGCCGCCAGGGCTGTGTGCTGCTGCAGTGTGAACACGGGCTGGTTTCCTTCCCGGGGCGAGGAGGGGTGGAGGGTGCCAGGGCAGAGACATCACCTTTGCACTCGCTTTCCGAGACATCAACGTACACATTCTGTGGTGTCACAGACACAGCTGTGGACGTGGAGCCCAGACCCACGGGGTGAGACGTGGCGCATCCCCGCCAGGGTCTCTGAGCCACGTGTGCCGCGTTAGAGAACGGTCCACACGAGAAGAGGGACCTCAAAGCTTCTGTCTGCGCTAAAGACAAATTTCCAGAGATGTCTAAGGATGTTGTCATTTCAGCCACTGCCTTGACACTCACAAAAGCTTACAGAGAGAGAGAGAGGCAGACAGACAGACAGACAGAGAGAGGGAACATCCTTGCTACCGATGTCCATCAGTAAACGTGTCCCACAAGCCCACTGTTACATTCTTTTTCTCCACTCCTCCCTCCTCCTCCCTCCCACTGCTGTCCGAGCTGGGGCTGGCCTCTGCCCTCTCATTTTTCTTTACCGGCTGCCAATAACGGCTTTTACACATCTGTGGGGGGAAAACACACATAACAAATTCCATTTCTAACGTCCAAGTATGCGCTGTCACGTCTGCTGATGTCGCCACGGAAAGACACATGCTGTTCTCTCTCTCTAGTGTTTTCCTCATTTAATGCGCAGGGGCCGGGGGGCGTCTTCTCTGTGGCTTGTATCTCTATCACGTGATGTAAGTGCTACGTTTTCACGTTCTTGAAGAAAAAATAATAATAGTTTTTCCATTTTTAATGTGAAAAATGAAGGAAATATATTTCTAAGAATATAACACACGTTCCAAATTCTTGCTCTGGGCTTCATGTAGGTATCACACAGCCTTGGAAATGTAATTTAAATAATCTTCCTGTGCAGAGTGCAAAATAGATTTCAAATACCTCCCCAGCCTTTTTAAGTTGGTCAGTAAATAAAAGCCTCAGCACCGAGCCAGGAGGCAATTCAGACACCCATTTGCAGATAAAATGAACAATTCAAGGTATGACATGCACATATCCCAGAATTCATGTATCTTTTTTTTTAAAGGGATGAAATGCAAGTCCTAGAGTTCAAGAACTTTTTTTTTAAATCCCAGGCCATTTCTGCCAAGCTACGCAAAAATGGTTCATGTTAGGGCTCACCCGCTGGATCTATGGGACAACCCCAAGTGAAAGGAGGCTGGGCAGGGACACCCGCAAGCCTGCTCTTTTCTGAGCACCCCTCGTACGCCCGCCAGCCAGCCTACACTGTCTGGTTTACTAACCCTCACAAAAACTCTGTGACGCAGGAGTCATCTCCACCAGGGAACTAAAGGACACGGTAAAGAATGTCCCCGACCGAGGTCAGAAGGCTGGTGAGCGGCGGTGAGGACAGAATTCACATCTAGAACCTGTCAGGCCCACCACACACCCATTCTCTCTCTCCCTTCTCTGGAAAGGGGACACCTCTGACGTGTCTGAACAGGATAGAAGAGCAGGCACGTGTGCTGTTACTGCAAACTGGGGCTCCTCCTCCTGCGGGAAGGGGAGAAAAGGCTCCCTCCGGCACCCCAGACTGGGTGAGGTCCACGCAAGGGCATGCTCGGGGGAAAGCAAGCCTCCCGTGCGGGAGGCAGCAGGAGCCGCCATTCGGAGGGATTCCCAGATTTAAAGTCTGTTGTTAAGGATTCATGATCAGTAAGAGGATGGCCCTCTGTGAGGTAATTTCAGAAAAAAATCAAGGCTATTGATCTTGAAACCCAGGGACCAGAATGCCAAGGACGGAATCTGTCCAGCAGCAACCCTGCTGGGGAAAGCGCCCCAGGGCCTGTCCGTACCATCTGTCACACGAGATGGTCACCAGCCCCACCAGGGACCCGTCTGGCTCAACCTCCCTCAAGCGCATGTTCAAGTTCACGTGAATACCAAGCTGAAGGGAAGTGTCCCATGTAACATACAAATAAGCATGCGAGGATCTGAAAGGAAGGCTGTATATTTGAAAGGACATTCATGAGAACTGACTTCCTAGGTCAAAATGATCTAAAACTGGGCCTATTTTGACTAAAGATGGAGTAAAACTTTTTTGTTCTCTCGATAGTTCACTGGTTCTAGTAATAGGCTATCTCTCCAGATAAAAGTCTCACCACCAGACATAAGAATTTTGTAAATGACGAGACCAAAACTTAAAAGATTTTCATCTTCAGCTACAAGAGCTCAGAAGCATTTGTTTAAAAAGCAAGTGCACCTTGGCCGGTTGGCTCAGCGGTAGAGCGTCGGCCTAGCGTGCGGAGGACCCGGGTTCGATTCCTGGCCAGGGCACACAGGAGAAGCACCCATTTGCTTCTCCACCCCTCCGCCGCGCTTTCCTCTCTGTCTCTCTCTTCCCCCCCCCCCCCCCGCAGCCAAGGCTCCATTGGAGTAAAGATGGCCCGGGCGCTGGGGATGGCTCTGTGGCCTCTGCCTCAGGCACTAGAGTGGCTCTGGTCGCAACATGGCGATGCCCAGGATGGGCAGAGCATCGCCCCCTGGTGGGCAGAGCGTCGCCCCATGGTGGGCATGCCGGGTGGATCCCGGTCGGGCGCATGCGGGAGTCTGTCTGACTGTCTCTCCCTGTTTCCAGCTTCAGAAAAATGAAGGAAAAAAAAAAAAAAAGCAAGTGTAGCCCCGGCCGGGTAGCTCAGTTGGTTGGAGCTTCCTCCCGATAGGCTCAGGTGCCAGGTTCGATCCCCAGTCAGGGCACATACAAGAAACAACTAATGAATGCATAAATAAGTGGAACAGATCAATGTTTTCTTTCTCTCCCTTCCTCTCTCTTCCTGAAATCAATACATTAAAAAAAAAAAAAAAAAGCCAAGTCAGGCTTTTGAAACAGAGCACAAAAAAAGCTTCCCAAAGAGTAGGCTCTGATTTAAATGTGTTACCTAAACTGTTCTAAAAATGCACATCAAAAGAAATTACCAAAGATAAAGGCCTCCATGGTTATTTACCATGGGAACCAGGGGAGCAGGCACCACAGGAACACTTTCAAATTAAAAGCTGTGGGTCCGCCAGAACAGGAGAAAGATGTCAACTTGTTTCCAGATAGTACATGCCCATTCCGATTTTCATTGTGGTTTGGTAGCCAGTGCCACCAAAACTTATGTTCATGAACTGTCAGTAAATCATAGCTTACGTTTGATCGCTCCTCCGGGGAAAGAGGGGGACGAGTTCATTAATTCAGCTTCAGCTCAGCCCTAAAAAGGTTGTTTTCTTCATTAATAATGGCTACTTGCAGTGCCCTCTGGGAGGAGTGACTCGCTTGTTATTATTGATATTATTTTTGGCAACTTAGCATCTCCTTGATTTCGCGGAATGGATGAAAGAAAACTGTCGTTTTGTCCCAGGGGTATCGTATAACCAGGCAGTCCACCCGCAAAAGTAATAATGACTGTCTCCCCCACCCCACCCCGCCCCAATGTTTACGTGTGGATTTAATAGTATGGAAATGCGATTCCAGAACACAGAAGAGAAGACGTCCTGCCCTCATACGGGACCCTGAGTCTGTCTCTGTCCGGGTCTGCCTGGGTCACTGACAGCGATCTCGTGCGTGCCCCAGTCGTAATATATTCTGTCCTCTCCGAGGCGCAGGGCAGGCAGGGAGCCAGAGCAGGGCCGTCCCGGGAGGCGGGGGTGAGGAGCAGCTGTGCTGTAAGCAAGCGAGGCCCCGGGGCTCCCACGTCCTCTCAGGGGCCAAGACGCCGCTGGGGCCAGACGCTTCACTCTGGCAGCCGGGTTTGGCCACGCAGCACCCTCACTGCTTCCTGGTGATGCTTTGTACTGAAACCTCGCAGGAAAGGACGCGCCCCTGGTCGCGGGGCGTCCCTGGAACAGCAGTGCCACCCCATTCGCAGAGCTGCCAGGCGATACAAGTTCACCTGTCAGCACTGCCTCCCCAGGGCCGCCAAGGTCATTATGAAAAGGGGGTGTTTCTCAGGGAAACTTGTTCACCCGCATTGCTTCTGGGATAAAGAAAGGAGGAGGCGGGGCTTGTTTGGGGGGCAGACGAGGCTGTTTATTTTAATAACCAGGTGTGGGAAGCACCGCGAACTGACCTTTTCCACGTATTTGGGGGAATTTAAGAGGGAATGATGCTAATGTCTGCAGACAGATGCTCTCACCTGCTCCAGCCAGGAGAATCACAGACTTCAGAAGCACAGGGTACAGTTTCAGTGAATCCAGCAGGAAACTCTCTCACTCATTCATTCATTCATTCATGGTTGAAAAGCATGCCGTAAGCACCTGCTTACACTTCTGGTTCCACTGTGGACACTGACTGTTCATCAAGAGACAGACAGAGCTCTCTGCCCTCGTGATGCTGACATTCTAGTGGGAACACAGACTAACAGTAAAGTAATTGCTCAGATGAGGGCCTGCTCCACGGTGATTGGTGTTGTAAGTTAAGCAGGGCGGGGGGGGGGGAGGCAGGGTGCTAACTTCCTAGGCATCCCAACAGAAGCAGGTGCTTACCGTGCGCATGGCCAGCATAAACCAAATGCTAGGTCTGCGAAGACAGATAACCCACATGCTCCAAGTCATAGGGGAGAAAGGCGCCCAACTCTTCATCAGTACCCCCTGAGGCACGGTCTGTCAGACAGCCACACAGGGGGCGCCGAGAATTCCCCAGGGGCTGTGCTGAGCTGCCCAGGAGGGGACAGCAGTTGGGCCGGAGCCCAGGACGGAGGTTAGAACAGGTGCAAAGAAACACAGGTCAGCGGAAAGGGTGCTGCTTTTCGAAGTAACCACAACGCGACTTCCTTAATCTATAATAGAAGCGAGTCCTCCTTCTGGAAACATACACGCTGTAGGTTTTTAGTGTTGGGAGGGTCAGGTCTATGTTTTTATTCATCCTCCCCCACGGCCCCGCCCCCCAGCAAAGAGCCCTGTCCAGCACGGACGCACAGAAAGCGTTAGATGAACTTGACCACGCAAGTGTGGTGAAAGCCAGTTAGTCTTTCTGGCTCATTTTTAGCAGAGTCTTTTAAGATCTATCACTAGAATATTACATAGAAATAACCAGGAGTGCTGAAAATTACCCCCGTGCGTTCCATGGGGATCACATGAGATGTGCACGTCAAGCTAGCTCTTCATGGGTCAGTCTCAGTTCTGGTTCTGGGAGAATAGCACGTGTACCATTTTGAAAACTTTACTCTCTGGCAGAGGAAAAAAAATAATAAGGAAGTAAGACCCGTCTTCACTTATGAACAGGGTCTGCTCCAAAACATAACTGTATAAAGTAATTTGTTTGGACCTCAGCATACTTGCCAATCAGCCAAAATTACAGACGATGTTGGGGTTCCCAGACGAGCTCTCCATTTCCTTTCCAGCTGTGCTGAGACTCCGAGGACGTTGTAAGACTTGACAGTCCCGTTCGTAGAGGGACACCCCTCTAGCCTGGGACTCCGGTTAGATCTTCCTTCATGGGGTCACCTCATGGGTGACTGTTTTATACAATTATCCACCTACAGATTCGGGAAGGGTCACCCGAGTCTATAGGGGAAAGAAGGGTTTGCTGTATTTCAGTCTCCGCGAGAACCCTTTCCTCCAAAAAGAAGCCCCAAGACAGATCGAGGAAACGCATCGTGAAGTGTTTCCAGCTTCACTGCCCGACCTAACGCCAACAGGCGAAAGAGACAGGAGAGAACCCAGGGCCATACAGTCAAGGGTGGCTGGTGAGAACTGTCTCACCAGGCAAACAGTTCAGCGATTCTGATAGAGCAACTCCAACGCCGGCATGGTCCTGGCACAGTCAAGGGACGGGACGAGAAACACGGACTGGAATCTTTTGCAAGCTTTACGTCAAGTCCGCGCTGCGGAATCCCACCAGCACAGAGCCCGACCGCCCTCCCCGCTCTCCAGCCCCAGTCCCTTTCACTTCTGATTGGCTGTTCCAGCCCTCATTTCCTTGTACTCACAAAGCTCTACGGACCCCTCTCCCATGACAGGCACCTCGGACGAGGAGCGGCCGGGCTAACAAAGAAAAACGCAGAGTGCGCCATGACAAGAGGGCAGGACAGGTGTCCTGGCAGAGGGAAGAGACTGAGAGCAGGACAAAGGGGACATGAGGAGGGCCTGGGGCTGTGGGGCTCCCCAGGGCACTTGCTGAGGACACTAAGAGAGCTTCGAGACAAGCGACCCACTCAGACATCCCTCAGGCCCAGAACGCGGGGATGCCCCAAAGAGGTGGGGGTTGCTGTTACGTTGTGGTCCTAAAAAAACAACCTCAGTTAAAAAACAGGCAAATGGCTTTGTCTACGTGGGGATACCAGGCCCCTAAGTGACACAGAGCTGCCAGCCTAACACAGCAAGCCGGCTGCTGGCTCAGAGTCCTCCTCTCGGCGCCTGGGAGACAGGAACTGGTCCTACTCCGCACCAGTGGTCCTACTCCGTGCCAGTGGAAGCCAGTAGTGCCTTCTGTGGACCAACTGATGATTTGGTGTTTGTTAGGAAAATCAACGGCATATTGCTTTAACAGGCCGAGCATGGATGTTCCCCAAACTCCTATCATGGAATGGTGTATAAACTGGATAAGTAGTTGCATTTCCATGGCTATATGGGGAACGTCTAAATTCACCTGAGCTATGGAAGTGCTGATAATAAAGTAACTCCCCTTCTAGGGCATAAGCTAGGGAATGCCTCGTGAGAACAGAGACCCAGGTACAAGCCAACACTATAGCCGGGGCGGGGGCGGGGCAGCCTCCACAAGTCACTGGGGGTCATGGAAAATGGCGGACTCTGTCCACGTGTGGAAACTTAACTTCTCCCAACAATAGTCGTGGCATCACTTCATGCCTCTCATGAGCGTCACTTGGAGACCTGGTACGTGGAAATGCCCTTTAAGACGCCGACCTAACTAATAGCTCAGGTACCCGGAAGGGACGACTGGGATGCAGACCTGGGCTAGAATGCAGAAGGCAAGACACCATCTCAGGGCCCCAGAGCGAACGCCGGAAGGAGGAGAGAGATCAAAATGAAGGGGATCAATTCAACAAGCGCCGATATTTACCACCAAGAGCAGCGAGCATGCTGCTTCCTGTCTGGCAGCGAGTATGCCTCCAGCCGAGGGCCCCGTGAACACCCGAGAGTGAGCTCGGAGTGGCAGTGCCAATGCCCTGTGCCACCTGTGGTGTGAAGACCACCATGACAGGAACCCACCTGGAGTTCCGCGTCAGCCCAGCTGCCGCTCGCTCACGTGCTAGAAACCCTGCCCTTGCTGGAAAACCCCACGCCATCTATAAGACCGGGAAAATGGGCAGCGGGCCCACGCAACGGACGCCCTGCACGGACCTGTGGAGGACTGACTCACGGAGGACAGACCTGCGGCCGGCCGCGTGCCCACACCCGTGGTATGTTCGTTGAGAGGAGAATGTTCTCCTGAAATCTAAAACCAGGCATCCCCGGGAATGTGAGAAGAGGAACAGCAGTTGGGAAATTGAAATTTTATAGAGAAAACAGTAGTTCTGCAGCAGCGGCTGTAGGAACTGCGCATTAAAGTCAATCCAATAATCCCCCCAATACTAGTAATTACTGTTAAATTCCATAGAATTAACTTCCACCTGCCAACCATTCTTCTCTGAGATGCTGATAACTTTGTTGGACTTTGCTTCTGATAACAGGCACAATGAAAGATACATATATATTTTTTTCTTCTCTCCCTTCCCTGACCTTTGGGAACAATGCTTTCCTTAGGACTCGGTATTGCTGTGTGTCCCGCCGCTCAGGACACCCCCCCCCATGTTCTCCGAGACGCAGAGCAGGCCGCGTGGAGGTGGACGCGGCCAGGCACAGAGCTCCCGTGACCTTTCCCTGGCATTTCTCAGCGCCCTGTCCACCACCTGGGGCCTCAGACCCCCCCCCCCCAGAGGCGGTCATGAGAAGGCGGATGCTGCCTGCCACTCCCGGCCCTGCTCGTCTGCCCCTGCAATCCAGGACACAGCCCTGGCATCGATCAGGCTGGCACGGGCCCTTGTCCTTTCTCCCTCATCACTCCTGTGGCTCGTCGCAAACCCCACTGCACCAGCGTGGCCATGTGCCTGCTTTCCCATCATGGCCGTCATTCGGTTGTTTTATAAATTCTACTCCTGATTGCTTCTTTTGATGTTGATCCACAACAGGAGTGACTAAGGACTTGCACACCCAACACGGTCCCCCGCAGTGCTTGTGGGGTTATTGTAAAATAAATATGCAGATGTGTATTTTCATATTCAGAAGTTTTTGATCATGACAATTCCAGAATTGGGGCAGATTACTCAGAAGCCTAAGGTAGCTGGAGACACTGGTGACTGGCATGCAAAGTGGAACTTGACAATCCAGGCCACGACAGAGAAGGGCCCCTGAACTTTCCTTCGAATAGGGGAGCCCTGGCCAGAGGTCCATGCCATCTTTCATGAACGACCCTCATTGTCCTCTGTGAAGAGGACCAAGATTTTATGAAGAAACCTGCCTCGCTATGAAGCAGAAGCAGAGAAGACTTTAACCCCGGACCCCATGGACACCACGTCGTAGTATTAGCTGGTGCAAAACCTTCTGCTTGCACAGGTCTGCAGTAACAACCCACCGCCGTGTGCTCACACAGAGCCCAGAAGCCTGCATCTCTTAAGTTCCTAGCTCACGTCCAGTTCCCTTTATCTTTCAACAAAACCCACCAAGATCAATGAGTGTCCAAAGGGCATCAAGCAAGGAGAAGTTCAGGGTCCAGGAATTGGTCTTGGGTTGGGAGTGTTCTGGAGAGATGGGGGGAGACAGAAGGGGGGAACAACGGGTCAAAGAAACTAAAAAAGTACTAAAAAGTATCTTGGACTCTTGGCACTGTCCTTGGTGCTGAATATTTTTCCCCAAGTTATTCATGGCTCAGACCGGGGGTCGGGAACCTTTTTGGCTGAGAGAGCCATGAACGCCACTTATTTTAAAATGTAATTCCGTGAGAGCCATACAACGACCCGTGTACGTTACAGATTATCCAATAAAAGTTTGGTGTTGTCCCAGAGGACAGCTGTGATTGGCTCCAGCCACCCACAACCATGAACATGAGCGGTAGGAAATGAATGGATTATAACACATGAGAATGTTTTATATTTTTAACATTATTTTTTTAATTAAAGATTTGTCTGCGCCCTGGCCAGTTGGCTCAGTGGTAGAGCGTCGGCCTGGCATGCGGGGGGGCCCGGGTTCGATTCCCGGCCAGGGCACATAGGGGAAGCGCCCATTTGCTTCTCCACCCCCCACCCCCTCCTTCCTCTCTGTCTCTCTCTTCCCCTCCCGCAGCCAGGGCTCCATTGGAGCAAAGATGGCCCGGGTGCTGGGGATGGCTCCTTGGCCTCTGCCCCAGGCGCTAGAGTGGCTCTGGTCGCGGCAGAGCGACGCCCCGGAGGGGCAGAGCATCGCCCCCTGGTGGGCAGAGTGTCGCCCCTGGTGGGCATGCCGGGTGGATCCCGGTCGGGCACATGCGGGAGTCTGTCTGACTGTCTCTCCCGTTTCCAGCTTCAGAAAAATACAAAAAAAAAAAAAAAAGATTTGTCTGCGAGCCAGATGCAGCCACCAAAAGAGCCACATCTGGCTCGCGAACCATAGGTTCCCGACCCCTGGCTCAGACCATAAAATACTGACATACGGTAGCTGACCGTAATGGGATAACAAGTAGTGAGTGCTACAAAGCTCAGAGCAGTGAAAGTCCACATTAACAATGAGCATGCTTGCCACTGGGGTTCAAAGAGGTTCCCAATAGGAAAAAAGTGAAGACCAGAGCTTTTCACAATTTATACTTTTCATTTGCTTTTAGCCCCCAGTTGGATTTTTTTTTTCATTAGATTTGTCTCTTACCAAACTTCAATATGAGAACACAAAGGCTGCATTATTTGGTCAAATTACTATGAACCACATGCTCAGGGTGGGCCGGGCATTGTGACAGGCACAGGATGATAAACCAAGACGAGGTAATACGCTCCTCAAGCCAAAGGGAAGAGAGGCTAAGCCAGTGGAACGGTTCAGCTGCAAGACTGAACATTTGTAATTTTCAATCAAGACTCTCTTTCCTGCAGCATTCCCACCAGCAGTCCAAGCTGCCTTCTCCGAACTTCTCGTCACAGAGCTCTCTCTGGCCCTGCTGTCCTTGGAGAAGTATCTGCTCTCAAAGTGGGTGATCCTCCTGGTGGCAACGGCGATCTAGAAAGATTTCCGTTTCAAGTACTGGTTTTCTGACTTGTGTCCAAGTGAGAAGAAAAAAAAAAAAAAAAAAAAAAAAAAACGGAAAATTTCCACCTGGCTTTCTGTCCCCTGCCAGGTAGGAACAACCTAGCTGTCACATCTACATTTGGAGAACACGGCCTTCGGCTGCTACAACGCAGTTATTAATGGGCCCATAAAATGAACAGCAAAGCGAAACCCTACAGCTTGGAGGCTCCAAGGACAATTAGGCAGATTATCAAAGCAATGAGCACAATGTATTACACAGGTTATGTCCTCAAATGCTTAAAAAAATAAAAAGTTTAGCAGGCATACCTTGATTGACATTAGCTGCCGAGGCCGCCGGAGACTTAACCACGGGACACTGGGCACCACTGACATTGTACCCAGAAGCTAATCTCTCGTTGGCCTCGACTTCTACACACTCCCTCTGTAGACTCCAGATGTCCTTTAGACAAAAGCAAGGTTGTCAACAAAACCTGGCGAGCAGGCGGAAGGGTCTCTCCAAGAAAAGATCAAGGGCGGTGAGAACCGCTGCTCAGACCTGGTGGAAATAAGGACTGATGAGTGGGTTTTCTTTTAAAGTAGCTAAGACACCAGTGGGCACAGATAAGTCTCCACGTAAAGACTCATTTGCTCCTTTATCAACAGAGGTCAGCCAAACCTTACAGTACAGCAGGGCTGAGTCGGGGGGGCGGGGCTGTAAACAAAAGAAAGCAAGAGAAAGGGGGTGGGATGAGTGAGACTGGGAAGGGAGGGGCTAGGAGTGGAGGGTAAGAGGAAGCCTTTCCACACCATTCTCGAACTATCTATAAGAAACACTCTCTAGTGGTTTTCCACAAAATTTTAAACAGTGTCTCCAAAGAGCTCCCTGTCTGACATGCTCTCTACCCCACCCACTGCCATTTGTCCCCTCTGTCCTAGCCCCACGGGCCCTTTCACCCTGTCCTGCGAACACGGTCAAGTCATCCCCATTGTCAAGTTCACAACATGGGTCTCCCTCAGCTGTGCTCCTCCCTGGATCGCCGGATGACTGCTTTTATTATTACTGTTATTGTTTATGTCATCATCATTCATTCAGGTCTTATGTCCAACAACCTGTCCTCGGTGTGCCAGCCAAAGCAACCCTCCCCAGCACGCCCCTAGTGCACCGCCGTGGCCCACGTGAACCACCCCTCCGCCCGGCCACCGCTCATGTGTTCCCCTGCTGCTGGTCTGCCTCTCCCGCTCCACTGTGAGCTTTGTGAGGACAGGGGCTCGATGTTGTCCCCAAGTATCCCCTCAGGAGCCAGCATAATGCCTGGTGACCAATAGGCACTTACTGTTTGCTTACTGACTATAATGGGGGGGGGGGGTGTGAAATGTGTGCTTTTTACCACGTGATGAGAATCGAGTCTTCTGTATGGCTTTAGAAAAGCAACTTCTAACTGAACAAAGCCCAGAGTCCTAGAAGAGAGTCCTCTCGTGCATGCCAGGTGCCTGCAGCCTCTGTCTGTCATTGTGGGATTTGGTGCCTGCCCCACGCTGGCAATTACAGAGAGCAGAGTGCTAGCCCCAAGGTGGAGGGGCATCGGGGCACCGAAGCCTCGGGTCCCAGCATGATGAGCCCCAGAACTTTGGTGTCACTGTGCCCTCCTCTATAGGATGAGGGCAGTGTCATAAACCTGAGGACTCCGGGCTCTAATGGAAGGGAGACAATGGGAGCCCTACAATACAGGGCAAGGAAGGGGTGCTGATGCTGATGTGGCTTGACAGACATTTGTCCCCAGCTCTAGGACAGGGAGGTCGCCTGTGCCCTTGGGAAAGGGTTAAGAAACAAGCCACTTCCCTGATTTTCCCCATTTCCCATTTTCTTTAAAAGCCTAAGGTTTGCAGTTAACTAGCACATGACAACCTTCATGGGTGCTCTTCCCTGGCAGGAGGTGAGTCCTTGGTGGGGGCAGTCCCTCACCTGCCACCCGCCCTACCAGTGTGACAGTCCCTCACCTGCCACCCGCCCTACCAGTGTGACAGTCCCTCACCTGCCACCCGCCCTACCAGTGTGACAGCACATTCCACATCCCACAGGTCATTGCTAGGACAGGGACTCAAGTCCATGCCCAATTCACTGTACAAAACAACCCTGGTCAGAAATGGGCTCAGGACCAGGCGCTAGTCAAGTAAGCAGGGTGGAGAGAGGCGCCTGGTAGATGTGACAAGGCGTGGAAGGATGCACAAGGTCAAGGTCATAGCAGGAGGAACCCTGTGTCGGTTCCACACCTCTGGGGCCAGGTAAGAAGGTTCGGGAGAAAGCTTGCTGGGTAGGGGCTTGCTGGGTAGGGGGTACACCCAGGCTCCTCCCTGGTGCTCTCCTGACAAAGTCAAAGGGAGGGTAGAAAGGCCACGGGTGGGTCCCAAAAGGGAGGTGATGGTGGATGGTCAACATAAATGCCACCATGCTATGACTCCAGTTCATCCTCAGGGAGAACGGGACACAGGCTACAACAGGCAGTAGGCTGGAACAGAATGTGGTCGCTTAATTAATAAATGCACAGAGCTCCAAGTCCGAGTCCCAGTTTACCAAAGCTCACCAAGACAGCGTGGCATTGAGCAGGAAATCCTTTGTTAAATGTTTACGTAACACAAGAAACATATAATGAGAAAAACAAGTCATTTTCGATGCAAAGCCCGTGTTGCACGCAGGAGGAGTCCGCTCCGTGCGGGTGATACAACACCGGCCGTCTGGGGGACAGGCACCCTCTGTGAACACAGCCACGATGCCAAGTGGCTCCCAGCGTGCGCACCGGCCCCCGATGTGTGGGTCAGCCAATTCAGATGGGAGCTTTCCTTCTGCAACAATTTAACAAACCCTGGTGATCATGTTTGTTCCTGGGTAAAAGGTAATATTCAGAAACAAACAAACACGCCAGCATGTTAAAAAGATCAGAGAGGAAAAGCCAGCCGACTGGTCAGAGAGACTGAGAAAGCTCGCCCACACTAGCTTCTTGGGGTGACTGTCCTGAGATGTTCCAGGCCTGGTCAAGGGAACTCTGATACCGTCCCTTCCAGCATGTACAGCCGTCCCCGGGGTACTACCGAAAAAGGCTCCAGCATTTTTTTTTTTTTAAGCAAGAGGAGAGTTGTCTACAGCCATACCACCCTGAACGCGCCCGATCTCGTCTGATCTCGGAAGCTAAGCAGGGTCGGGCCTGGTTAGTATTTGGATGGGAGGAGAGTTAGCCACCCTCACCCCCGCCACGATCTCTGTCCTCACAGCTGCGGAGTTCATCAGAGAGTGCAGCCAGCTGGAGACAGCGAACAGGGACACATGGCCAGAGCCCCCCCAAACCAGGGCGCGTGGCAAGGACCCTGAGATACTCGGTCACAGGGCCGGCACACTGTTCCCTCTGAATTCCCAGAGGAAATATTCAGGATTTGCAAACCAAGAGGCAAAACCAAGGACTCCGTGTCGGTACTTAAAGGAAAAACCTAAGTACGTCTTATGATCTTAAAACCGTACCCATGGACACGGAGCCCGACTCTCAGTCCTGTTCACGTGTTCCAAACATTATTATCACTTCGATGCTTTTTCAACCATTTAAAGATGTAAAATTCATTCCGAGCTTGCTGGGCAAAGCCAGGCCAAGGGCGGGCTTGGACCCGAGGGCGGCAGTGTGGAGGCCCCTTCCCCTAGGAGGCCACGAGGTGGCCGGGCACACAGTGAGCCCGTCCGTCCACAGGGCTGGGGCGGACCCCTCCCCCCACCTCCACGTTTCTCTAAAACACCATAAATACCAAGTTGCAACAGAGCACCCCAAATTCCCTCCGCTTATAACAAAATCAGATTGCTGACTCCACCCCACAGCTCCTGCTCACAATCCAAACTGAATGTCACCATCATCCCCACGGCCACTGTCTGTGCCGGGGGGCGTCCACGCCACCGTGCAGGCACGCAGGGGGGCACCCACGTGGACGACCCGTTCCCGTCATTGGGACGGAGGGACGCCGGCCCCGCCCCCGGGGAAGGCAGCGCGTAGGTGGGGTCTGCTGGGGAGAGCCTGCGGCCACCATGCCCCACCCTTGTAATGCTCCTCTGTTCTTATCTTGTAGGCTTTCATATCGGACTGCGCAAGACACAGCTAACTGTGACACGTGCAGGAACAGTGCATGTATTATCTATAGGTATGTTGACGTTCTCCCCTCTTCCCACTTCCCTGTTACATGTTAACACATGACGGGGGCCCGCCCACGCGGGGGCCGCCTGGGGGGGGGCACCTCAGACAGAAAGTCAAGGGCGTTATCTGACCATCCATCTAAGCCCCTTCTCCACACTCCCTCCCCCCCCAGCCCCCAGGTGTAGGGTCCTGGGAGGATCCAGGGAGAAGAGCCAGAGCGCGTGTCTCTGGCTAATAATGTCTCTCAGCAGTTTCAAACACCAGTGTGGGTTTGATGGCCCCGCACCCTGGGAACCGAGAGCCAGGAGCGTCAGTCATACGGGGTGTTGCAGGCAAACTGTGAGATACAAGCCCTTCAGGTGGTTCGGACCAAAGGCCCGGAAGCTCTCTGGGGGTTCCAGGGTCACCACGGAAGACCCACCCTGCCCACAGCAAATGGGCGGCGTGTTTCCTGAGAGCTCCCGAGGACCCTGGCATAGGAGTCCCCTGGGGCATAATCCCCTGTCTGGAGCCCCAGCAGCTGGTCTTCCCGTCTTTATATCTGAAGTTTATTCAGATTCCTCACATCAACTAGAACGCAGCGGAACGTGCCACAGGCCAAAGCCCTGCTGTGGGGTCATGGCTGTCAGGGTTTCAAGACACGGCCACAGCCTCCAGAGGTGACATCCTTTTCTGTGTTTGTTTTTCTTCCTGGAAATGTAATTTTCAAAAACAAGAGAGGAGGAGGGAATTGATGATTTAGTTCATTTTTAAGAATTAAGCCTGAAGAACCGTTCCAGTTGACTTGCCAAATTACCAAAACCATTTCTAACTAAACAGTTACATATGTAACAATGTGTCAAGGAACTCTCACCTGCCTCGAAATACACCTTCTAAACTCATGTCCTCAGTGACCATCCTCTCATCAAAAAGACAGGGGGAGGGGGGGCATAAACACCTTCAACAGAGCGAAACGCTTGAACACCCACAGTCTAGGACCCATCGCATGTCAGTAAGTGAGGGAGGACCTCGCAGGCAGGACCCGGGTTCTTTGAAAGCAGCAGTACCAGCTCCCCTGCGGCCCTTGTCTGGAAGCAGGGGCGGGCAGGCACAGGGCGGACCCGAGCACCACCTCTCCCGAGCCTGTTCCTTAGAGCAGAAGATGTCCACAGAGGGAGGCTCTTCCTCCTCGGGGACACCAGGCTAGGTCCCAGCTGGGGAGGGGCTTTTGGCATCTGGGAGGCAGAGGCCAGGGATGCCGCTAACATCTTGCAATGCACAGGACCGCTTCCACAACAGTCGTCGGGTCCGAAATGACAGCAGTGCTGAGGCTGGGAGAGCCCTCCTCGCTGGGGCGCTGGGACGCTGGGACGCTGGGACGCTGGGACCGGCCCCAGGCTGAGGTCCACGGCGGTCCCAGGCACAGGGCTGAGGGCCTGCCGCAGCCCCGCCAGCACGCGAGCCCTTGCCCTCTGCTGGTTTGGTTCTCCACCCGTCACAGAGAGGCGGGGGTGGGCCGGGGGTGGGGGGAGCCAGCACCCAGGTGTGTTTTCTGTGTCAGGAACTCCTACGAGATGCAGATTCTCTCCTCGGAGACTCGCCATGTATCAGAGAAGTGTGGTGAGCGGGACTTTTTCCACTCCGCCCACGCTGCGGAAGGGAACTCGGAGTGAAGAGCGAAGGCCCTCAGGACAGCAGCGAGGGCCGCCGGGCGCGTGTCCTCCCAGGTCAGTCTGTGCTACTTGGGAGCCGAAGCCCCTCCAGGCTTTGAGAGCCACGGAGCGACGCGGGCAAAGGTTTCCGGGGAAGGTCCCCCACGCGCGGGCACGCCGTGAGCGTAAACCCGCCTGCCATTCTGTGGACGACTGGAGAAGAGGACAGATGGGGACCCTCTCCAGTGGAACCGAAGTCATTTAAATGAACGGGGCTCTAAATCCAGACGTCACCTCCACTAACAGGGACACTACACGTGACTGAACAAGCCTGAGAAGGACAGGACTTTGTCAGCGTCAGGAGACTCCCTGGAGCGGTGACTGTGCAGCATCTGCTCCGTCACCCTCTGCGTGGGTCCCTGCCCCAGCCACGGCCCCGCTCTCCAGAAGAACTGGGGTGGGGGGTCCGGCACCCCCGGGATTTGCCAGAATTCAGGAAAGATTCACCAGGTCGAGGCACTGCACCAACTGCCATCACGTCAGGCACCTCCTGCGGAGTGGGAAGAGGCCCGTCTGTCCCGAGCGACCTTCCCCATCACGGACGTGACTGTCAGGACGGTGTCTCCATCCAGGACCGGAACGGAGCCAGGCCACGCGGAACCCCTCTCGGCGCTCTCTCAATGAGCCAAGCTGCCCAGGGCAGGTGGGTGGAGAGAAAAAGTGGAATTTTACATCTCTCTGTCGGGAAAGTATTTCAAGATCTCTCCCGTCGGAGTGATAACAAGCACCTCCACTCCTCAAAGCCCACCTTCCGGCAGAAACAGAGGGACTTTGGGAGCCATCACAGGGAGATTTCTGCCGGATGCCCCCTGCCTTCCAGAGTCAGCCCACCAGCTACTAAGTCAGACCAAGGGCTCGGTGTTACTGCTGAGTCAAACGTATATCCAGTTCATCAACATTCCTATCACTTGACATTGGAAATCATGAGACATGAGAACCTGACCATGTCAGGTGCCCGGACAAAAGTTTAGCAGGAACTCGTTCCACTGGTCATTGACACTGGGCTGGAGTTTGCTGAGCTCTACAGATGATGTAAGAGGGGGAAACCTCACTTTCTGGTCAACTCCTTGGAAAAATCAGCCCAAGCGGAAATCATTGTCGGAAATGCATTAATTTCCATCTGAATCATATGTATTGAGCTCTGATGTTTACCTGACTTGAAGGGACACTGATCTTTCAAGGTGAGGCCTAGACATGTTCTGTGAAAGTGGGGGCCCCTGTAAGAGCTCCCCGCTCTCTTCCGTGAGCCATGCCCACCGTCCTTTGCCGTGGAAACCAGGTCACGGGATGCCCTCTGACAGCCGAATCCTTCCGGAGGCTGTGCTGCCCCTGCAGGGCTGGCGCTCCGTGTTCTGGGGACCCCTCCACATCCCGAAGCCTCTACAGCGGGCAGTCTCTCTTTCCCAAGGTATATTACGTGGGCTCATGTCACATCCCATGACGTCACATCGCTCCGATGCTGGGTACAAGTGGCACACACAGACCCAAAGACGACATCCTCCTCTCGGTGAGCATGCAGCTGAGGAGTGAGGCAGAGGCAGGCGGGTGGAACACAGAGCAGCCTGTGTGCCCGGAGCCCTGTGCGGGCCTCCGCAATGCCCCTGGCACACCCTGCAGCCGCAGGTTCAAGTCCCGTGCACACGCCACACCCTAACAGAAGAGGCAGGGAGGGAAGCTCAAGGCCACCTGCATCTGTGCTGATGGCTGGCAGCAGTCTATGCCCTGAGCTAGGGGAACTCGCCCCCTGTGCCCTCTGGCGAAAGAGAGAAGGAAGCAAACAGGCATTCAGCCAGGTGACTCCTCGGCATTGGGGCAGCCCTATGATTCCATCCTCGAACGCCACCAGATGCTTCCTGGAGAACCCGGGTCTCTCTGGTGGTGAGGCACCCAGCACTCCCTACTCCCTGGGCTGGAGTAGCCGCCTGTCCAGGTGACCCTGCGGCCAGCCCGTGGGAGCCACACCTCAGAAGTATAGGCCCCAGGGAGCCAAGGTCCACATTTCAGAGGTTTTGTGACTGGAGCCCATTTGTTCTCATCAAGGAAATGTGCCAACAAGTCCTCCTCCGAATCCTGCACACGACTCCCCAGAGAGAGGAGTCCCGTTATGGAGGGTGAGTTTAGCTCAAGGGCAGGGTCCTGGCAGTAGGTTCCAGGACTAGGTCCGGCCCCCAGGCTCCTGGGTACCAAGGTCTGCCTGCAAGGCTTCCGGAATGTTCCCGTGAGTCCCTCCCCCACCATCTCAGACGCTGGGTCTTTCTCCTAAGATGCCTGGAGCACCCTGGGATTGAAATCAGTTCAAGGAATTTCATAATAAAGAAGTTTCAACTGCCAAAGGGCTGCGGTGGTCCCAGAGCCCAGGAGAGCACAGAAGGCCACACGAGCTGCCGTCCTCATGTGTTACAATTTGTCATACCTGTTTGCTGGCAGCAGAGCGCCCGGGAGGTCAATGAATCCGACCCCGCCAGACGCACATTTACACACCGCGTGCCACTAAAAACCCAATTACCATCTCCAAGCAGCAGAAGAAACACTTGGCCCAGGGAGGGGCACAGGGGGCCGTGGCGGGACCCAGCTGGCCAGGCTTTGACCAACGCAGCCCCATAATCAATGTGCACCTTCCCACGAGCGGCGGCACATATTTCTCTGTGAAAAATAAGCCTGTCGTGGAAATATGCAGGACTTGGGGAAGAAAAAAAAAAAAACATCAAGAAGACAAAAGGTCTTAAAGCAATTTCAGGGAAAGGGCAGCCAGTAGTAGTGCCACACGCAGAAGAAGGCTGGAAACACCAGCCCACCTCGGCTGCCCCTCCAGTGGCCGCGCCCAGGGGCAGGGCTGCCCCTCCGCTCCCTTGCTCTGTCTTTGGAGGGGTGTCCGTGACATCCCTCAGGCACACCGGAGGGCACTAAGGGTCCTTGATGGATGGGGCATGCCCCTGCCCGCCCCGGACCCGAGTCAGTGATTTACAGTCACAGAGAAATGGGTCTGAGAGAAAGCACACAGCAGCTGGAAGCGTGGTCAGCCACAAGCCATCGCTCACCCGGACAGCGCCCATCCCAGTATCGGCAAATCGATTTATGGAGAGACTGACGACCATCCTCGGACAGCGAGATGGCTGCCCTGCAGACTGGTCCACGGATACCTCGCCCATCACAGGGGACTATCCGTCACTGGGAATTTCAAAGGGACATCCCTTTGTGACCCAGCCTGATTGCAAGACTGTCTCAGCACGAAAAAGAAAATTGCATATACATATATAATTAAAAGAGATGAGAGTGTCAGTTCTCCTTAGCTCTCCCGGACCGCCGTCCCTGTTTCCTGTTGAGACAGGCTGCCGTAAAAGGATAAGTTACTAATGGAATCCCCACCACCACACCGTCGGGACCATGGGCTCTGAGCCTCGCCTGGTACTTCTCTCATTGGACAAAGCTGGTGACCCAGGTTACCTCTGAGTCACCTGGCTCAGGAGTTCGTTCCGGGGAGGAGCGAGGAGACATGCCAGCATACATCCATCCCTCCTCCTTTGCTGAAGTGGCCAATCTGTGAGCCACGGGGACCAAATGGCTCGGATTCAGTTCTATCAGAATGCCACGGGCTGGCCTCAGGTTCAGAAGTAACAATGCCGGCTCCCGTGAAATAAATGGGGTCTTGACTAGAATTTAGACTACCCCAGTGAAGTGTTAGATGCCCCACCATCCCGTTACAAGACCCTCGGTGACGACCCCAACCCCTGGGAGGGCACGACCTATACCTGCTACATTTGTGTTGTCGAGGCCAGGCAGCTGGCCTCCAGTGGCACTGTTTAGCAGTGGATCAGTGAGCGGCTGGGACCCCGAATGGACAGGAAGTCCGCGGGTCTGCCTACGTCTGCTTCCCACACCAGAGAGAAGGAGCTCCCAGAATGCCCTGCTCTCTGTCACAGTTTCATCATGTGACATGATACCACTCACTGATGGCCAACCATAGTCAGGATTCCCAAACAACCATATGATAAAATGCCTGTCCACCTGTCCGCTGGTGCGTATACAGTATATGCCTTTCTTCAGCAAGCCTTTGTAAGACAGGCACGGGGGGACGGGGAGGAAGAAACTGGTCATCGGGCTGAAGACCGCCCCAGACACAGCCCCCACCATAAGCATCTCTCAACAAGGAACCTTGTGTACTGAAGGGACAGGCACAGGCAGAGACAAAGGGCTGAAGGGGAGGAGCCAAGGAAAGCCGGGATGCTGGGCCTGGGGGGACAGCTGACTCAGACGAGACGGGTCACGGTGCAGGGACACCGTGTGGGGGAGGTTTTAGGGGTATTCTGTAGAGCCCCGGAAGGCTAGAAAGTTAGGAACAACTCTCAGCCACCACAGGGAGAAACACCAGAGCATCCCCAGGGACGGACGTGGGTGCCCCCTGCACGCGTGCACTCCCCTTTCCGGCAGCTGGGCAGCGTGCTAGTACGTCACAACCTTTGCTTATCAAGTAG
Organism: Saccopteryx bilineata; assembly: GCF_036850765.1. Lineage (NCBI taxonomy): Eukaryota > Metazoa > Chordata > Mammalia > Chiroptera > Emballonuridae > Saccopteryx > Saccopteryx bilineata. The sequence continues at coordinate 110,140,196 of NC_089496.1, read as the reverse complement.
GAAGTTTCCCAAATGCTGCCCGTCCCGTCCCAATATAAGGAGAGGATTTCAAAAGAGATGATGTCAAGACACCCTAGGGCCTAGGCTTAGAGGCTGAAAGAGGGAGGTCACAGAATGGATGGGCTCCGTCTTCTCAAATCGTTCTGGCTAACGCATCACACAACCAGCAGGAGCACATGCTGTCAGGTTGCAAAGGCGCCAGGTAAACCCCTGTGTGTGGCAATGTCACCGATCCTGGTTGAGCTGGTGAGGGGGGCCACTCTCGGGACAGCCACCCCATGGACAGCATCAGGGCGAAGGGGTGTCTGGCTGCTCAGGGGACACTGTATCTGAATGCCGTCCTGTGCCAGCCCCAGACTGTCCATCTATCCGTCCACGTGGAGTGCTGCCTTTGTCCCTCAGTGACTGTCTCGCAGTGGAAGTACCCTTTCCCGTCTGCCCTCAATTACCACCATTTGCTAACAGTAAGTTCTTTAACAACATGAACCACTGTGGAGGAAACTGGCCTATTGTCTTGTTCTTAGTGCTTGGTGGCTGGTATTTACAGTGAGTGAGTGGAGGGGTGGGGGAGGAGATGACAGAAAGGATTCCCTGGACGACCCCTTACGTAGTGTCGTGCTGATGTAAGGAAATATTTTCCCCCCCGAAGTGAGAAGGGGTGGCGGGGGGGGGGGGGGGGAGGCAGTCAGACAGACTCCGGCTTGCGCCCAACTGGGATCCACCCAGCAAGCCCACCAGGGGACGATGCTCTGCCCATCCGGGGTGTAGCTCTGTTGCGACCAGAGCCATTCTAGCACCTGAGGCAGAGACCACAGAGCCATCCTCAGCACCTGGGCCATCCCCACTCCAATGGAGCCTCGGCTGCGGGAGGGGAAGAGAGAGACAGAGAGGAAGGAGAGGGGGAGGGGTGAAGCAGATGAGCACTTCTCCTGTGTGCCCTGGCCAGGAATCGAACCTGGGACTTCCGCATGCCAGGCCGACTCTTTTTTTTTTTTTTTTAAATAAAGTAAATTAAAAGTCAGAAAAGAAGAATGACTGCGCAGACCTCAAAATTCTCTTTCCCAGAGCCAATAATCCAAGGATTTTCTTTTTCCTATTCTGTTCACATTCTTAAAAAATATATTATTTTTTAACGAATAGGTAAGGATTTATGTTTTAGTAATTGTTAGCAACCTTTTGGTAGCCTTTACTAACATCTTAATTCAAACATCTGACTCTAGTATGTATTCAATGTGATAAAACCGAGCACAGTTGTACAACTGAAAGATGCTCACTCATTTCCACCTGTTACTGGTAAAGCAATTCATCATCAGAGAAGGACTAACTGTACTGATCACCCTCCTCTTAGGACACTCGCCTTTGGTTATACCCAGAGGTTAAAGGTTAAGGCAGCATCCACCAACGTCCAAGGCACGAGGTTACACGGTCAGTTCCATGAGGAAGTCGATGTAGACTGCTCACAACAACTAGGGGATATTTCAAAATGAGTATGAAGTGATGAAAAAAAAAAAAGAACCACTTGTTTTTCTCTTTTATTAAACAAGAATGTCAGAAAAGCAAACGACAAGGCAAAGAAAGTTGTGCGATTATGCAAATGAGGTGCAAAACCAACTTTTATTTCATTGGTGAAAATGTGCTAGACAGAAGGCTGGAAGTGCTGGGGTGTCTGCGTGTTCCCCAATCCCCTCATTTCTGTGAGCAGTGTAGTTCTCGCCGAGGTGAACATGGAGACTCCTCTATGGGCTGGACACGATGCCCTGAGCGAGAGCCTGTGAGATCCTTGGGGGCACACGTGACTAGAGAAGACAGTGGTTGCTAAGACCACTCAGCTGTCCATCAACTAGAAAGTGCTTCTGTCCTAGAAGTGACAGCTCTAGAGGTTTACAGCGTGAGCCCGGGGGCTAGACTGGTCACTGGTGACACCAGAGGGCACACACAAGTTCATGGCTTCCTGGTCTGGGTGGTGAGACCTAGTTGGTGTGTGTGTGGGGGGGGCTCTCTGTTCACATCAGAACAGGCGGGGGCTCTTTGGAGCATCTTGGACTCACAGTTCTGGGCTGGAGCTCAGAGGGGCTGGGCTGCCTTGCATGTTAGCTCCAGCCCCGGGGCCCTAGGGAGAGGCCAGTTGCCACGCTGGGAAGGGAATGCCCACTTTAAAATGAGAAGAGCAGACAAGGTGACAGCCAAGTCCCTGACCTGGGGCTATACCCCTAGGGCCTACAGGACCCACTACAACCAACTTAAAACCAACAATCAGGTGTTTTTCTCCTTTTAACATCAGTGACAATGCACTTGGTGGCCAACGGTTCAGAGCTGCGTGCTCTCTGGTGGGGCTAGGGACAGCAGCATACTGCAGTTAAATAGTGATGGATCCCTTCTAATGCTAATGGATGATCTCTGGGGCTTGCTGTGGCATCAGACAGGCTTACTACATTTATGTCACTCTGGTTGGTGATCTGGTCCCCTTTTGTACTTGAGAAATGACTATGAGCAGAGACCATAAAGGGGGCTGGAGTCTTTCTGATTCACCCTCACAATGGACAAGAGTTTAAAAGATGGTTCCCTGGTCCTGGCGCAGATGGCCCTTAGACGAGCCCCGGGCATCAGACCAGTGTTTGTACTCCGGAGAGCTGTAGACAAGATAGACGGAGGATGAAGCAGCAGCCAGGCAGACACGGCAGGGGGCTCTTCTGCAGAGGGGTCTGGGAGCAGAGCCCGATGGAGTCAGCGGGTCCCTGCCTAGCTCTCACTTTGGACACGCCATCGTCACACTGGTGGCCAGGGTGCTGGGCGCATGCTTTGGGGTTTTTTTTTGTTTTGTTTTGTTCTCTAACTGCAGCGGTCATTTACTTGCCAGAGCCTACCAGGACAACAGATAGGTCTTCGGGGTGCCCGTCCATAGTACTGAGTGCCCGTCTATTTCTGGTGTTTTAAATAGGATGGTGGTTCTATAGTCTCTGATGAGGTACCTACTATGTGAAACAGTGGTGAGGGAAGGATTTAAAGTTAGGACCCATCATTTCTAAGTTCAAAGTGTTAAGAGCTAGTAAGTACAAATTACTAATATTGGACACTATTGGAATGGGATCTATGTATACATTAAATACACATACACAGAGGCACAGGCACATGGTATGTAACATATGTCCCTATATATGCACATGGTACATAACATAGAGGCCTAGTTGTATACATACATTTGTTTTGATGAATAAATTATTAACAACGTAAAAAAGAAAACGGAGCAGCCACATTCTGCTGGACCAGCAGGAAGAGGATTGGAGATCAGCTCATCTGTTCCATTTCAACTCAGTAAACAAAGCAAGCATGTTCTGAGCCGAACACAGCTCTAAAGGTACCATGGATGTCAAGCAAATTAACCGTGGCACATCCATCCATGAGTCCAGAGACAGACTCAAGAGAAAGAAGAACCCGCGATGCCACCCGGGCCGGGCGTGACCCGTGGAGAGAACCCACCCGGGAGGCATGTAGACCAGACAAAGGGACGTGCAGGCATGGCTGTGTTAGACAAGCCACAGGACGGGGAGGCGACAGGGGACCTCGGTGGAAAGTGATTTACCCACAGTGGCGGAAACGTGAGCTAGCCAGAGCCAGAGCCAGGTAGTGCCAGGTGGTGCCAGGGGACTCTGCCACTTAGTTCAGAGGGAATTAAAAACGGACACCTCTGCTCCGGCGCAGCCCACTGAGCCACACCACCACTGGCGCGGCCGGAGACATCAGAGATCTTAGGTTTTCCTCTCGAGACGCGTGCTTGGGAGCCAGAGTCACCTCTTGTGAACTCTTCCCTGCTACGCCCAGGGGACTGGAGAAAGGAATGTTTTAAAATCATTTCCCGTAAGTGAACTTGAGGCATCAGCCACAGCATGCGGAGGACACCGGGGCCGAGCCCGAGTGTCCACAGGAAGCTCAGGAGCAGCAGCAGCGGCCACAGCCGAGGGGACAGTCCTCTGCAGTCTGTGGGCGCGAGCGGAGCGCCGTCACTGCTGAGCCCAGCAGAGGCCGGGGACGGCGCGGCGTGGCCCAGGTGCTGCTGGGCCTAAGAGCCCGGAGGTTGCAGGGTGCTGGGCAAACCCCCAGCAGAATCCTAGGGGACGGTGAGACATGGAGCCCAGAGCTAGAACAGGAACAAGCCCCCTGCCCGTGGGACTGGAGGGGTCCAGGCGAGGACCAGGGGACCGGTCTGTGGAGGCAGGTCCACCCTGCACAGGCCAGGAGCGCTGCCCCAAGGCAGCTCAGAAGCACCGTCACGCAGAAAGCGACACTGGGCCCCAGGAAAAGTGAACGGGATAGAGGGGTCTCCCTCAGGACAGCGCAGGAGCCAGGGCCTGGAGAGCACCCATCACCCTCTGCAGGGTGTGACTGCAGGCTCTTCCTGAAATGGAAGCAGGGAGCGAAGTGCCAGGGCCGAGCCCAGACTCTGGTGTGTGCTCTGCAGGAAATACGCCTGATTCTCCTCCGATCCAGCCAGGCACAGAGACGGAGCCGGGCACAGAGACGGAGCCGGGCTCAGAGACAGAGCTGGGCTCAGGGACGGAGCTGGGCACAGAGACAGAGACGGAGCCGGGCACAGAGACGGAGCCGGGCACAGAGACAGAGATGGAGCCGGGCACAGAGACAGAGACGGAGCCGGGCTCAGAGACAGAGCCGGGCTCAGGGACGGAGCTGGGCACAGAGACAGAGATGGAGCCGGCACAGAGACGGAGCCGGGCACAGAGACAGAGACGGAGCTGGGCACAGAGACAGAGACGGAGCCGGGCTCAGAGACGGAGCTGGGCACAGAGACAGAGACGGAGCCGGGCTCAGAGACGGAGACAGAGCCAGGCACAGAGACGGAGCCGGGCACAGAGACAGAGACGGAGCCAGGCACAGAGATGGAGCCGGGCACAGAGACAGAGACGGAGCCGGGCACAGAGACAGAGACGGAGCTGGGCACAGAGACAGAGACGGAGCTGGGCACAGAGATGGAGCCGGGCACAGAGACAGAGACGGAGCCAGGCACAGAGACAGAGATGGAGCTGGGCACAGAGACAGAGATGGAGCCGGGCACAGAGACAGAGATGGAGCCGGGCACAGAGACAGAGACGGAGCCGGGCACAGAGACAGAGACGGAGCTGGGCACAGAGACAGAGACGGAGCCGGGCACAGAGACAGAGACGGAGCTGGGCACAGAGACAGAGACGGAGCTGGGCACAGAGATGGAGCCGGGCACAGAGACAGAGACGGAGCCGGGCACAGAGACAGAGACGGAGCTGGGCACAGAGACAGAGATGGAGCCGGGCACAGAGACAGAGATGGAGCTGGGCACAGAGATGGAGCCGGGCACAGAGACGGAGCTGGGCACAGAGATGAAGCTGAGCATGTTCTGCCTGGAGCGCATACAACATGCCGCCCGGGAGAGCCCCGTCTGTCTTTGACCAGGAGTGGGCCACTGTGGGGGGAGAGGGGGAGGGACAGCAGCCCTGCCCCACGCAGAGCAGCCAGCTCGGGGCACGGGGGCTCATGCCCAGAGGGAACCTGTCTTTTAGGGCTCAGTGCTCACTCCTTAATTCGGGCAATTTCACCCGGGCGACCGCCATGAGGCAGGCCCCGCGGCAGGAGCTGGGAGCACAGATGGCAGGGTCCCCGGTCACAGCACTCACTTTTGAGGGGATGGAGGCAGAAGAATGTGGGGACAAGCAACTGTCTGTGGTGAGCGCAGAGAAGGGAGAAAGGGGTGGTGACAGGGGGGTGTCTTGGAAGGTGGCTAGAGAATGAGGAGGTCACGTGCTCCTGGGGCCTGGGGGACAAGAGGGACAAGGAGTGGCAGGCCTTCCCACGAGCCAGGACAGGAGTTTTGGGCAGGGGGAGGGAGTAACAGCCAGGAAGACAGCACCCACGCCTTCAGCAATGGTGGCCACACCACCTACCCGGCAGCATGCGGGGCGCCTGTCCCCACGCCTGCTGTCATCTGGAGATCAGTGGTTAAACCCAGAGTGGGTCGCTCCCCTCCACCAGGCAGCCCCCCCCGGGCAGTCTCTGGACAGCGAGCTGGGTTAAACAGGGAATAGGCTGTGCACAGAAGAGTCAGAATGGCCAAGAGTGGGCACTAGCGGCTATTGTCCAAGTCAAGGCCTCCGCTCTGACCAGGAGCTTCCTCCTGGACATCTGGCTATTAAGGCTGAAGGGACCTTCACTTGGTGACAGCCAGAGCTGGCCACACTATGAACCCTTGGACATTACCCTTCCTAGCCAGCTCTCTGCTTTGCATTCAACCAGGTGACTAGTGATAGCCCTGGCCACTGTGAGAAAGTCCCCCAGCAGAAATCAGGGTGCAGAACAATCCACGGCCTTCCCACTGAGGGGCGGGGCACCCCACTCTGCAGTCTGAGGGCTGGTGCATATGCCTCACCCCAAAGCCAGCACATGGCACCTTGGGAATTATAGCAGGAGAGGGAGGGGCTCGGGACACCCCGCGGGCCCTGGTGTGGGCACTTCCTATCAAACATTCATCCCGTCTGCCACACACACACCCCTCCACGGAAACACTGGCTCCTGGTTAAGGCCTCTCCGTAGAAGCACAACCAGGAAAGTCAGTCAGCTCGGCAGAAAAAGGACGAGCCAGCCCGTGAACGAGGACTCAGATTAGACTCCTCTCAACGCAGCCAATTGATGGGAAGTCAATCATGACAGGGAGCCAGAATTCAGTCATGACAGGCCCCAGCCTCGGAAATGCTAGCACCCGCCTCCCGCCCTCCGCCCTCCGAGCTCCCAGCCTGGCTGGGACTCTTGAAATAAAGGGCCCAGATCTGCGGGGCAGCCTCGCAGTCCTCACCCAGTCCCTGGACAGAGTGACCTCGTGTACCTCACAGACCACACTGGAGACACTCGCTCACCGGTTCAAGGGCGAGCTTCTCATTTTCCTTGTTAGATAGCCAAGTCGAAGAATTCTTTCATAGGCATTTCTCTTGATCACCATTAGCTCTTGGTATCATTATGAAATTGATGGCCAACTGATAAGAAGGATGAAATCATGTTTGAATTCCATTTGGTAGGTTAGAAACCTTTTTCACTGGCTGTTTTTTTTTTGGGGGGGGGGAGGAGCATCCTGACCTAATCCAATGAGATGGTCCAGGCGTTAATAATTATAACCCTTGAAGGGAAGGAGACAGAGGCCTAAAGAGGACAAGGGACTGGCTTCTTGGAGCCCCCTCTGCCCCCAACGCCAAGGGGGAAAGCCAGGATGGAACCCTATCTGTCCACAGCCTCAGATGACAGAACGGTCATTTTTTTTTTTTTTAACACAGAGGGCTGTGCTCACAAATGCAGCACGTCCTGAGATGGGCACTTGTCCCAGCTGTCCCTCAGAGGATCTGGGCCTCCACGGTGGCACGTTCTGCATGAGCAGGACCTGAGCTCATGGGCTTTGCCTCCGCCTCCTATCAGCGGCAGCATAACTCAGCGAGCCCTTGGAAATGAGGGGAAACCACTAATCCTCATTCTGGGAGCAAAGGGCAACTGGCCATAAACGCCTTGACAATATTTTTAATTTTTTTCCCCCATCTCGTTACCATCTTTGACAATAAGAAAAATGGAACAGCGGGTTTAACAGATAAAACGGTCCATTAGACGGGTCTTGAACTTGTTTGGAGAGCTCCAGATAATGCAGCTTGGCTGTTTTGTCTCTCCAAAATGTCAAAATTTGTCTAGGATTAATGGTCCTCTAAATCAATAGGACTTCATGTTTATAAATGGTTTACGGTTCCGCTGGATATAAAACGTTATGAGCTCATGCATTCTCATCACTGCTGAACCTTTACTGAAATCTACTGACATTTAGTCTGGCATCCAGAACAGACATGGAAGGAGCCCAGGGCGGAATTCTCTGGAAGCTCTGTGTGACACAGAGTGAGAGTCAAGCCACCAGGGGTGTGGGGCAGGTAGGCAGAAGGGAGTCGAGGCTCTGGGTCCTCGCCCAAGGTCAAGGGGACAGTGAAGAGCTAGTGGAGCAGAGAGGATCAACTGTGGCCCTTCCAAAGCCAAGAAGAGAAGGGAGGACTCTCGGCACATGGAGTGCTTTGAAGAAATTTCCCAAGAAAGAGCGTATGCTTTCAATAATCAGTCTTGAATCCTGTCATTCTAACACAAACATGACCACTACAGTCAAATGTCTTCCCACGTGGCTACCTGTTTGCACGCTGTGGCTCCAGCGATGTTAATTACAATTTGGGTAATTTTCACTAAACACTGTCTTGGCCTGAAAAGCCTCTGGTAATGAGGGAGTAACAGCAGACGGCGCTGACGTCCTGGACACACACCGCTCTTCCTGATGTTGGGTCCTGTGGTGGTTGTCCCTGTTCCTGTTTCGGGTGGGCGGATCAGATTTCACAAAGAGAAAGTAATCCAGACCAGCTCATCTCCCAACGCCCCCCCCCCCCTCAGGCGAGAGGACTGGGTCTCTGGGACCTGGTGTAAGCTACACAGACGCCTGGCATGAATGCACTGAGCCGCCTCCTGAACAGTCAGACAGCTGATGCTCTATTTACTTCAAGGACCACTGAGGGACAAGGAAAGGGACTGCTCAGAGGCCACATTTTCATTTCAGTACGATACAGTCACGCACCCCTCGACGACAGGGACGCGCCCTGAGCACCGTGTGGTGTGGTTGGGCCATCTTGTCGTGGTGCAAACACTGTCAAGCACGCATCAGGAGACTAGCTTGCGCAGTCTACTGTGCGCCTGTATGGCGTGGCCCGTCACTCCTGTCTACACACTTGCTTTGAAATACAGTCGACCCTATAAGCACAGGTTTGACCTTATCAGCAGATTTTTTTTTCCTGCTTATGCTATGGACACTAATACCATAAAGGTATTTTCTCTTCCTTAGGATTTTCTTCAAAGCACTTTCTTTTCTCTAGCTGACGTTATTTTAAGAACACTGCATCTAATACATATAACACCTGACCTATGCGTTCAGGGACCATTTCTGTTATCAATAAGGCTTCCAATCAACAGCAGGCTATTAGTCATTCAGGTGTAGGGAAGTCAAGAGTTGTATGCAGATTTTCAACTGTGGGGGTAGGGGGGTGGGGATCCCAACCCCCACATTGTTCAAGGGTCAGGTGTCGTTCACAGTGATACTGAGCTAACCCACAGTACAGCCAATTGCTGAATATGGAGCAATAGAATTATAGAAGAAACCCAATGTGAAGGATCATTACCCTGGTAGGATGCACCTGATTTTGTGCCACCGAGGGAGGGAATCCTGACATATGAAAGACCATGCACTAACCAGCTTCCTCTCTCTTCTTTCTAGCGTGGAGCTGGACTTCAAGCAGCAGGAGGACAAGCTCCAGCCTGTCCTGAAGAATCTCCACCCCTTTGAGGACACTCAGGTCGCCCCCTCGCCTTACTCGCAGGAGACTTGCTCCTCGACTCCCAAGCAAAAATCCAAAACTGAATCTAAAAAGCACGGAAGATGGAAACTCTGGTTCCTTTAAGACTCGTGGCGTCTGGAGTCTAAATGCTGTCTGGAAAACCCACTGGAGTTTTACCACCATCCTCCTCCACAACGAACGGATCACGTGAACTGCACGGCCGAGGCCGGTGCCGACCCAGCTCTCATCCGCTTACCAAGAAAGGCCTTTGTCCCAACCAAGAAGTGAACAGACAGCAAGGCACTGGGCGTCACCATGTGCCCACTGTCGTTCGCGGTTTGCGGATGTGGGATGGAAAATCGGACGTGAAGCTCCACGTCGTCCAAGGGGTCAAGTAAAACAATTCTGCCCCCACCCCAGATCGGCAAGCATTATGTGGCCAGCCCGCAAAATGGCAGGCTTGTCACTCTGTACACAGCAAAGTATCATAGTTATTTTCCAGCCTTTATTTTATTTTTTTAATAAGAAAAAACAAACAGCAAGCCTTATGTTTGCAAAGGACTTCATTTTTACGTTCCATTTTGCAAATAAGCCGGAGGCAAGTGTGGTTGTCAGCACATCAAATTCTGGAGAAAGCACAATTTTTTTCAAGTGGTCGGAGACCATGAATAATCTCTAAATAATGTGACTCGATGTATATTTGCCTTCATGTGCTGAGGCGCACTAAGCCAAGTGGCCACATCTCCGTGTCACGCCGACGCGTCAAATCTAGCATTCTCCACATCTCCGGACCCACGACGTGTTTACTGCTCAGTTTCCAAATGTCCAGCAGCCAGGAGTCCCCCAAAGTCAGGACATGCCTTTAATCACTGCAAGTCGACAGGGTCAGAGCTACTGAACACTAAGCTTTCTTAGATCTCATTTTTAATCTTTTGATACCCAAAGGCCAGATGATAAATTCTGGCAAGAATTAGAAAAAACACCCATAGAGATACACAATGGATAGCTCAGTCACCAATAAATCACAGGCAGTCTCCACCGCCATGGGAAAGTGTTTCTGTGGATCCATCTCTGAGACATTGTTGATCTCCAAAAGCGCAGGCAGATGTTGTATACCATTTGTTATGCTTTGTAGCAACTGTGGAAGACCCGACCATCCCAAAGAGAAACAGTGTGTCTAGTTTAGTGGCTACCATCAATCACATATAGTATCACCGACACTTAAACCTATTAGGTAAGTTGTACAAAATGACCTAAGGGGAAAGCTGTGAATCAAATGTTTTTAGGTATTTTTTAAATAAATAGTGACACGTACAGCTCTCTTTTGATTACACATTCAATATAAATCTTAGTTCCTTTATTTTTTCACTTATTCGTTTGCAAGCCTCCTTTTATAGATACCCAAATCCCCAGATCTGTCGATGACTTTGTGTTATTAATGTTGGCTTTTCACAATAGGAAGTAGGGATCTTCTTTTGCCTTTTTTTTTTTTTTTGTACAACTTAAATTTTGAAAAGTTTGTGAACATACGAGAACACCTAGTCTTCGACTTCCTGTCCAACAGTCTCACTCTCTAACCTCGTGCAAACATACACACGTCATGGATTTGATGGCAGAAAACAAGGGGCTCCCCTTAAAAGGACCTCTACCTGCACTGGTGAGATTGGAGCTGTTTCTTGCCTTGCATTTTCCTCCAGACTCAGGAGCAAAATCTCCTTTAGTTCTAAGTGTTTTGATTCCACAAGGACCTAGTACAGATCAGACCTAAACTTTGAAATCAATGAAATGGGTCTATCATGTCAACATCCTTTGGGGGCTACTCAAGCTCTACCACAGATGTATGCTTTAATTCAAAGAAGAAAAACAAAGTCACATCTTTTTGTGGAAAACAATGGCCAAGGATACCAATCCTTGGGTTTCAGTAAACAGAATTGAGTATTTTTGTGCAAAAGAAGGACAAACAAGATGATCCCGTACCATGAAGGAAGTGCAATTGTGTCATGTAAGACATAAAATTTAAAATAATATATATATGTGTGTTTCACTTATTTTATACTGTTTTTAACTACCATTATAAAAATGTTTGCAACAAGTGATCCATCCTTGTGTTTTAAGAATTCCCAACTTTCTCAGTAATTGAAATAAGGGTGTGAACAGCTTTCTAATTAGTTCTATAAATCTGTCTACACGAGAGGACATCCTAGCAAGCAAAATAATGTCCCTGTTTGAAAACAGTCTAGACTAAAAAAACTAATAATAATTAAAATTTTGAGAGTTGAAAGGAGACAGAAGACACACTCATTCCTATTTAAAAATAAAACTGTCTTCAGAATAGAAAAAAATATATATGTTTTCAGTCATTTCATAGTTTCAGTGCAATGTCTCACAAACAGAGAAGGATGCTTCTAGCAGAAAGAGCTCGGTCAAACCTTCGATACAAAAGCCACGGTGAAAAGGACAGTGTCCCCTCATCTGTGGATGTACCCATGGCATCACGTGTAGAGGTCCAATTATTATACTTGTCACTAAGTTCTTTATTAATTTTTAAATAAAAAAAAAGAAAGATAATGTTTTGTGTGGCTATGAAACTTCTTTTCTGGTCTCAGTGAAGGTGGGAAAAAGAGGTGCCATCTAAGAAAGTAGTGATTAAGGAAGGACATTCAGGCTGGAAAGCACCTCCCTGAGGTTCCCCGACCGCTGCGAGGTGTGGGCCCTGCCCACTGGCCGGGCCTGGCTGAGGACAGTGTGTGGCTCAACCCCGGCTGGGACTCAGTTTACCAGTCCTTGTACCAGGACAGGGGCTACAGCCTCCAGGAGCACAGGGGGACTTTCTGAGGACGCAGGGCACCCACTCACTATAAAGGCTCACTGCAGGGTCGGTAACTGATGCGCAATTGTTAAAAAAAAATCTCACACAGACAACTGAACTCTGCCATGGCCTTCCAGAGACGGCTTCTCTCTAGACCACCCATTCACCAGGTCCAGCCCCAGGGGGTCAGCCACCTCCTTCTCTTCTGCCTCCCCCTCCCCTCCCCAGCAGCCCAACTCTCCCCCTGGAGACTAGCCCAATCCTCACCCCTCCCCCTAGAAGGCCATGAGAGGACAGACCCCCACCCTCTTCCCTGTCCACGGGTCAGGGTGGGGGACCACTGTCGGCTGGGCCGGAAGGCTCCTACTCTGCTCCTCAGGGAAAGAAGGGATGAGTGCCATACCCACGCGGATGGGGTGTAAGACCCAGTGCAGCCCCCAGCAGCTGGAGGCCACTCGGAACCACGCTCCGTCGTCACCTGGGAGCCACCTCAGAAGTCCCCTCTTACAAGCCACCAGATAACAAAGGACAGCATACCACGTGGGTGTCCCCCCCGTCACTCTGACAGGTGCCACCGGCCTCCAGAAGGGGTGCCAGGACCTGTGTCCCTGCTCCTTGGACCCTGGACCCTCCCCCAGCTCCAGCAGAGCGTCCATAAGGGAGACACCCAAGGCCTCTCTCAGAAAGGGCCTAGGAAGTTGGCAGCATCCCACGTAGCGGCCAGGCTGCCCATCAGCATGGAGATGTGCAGTATGGTAGACACGGTCCAGCACCAGGCCGAGCCCGGTCTCAGACGGGAACAGGGAGCCTGTCTTGCCGTGCCGCTCTCCCTGGGGAGCTGTCCTCGGCGTGGCACAGAGACGCACAGATCTCCAGCATCACACAGATCACACAGCACCCCACAGACGCCCCTGCCTCTTCCCTTTCACGGGAGATGGTGAGAACAGGAAGCACGCAGGAACCCGGGCGTGGGCTTCTCCACCCCTCGCCGCCTGGGACAGGGGACAGCACAGGACGTCCCCACGCCCACACTGGGGGGCTGAGGTTTCAGGAGCGTGTGTATCAGCAAGTAAAATGGGACCCGCTCACAGAGCCAGGCCACTTTGGGGGGGGGTCACCTCTGACAGGAGCAGCTTTGCACATGGAAGTACCTTCCTGTTCCTTAAAAAACAATTCTCTACCACGGGCACATCTGGAACAGGAAAAGTACAACCGACTTATTTACTGAAAAGCGCTGTATAACTCAGAAATAACATTCCACTTAGTGAATTAGCGTGAACTAATCATGCCTTAATGGGCAGCATACATTTTGGCAGATGAGAGGGTCACGTGAAAGCCGTCTATTGCCTTTTAAGTAGCTCAATAATTAACTTAAGGTACCTCTGCGGCTCTGTATGAATATGCAAGCATGGCAGCTGGTTTTACCCGGGCAACGAGGGGGTTTTTATTTCCTCTGCAGTAAATCCACAGTCAGGGGCCATTCTTAGGGGGCGGGAAGGGAGAAAGCCAGGGCCTCATGAATATGACGAAGGCAGGGAAACTTGTTGTACCCACGCCGAATAAAAATGAATGTATGAAGTTATCCCCACTGACAGGTGCACCTGTGTGAGAACAACTGTGGGATACCCACGTGTTCCAAGTAGACTTATGACCAAATAGACGCCTTTGGAGGCACTGTGGCTGGCAGACGTGTAGAAAGCCCAGACGCCGAGGCCGCCCACTTGAAACTTTTATAACGTATTGCTTTCTTTTGCAACTAAAATTAAGGGTAGCATTTTTTTTCTTTTTTGGTAAAAACACATCCCTGTTCACAACATCCATTAGACGACACCGTCGCAAAATGAACATGCGTGCCAGGAGACAGCACACACCTTGGTGGGAATATTTGATGACGAGTCTGGGGACACAGGCTCCACTCACGGAAAGACCATGACCAGCGCACGTTTTCCCGAGTAAAGAGGCACATGGGCGCCGCACAAATCATGTGGGTTCCAGGACAGCGCTGGGTTTCCCAGAATGGTGTCTTCCCCACCAGTGACGCTGCTGTCACGATGACACCCTCCCCCCCATCAGGGTCCTCAGCAGCTGGTGTTCAGAGTGGAAGGAAAGTCACTCCCGTTACTTGAGTCGAGTGAGTTAGAAGGTCCAAGGTCATAAGACAAGGGCGTGTGGGGGATCCAAGCAGGAAGGTCCCCTTCCCTAAATTCGGCTTCTGAACACCGTCCACAGACTCTGTCTTCAGAAAAGACCCACATTTTTTGTTGTTTGTTTTTAGTGCATTGGTAATTTCCAGTCTTCATGTGCATCCCAGCCATGGAGAACCCTGTACAAGTCCTGCTCACTCAATTACATTTTTAAAGGACTAAGTCACAGAAGGCAAAGCAGATCGCTCAGAAGCAGCAGCTGAGGTCACAGATAGAATGACCCTGTGTATTATGCACCTCATCGGCTAAACACCCAGCTCAGCATGTGAGCACTTATTCCAGCAAAGACAGCTGGTGGGGGGGGGGGGGGTGCCCAGTCACCCACCCAACCACTGCTCAGGTCACCTGCCCACAAGACAGAAACACCTAACCCACCGTGGCCACCTGCTCAGAATTTACCCAAAGACTAGGAATGCTGCCTAATGCTGAGACCTAGAAACCTTTTCACACAGGGAGAGAAAAACAACATCTGAAATCAGATGATATAAAACAGGAAGCCCTTCACTCCAGAAAGTCAGACAACACTGAAGGAAGATAAGACAGTTTTCTCAGTCGGGTGGCAAGGTTCCCGCAAGCCTTCCCTGTGGCCACGGGCCTGTGATAGGCACCCACACCATCTATGATCCCATACTGCCAAACAGGAGTTTCCTGCATTAAAAAAAAAGAAGTATAATCCTTAGGATCGTGGCCCATTTTTATTCTAAGCGTGAGAGGCATTCCAATAGCCCATTCCAGATACAGTGTTGGAAGATATGAAATAACCTAAAATGAACAATAAACAACCAACAGCAGAGAGTTTTATGAAACAGGTGCAGAGAAAAGGTGAGGCGTGTCGTGTATGCCACAGCCCAGCCAAGGACGTGCGGTGTGCTCCGTTCCCCTGTCCCATGTGACCAGACAGGGACTCGGTCAGACCGCAGCAGCAGTCCCCACGACGCACGCACACGGAGGAAGAGGTCACATGCTTAGTATCCCTGCTGACAGTGTCACAAAGACCATCACTAAGGGAAGTCCGTGCATTCAGCGCAGGACCCATCACTTTATAGTGATTACCCAGAATGCATCAGCGGGTTCACAGCTTCACCATTCCCATCCCCTGTATGCAGAAGTGGGACTCAAATACAATAATTTAACAACTGGTTCTCTGCCCTAATGACCACTTTAAATATATATCATATATATATATATGAAAAGATATACTGAAAGGTAGTTTATTATTTCATGCATTTAATACTGAAAGAATAAGGACCATAAAAGAGGTACAAAAAACTAGATTCGGTTATAAGAAAGAGTTTTAACATATTAAGGAAAAAAAATCAAAAAATCAAATAATATCTGAACAAACAACAAAACTGTTCTTTAAGATATTTCCAATGACAGCTTGTCACCCCCTGGTTGTCTGGCACTGTTTCTCTTTATGTTAAGTCTGTTCACTGAAGTGACAGACGTGAGGGAATTAAAAGGTGATGTTTCATCAAAGGTCCAATGAGTGCTATGACATGAATAAATAAATATTACAAGCAGAGTTCTGTCATTTTTTTTTTTTTTTTTTTTACCTACGGACGGAATGAACACGACTACAGGCGCTTAGAATACGCTGCTGCGCAGATGAACGTTAAAAAAGAGTCAGGAACGTCAATGTGTGATTCCCACACTGGGCAGCTGCCCAGACGCCCACCTCAGAGAGAACCCTGATGACAAGGGCCATTTTAGCAACCGGTTCTCAAGAACTCAAGAAAAAACTAGCTATTGGTTCTGCCTGACTGGTGCGAACCAGGTGAATCCCACCACTGCCTTTATGCAAACACCGCGTAGCCAGCGCATGAGGGCTGAAAGGTCTGTGATGTGATGTCAGCGCTTTCCCAGCACGGGTCTGTCATCCAGAGCCTGGGCGGGTTCCACTCCACGAGGCCCGCTGATGAAGTTTTCCATCCACCTTGTCAGAGATACTTCTCCGCTCCCCCGTCTGCCTCTCATCTGAATTCACAGAGCAACAGCACTGACATTAGGAAGCCCAGGCGTGAATCTACATCTGAGCACAAGGCCGAGCCCAGGGCGAGCCTGCGGGGAGCTCCTCACACCTCAGCGGTCACCACAGAGGGACGCAGGTCTTCGGTGGCCGCGGACCCTTCCTCACAACGCTAATTTTAAGTGGCACATGCCCATCCTGGAAACATCTTGAGGCTGCCATTGCTCATTAAACAATTATAGCTCATTCAGATTTTTTTTTTTTTTTAGATTTCTTCTTCCAGCCTAGTTAGTCTTTCAAATGGAACTTCTGGGCTCCTTTTATACATAGTGGTGATGTGGGAAGTGGGAGGAATCAGCTTAGGACCTAAACCCACTTTCTGCTTCTGGAGACCTCTTCCGCTGGACAACGTCGGGCCGGTGGGACCTGGGTCCAGACGCCTCAGTAAGAACGAGACCACAGCTGGGCGAGACCAAGTGTGGGCCCTCGCTGCCATAACCCATCTCAGAAAGTGTTAGTACTGTTCCTAAGGATGTTCCTCGCAACACCTAGCTTCCTCCAAGCCCTTCAGGGAGTGGGCACCCAGCCCTTGGGCTGACCTTTCTACCTCCCGGAGATCCGAGCATCTGGCCAACAGACATGACGGAACGGTGGAAACTGAGAAAGTGCTTCCTGTCCCGGGCAAGCTGTCTCCCTACCGAGGATGAGGGTCTGGATGCATTTCAGCATCTTCCTCCTGACCTACTAGAATCGCACTGGGATCAGCGTCACACGAGTCCCCAACTCACTCAACACTTAGTTTGACTTCAAAGCACACATCATTCGTTCGACTCAAGCACGTCCACACCGTGACAGTGATCCAGGGGTGCCCACGGCGCCACCCCAAGAAGAGAGGCTCCCCAGACATCAGGGGTGTGCTGAGCTCACCCGA
This sequence comes from Saccopteryx bilineata, assembly GCF_036850765.1. Lineage (NCBI taxonomy): Eukaryota > Metazoa > Chordata > Mammalia > Chiroptera > Emballonuridae > Saccopteryx > Saccopteryx bilineata. Next base: position 110,122,909 of record NC_089496.1, on the reverse strand, counting down.
GCCATGCACCATGGGGCTCCGTCTTTTCTGATGAGGAATGGAATAAGGCTGGTGCATTTATATGTACAGAACAGAAAATCCCACGGCAAATAAAGGTAACTGACAAGGAGGTATTTTATTTCCTAATTTATACACCTGATATAAGCTACACCTGCAGGAAAATGTGAACACAACATGTATCCAAGGTGGGCATGGTCCCACTTCCATGCCCCACCAGGTTCTCCCCCAACCACATCCTTCATGGCGACACCGGCCACGGTCACCAACGCAAGCCCCCACGTCCCTGTTCTGCCATCTGAGGGAGACCGTTGTGCCCGTGACTTGGTCCACTCTGGGCACACACAGAGACAAGTGTGTCCAAGCTAATTGGCACTGAAAACTCTTAACTGTATATTCTGTTCTTTCATTAGGAAAGTTTTTTTTTTAATTTCTTTTAAATGCCATCAAACAAACTTAGTCAAATAGTAACAAGGACTAGAAATGAGCAAAATGAACCAGGACCTATGTGTGTAGCTTTTGTCAAAGAAACCAAACTTAAGAATAATGGGGTAAGCAGGAAAGAGGTTAACTCTGGTGGGGGGGGGGGGAAGGCACCATAATACATGTTTTATATTATTCTTAGAAATCTCCCAAAAAGTAAAACAAAACAAAGACGCCGTTCCATGCCTCAATAACCTGCACAGGAGACCCATCCGCAATACATTGGAGCACAGATAAAACAGCTGAGCGGGAGTACCCCGGTTCCTTGTTAAGGTCCATCACAAAATGTTACCAATGGCATCTTCAAGCTAAATACACTGCTCGCAAAAAACGAGGGGCTATTTCACAATGCACTTTCCAGACCAGGGACGCGCAGGTGACTCCAGCACGCTCGGCCTTTTGTACAGTAGTCCGTTTTCACCCATGAAGTAAAAGTTGTTTTTGCATCTCATGTGCATAACCGAACAATTTTCTTGGACTTGTCGTTTGCTTTTCTGATGTTCTTGTTTAATAATAATTTTAAAAAAATCAAACGCTTCTTTTTCTTTATCACTTCACGTTCGTTTTGAAATATCCCCTCCTGGCCCTGGCCGGTTGGCTCAGTGGTAGAGCATCGGCCTGGCGTGCAGAAGTCCCGGGTTCGATTCCCGGCCAGGGCACACAAAAGTGGCGCCCATTTGCTTCTCCACCCCTCCCCCCTCCTTCCTCTCTGTCTCTCTCTTCCCCTCCCGCAGCCAAGGCTCCATTGGAGCAAAGATGGCCTGGGCGCTGGGGATGGCTCCTTGGCCTCTGCCCCAGGCGCTAGAATGGCTCTGGTCGCGGCAGAGCAACGCCCCTGGTGGGCAGAGCATTGCCCCCTGGTGGACGTGCCGGGTGGATCCCGGTCGGGCACATGCAGGAGTCTGTCTGACTGCCTCCCCGTTTCCAGCTTCAGAAAAATACAAAAAAAAAAAAAAAAAAAAAGGAAATATCCCCTCCGAGTTTTTGTGAGCAGTGTGTAGAAAGAAGCCACCAGAAGAAGGAGGAGGAGGAAGGTGACCACTCTCACAGGAAGGGAGCCAGGAGAAAGCCGCCTGCCTGCTCCTGTCTCTGAGGCGTGGCTGGTTGGCCCCCCTCCCACCCTGACACCTGCTTCTCACACGCTGGGAAAGAAGCACATTTCAGAAGGTAAATCGAGGCGTCTGGACTGCTCGCTCCAGCGCTGTCGTAGGAAAAAAGAAGCCTACTTTCATAAGACAGTTGGGAGGGCATCCGATGGATTTGGGGGCTTAAAAGTTAAATAACATTCCTTCCTTGGGAAGGCAGCTCTCGGCCACAGGAGGCGGACACCCACGTGGGTGTCGCGCAGCACTTACGATGAGCTCTGAATCCCGCCCCATGGAGATGACGGTCCGGTTCACCGTGCGGAGAAGCTTCTCCATGACGATCTGGACGTGCCTCTGGGTCGGGCCCTGCGGGAGGAAGCGCCCCGTGAGAACCAGCCCCTGGGACAGGTCACTGGCAAGCCAGCCCGGCGGCCATCACGGGATCCGTTCACCCTGAAGAGAGTCCATCAATTCTAACCCTTTCTGGAATGAAAAATAGCCCCTTGTCAAAGGCAAGAGCCTTCACAAAGAAAGCTCAAGCCGTTCTATTAATTACAGGCCATTAATGATAATTTGTTATGGAATCATAGTCATTGAATTGAAGCAAAAGTTAATAATGAAAGCAAATCTGTTTAAACAACATCATGTTTACAATCCCCGCTGAGCCAGGCTGGAAGCTGTGGCCCTCTGTCAGCGAGGTCTGCAGACGCCGCCACCGAGGGTTCTGTCAACCAGAACAGTTCTGCAGGTCAACCCCGGCAACCTGGGGAGCCAGCCCCTGGGGCGCAATGTGACCGGTCGTTTGAGCAAACTCCCTGAAGCCCAAAGACCCACAGAACTTCCTACTGAGGAAAAAAGGTTATTCTATTTACTGTGTGATGGGACACTTAGCTCTTCTTCACGAACTCTGAACGTGTTTGAGTATGTTCTCCCACCACCTCTGCACACAGCCGGGAAGATGCCAGGTGCCACCCCCTCTCTGAGGGTCTGGCCACACAAGCCCTTTACTCTCAAATCTCTCCGAAAAAAACAGGGAGGGAGAGCCCAGGACTGGAACCACCGGAGGCTGCCTTTTGGGTGAAGGTTTCCAAAACCGTACAAAGGCAATGCCCCCGGTGCGGCCATCGTCACTGAGAATGAATTGTATTCCGATCTCTCTGTCCAAGGATGCTGGCCAGGCTCTGAGAGAATGGGGCAGGGCAGGAGGACGCAGGCAGGACAGGTGTGTGGGCACGAGTGTGTGTGTGCACGGGGAAGGTGTCCGGAAGTCGTGTGCGATAGGGCTCAGAACCAGCCCTGTCGACTTGAAAATCCAACCAGTGTGTCCAGTACTCGGGGCAGAGATGACTGAGACCCTGTCCACATTCCCAGACACACCTGGAGAACCAATGGTGTTGTGTGTGTGTGTGTGTGTGTGTATACACACTACATATGCTGGGTCCACTGCGGGTGTGAAACGTAGGGTCAGACTTCTACACGTGTGCTTGCACTAACTGTTGATTAGGGGGAAAGGTCAATGGAATAAGCGTGCAATTTAGAAACGCAAAAGGAAATACCATTTGAAAGAAAAAAAAGAAGAAGAAACTACCTAAGAACGCCCAGGAAGAAATTCTCCATAGTGAGAGAAAGCCCGGGGAGGAGACAGAAAAGTCTCTCTTCTCAAAACTCTCAGAAGCACCTGTGATATTAAAAACAACAAACCCCTGTGCATGTATCGCTTCAATAAAATAAGAATCGAAGGGAAGAATGCAGGCAGGTAAGCCTCCACTTGCTCACTTCAGATTTTAACATCAAAGCCTTGGTCTGACATTAAGGATTAAAAACCATGTCGTGGGAGGCACTGAGCCGAGAAGTTCTAGGAAAGAAACTCAAAACTAAGCACTTCTAATGTGGAAGAATGAACACTGCAATATAACGGACATGCCTCACACACAAATAAAAATAATTTGAAGGTGCAACTTGACAGAAAGAGAGGAGGATAACCTTTAACTGAAGGCGTTTCTTTATGGATGAATGGGGTGCCCGCGCCCCGTGCCCCAGGCGGAGCCCACGGGGATCCCAGTATGGCTCATCCCACAGCCACCTCACTCACCACGTCCTTCTGGTACAGCACCTCCAGGATGTCGCTCAGCAGCTGGCAGCAAGCCTCCAGGTCCTCCTGTCTCTCCAGATGGTACTTGAGCTGCTCTGTCATCATGGGGAGCAGGATCTCTCTGCAGTCTGCAGGGACACGGGGTTGCCAGTCAGAGGGAGACCCACCAAGATGCAAGGCGCGGTCTGAGAGCAGCTTGACCCCCCTAGCATATCACACTACCGTCAAGTACGCCACATGGACAGACATCCGGCCACCTGGCACCTGCAGACGGTCAGGTTTCTGGACGGTGAGGACATCATTCATATCGCTATGCAGGTAATGGACACACAGAGCCCACCCGTGCGTGAATATACACGGGTGATCTCTGCATCGATACACGATAATTCACAAACATGCCGCAGGCCCCCCTCTTAGCTGCCATTTCACTTTCTGCGCTCTGTGGTACTCGTGGACATAGGCAGCCCGAAAATAATAAATGGAAAATTCCAGAAATGAATAATTCACAAGTTTTATATTGTGTGCTGGAAGCCGCACTGTGCTGCTGCTGCCCCTCCGGCCTGGGCAGTGACCCCTTTTGTCCAGTGGCCTGCACTGTGCTGCTGCTGCCCCCTCCGGCCTGGGCAGTGACCCCTTCTGTCCAGTGGCCTGCACTGTGCTGCTGCTGCCCCTCCAGCCTGGGCAGTGACCCCTTCTGTCCAGTGGTCTGCACTGTGCTGCTGCTGCCCCCTCTGGCCTGGGTTGTGACCCCTTCTGTCCAGTGGTCTGCACTGTGCTGCTGCTGCCCCCTCTGGCCTGGGCTGTGACCCCTTCTGTCCAGTGGCCTCCACTGTGCTGCTGCTGTCCCCTCCGGCCTGGGCAGTGACCCCTTCTGTCCAGTGGCCTCCACTGTGCTGCTGCTGTCCCCTCCGGCCTGGGCAGTGACCCCTTCTGTCCAGTGGCCTGCACTGTGCTGCTGCTGTCCCCTCCGGCCTGGGCAGTGACCCCTTCTGTCCAGCGCATGAACAATGTACCCTATCTCTTTGTTCAGAAAGATACAAAGAGATAGTTGGAGAGAGAGATATAAGCCACAATCACATAACTTTTGTTACAGTATATTGTTACAGTATATCCATTTCTTTATTACTGGTGTTATACTTATGGTGCCTAATTTAGAAACTAAACTTTATCATAGGTAGGTGTGTATTGAAAATAGTATAAATATATAGCGGGCTCGGAACATCTGTGGTTTGAGGCATCCACTGGGGTCCTGGGACACACTCCCCTGTGGATAAGACAGCACTGCTGTGCATATGTGAGCATAGAGACACACATCCCCCAAAGTGTGCACACAGACACCAACTAACACACGCTGGAACGAGCACTCATGCTGTGCGCCTATGAATTCAGTGACTAGCAACTTCCCAAGTTGCAATACTTCTTACAACAAAAATGACTTGAACTGCAGCTTCTCTCATTCATTCCCCGGAGGACCAAAGCACAGCATCCTTCTGCGCATGTACGCCGCTGCCTCCTAACGGTATCTGAGCTCCGCCGGCTCCTGCCCTGCTCAGCCCTGCACGTGGCCTTCCTCACTCAGGGACACTCTCTGCTGGGCTCACCCCTGCGGAGGGACGGTCAGAGATCAGTCCTGAAGTGACACTATCTGACTTCAAACTCTGCTGGCTTCCTGGTGGGACCGTCCTGGACCACTCATGTCACCTCCGAGCCTCGGCATCCTCATCTCTGACACGGGCACAGTGGCACGAGCTACCCGCAGGCAGGAGGCACGGCGGACTCCTGCAAGGTTAACGGGAAGGTCTGCGTCCGGCACAGGTCAGATGCTCAGGACTGGGATTTGCTTGCTGACAAGACGCTGAGACTAATAATGAGCCTCAGCCCCTCTCTGGCCTCCAAGACTCCTGAGCATGTGAGGGAGGGAGCACGGGGGAGCAGGCATTGACCTTGGAGGTGAGCCTCAGAGAGAAACACCTTCCCCCACTGGCAGGAAGAGTAGGAATTTGTCATGGGGGGGCAGCATGGTGGGAGGGGGCCAACCCAGGAAAGGGACCGCTACACACAAAGTCAGGGAGGCTGGAGCAAATGACGTGTCTGCAGAAGCGCATGTCCAGGTCAGGAGGGTGGGGAGATGAAGGGGCCGATGGGCAGCTGGGTTCCATCGGGAACATGATGGGAGAGGTGGAAAGGGGGCACTAGCACACGCTGATGGGGGGCACTAGCACACGCTGATGGGGGGGCACTAGCACACGCTGATGGGGGGCACTAGCACACGCTGATGGGGGGTACTAGCACACGCTGATGGGGGGGTATTAGCACACGCTGATGGGGGGTACTAGCACACGCTGATGGGGGGGCACTAGCACACGCTGATGGGGGCACTAGCACACGCTGATGGGGGGCACTAGCACACGCTGATGGGGGGCACTAGCACACGCTGATGGGGGGTACTAGCACACGCTGATGGGGGGGTATTAGCACACGCTGATGGGGGGTACTAGCACACGCTGATGGGGGGCACTAGCACACGCTGATGGGCACTAGCACACGCTGATGGGGGGGTACTAGCACACGCTGATGGGGGGGTACTAGCACACGCTGATGGGGGGCACTAGCACACGCTGATGGGGGGGTACTAGCACACGCTGATGGGGGGGCACTAGCACACGCTGATGGGAGGGACGGGAGAGCTGAGCAAGGAGCTGCAGAGCCCCTCCGCGGTGCCACACCAGCAGGGCTGGGAGGCACGGACTTGGGCAGTCAGCTACCACACCAGTCCCGGCAAGAAACAACACCGGCCTGCACTCCCACTGCCGTGGTGAGTTTGAAAAGACTGGCCTGGAACAGGAGCGAATTGGAGGCAGGTGACCACACGGCTGGCTAAGTCACAGATGAGGGTGTGGGACAAAGGAGGGTCAGACAGCTGCCCTGCTGACGAGCGTGCCACCCAGTGAGAGAAAACTGGAGAGAAGTGAGTTGAAGGGAGGCAAACACGACCACAGTCAAGAGCTTGACAGTGGTATCTGAGTTGCGCTGGACACCAAGTGACCCCGGTGAGCAGGCATGTGGAGAGAGGAGGTTTCCAGAGGAGAAAGACAGGCTGGAGAGCCATCAGCCCCAAGCAGCCATGCAAGCCAGGAGCGTGCAGACACCGGACGGGAGTGTGCAGAACCGGAGGGCGACATTGTGAAGAGCGGGAGGACGCGGGGGTCGGGGCAGGGCGGACGTGGACAGAGAGAGGGAGCGAGGAGAGGTGTGAGGGAGACCTCGGGAAGAGCGGGAGGACGCAGGGGTCAGGGCAGGACGGACGTGGACACAGAGAGGGAGCGAGGAGAGGTGTGAGGGCGACGTCGGGAACAGCGGGAGGACGCAGGGGTCAGGGCAGGGCGGATGTGGACACAGAGAGGGAGCGAGGAGAGGTGTGAGGGAGACCTCGGGAAGAGCGGGAGGACGCAGGGGTCAGGGCAGGATGGACGTGGACACAGAGAGGGAGCGAGGAGAGGTGTGAGGGAGACCTCGGGAAGAGCGGGAGGACGCAGAGGTCAGGGCAGGACGGACGTGGACACAGAGAGGGAGCGAGGAGAGGTGTGAGGGCGACGTCGGGAACAGCGGGAGGACGCAGGGGTCGGGGCAGGGCGGACGTGGACAGAGAGGGAGCGAGGAGAGGTGCAGGGCAGAGGTGGCTCAAGTCCCCCAGACCGAGCGACGAGAAGGTGGTCGACGTGGCCAAGTGCGGGGGCCGTCGGCCAGGACCGCCCAGGATGTGGCCTTACAGGCAGCCAGACTCCCTCCCAGGGCAGCTTGCCGGGGTGGGCAGGGGGGCGCGGGCGGCGTGGAAGGAAGGAGCAGACCAGGCCTGCGAGTGCGGCTGGGGGGTGAGGGCGCCAGGCTGTGGGGGCCGGAGGCAGAGAACGGCCGGGAGGTCGGCTGCGCTCAGGCTGGGAGCCGAGAGGAAGACACTCAAAAACATCAAGAACAACAGGAAACCGAGCTTCAAGACAAACACAGTTACTGCACATCTCTTCCACGGGAGGTCCCGTGTGGCTGCGGCACCGCCGTCCCCACCCCGCACGTGCTCTGTGGGCAACTCCGCTCTGAGCCATGACCGGAGCCCGGCCGCTGCCCCACTGTGCCAATGCCGGCACAGGACGGGGGACAGCCAGGCTCTGAAACACAAACTGTCCTCCCGTTATCTGCAAGATTCCACGCATTAGGACTTAAAACAATGAGACATAAAAGCACGTCTTGCATTAACATTTCCTGACTTTTTTTAATAGGAGGGAATACACATGAGCAGGAGAGCACGGCACAGTCCCTACAGGTGCGTGGAAACCCAGGCGGGGACACCCAGGGACGACGCCGTCACGGCAGCCAGCCGGTCTGGGGAGGTGGGAGGGTGCGCTGACGGGAAACCTGAGACGCAGGACTGCACGAGCCTTCCTGTGTCTCTGCGCTCCGGGGACGGACGGGAGCACGAGCCGTCCTGTGTCTCCGCGTTCCGGGGACGGACGGGAGCACGAGCCTTCCTGTGTCTCCGCGTTCCGGGGACCGACGGGAGCACGAGCCTTCCTGTGTCTCTGTGTTCCGGGGGCGGACGGGAGCACGAGCCGTCCTGTGTCTCCGCGTTCCGGGGACGGACGGGAGCACGAGCCTTCCTGTGTCTCCGCGTTCCGGGGACGGACGGGAGCACGAGCCTTCCTGTGTCTCCGCGTTCCGGGGGCGGACGGGAGCACGAGCCGTCCTGTGTCTCCGCGTTCCGGGGACGGACGGGAGCACGAGCCGTCCTGTGTCTCTGCGTTCCGGGGGCGGACGGGAGCACGAGCCGTCCTGTGTCTCTGCGTTCCGGGGACGGACGGGAGCACGAGCCGTCCTGTGTCTCTGCGTTCCGGGAACGGACGGGAGCACGAGCCTTCCTGTGTCTCTGCGTTCCGGGGACGGACGGGAGCACGAGCCTTCCTGTGTCTCCGCGTTCCGGGGGCGGACGGGAGCACGAGCCGTCCTGTGTCTCCGCGTTCCGGGGATGGACGGGAGCACGAGCCTTCCTGTGTCTCCGCGTTCCGGGGACGGACGGGAGGCAGCCATGCTCGGGTGTTTTCAAACCCTGTTCAGCCTGACCTGTGGTGGCGCAGTGGATAAAGCGTCGGCCTGGAATGCTGAGGTCGCCGGTTCAAAACCCTGGGCTTGCCTGGTCAAGGCACATATGGGAGTTGATGCTTCCTGCTCCTCCCCCTGTTCTCTCTCTATCTCTCCCTTTCTCTCTCTCCCCTTTCTCTCTAATAAAAATGAATAAATTAAAAAAAAAATCTAAATAAGTAAATAAGTAAAAAAACAAACAAAAAAAAAAAAACCCTGTTCAGATGTAGTCCTGGGAAAGGGCTGGTAACGATGACATTTACAAGAGTTCTGTCCCACGAGTACAGGAACCCACTGGCGGGCCTCAGAACCAGCGTGTGAGATGCCACAGTGCCATGCGTTCTCCGGGCACAGGCCAGGCCAGCCTTGCTGGTGGGGAGGGCCCAGACCTATCTACAGGGGGACAGCAGCACAGGCAGAAGGCACTGTCCCATGGGGTTGAGGTTGGTCCCCTGGTGCCTGCGCTCCTGGGTGTCAGGGGGCCCTAGTGGGAACCCCTATCTTCTCTCCCAACCCCTCCTGTGATGCCACTCGATGACCTCAGGCCCCCATGGAGAGGATCTCCCCCAAACCCACATCCCCTTAAACTCATGAGGAACACAATCCCAAGAGAGCCAGACAAGCTGTCGATGTAGGAGGGTGCACAGGTATCAGCGAGCCGCCCAAGCACAGGCCGGTCTGGGGACACACCTCCAAAAAATGACCACATGGCATGAAGCCAGCCTGAACACGCATCTGCCCACAATGCTGACCCACTGGACACCTGGCTCCACCGACACCAAAGCCCAGTGTCTCTGCTCCAGCATCTCGAGGTTCACAAACCACACCTTCCCTCGTTGCCTCCTGGCCTGCTGACCCTGACCACAACACAGCCTCCACTGTAGGGTGACACCCCATCGTCCTCAGAGCCAGCAGGCTGAGAAGCTCCCTCCACAGACCTGTCTGAGTCCAGCCTCACCTGCATCCACACGTGTGGTCCCCAGCAGGACATTTGTAGGACGAGTCCTCTCATCCTTCTGCCTGAAACCCATTGCCCAGGAGGACACCCTCAATTGGCCGCCCCTGTCCCCTGTCCCCTGTCGGCCACCTCTATCACTGACACGGTTCAGACGAATAAGTCTAAGTCCCAGGACAACTCAGAGGAAGAAATCAGGACCACGAAGACCTGAGCCAGTCCAGAACAACCAGGCGGCCGGACTGAGGACAACAAACCACAGCGGGAACTCGGCCAAGCTGCTCTGAAAAGCTTTGGGGACCCCACAGAGGCTGAAGGGCAGTGGCCGCCCGGTCCTCGTGGGGGCCGGGGAGGGTAACGTCCATGAACAGTCCCACAAAACTGGAGGGACCAGTTAGTTCCAGGCTCAGAGACAGCAGAAACGGCCATTCAGTGTCTGCTCCCCAGATGTCCTGCTTCAGTCCCTCCCTTCCCGCCCCATTTATCTGTCACGCTGGACAGGCTGCTGTGGACTTCACTGTTCTTAGAGGTAATTGAGTGTGTTGGTGTCATCTGTCAGAACTCTTCCAGGGTGAAGGGGGCAGTGGCTGCCCGGTCCATCTTCAGTAGAGACAAGCTGTCAGCCACGCCTGGCTACCTGGGAGGGCAGCCCCCTGCCCCCTGGCCCAGGGGTTAGCTGTTGGTCATCCAGCCTGCCTTGATGAGAAACAAAACCACTTCGATGCCATTTTTTCATGTTTCATCACACCTCATTCTCTGAGCCCCTTGAGAACATCCAGACCCACGCGCTATAATCCGTTGGACAGACCTGATGTTTTCAGTGTCCACCTCACCGATGGCTGGTCAGGACAAAGTGGGGAACTGGGTGTCGGCCACTTCCCCGAGAGGAGACAATATTTGCAGACGCACCTTGTAAGGCCACCACCTCCCAGCCCGCGGAAAGTGCTCCAGCCCCCGACCACACACAAAGCACATTCTGGATCACCGGAGAGGGGCTCCTGGAGGCCCAGGCTTTCCTTAAAGGTGGCCCTGACCCCGCCAGGTCTTCTCATGCAAGCCTCCAAGGACAGAGGGGCAGAGCAGCAGCAGCGACCTTCAGAAACGTGTCCGAGGACCCCAAAGCAAGACAGGCAATGCCCCAGGGTCCTTCAGAGGGGCTGGGGAGACTAAAGGGGGGGCGGCACAGCCGGCCGTGACCTGCAGGCCCCGGCACAGCCACCCACTGACCTGGGCACAGTGCAGACACGGCCTCACATAGCTGTCGGCTCTCAAACCACCGTGATTCTCCACTGGTGCTATTACCTATTAGTCTTTATTGGGGTGCAACCTGCATGAGAGAGGAGACCCTGTTCTCATCAATGCGAGACTCCCCTGCACATAAACCAGGATGTGATGGAGGAGGGGAGAGAGAGGGGGGAAGGGAGGGAAAGAGAGAGAGGAAGGGAGAGAGAGAAAGGGAGGGAGGGAGAGAGGAAGGAAAGGAGGGAGGTTGTGTGTGCACACACATGCGCTCTCTGCAGAACAGCTCTCGCTCCTTGGCCAGATGGTTGCTGCTTGGTTGTTTTGTCCACATTTTTCATCTGGAAGCCATAGCGCACCTGTTAAGTGGTGAGGAGGGACCTCCCATCTGGAACAGCCTGTCCCGTCCTTGGAAGACATCTGAGGGACAACAATATCCTTACAAGATCTCTCCGGCTTTCTGGTGACCCAGTTTCACTGGACGGTGTCCAAGCTGATCCGGACGGCCATGTGCCAGTGCCCACGCGTGCGTGCGTGTGTACGTGCTTGTGTGAGTGTCTGATTACAGAGCACGGGACCAGAAGACAGGTCCGCAGGGAGGAGCCAACTGCCGCCCTGGCCACCCGCTGCCCTCCCCCAAACCAGCACAAACACAAGTGGCTCAAGCCCTGTTTTTTGTCAAGGGTGTCTCTCCCTCAGCACCTCGTCTATCCTCAGCTCCTCTGCGAGAGGCGGCAGGGCACCAGTGTTAGATAACACTTAATGCCTCTCTCATCTCATCACAAGTGCCGACCAAACATGAAAGGCATGGAGGACGGTAAACCACACACACACACACACACACACATTCACACACATTCACACACACACATTCACACACACATTCACACACACACACCACACTCACACACACTCACACATAAACACACACACACCACACACCACACACTCACATACTACACACACACTCACACACATACACACTCACACATACATGCACACACATACCATACACTATGCACTCATACACACACCACACACTCACACGCACACACACACTTGCAGTGAACTATCTGAAAGCATCAGACTCTGTCCATCGCAGGCAAGGAGGAAGACTCTCCTGCCATGTGACGAGGCCCCAACTCAGTGTCCTGAATGTCCTTTCCTCCCCTCCCCTCCCCTCCCCACAAACAGAATGTCATTTCTATATGACGATCTGTGTCAAATCATCCCTTGAGGCACGAAACAGATGGCCTGGGAATCTGACAATCGAAACCAAAAACAAACCTTGCATTTTAAACAAATGCTCACCGATAACCATGTGGACAAACAGCTGCAACGAACACTGGACCACAGTCCAGGGACCGGAGTCCTGTTCTCTAAGAGGTTCGGCGAAAGCCCTCTGACCCAGCTCAGTGAGGTCCGGTTTCCCCACACACAGACAAAAACGATCCAGTCCGTCCGTCCTGCACACGCTCAGCTCCGGGTTTGGGGCAGGTCTCGAGAAACTCTCTAAGCCTTAATGTCTCCCACCTGCAAAACGAGGGGGCTGCTGCTTACCTCTCAGGGTGCAGTGAGAAGGAAACGGCACAATGCGTGCGCTGGGGAGGTAGTGAGCGCCCATGAAACAGTAGCTCTCAACCATAATAGAAATGATATTCCCCAACTCCAGCCTCTTCCACGGGATGGCGCACGAGGAATCAAATGCCGTCAGGCACCATCCCCTCCTGGAGCCAGCAGGCTCTTCAAAGGTAGCCAGTGCCACAAGGCACGGACTATTCAATGTCACTTCCTTTTAAGTTGTTTAAATATAATAGAAAACAGAAAGTGATCCTTGATTCAGTAATTGGAAACAACTGTCATGAGCAACTGGGGTGCATAAATCTCTCCAATGGGGGCAGATTTTATTAAATGCTTATTAAATACACGTCAGGTGTCTGTGATTAAAAATTCAGCATCCAGATTGAGACGGGGTCTACGTGGAAAAACATCTCTGGGTCTCAGGGGCCCAGTGAGGAAAACAGGATGTGATCTATGTCATTGGTACTTTTTAGACTGAAGTCATGTCGAGATGATATTGTGAGACAAAAATTAATCTCACCAGTTATTTGGTGCCCTTTTATTATTGTTATTATTATTACATTATATTATTATTATTATTATTATTTTATGTGGCCTCCGGACCACTGTAAACAACGTACGCCACTCGCGTCCTGTTTCCGCTGGGCAGCACAGTCTGGGGCTAGCCAGGAAGCAGACGCAAATGACCCCGCATGCAATCTCTCGTTTTCGTGGACTGGCGTTCACCGCTACACACACAACCAAAACCATGGCGTCCTCCTTTCAGACCTGCCGTCACGTGCGTGTGGCTTCGGGGTGTACCATCGCCTGGTAGCTCAGAGCAGAAGCACAGATTTAACCGACAAGGAGGCAGGACCAGCTCGGAAGGCGGCCCTGGGTCCCCGGGCAGCCAGGACAGAGCGGGCAACCCCAGCGAGTCCCGACTCCACGCCGATCAGCCCATCAGCCACGGGGATCAGAGGCACTGAGCTCACCGGCCACCCTCCGCACCCCCTCTCCCCGTGAGATCCACTATGGTTACAGATGGCAATGATCGGACATCTGTTCATCCTCGGCTAAATGAGCTGAGGCCCTGGTGATGAACGCTCTGGTCATGGGCACCGAATAAAAATATGTACATACTAATCTTTATAAAAGGTATTCCACAGACATCATCAGCTTACAAATGTCCCAGCAGAATATCCGTCTCTAACCCCATTCCAGCTCTCCACTAGAGCCAGAGGCAAATACGAGAAAATGAATTTGTTCACTTAAAACATTTGTTTTATGAACACTTGACTAATGGGCTTCTTAATTTTTAGTTGGGTCCCATTAAACAAATGATCCATAAAGTGTATTTAAGAACCTTGAGCCCTTGTTACACAGAACAGAGGCCCAGGGTAACCCCCTTCATGAGAATTAAACAGGAAGAGCCATATAAGTGGGAGAGAGCAGTGCTTGTTACCCTTCTACAGACCACCGTCTAATTTTTCCTCCATCTGGGAACTCAGTACCCAATCAGTTTGCTCCGTGACTTGCTCCCTCATCCACGTCTTCAAGTCACAGAAATGCACTCAACGGAGCCGGCCACGGAAGGGACCATGGCAGCCGTCCGGTGATGTCCACGCTGTTCGGATGTGGGGACAGGGGCCAGAGGGAAGGGGCGCACGAGGACTGCACGGCGACGTAGCCGCTCAGCCAGATCCGACGCCTGATCCTGAGGCCAGGACACTGAGGACGATGGATCCACGCGTGTGCACAGGCGTAGCAGCACGTATGATCCTGCCATCCCTACGTGTCCAAGGCAAATTAACTTTTCCCCAGGCACCGACATCGTAAGGCACACGGCCGCGACTGTCTGCAGTACCAGGAGGACAGAGGCGAGGAACCCTGGGCTGGCCATGCAGCTCCTTTCTGCGCCCGCCTCCCCCACAGCAGCCCTGGGTGGCGCTTCTATCCCCACGCACCGCACCGGGAGCAGCCCCAGCAGGGGTTCCGGGCAGGGGCTCCCCAGCATCCCGCAGCCAAGCGCCGGAGCGACTGGGAGGGAGGGAAAGTGACGCAGCGCCACGGGACTTTCATGGAGACGGTGACCTCACAGCCACCTCGACGCGGGAAGAAGTGGTAAAGCAGGATGAGTTATGGCAGGAAATGGGAAGAAGCTGGAAAAAGAGACGTCTTCTGAGTGAACCCAACGGGTCTAGAAACGGGGGCGTCACCTTTTGGAAGAAGGGAGGGGACAACAGATACTCTGCATCCTTCCGTACGGAGGACAGTAACAGGGGTCACACATCCGTCAGTACCGTAAAAATAAAGACCGTGTCAGGAAAAATAAAATAAAAATGGAACCAAGGGAGAAACACCACAAATGATGCCCATATAACAGTAAATGAAAAGAAGTCAGACTCAAGACACATGTTGGGGAAGGTTGCGTGGAAAGGACTAGTCAAGCCAGGAATCTATTCTCAAGGGCACCAGAAAGATAGGTTGGTAGGTTCAGAAGGACTTCTCCATGCCTGTCAGTCCCTGGGCAGAGACTCACCATGTGGAAGAGGAGAAAACCAGGAGAGAACACCCAGGGCTGGGACTGGCAGGTGTGCCTCTAACCGGGAAAGTGAAGGTTGTCAAGTACGTAAGTCCTGGTCAAGGTGGCCGGGCACACCCATCTTCCCTAGATGCCCCGACAATTCAATGAATAGAATAAAAACTGTGTCTAAAAACATATGGTATGGAGCACTCTGTCTTGGGGAAGGTCTGTGCACTCAGGGCATGGCTAATGCAGCAGGAAAGAACTGGGTCTTGAAGGGAAACGTAGGAGATAGCCGGCTGACCCAGCCCCCCCCCCACTGTCCCGGGCAGGTCACCTGTAGGTGACATATCCTGCAGAAACAGAGCCCTAAGCTCATACGGCCTCAAGGAATCACAAATTGGAGAGAGACTCAGGGGCCTGATGTGCTGGTGCCCAGGGTCAGCCTGACTAGATATGACACAGCCTTCTCTAGGGTGGCTTGTCCTTCTCCCAACATGAAGCAACAGGGACAGGAGACCCCCACCCACCCAGAGGTGGGTACAAAGCACAGAGTCAGCTGGCAATAATCAAGTTTAGGTCGACGACACCCTGAGTGACTTCCGGCTCGGCCAGTCTGAGTGTGGCAGAGAGCCCCACGCAGAAAGAGGAGAGAGAAGCCAGGAATCTCTGGGCGTGTGAACACCGTGCCGCAGGCTCCATCCACGTTCACTCTGTTCGTGTGCCATTAAATTCACATGTTTACGGTCTATCCCACTGCACGGGGCGTCTGCAATGAATTCAGTTTTCCGAATGCATCGTTCCTACGGTGACCGTGAAGCACTGGCAGAGTAGGTGATAGTTTGTAACAAGACGAGTCCTTAACCAGCACCAAGGGAGTGGACAGTGCCCTTCCTCCGGCTTTCCTGACAGGCTAGGACTCCTTACTTAACACCCGGGCCCTGACCTGCTGTAAATTAAGAATATTTACTCTTTCCCAATTACACAGTTTATAAGCGGACAGCTCTGAAGTCCATCGGACTTGCTAACAAACCAGTCCCGGGCACGTGCAACCGATGACCACTGAATCGAAATGGATAGAATGCAGAGACTGGAGCTGACTTCGCTCTCTTAAAATTCAAGACGCCACTTCCCAAAAAGGGCTGCATTGTTTTTTAACAAATGGCCTCTTCAAAAACCCATATAATGAAAGATATCAAGTGATATGCAGAGTGAGGGATGGAGAAGGTTCAGTGCCTTGCAGATAAAGATTAAAATGTTCTCAAGGCACGGGAAAAAAAAGACAGGAGGGGAGAAAACGCCGTCCGTATGTATCCCCGCCGTTAGTTAAAATAGTCAGTCTTTGGGGTCCACAGCTGGTGAGGTCTTGAGAAGTCATCAGCACAGCTAGGGAACGAAACTCCTCCAGAGTATGAAATATTGTGGCGCCTTCAGTGAGAGGGCACACAGTGGCCCCCACCCCAATTTTTCTTTCTGCGCAACATCCATCAAGTTAACAAATCCCCTCCACAGGAGCCCTGGGTGTGCGACCCCTTTCCACAGAGAGAACTACCTCTCCGCTTTCCACCGTGGAGAAGCTTAAAGAGACTTTCATTTTGATTTGTTTACGGATCAAAGGCACGCAGGTCTATTTTATATGCCAGGTCTGCAGGAAGCACACAGCTTTTCTTCCTACCATTTAAAAAGCACACAAATTTGATAAGTAGGGAGATTTTTTTTAGAGAGATATGTTTTCGATCTCTGCTCTAATCACAGTGAAAACAGCCTAGAAGTCTGACTCCCGTATTGCTAATAGCGCGTCCCCGCTGGGACCGAGCCCTTTGCCCTCCGATTTCAAAGGGCTGGTGAAACTAATGCTCCCGCCATTAAAAAGGAGAGTTTCACTCTGCTCCGTGACTGGGGGAATCATTCACCTTGAAAGTAAGAATGAGGAAGATCATTTAAGCTCTTTATGCCGACGTTTTTAAGAAGCTCTGTATGGTTCAAAAGAAAGAGGACAGAGATGAAGCTTGATGAGGCAGAGGAGACTCTGGAAGAAGGGGCCCATTGGCTGGGTAGAGGGGAAGACTCCCAGGGGACACGGGGCAAGGCAGGAAAGGACGGAGGGCGTGGCTTCCCCTCCCAACCCAGAAGACACACACACACACAAAGGGTGGCCTTGGAAAGGAGCTAGCTTCGGGCAGAGGAATCCACCAAGAGTTTAAAAATACTGCCAAGACCATAAAAGCATCATCTTCTACTACATCTTAAGCCTTTGCCCTTCAGAGCTCATGCTGCCCTCCCAAAACCAAGTTAACACACAATGATTAGCACACAGTAAACCCCACACAAAAAAAGAAAAGACAAGAAAAATGTCCATTACTTTGGTCGCTTTCTTTTTCTTCTTCTTTTCCTAGTGAGAGGATGGGAGATAGACAGATTCCTGCATGTCCCCAACTGGGAACCACTTCGGCGACCCTCATCTGGGGCCGATACTCTGCTCATCTGGGGCTATGGTCATAACCAAGCTATTTTTAGTGCCTGAGGCAGAGGCTCCACAGAGCCATCCTCAATGCCCAGGAACGATGCACTCGAACTAATCGAGCCATGGCTGTGGGAGAAGAAGAGACAGACAGAGAAGGGGGAGGGGGAGAGGAAGGGGTGGAGAAGCAGATGGTTACTTCTCTTGCGTGTCCCGACCGACCAGGAATCAAACCCAGGACATCTACACACTGGGCCAATGCTTTTTGGTCACTTTCAATATGGGGACATGGAAAGATGAGATCTTGTCAGATAAAGAAATGGTGCAGGGTTAGCTGGAATGCTCCTTCCAAAGGTCTCACTCAGGCCCAGCCCACAGGGGACAGGAGCCCATGTGGGAAAGGCACGGGCTCCACGAGGTCTTTCGCCTGAACTCAAAGGCGTCTTGCAAGTATGTTCCATGCTCTTGACTAATTTCAAAGATAAGCAACCCCTGAGGTTGATGTCCTTTTATTCCCATTTCTAGAACGACCGTGTAAAACGTTTTTTGTGAGGCCAAATCCTACACCTTGGTATCCTCGTATTTATTTTAATTTAATCACATTGAAACTTTGACATTTCTGTGATGGCACCAAAGCTTGAATGTCCACAGCTTTTGTCAGCGCTCAGGGCAACAAGATAATCACATGGGAACAAAGCCACCAAGGCACAGATTATGGTGTTCCGACCTTTCATTTCTTTACATCTTGCTTTGAAAGTCTGCTCACTCCACAGCTCAGATTATTTGCAAGAGGGAAGCACATCATCTGTCTTGTGATGCACATCATCTACTTAACCAGTTCTCGAGCAGTCAGATCACACGTGAGACAGCGCTTGGAGCCCACCATGCTCACTCCTTGGCTCTCGTGTACGGCAGGCTGACCAGTCTGGTAATAAGCCAGAGGCCCTGCCGCCAGCCATGGGGCAGAAGCAGGAACAGCCACGGTGGGTTCCGGACAGCAGCACAGGGACCAGCCCGTCCGCACGTCCTCCTTCTTCTGGAACAATGTCACATGCCCTGAATTTGAAAAGACATCCTCCTGACATGTTGTGATGGCTGAGATTTGCTTCAGGATCTCTGGGGGGAAAACAAGACTGACCATCACTCTGAAACGCTGAAGCCCCATGATGGGATCATGGGCATTTTGTTAGCATTTTTTCCCCACTTTTCTGTTGGTTTGATACTGTGTTCCATAATTTTCATAGGCAGCTGTGTTGAATCCAGAGATAAACTTGAATGGTCCCTCCCTTATTTCCATCCATTCGCGGAATGATTAGAATAATTAGCAAAGAGAAGACAACCTTAATTTTATAAAACTGCTCCAGGAGAAGCATCTCAGTGGGTGCACCTGTGAGCAGAGGGCAGCAGGAAGAGTCACAGGGCCCACACAGTGGGGCTGGACAAACACAACCCCGCCGGCCAAGAGACACATCTTCTGTTGCAGTCTAACAGACGAGCAAGCTCATCCTCAGGCTCCGTGTCCTTTCGAGGGCAGACGAGGAGCAACAGGACAGAAAGGTTGACACAGCCAGCGCATTGCACACGTGGGCAGACTGGGACCCACACCTGGTGAGGGGAGGCTTTTCTGCAGAGGGGCACTTACAGGCTCGGGAGTCACTGCCAGCCTCCGAGCACAGATCCGCCCGCCGTTTCCATGGAAAGGAGCCTCTGATAGTGATGGGACGTCTTTGATATCGAGGGTGGATGGAAAGAAATGTTTTGGAGGTCAGTGAGCCTCTTCCGTGAGGCATCACCCATGCCGATGAACAAAGCCCTGACCTGGGGCCGCCAGAGAGGAACCTGGAGGGGTCCCACAGCGATGCCCTCCGATCACATGCCCAAGGGAATGTCGATGAAGGGCTGGCACATTCAGTAGCTGGTGCAGATAAATTTAGTTATACCAACTTCTAAAAATCTGGACACTCGGGGGGTTAGTTTGTCTGGTTCCACTGGGAACGGGAAACGACACAGACCACTACACTGTTCACACAGTCACCACATGTGCAACAAAGCAAGAACACCACAGCCACAGTAGCTCATCAGAACACAGCTCTTGGCTTTACGTACTTATAACCAACGTGGCAGAGCATATCTCGCGAAACTGACATCTCTGTGAGAGCAGACCTATGGAGGATTAAGCACTGATTCAGTCTTTCCGGACAAGGCGGTGCGCTGAAGACGCTGGCTGGTGGCTGCTTTCAAGAAGGAGGGAGCCTGCCCGTGACAACAACCAGGGCTGTCCCTGCTGTCCTACCCAGGAAAGAGTCTTTGAACTCAGCACCTGCCGAGGGGCCAGGTTCCCCCACTCTGAAATGCCTCCAGGCGGCCAGGATGTGTCTGCAAGCACACTGGGCTCTCCGTTATGGCTTGGGTGACTTCACTTGATTGAGCGATTCTGGAGAAGTCTGTGGGATGTGAATTTTCAGGTTGACTTTGGTCCTTGTAGCCCACAATGATTTTGGACTCGCATGTTTCATACTACTTCATTTATGATGTTGGTGGATATAGCTCGCGGTTAAGATTAAATTCCTAACTTGGTACTTAAAATGATACAAGGTATTCTAAACATTATGCATTCTGGTAACTCCGTATTCAGCAAACTGATGACTTAACAGAAAGCTACCGATGCTCAATGGCAGCTATGAATTTTTATTTGCATGCTGCACACTTCCAAACTGGGGCTGGGGGTCGTCTGTGAGACAAAGACGTGCGGAACAGGGATGGGAACGAAAACAGGACCCTGGAAGGAGGAGGAGAATCACGCTGGCAGATACCCCGCTGACACCAGCCCCAGAAGCCAACAGGAGCTGTCCCTACAAGCTTCCTATCCACTCAACAAATGGAGTGCGTTTCCACAGAAGAAAACATTTCCTTGAACTACCCTCTTAAAAAAATTTCTTTTCAATATTTTTTATTTGAACCACTTATGTCTGAGGTGCTTATTCAAAGAAACCCACTGAATGATCGGTAGAACAAAATTCTGCAACAAGCATTTTGAAATATATGAAAAAATGACCTCAAGTAAGTCTTTCCTATCTCACCACTCAGGATCAAGTATTATCATCCACTGAGTGACAATGGTAAACTCCATGAAGGCACTGATGGTGATGGTGATGGTGTTAGTGATGGTGGTGGTGGTGGTGGTGATGGTGATGGTGGTGATGGTGATAATGATGATGGTGATGGTGGTCAAGGTAGTGATGGTGATGGTGGTGGTGATGGTGATAGTGATGATGGTGATGATGGTGGAGGTGGTAGTGATGGTGGTGATGGTTATAATGATGATGGTGATGGTGGTGAAGGTAGTGATGGTGATGGTGGTGGTGATAGTGATGATGGTGATGATGGTGGAGGTGGTAGTGATGGTGGTGATGGTGATAATGATGATGGTGGTGATGGTGGTGATGGTGGTAATGGTGATGGTGATGGTGATGGTGTTAGTGATGGTGGTGGTGGTGGTGATGGTGGTGGTGATGGTGATGATGGTGATGGTGATGATGGTGATGATGATGGTGATGATGATGATGGTGATGGTGATGATGATGGTGGTGGTAATGGTGATGGTGATGGTGGTGGAGGTGGTGATGGTAGAGGTGGTAACAGGGGTGGGATATAGCTGTCAGGGTTGGGTGCTGGAAGGAGGCACCTCACTAGCCGACCTACTAAGACCCAGAGATAAAAGGTTCAGTGGATTCTACTTGTTCTGGTCTAAAGTTGAGCCCACATGGAAGGAACCAAAGAAGCAGTGTCCCCCTGTCACCTCCATCACCAGGCCTTCCTTAAGCCATGCACGGTCCCCAAGCAGCAGGAGACAGCTGGACAGTGAACAATTCAAGACCAGCTCTCCAAGGACAGCCAGGCACAGGGACAGTCAGGATGAATGGCTGAGGGAGGAGCCATGTGCTTCGAGCTGCAAACGAGAGCGACAGGGCTGGCTCTCTCCTAGGACAGGAGATGTGAGTGCTGGCCCTGACAGAGGTCAGAGGTCTGCACAGAAGGCTGAAGCCAGCGGCCCCCGTCCTGCCTGGATGTCTGTCCTCCAGAAGTAGAGCCCGAGGAAGTCATTACATTTCCTCTGAACCTGAGATCAGCACTAAGGGTTGGCTCCGTCATATTTTTATAAATCAAGAAATTAGATTAAAATGAACAGGTCCACATAAGGTCCAGGAGTGGAGAAGGTACCAAGGACTAAGCCAGACACACACTAAGTTCTCAGCCCAGCCAGTAACTCAACAAAAACACCCAGATTCTGGGGTGTGGGCGGCTCCGGCCCGGAAACACCCCCACTCAGGGGGAGGAAAGAACCTGAACAGAACAGCCCCATGACTGGATACAAATGGGCCAGAATAACCATGCTTCCGTTGGCTTGTCACTCAACAGTTTGCACATCTGCCTCCAACAAGTGAGGGAGGTAAGCAGATGATGCAAAGGTTTTCAGCTTCCCATAAAACAGCTTGACAAGTGTAAAATATTAATTCACTCTGTCCAAAGAGAAAGAAACAAAGAAAATGTTGCGAAAAAAAAAGGAGTGGGGTGATAATGTGTCGAAAAGCAAGGTATTCCTCAGGATAGGGGAGTGGAGACATCATTAAAATTCCTATGACTTCGAAGCAAGGTTTGAAGAAACCCTGTCAAAAGACGCCAAGTTCAGGATAAGACTGGACCATTATGCCCACATTTAAAGAAAACTTAAATTTTTTCTTTGCAATCACCTCTATAGAAGCAAGTGATTGCCTTCCCAGGGCAGCCAACCCACGCGGTGAGGGCCACAATGACTGCTGATTGCCGAGGGCTCGGGCATCGGCCTCCATTACCAGCCTGGAGGTGCCGCCTCCCCTTCTCCATGATCTATTGCCTAGGCTAGATGTCAATTACCATTCTCCTGGTAAGGGCTCAATCTTCCTGTCTGGTGGAGGAGCTGTCTTAATTGGCTGCAACCTCCCCTTCTTTCGGCGGGCAAGGAGGAGAGAATTCAGGAGCGGCGGGGTCTACAGACAATGACTGATGCGACAATCTAATCATTTCAGGGTTCCACTCACCGTGCTGGGTGAAGAGGTCACTGTGAATGATTTCAATCAAGCAGTACAGCTTCTGAATGGTCAGCAAACCCATGGGGACATTTAGGATGAAGTCAGTAAACATTTTGCTAGGAGAAAGAAAAAAGAGAAACACACGGAAGGCATTTGGAGATCGGCAGCACAGCGGCCCACGTGTTTCCAGGCATTATGAAGATGCAAAGTCGTTCAATGGCCGTTCAGGGCCACCAGAACGTTGGCTAATGCCTATTATAAATTATGGGCCAAAATCTCGTCAAAAAAAATGATACTTCAGAATGTTATCTTGCACTTCACACCCACTAAAAAAGCAAAGATATAAAAGACAATTAGCAAGTATTGCTGGGATGGGGAGAGACTGAGCCTTCACACCGTGTCAGCGGATGAGAGATGGGTCAGCCACTTTGGAGAACCACACTGGCAGTCCTTCAGAACACTGGAAATAGTTACTATATGAGCCAGCATCTGCAGTCCTAGGTGATGCCCAAGAGGAACGACACTCTGTATCTACACAAAACCTTGCACACGGATCACAGCAAACATCATCCGTAATATTCAAGAAAGGGAAGCATCCCGGATGTCCAGCAGCTGGTGGACGGATGGACAAAAGGCAGTACACCCACACAAGGCAACCCTTCAAGGGACGCAGTTCTGACTCAGGCTGCCACAGGGATTCACCTTGGAAGCATGACGCTAACTGAAAGAAGATAGTCACAATGTGCCCCATCCTGTGTTGTGTGACCCCACTGATACGTAACGCCCGGAAAAGGCAACTCTATAAATATGGAAAGTGGATTCGTGGTGGCCCAGGGCTGGGGCAGGAACAGGAAATGTCTGCAACGGGCACATTAGGGATCTTACTAGGGTTGTGAAACTTCTAAAATTGGATGATGGTGATGGTCAAACGACTCTGTAAATAAACACCGAAAGCTGTGTAACGGGACGCTCTAAGACTGGTGAGCTTGACAGCACATAATTTATATCTCAGAAGCGATGTTTGTAAAAACTGACTTCTACAAGTGGCCAGGAAACCTGTGAAGGAGGGTTCCAGGAGCTCTTGTTAGCAACCAAAGAAATGCAAATTAAAACCGTGACATCCTTTCTCACCCACCACCATGGCAAAGTAGTATACAGTAATAACGCCAAGTATGGGCAGAGTGTGGGAAGACAGACACCGACACCCGCGGTGGAAGTGTGGCCTTTCCAAGGGCCACAGAGGGTAGCTTTAAAAGTCTTTGAAGGAAACACAAGAGCTGGTCATCTCCCCCTTTGTTGATGCTGATGACATAAATAAGGGCAGACAGGACAATGACGGTATAAAAAATTTTATCCCAGCATATTGTACAATGATAAAAACTGGGCCCTGGCCAGATAGCTCGATGGGTTGTAGAGCACCCTCCCGAAGCACAGGGATTGCCAGTTCCATCTCGTTAGGGCACATTAGGAACAGACGGATGTTTCTGTCCGTCTCTCCCTTCTGCTCTTTCTAAATACAATCAATAAAATAAACATTAAAAAAACCCCACAAAACCCCGGCACCCATGAGTATAGCCCGTCCTTTGTCATAAAGCCCGAGTTGGCCTTGGAGCACACTATCACTCACCCACTATGTCACGAACAGCTGACTTCTCCCAAAGGTGGGATGGTGACAGAACCCAGATCCTACCTCTGCTGTAAGGACTGACTGAACAGCACGGGGGAACTGCTCTGGGTAAGCCAGTCTCCTGCCGGAAAAGCTCACAGCCAACGTGCCCCCTGCTGCACTGGGATACACGGCTGGCAGCATGGGCAGGGACACCACGAACGCCATTAAAGATTATACTGTGGCAGCCAACTTCAAGTCGTGGGGAAAAAAGACATCTTCAGTGCCGGAGCTGACGGCGAGGCAGTGAACCTAGTGCCGACATGTTCAGGGGTGTGCCTATGTGGGGGCACACAAGATAACCCAAAGGACCCAAGGGACACCCAGTTTGAGTCATGGGTTCAATCCCCGGCCAGGGCACAGACAAGAATCAACCAGTGAATGCATGAATAAATGGAACAAGGTGACATGTCCCTCTCTCTCTCTCTTTCTCTCTCTCTCTCTCTCTCCTCTCCCTTCCTCCATCTCAAAAGTCAATTTTTAAAAATAAATAATTAATGAAAAAATGCAAAATGCCAAATTTGTACTATTCACCCACTAGGCTATAGAGAATCTTCCTAAAGAAAATGTTGTGAGTTCTTTCTCACATCAAGTCATAGCCAGGGAAGGGTGGCAACCACCACCACTAGCACGTGCTCTAGAACGACCCAGGCACAGGCCTCTGCCAACAGGACAGACCGAAAGCATCCCATGAACTACTCACAGTGACAAGGAGGGTCGAGGAGGAGTTCGGGCAGCCTCCCAGCTCTGGGTGCGTCCTTACCTGAGCTCTTTGGGATCAAACACCAACTTCACGTCGTTGACAATCGTCGGTAGGTATTTCAGCGCTGCCCCCTGCAAACCAAGACCAAAGAAGAAGGTTGAGCCCGATGTGGTCTGGCAACTGTTAGTCTACCTTGATGATGATGACAGAGAGTCACACGCATACCAAGGAGAGAAGGATTACTTTCCAGCTGAGAGGTTGACGGCTACACATGACAGGAGGAATAAAAGGCAAAGTAAAATAACTATGATCTGCAAACAGTGATTTGCAACACGGCCATCTCAACGGGGAACAATCGTAGTGATGCTAACAGGAGCCCACATTCAGCGCCTGCCGACCAAATGCCTCCACTGGGCTGAGCTTTGATGTGATTGTCCCCTTTACCGTCAGGAGGCTACAGCACCCGAGGACGTGAGACCGCAGAGCATCCTGGACATGCATACGGCGGGCAGCTCTCACCTGCTTGCCCATGAAGGTGCTGATCCCTGCTGCCCTTTGTTTGTGCATACCTCTCTTACGTTGACATTATGTTACCTTCTAGACAACCCACACCGGCAACAAATAGAGTGAAGGCAACAATGTTGCCAGTCACTAGGCGAGGACCCTTGCACACGGTCTTTGATTCCCATGACCTCCCACCTCTGGCAGGAAGCTCGCTGTGTCAGAGGGGATGAAACTCACAACAGAGATGTCAATTGCTCTGCCCCTGGTCACACAGCCAGGACTGAACTGACCCAGAATTAAGACTCAGTTCTGTGGGCAGCCAGGGCCTCAGCCTCCTCATCTACATCCTGTCTTGGAAAAGTTCCTGGATTTTAAGTGTTCTGACTTTGACTGCACCCCCCACCTGTGACTCTAAGTGACTCCTCATCAGGCTGGGCTGCCCCTCTTTGAGTGAAATGGAGGAACAGCACTCAGGCCCTGTGCCTCCAGGGGTTATAAGATCCATCTGAAAACAGAACAAGGTAAGGACAGAACACTGGAGAACACACCCATGACTTCAATGGCAGGGAGCCCTGTTTTCCAAAAGCGAGTAGGTAGAGACCCAGTTTCAACACAACCCCCTGTAGACACGGGGTTAATTCATTGACAACAACCAAGGGGCACGGGCAGTGTCCTCCTGCACCCCCTAAGGAAATTCACCCTGTCCCCCACACTCTCTACAGACATAATGAACATTAAGTGACTCACGTAACTTAAACATAAAACTTGAAACTATAAAACTCCTAGAGGAAGATATTTGTGACGTCGGACTTAGCAGAGATGTCTCAGACTTCACACCCAAAGCACAGACTGTAAAATAAGTTAATATATAAATAAACAAACCGAGAAGTTGCTATTCTTCATCAAAACAAAAGAACTTCTGCTAAGATAACAAAACAGGAGCCACACACTGAAAGAAATCATTACCAATCACATATCTGATCAGGATTGATAGCCAGCATATAGAAAAGACACTTAAAACTCAATGATAAGAAAGGAATCCCCCTCCTCCCTGCTAAACAGGCCAAAGATCTGAAGGGATGCTTTTTCAAAAGAGATAGTATGGATAGCGAAGGAGCAGGAGTCAAGATGCTCCCCTCTTCAGACAGCAGGGAAGTGCGGCTTACCAGAGACCCCACGAATAGCTATTGGAATTGCTGAAACAACAAGACTTGGCAAATACCAAGTTCAAAGCTACTTCGGTAACTCAGGGACAGCCCTCGGCAGACTCCTATAAAGTTAGATAAGCCCTCTGTGTGTGACCCAGCAACAGCACCCCTGAGTACCGACCCAGGAGAAAGAGACCTGCCCACTTCACAGGAAACCCTGCACGGGAATGCTGACGGCCGCTTGCACTGTCATCATCGAAACTAGAGACAACCTCCATGTCCCCCGGGAGGTGAACTCACACGACGCACACTACTCCGTGATAAAACTAAATAAATGAAAAATTGGCACACCACACGGGCGAATCTCAGATACACGCTGAGAGAGGTAAAAGGGTACACACCAACAATTCCATTCCTAGAACCTTCTGGAAAAGGCAAAACTATGGGGACAGAGAACGCCTCAGTGGTTGCTGGGGCTAGCGGTGGGGGTGGGGGGCTCATCCGCTTTGGGCAATGGGGGAACCCCGGGGGTTGACGGAACAGAACGCTTCTATACGACTGCATGTAAACCCTACCCTGATTTTAAAGCGAATAAAAAGCTATTACCACCTGGAGAGACAGGCACACAAAACACCTGAGAGGAGGCTGAGTCTCAGTCTCGACTCCGGTGCCCAAGAGTCTGATGGTCAGAGTCGAGTCACTTCAAGTTTCCTACCCTGGAAGATGTGAATTTGTGTGCATGCCCAACATTTTCCGAGGAGCTGGACCCCACTGTCACCGCAGGTCCCTAAGGCGACCTCAGAGGGAGGTCTATGGTCAACCCCTTTCACAGATGAGAAAGTAGAGGCACAAATCAGAGGATGTCACTGGTCCAAGTTCCAACGGCTCCGATGTGGAGCCAGCCCCTCCACCTGCAAGGTCAGAAGGAAACTGCCACGATCTCAGCGCTTCCCAGCCAGGGCGATAAGGGACAGGAGAGCCACCCTCTGCACTGCAGAGTCACTTATGTCCCCCCCTCAGCTGTTAACACTCCCCTCCAGTGCCTGCCAGCCGATCATGGGATCCCAACCACTTACATTGAGAGGCAACTTTTGAAAAGAGCGTTAAATAGAAACAATTTCATTCTGGTTCCAAAAGTCTTGCTTCGACGACCTCAAGCGTTGCTTTGAAAAACTGAAAATTATGTATCATGACATTTAATAATAAGTGTTGGCACAACTGACTGCTCCGACCCGAAAGTGTCTCGCTTAGTTTCTGACAGTCCCGAGGGTGCATTTCATCCTGCCTGGAGCAACTGGATCGGTGCCCCATCATGGGACAAACAAGACAGGCCTTTGTGACCCCCCTCTGATGTTCTGCCCCACGGCCACTGGGTGCTGTGTTAGCCAGGGAGGCTAATGTCCCCCACCCGATGTCAAAGCCTCTGCTCACTGTGATCACAGTCACAATCAAACCAGGGCGATCCCTACAAAGGATCCTGAGCACAGCAGGCCTGCCATGGTGCCTAGACTGACAGAGCTTCGTACAAAGTCACCTCTTTCCTTTCAACCCACAGAAGTCGCTGCCGTTGGCTCCCAGGAGGCGGGAGTCCCATGCAAGTTGGAGGAGCAGCCAGGACAGGAGAGGGGACCCCAATGTGCATGCACCGCAGGCCCCTGACTGTCTTACAAAACCTGTTTCATCGTCCACTCGTGTTCAGGACCCCACCAGCTTCGCCCATTTCTACTCGTTATTTGTCTAGAACCCCAAGTGTTGGGGAAGCTCTGGTGCCCACTGCAAAGGTGCCCCTTTCCCCCATGGAGCTGGGGTGTCCCTCTACTCAGGTCTCTGCAGCAGAAGGAGCTGCCATCAGGAGCTCCCCAAGGTGGAGGAGTGCATCCCACAGGTAAAGCAGGGTTCCTGCACACGGACAGACGGGAGGTAGAATCTGATCTACAGAAACACGCCTCCAGATGGACAAGTCCTGGGTGCGGGCAGGGGACGCGACTCCCACATGAGCCCAGGCTCAGGGCTCTGTGTCTGTGCTCACAGCTGGGCAGCACGCTGGCATTGGCAATCAGTGCTCCCCACTGGTAAAAGGACAGGTCCGCGGCACCTGTCCCCACAGCTGCTGGGAGAATGGGGAGCAGGGGACAGCTCGCCGCTCTAACAACACATCGTGGCGCCCAACAGACGCTGTCCTGCCATAGCTGCCACTGCCGCTGGCGGGCGGGAGAGCATGGGAAGCGTGCAAATATTCACAGGACAAATCCCATGCGGAGCTCTCAGATGGGACACTCCTTCCAGGAGAAAATCTTACTGGCAAAGCCCTGTACACATTCAGGAGGGTCACTTGTTAAATCATGAAGGAGTCAAAATAATGAGAATGGACAGTGACTGAGAGGTTTTATTTTTCTGTTTTTGTCTTATTATTATTATTATTATTATTTGTAAATCAGTTCTTTGTTTAATAAAATCTTGCTGGGAATGTATGAGACTCTTTTGAATGGGGGGGGTGAGAAGCCAGGGTGCCAGCAGGTCCGGCGCCCCTCGCCCCAGGGTGCCACCCAGATTCCCTGGAGACTATGGGACAGTGGAGAAGGGGGCTGGGGGTTGGGCCCTGGAGACAGAGCTGGGGTGGAGTGGGCCACTCCTCTGTCCCTGCAGGGCTGACAGGGACCAGGCAGCCTTGAGAGCATGCCCTTAGGACAGGGCCTCGCCAGGAACAGAGAGCAGCGCACACACACACACAGGAATTTAGGTGAATTCACCGCTTTTAGCTTTCTTTATTCATCTCCAGTTTTCTAAGTCAAAATAGAACTGATCAAATCAACATCTGCTTTCTAAGAAAGTCATCTGTTCAGATCTTACTTTAAACCTATTTAAATGGACATTATGGCAGTTTAAGTCCTACTTGCTTTTCTCTCTGAACCAGGCTAAGCGTTCACCTGTCCACCCGAGGATGGACGAGCCCAATTCTACGTGCCCTGGGGCCTCGGGACCATCCACACAGGTGCCCTGTCCCACAGATGTGCTGAGGACTGGCACCTGAGTCCTTGTACACTTTGGCACACGAAGGCATCAGGTGAAACTGAAATTACCTCCAAAAACAGGGCTCTCCACCACTGAATAAAAGGCAGTAAGCCAGGGAAAGACACCTGGGACAAAATCAGAGAGGACCATGGCCAGGAGTCAACTATTTCTATTTACGTTCAAAGGTGGCAAGTATTCATTCGAGTGTCCCTTTAAAACTGGGTCCACTGCTGGATACCCAGGCAGCCGAGAACGCTGGGTGGCCAGCCACCACCACTCTGAGGAAGGGGGCCGGGGTCAGCACTCAATAAGATGGACAAGGAGCCTAGTGAAACCCCTGCTTAAGAGGGGAGAACAACGGAACACAGAAACAGGATTTGAGAAACGGCAGAGAAAGCTACAAGTTGTCTAACTGCAGGAATAGCTCAAGATAAGAGAAATTAAATCTATTTTATACTCTTTCTAAGCAGATTCAATTGTCAGGCATTGCGGGAGAATGCCAACTTAATCCAAACTGCATATCAAAATTTAAAAAAAAGAAAAAAGAAAAATAAATGCCCTTTCTATCTAGTTTCAGCATAACGTTGTAAGTGTCTCTCTGGCTAAAAATGTTACTGCTGATGATGATTAATAGACACTATTTTAGGGTAAAGTTCAGGCTAGATTATTCAGTATAATTATTTTAATTAAATCCATTAGCATATCTTTATATAAGATTATAAGAGCTATTGGTGATACAAAATAAGTTTTCCCTTGAATAATGTATGAAGCGGTTATTAATTTACATATTTCTTGAGAAAACACATATTAAAACAGATCCATTTGGAGGTTTTGAGCTAATATATGTGTGTGTGTGTGTGTGTGTGTATGTATGTGTGTGTGTGTGTATATATATATGTGTATATATATATATATATATATACACACACACACACCACACATTCTCCTTTCAGATTTAATTGTTGCATCTCCGGAGGATGTGGGGCCCAGCCTCAAAAAAGCCAGAACATTCTGACACAGGAACATGGAGCAAGACCAGTGTGGCCAACAGGTGCCCCTGGTCCCAAACTCATGCCTCTCGTGGGGAATGGATGGAGCAGGGAAGATAGCAGGACACGATGGCTTCATGCGGCTGCAGAAGGGACACACAGGAGGAGGGAGTCAGGGGTGCACCCCTGGGGGCCACCCCGCTCCCAGCATGCATTGCAGGAATCCAGAACAATAACAACAAAAAAAAGATGACGACAATGCCGTCTACCCCTTAGACCCTAATAAATAAAGACCACCCACGTCCCTTGTGACTCACATCTAAAAATACTATTTCTCTTCATAATCGAGCTTCCCCGAAGTGGAGTCCCATCTTGAAAACAGCCTTGGCCGTCTCTACCGCCAACACTGTGGTTCCCGCCATCACAAGGGACAGCCCAGCAGGTGGAGGAAACCATGCCTTTGAGTCGTTTCTCAGGTTCAAAGATCACCAAGTTCAAACCAAACAGAACCACAGGGGAAAGCACAACCTATCCGCACGATTCTTCAGTGAACCCAGTACAAGCTCCTAGACGGAAAAGATCCACTTGCGATGGCCAAAGATCATGTGATCAATGGCCAACTAACATATGAAGCTGGCTGACCTCACGAATCAGTAGTGCCAACCAAAACCACAATGAGCTATCACCTCACACCCTATAAGGCAGCTACTACTAGTAAAAAAAAAAAAAAAAAAATAGAAAACAGGTGTTGGCAAAGGCATGGAGAAATTAGAACCCTTTGTATGCTGTTGACAGGCATGTGAAATGGGGTGGCCACTCAAGAAAACACTATGGAGATTCCTCAAAAAATAAAATAATACACAGAATTTTTATAGAACCGAGCAATGCCACCTCAGGGTGTGTACCCCAAAGAACTGAAAGCAAGGTCTCCAGGATGCATGGGCTCACACGTGTTCACTGCAGCATCCTTCACCACAGCCAAAGAGGCGGAAGCAACCCAACTGTTCTTCACCGGACAAATGGATAAAAAAAAGGTGGCGCATACACACCAGGGAAAGTAACAGCCTTAATCTGGAAGGACATCCTGACACAGGCTGCCACAGTGATGAACCTCGAGGACAGTACGCCACGCGAAGCAGCCAGCCACCAGGAGACCAACGCCGTCCTGTGACGTGCAGCTGCAGTCGTCAGACTCAGAGACCGGACGAAGAAGGGTGGTCGCCAGCGGGCAGCAGGGGGAAGAGACAGCGGCTCAATGGGGACAGAGTTGAGGCTTTACAATGTGAAAGGTTCTAGAGATTTCCACAACAAGATGAACAGGGCTCATCCGACGGGACTGTACATTCCCAAACAGGGGCTTGAGAACCACCAGGTTAAAAAAGATCTTTCCCACCCGGGTGGCTGTGTCACAAACGGGTCCCCAGGAACCCTCAGCCCTTGGGTCAGCCTGGCCAGACATGGGCGACTAGTCCTCTCTGGCCACGGGGAGCTGCACTACGCATGAGGACTGGTCCCTACGTGCCCGTGTATGTGAACGCCTCAGCACCGGCTCAGGCGAGCCCTGCTCTGTGCTCAGCCCTCCTCTCTCAGGGGCGTGATGCACTATTGGAATGAGCACCCCAGCTGAACCAGGTCCATCCGGGCTCCCCAACGCAGAGCACGCAGGGGCCCAGAAGGGAGTTTGATCACGGATGGACTAAAGGACAAGACTAAAAGAGTCAGGGTGGAGCGGGGACCAGGAGGACAGAGCCCAGGTGCCTACCAATTCAGGGCTGACCGGCAGGACCCTGCAGCAGAAGAACAAGGCACCAGAGACACAGGGTGAATCAGAAAACCGCAGACAGGAGGATAAACCGTCTTTGTTGGAGCCACTGTGCTGTCCTTAAGCCCCTAAAAGCCACTTGCCGGGAATTCAGTCATGCTAAATAGAAGGATTACCGTAATCTAGACAAGAATACATTTGAATGACATTACTGAACTTTCTTTTTTAAATTTTTTACCGGCACAGCCATGTATGTAGCTCAAGAGATTTGGGGAGAAACGCATCGACCCTCTAAACAGGACTCCGCACCCTCACACCTCACATTGGCAAAAACTGGTTACCTCTCCGGACGGCTTCCAGGGGGGAGGCCGCGGGTTCTCAAGGATGGTGATGTTCTAAACACCCTTGCGATTCAGAAGTCAACACAGACGGGACAGTGTGGTCCCATTCAGGAGCATCGTGAGAGCCTGAAC
Source organism: Saccopteryx bilineata (assembly GCF_036850765.1). Classification (NCBI taxonomy): domain Eukaryota; kingdom Metazoa; phylum Chordata; class Mammalia; order Chiroptera; family Emballonuridae; genus Saccopteryx; species Saccopteryx bilineata. Next base: position 110,090,054 of record NC_089496.1, on the reverse strand, counting down.
TGTCACCAAGAGGTCTGAAAACAGGGATGGAAGACGCTAACACATCACACGTGTGTCCTACTCGTGGTCCGAACAACCTCACAACATACAGCCCAAGGAACAGAAATGCAGGGAAGGGGCCTCTGCCGGACCACGGAGCAGGAAAGGAGGAGAAGACCCAGACACCGGTCCGTCTGTCGCGTGCTGGCCTTGCTCCGCCCAGCGCAAGAGCGCTCACAGCCGCTCTGGGTGCTCACCAGCCAAAAAGCGGACACAACCTGAGTGTCCACCCACGGATGAATGAATGAGACCCCGAATGTGCGATGGACTCCGATTCCCCACCCCGCCCCAGGACACCAAAGTGCCGCCACCTGCTACAACAGCGATAAACCCCCGAAGTACACTGCGTAACAGAAGCCCGACAGAGAAAGCCACACGCTGTACAGCATCCCTTCCACGGAGTACTGTCCATGACAGGCAAATCCAGAGACAGCAAATGGCTCGGCAGCAGCCCGGCTGGGGGAAGAAGCGGGGGCTGGCTGGACTGGGAACAGCGTGATGGAAACGGCTTGGAACGCTAGCGTGGTGCCAGTCTCTTTCACCACACCACACAGCCACATACAGTAAAGTGAAATTAATTAATTGGAAAAAAGAGAGGAGCAAGCTGCCCGTGACTGTTAGCGACGCTGCTTCTCATTAAAACTGTCCCGACCTGCTCTTCTCTTCCTGACTCCCAGAAAGGCTGCCGCGGGAGCTGTAACATGTGACTGACCCGCACAATGGTTTCCCTCGGTGATGGACCAACACCTTGGAAACGGGAGTGGCGCCTCCAACCATCTCTAAAATGAAGCATGAAATTAGCATAATAATGATCCCATCATCCAGCCACCAAGTTCACTGAGAAAGCCACCTCTCCCCAGAAACATGTCACTGCCCCTGTCAATGCCTTAATTAAGCAAGACACAAAGCCACAGACCCAGGTAGACATCCAAGGTCAGCGGGGAAGACAGCCTCTCCCCCTACGTCCCCAATGCTGGACATTGTCCCCAAATACCGCCCGCCCCTCAGCAGGCTCAGTCCTTCCATGTCCAATGCATGCCTCAACAAACATTTACTATTAGGTCAGAGGATTTAAAATACGATCATAAAAATGAGTAACTTTTTTTTTAAATGTATCAGATGGATAATGCGGAAATTTATAGACATGTTGCCAACCTCATGAAAGGCTCAGCGTTAGGTAATTAATATATTTCTCCCCCCCCCACAGGTCAGATGGTCTCTTCTCCTCAAAAGAAAAACTGTTGGGGGAAGAGGAATCCTTGCTGTCCCATACAGCAGCACTGGGTAACCTCTCTCCTGGAGACCAGAGAGTCACCCCTCTGCTCCCAGGCGAGCCCCTCCCCCCAGGCTCACGATGGCCCCACGCAAAGGACCCTGTGACCCATGAAGGCAGACACCAGCCTGTTGACCTGCTCACCAGGGCGGGCTTCCTTTCCTAGGGGACAAAATCCCACTTCTCCTGAGGTCCTCGGGGAGGGAGCAGGTCACAGGGGAGTCGTGTGATGGAGGGAGTGAGGCGAAGACGACAAAACCGCACTTAGGCAGCTCAGGAGTTTTGTGAGATCGCTGGCGATGCTGTGACAGCCGCAGGTCGGGGCTCCCAGAGGCCAAGTCAGGTGGGGACAAGGACACCAGCACACACATGTGGGGGCGCAGTTCTGCCCACATGGCAGAGTGGTTCCTGCGTCTCCCTCCGTGACGCAAATGCAAGCGTTCATGAATCAAAAAGATTTCTTTTACTCGATGGCAACCTTATTGCTGTGAACCGTTGCAACCCAGAGAGCACTGAAGGGGTACCTAAGGCAAATCAACCCCCAGAGGGGGCAAGTTCAGAATCTGCCCACAGATATGATCTTCCTTCTCCAAACATCCTGCCCCCAGCCACGGCGTAGCAGGCTGCCGCCCTAACTGCAGCGGACACCCTGCTGCCCCGACCAGACAAGCATGCCTCCTTGGGTCCCTCGAGAATGACCCCCAGGGGGTCAAAACCATAGGGTAGAAAACGTCAGACAGTTGGTCTACTGAGGGCAGAGACCCTGCTCCTGTTCAGGACTGTGCCTACCACACGGCGCCCGGCACCTGGCATTGGAGAAAGGCCAACCGACAGACACGCGGAATGAATCATGAAGGCTCCTCTCGTTGGTTGGTTCTTTACAGTTCCTGGCGGCAGCCAGACAAGGGAGAGACCGAAGCCCAGCACGTGCTGATGGCTGAAAACCCACAGAGCAAGTCAGGTCACCTGGATGTGTGAGCCAAGGAGACGGCTCTGGTTGTCACGTTCCTGCTCTCTGACAGCACACAGCACCGGCACGTGAAGGGTGGGTCGTGCGTGGGGTGGCCTGGAAAGACAGCCCTGCTTCGACAGGGCTCAGCCCATGTCCCCTCCTCTACCCCCCATGTGCTCAGAAGCCCCCAGGAGCCGGGACTGGCTCCGTTCAGAGCCCGCCTCCTCTAGTGCCCAGGCCACCTCCCAACAAGTGGGCATGCTATTTCCAGCTCAAAGGCTTATTCTCCCCCCACTCCTCCCCCACCTCCCTCGCACCTCCTCCCCTGGGACGAGCCACCCCCAGCCCTGCCATGCCCCTCCAGGTGAGGAGGCGGGTGCTTCTCCCAGAAAGGGGGGCGGTGCACTGCTTCCCGCACAGCCCCACAAGGCCAGAGAGGCCCTGCAGACTCGGGCACAGGGCGCCCACGCCGCTGCAGGGCAACACACCTCTCTGCTGAGTAGGATGTGCAGCCTCCCGAGGTCCAAGTCCCAGCCTCCTTCCTGACACCCAGGACCATCGCAGCCCGGCCACTCCCCAATGACCTTTCCTTCCCCCAAATCTGAGCTCCAGCCACCTTTATTTCTTCCTTTCCCAGTTCCTGCCAGTGCCCACCACCCTCTGCTCCCTGCCTCGCCCGCTGAGCCTCTGACCGGGCAGCCTATGTGCCCCTGCACTGGAAACCCACCAGTCCCTTCCTCAGACACACACACACACACACACACACACACACACACACAGGGTGACCACAACCTGCTGTGACGGCCACCAGTCCCTTCCTCAGACAGACACACACACACACACACACACACACACACACGGTGACCACAACCTGCTGTGACGGCCACCAGTCCCTTCCTCAGACACACACACACACACACACACACAGGGTGACCACAACCTGCTGTGACGGTCACCAGTCCGTGATAACGTGTAGGTCACAGCACCCGGCTGGTCAATCACACAGTATAGTCTAGGTCATGTGTAGATGTGATTAACATTGATGGCCACTGGATTGATGTGAAGAAGATTATCCTGAGCGAGCTCGATGGGCCTGACCTAGTCAGCTGGGAAAGATGTTCAGAACAGAACAGGAGTATCCCTGAGGGCTGCAGTGTCCACTGCGGCCGGAGTTCCCGGCCCACCCTACAGATTGTGGACTCACCTGGGCAGTCCCAATATCACCTAAACAAGATTCACTGTAAAAAAATAAATATATATCATATTGGTTCTGCTTCCTAATGGACCCCAGACTGATACATCTCCTGGGCATATCAGCCCTGCGTGGGCTCACCTGGGTTTACCTGGGCTCAACTTCTCAGACCACACACACCGGGTGGGGATGGGGCTGGGGAAGAGGGTCCTCCCAGCCTCTGCCCCGCCCCAGCAGAACATTCCAGAAAGAACTAGAAACAAGATGGACTGGTGCCCGGTAATCACAGGATGAATAAATAGCAGGAGAAACCAGTAAGTACTCAGCCAGCTTACAAAGGCAAGAAGCCCTTCCCCACACGATTTCTCTTTCATTCATTCACTCGCTCACGTATTCAACCAAAATTTACTGATTAACTGAAGAGATGTGTTTAAATTCCAAAGGATTAATCAGCACGGCTGTGGAACTCCTCTGGAAGAAACCTTCTGAATATAGAATTTTTCATTCTCTCTTTCACAGGTTTGACCGCTGAGGGTGGTGCTGTCACCAACCCCTCGGCGAACACGTATGGTCGCTCAGTCCCTCTCAGGCCTGAATGCCCCTGACGTGTGACACTCTGAAACATGAGAATCACAGAAAAGGCAACACAAATTCCTTTGACTTGACTTGTCCCAAATCTTGGCATCAAATCAGGTGACTCTAGAAGGTGTAAGATGTAACTCTCCTGTTGTCTTTCCTAGACACAGTTCAGACATCGCTGAGTTATTTGTTAAGAGCCGTGACCATTGCTGTTTTCAGATAGAATTAACAGAAAGGACAGAGTAATGTCAACCAGAACGAGAGTCCACAGAATTACATAAAACCAGAGCAAAACCAAACAACAGCGCAGAGGTCTATCTACCCTGAACGTCAGCGGCCATCCAGATGATCGTTTGTAATCAGCACATACCTGGAAACAACATCCCTGTTTGCAACATGGGGGAAAAAAATAAGCTTTTGCTCTAGAAAACAGAGACTACTTCCAAAAGTGACCTTAGGACAGAGAGAATGTCACGGGGAATGACAGGAAATACTGTGATAATAAGGGGAAAAGACGAAAGCACCAACTTCCAATTGATAAAAGGTTTGTGCGACTTCACCGTGTGCCTGAACCCAGGAGAAAGGAAAGTTGGAGGCACCTGGTGGCCGAAAACTGGCCATCAAGTTACATAAAGTATAGAACTTATCTTTACAATTTCACTTTTAATTACAACACATACACAAAACCCGGAAACCTGCTGGCTTGCGCTGTGCATTTGTAAAGCATGAGTGAGACCAAATTGAAATCACATACAAAAAGCCACTGCCAAAAATAATTACATTGATTGGAAAATGAAACATCAAGATCTTCAGAAAATTAAATAACTCCGCTGAGGCTTTCGGAAGATCTTGGAATTTGACAAGCACGGCAGTGCATGAAAAGTATGAAGAAGAAGAAGAAAGCACAGGACAAGACTCCTTGTGTATCCCCCAGACCCACATTTGTAACCAAAGAGTCATGTATCTCTTTGATGACCAAGTCATACTAAACTTACTTTGGTTCAATGTTACCTAGGCAACCCCAAACAGTGTAAATGTCTAGCTCAGTACTGCTCCTTAGAATTAATTCATCAGAGTAACCTCGCCAACACTTTGCTGCCATCCCAGACCCACAGAAGACTTGACAAAGAAGGACAATGTTTCTTGGGAATAAAGTTTTGTAAACTCAAGTTCCTCAGAGCCCCTCTCTCCTACCTCAAGCTAACCTTAATGAGGTTCTGGAAGAGAAACCCTGGATTTCTCAGGGGGAATCCCCCCCAGTGCCAGGACCATGACTCATCCTAACAGTTCCAGGAACCAACTCCCCCTCCCTCACTCAAAATTCTCCCCAAGAGGATCCACTGAGCAGCCTCGCCCCTCCCCACTGCCACTAGCACCAGGGACAGCGCCCGGTGTGCCTTTCTGGGGCTTGGCCCATGGCCAGGTTAAATCTGACAAAGCAGTGACCCATCTAAGTTAATTCCTCAGCCTCCCTCTTAAGAAGTTGCTATTTCCTGTGCTGCTAGAAAAATTTCAAGCCCATCTTCCAAAAATGCGCCGCTTTGGCAAGTGCTGAGGGGGTCTAGCGCACACACAGCATGAACAGAAACCCGTGTTTAATAGACAGGGCTGAGTACAAGCAAGAGTGCGCGCCCTTCCACTCGCCTCACCACGCTTCTCCACCTTCTGCTCGGTCCTGGAGCCCAGCACAAACATCCCTGGCCACATCTGAATGGACCTACCTTTTCCCCTGTGAGTCAGGTGGCCCTGGGTATCAGGCAGTCCCTCATTTTCCCAGAGAGAATTTCCTATTTTTTACCACTGCAAAAAACACCTACTTGTATGTATATAGATAAAAGCCAACTGTCTCCTTGTGATGCTTCAGCAATGTAACTGCGCACGCCGACGTAACATCGTACATTCACTCATTCATATGCATTTGCACAGATTTTTGGTCACTGTCACATTTCATGAAACGCTCTTATTATAGGCAAGTTTCACTTGCATCTTGGTCCCCGTCTCTGAATCACCACCAACGCGTATTTTGGGTCATCATTTTACACGAACCTAAGGTGCTTAGAGTAGGCACTTCTGTGAGCCATAGCGCATTATCTCCCAGGACACAGCCTTTGTCCGGACAACAGCAGCTTTACTTTTCTCATTTAAATGTTAGGTACACAGTCATCATCTTTCATGATCATTGCCATGTACCCAATTAGTCTACTCTTTAAGTGACCTTTAGAGGGGTTATTATAATGACATCCAACACTTGTGGCTCATGCCACCAGGAAATTGCCAAATGCAGTTCAATGTCTTTGCTCCTTTTTTTTAATCAATTCTGCCGGGAACCTGTAAACTCACGGTGAACTAGCATCAAGGTTTCAGGCCGATGTGCCTTTCATATCTTTTTTTTTTTTTTTCAAAAAAATAATGAGCAAGATGTTCTAAGACCTCAAAGAGAAGGCTTCTTTTTTTTTTAATTTTTATTTATTTATTTATTTATTTATTTATTTATTTTAGAGAGGAGAGGGAGAGACAGAGAGAGAGAGAGAGGAGAGACAGAGAGAGAGAGAAGGGGGGAGGAGCTGGAAGCATCAACTCCCATATGTGCCTTGACGAGGCAAGCCCAGGGTTTCGAACTGGCGACCTCAGCATTTCCAGGTCGATGCTTTATCCACTGCGCCACCACAGGTCAGGCGAGAAGGCTTCTTAACGTGGGAAAGACTCAAGCACTTGAGGAAGCAGAAGTGAGGTGCACACAGACGGGGCCGTCTCATTTTGGAGCGTGGGGTAGGTCTCCCCTCCTAACTCAGATTCAGTGCATGGGGCCCACACAGCCATCTCCCCCACCGTTCACACATCCCCCCCAGAAATGGTGTGGGGCTGTGTTCTTCTCACCTGGGTCCTCCTGCATCCCCTCCCTCACTCGGTACCTCACCAAGAGCTGAGACTCTAACCCTCCACATCTCAGCTTCTTCCGTACTATCTGACCTCTAGCTGGTGCTAGGAAATATTTGTTGAATGAATGTATGTATGACTCAAGTCACCAAAAGGCTCTAAACAGGCGTGGTGGCAGCAGTGAGATGAGGAGAACAGAATGGAGGCCTCTGGCTAGAAGACTTCTGAAGTTCCCTGGTCCTAAATATCTGTATGCAACCCGGCCTGATCCACCACGGAGTCTCCATTGGACTGTGCAACAAATAAGAAAAATGCCGAAAAAGAAATAATTTTATAACAGCCCAGAGTTTTTAAAAAAATGCAGACCTGGCCTGACCAGGCAGTGGCGCAGTGGATAGAGCGTCGGACTGGGATGCCGAGGACCCAGGTTCGAGACCCCGAGGTCGCCAGCTTGAGTGCAGGCTCATCTGGTTTGAGCAAAGCTCACCAGCTTGGACCCAAGGTCACTGGCTTGAGCAAGGGGTTACTCAGTCTGCTGTAGCCCCATGGTCAAGGCACATATGAGAAAGCAATCCATGAACAACTAAGGTGTCGCAATGAAGAACTGATGATTGATGCTTCCCATCTCTCCGTTCCTGTCTGTCTGTCCCTATCTATCCCTCTCTGTGACTCTCTCTCTGTCTCTGTAAAAAATAAATAAATAAAAATAAAATAAAATAAAAATGCAGACCTGTTCCCTACTACAAGACTGGATCCCTCCTATTTTAAGAAGGTCAGAGGGTCCCTTATAAAATAAAATGACAGTGACAATGACCAGCAGTCTGCACTGACGACCCTGTCACCACTCACGGATGGAGTCACTCTCTATGGTCCCTTTTCCCAACTACAGCCTAACTTTGGGGTTCCCATGCACTCCCCTCCCCATGTCCCTGAGGACCACTGAGTGCTTTCCGTGCCTGGAATGTTGCCTGGCACAAACTTGAAACCCAAAAAGATCAGGTGAATGTAACGTATTTGTTGGTGGTAGTTTTGTGTTCCCTGGCCCATCAAATCCTGCTAACTTGTATAAAATGATCCAGGAAGCCCACTGGATGAAGACGGCCAAGAGGCAAGAAGGATGCCCAACCTCCCTCCCACATGACTGCTCAGACCAGGATGGACAGGAGGGGTAAGAGTCAAGCCTGCAGTCGACAACAGACTAAAGTGCAGAGATTGAATTAGAGGACGAGGAACAAGCCAGGAATCAAAAGGCAGGGGACTCCTCACCGTCCCTCTCAGCCCCAGTGAAGGGGGTGCCCATGACCCCGCTGGTGAGCTGCCCCAGGCCCCAACCTACACAAGTCTGCCTCCCATGTCTCTGATCTCACTGCCACGTCCCTAAGTCTCCCTCCTGGCTCCCCCAGTCTCCCTCCTCTCTTCCCAAGTCTCCCGCCCTCCCCCACATCCTCATAAGACAAATGTCCCTGATCAACCCTCTTCTGCAGACGCCAACCCACCCAGAGAGCACTCCTCACTCTCTTCCTCTCCCTCACCTTTGCCAGATTCCGTATCCCGACAGCGGGTGTGACGGGTGGACCAGCGAGCAGCCTGGGATGAACAGACTTGGCACAGAACCTACTGTGGTAGTTGAGCTCTGGCCCGTGAGCACAGACTTCTCAAGCAGACACATCAGAAAGACACGCACAGCGGCATGTTGTCGAGCTGTTAGCTTGTGTGCCATTCTCATGGACGCGTGACCGAGGACACGGTAAGCGGTATCTCCACCTACCCTCCCGGGAAGGCAGCCCTGCCCTGATGGACAGTTGACTGCACCGGCCAATCGCGTGTGTAGGTTGGGAGGCGTTGAGGTCCCCAAAGAGTAGTTGCTGGGCACCAGGAAGACACCCCCAACCCCGGGATTCTCGGAGCCCCATCCAGGAAGAGGGTCTGCTATGCTACAATGAGATGCAATGTCTTGGCATGCTGGTTAAGAGAACCTTTTGAACCAGATGCCTTCGCTTATCAAAAATAAAGTAGGTCATTATAATGATGTAACCAGACATCTCTCGCTCTCAAGTGCAGTGATAGTACACATTTAGCCAAAAACAGCTTTATATATTCTCTTCCTAATTGCAATGGATAGCAATCCTTCGCCAATGAAGAATTAATTAAGCCATAAAACACCCATCATACATCCGAAAGATTGTGGGTGAAAAGATTGGAAGATAAAAAAGGTTAAAAAAAAAAGCATTCTTTAGTCAACAAATGACAGAACAATATTAAGTAATGGGATTTAGAAAGATTGAGTTACATGATGGATTCTAATTTGGGGGGGGGGTTGAAGAGGGGAAAGCATAAATATTTTGAAAATCTAAAACCTCATCACTGTACTTATGACAAAGGCCCTCTGTCACAATGTTGTGACCGAAAAACCATCCAGCAAAAGTGACCCTGGGTAAGCAAGGCATAGAGAAATGTTTGTCTACAATATATTTTCCTCCCCTGAGCCATAGCATCATAAAGGGACCGAAAAATTACTCCATTCCAAAGCTTTAAACAGCTACTTAAAGATTTTAAGTAACTTTTAATGGGTTTCTTCCTTGTTCTTCTATGTGTCACGGGAATTTATTCGGGAGATTAAGAAATCACCTTAGGAAAAACAGAAATCAGAACTCACTAATCATCTTCCATTTAGCCTTTTATACGAGTAAATAGGGAAATCACTTATAATCACATCCATTATAAAGAACTCAGATTACCCCACTCTGTTTTATTAGCTATCCACAGGAAGCATACTTCCTCACGGTGAAGTTCACTTGGTGAGTTTCTCATATGATTGACTCCTGTTTTAATCGCCAAAGGGTTTCTCGAATCCAGGCCAGGAGTCCGCAGCAAAGGAGGCAGCAGGCCCGGGCACACACATCATGCCACACAGCCAGCCAAGGGGCACGACAGCAGCAGCCAGGCGGGCAGGGAGGAGTCCTGGATGGTGCCGGCACCAGGTGCGCCCCCTCTCATGAGGCCAGCACAGGTGTAGTCAGTTCCAGGCCATGTGCCCATCTGTCCACGGGGTGCCGGCACCACGGCACACCTGGCCGTGTACTCCACAGCCAGGGGCTGCAGTCTGCTGGACGCACGGGGCGGACAGGTCATCGGCCATCGCTGCCACACCTGCTCACGGGGGCCTCACAAACACGAAGCGCGCTTGGCAGAGGGCTCTGGGACGAGGGCACCGGATGCCAGGACCAACCGGAACCAGCGGCTTCTGCACCGGGGTTCAGAGACTGAGCGGCAAGGCCCCTTGGGAGGCATGACAGGGGCCTACATTCTGGGGACGGACAGAAACGACCAAACACAGAGAAGACTCTGAGACGGGTGGAAGCTCAGCGTGGCCAGGGAGTGGGCAGCCCCTTGGGCCAAGCAGAGAGGCAGGAGGAAGTTCAGAAGAGCAGGGGGCGGGAAGACTGACAGAGTGACAAGTGCTCACAGCCAGTCAGGAGGGACAGAGCCCAGGGCACATCCCTGGCATGGCGCTGTCATCTGCAATGCTCCCCGCCCCCCCCCGAAGCCTCTCTCTGCTCTCTCCCTGCGACCCACCCCCAGGCAGACCACCTCACACAGGGCCTGGGAGGATGGGGTGACCAGACTTCCACCCGCCAAAGGAAGGAGGACGTGCCTGTGAGAAGACAGACCTCGCCCTTGTGACCACAGTCAACCTTCCCTGGCCGAGGGCGCCAGCACCCGTCACGCCCGGCGATGGAGAGAAACGAGGGCCTGTAACAGCACAACCAGCACGTGTCTGCACTCACGGGGACAGAGACAGGGCCGCGCGGTGATGAAGGCCCTCACTCTGGACTGTGGTGTGATCAGAGGATGTGCCCATTCCAAAACTCTTCGACCAACACTCCACAGGGCTGCACTGATTAAATGGTACGTCCTTCAATAAAAGTGGTTTTAAAAAGCAGTCCTCAGGAACCGTGCTTCTGTCTGTCTAAGGCGGCATGGAAGGTCTGAACCAAGACACAGGCACCCCCACCCCAGTCCTGGATTAAGGACAGAAAAGGTGTGGCTACCAAAGCGGCCCCTACAACCAAGGGAGGTCCCTGTAGCGGAGCCCCCCGAAAAGAGAGGAAGTGAATGAGGAATGAGTCAAGACAGTAAGGGAAACAAGACCACACTGACCCCTGGGGGGGATCTGAGGTAGGGAGGGGACCTGTGCTTTCTCAGACGTGGGGACCAGGGACGCATGAGCAGGAAGCATCAGGCAGGAGGTCTCAAAGGACTGGAAGTGCCCTGCACTCGGGGCCCACACAGAGGACAGAGCACAAAGCAAGAATGTCTCCCACAGGGACCACAAAACTGCCAGCAGCCACCTCTCCCAACAAGGGGACTGTTGGCTGATTGTCACCCACCTCGTAAAATCATTCTCTCTCCTGATAAGAGGAAACATGAAGGGATGGGTTCGATGGCCCTAAGAAAAGAGTATTTATTTTGCCAACAACCTAGCACCAGGGGTTCAGGAACATTTCAAATACAGATGACATATTTAATTCACAGAGATGGCGAAACCTCATTTAAGCACCTTGGGGGTGGGCTACTGAGGGCTGAGAGCAAGATCAGGCCAGACCAGGCATGGGGAGGTTATGAAAACAATCAGGGGCTAATGAGCAGACCGAGGGGGGCGCGAGAGGGGAGAGAGGGGACGGGCACACCGCAGGCTGGCCAAGGCGGTCCTCGGCCAGGACGGACCCAGGACCAAAGGTGGTATTTTAAAAACAGTAAATTATTGAGTAGAAAAAGTCCAAAGTCAGACACAGAATAAATAATATAAGCGTTTCTAGCAGCATGGTGTTAAGGAAAGGCCGGTAGAGACAGGCTCGGTGCCAACTGCAACACGTCACGGCAGGTGCCCACGGAGGGCACCTTGTAGGGAGGATGTGCCCTCCAGGTCTGAGAGATGCCTGGAGCCAGGGATGCCAGGAGACCCCGGGGCACCGGGACTTGCGAGTCCGCCTTCCCTCCCCCCCACGCGGTGACACGGTGACATTTTCCAGATGCAGGGGACACAGCCTCAGTGAAGAATAGCTCTGGATGCTTGGATATTCAACAGTAATTAGAATACAAAAGCAAATATCAACCAAACCCTGGAGTGGGGGGGGGGGTAGGGACATGGTGGGGGGCGAGGCTAATAAAATCTCCAAAGTAAGAATGATTAATTTTCAAAAGATGAAATGCTTTGACTTTCAAGTTCTCAGGGGAAACTAGCAGCCCAGCTGAGCAGGGCACAGGCAGGAATGCAGAACACCAGAACTCTGCGCTGCAGGGGGCTTGGGGCCCCTCGGGGCCGTACTCCCTGGGGCAAGCTGGTGCAAGGGAGAGGGGAAAGGGCTTTCGCCTATCCCGTGATACCTGAAAAGATGTTACTCCCTCAGGAAGTATGAGCACGCAGCTGTGGACTTGAGTCTGCCTGCAATACCTCTGGTCCACCAAAGCTTCCTTCTCCCAGAGGCAGAGGTGGCCGCAGCCCAGCGGGGCGTGATTACCCCAGATTAGGAACAAGTGGGGTGTGAATGAGACTCTGCTCCACTGAACTTCCCATAGGATCACCCCTCCCCCCCAAAAAAAAAAAGCGAGAGAAAAGATTTTAAATACCACACATGACTACCTTGCGGAACCACAATTGACACCTTCCTTCTAAAAGCTGTGACCAGGGCAGGCTGGAGTTTCTCTTTTGAAAACCCTGTCCCCAGGCCCACTTCAGAGAAGTGACTTCCCAAAGAGACCAGACACAGGCATGTTGGCCGTCCCCGCCTAGACAGAGTGCGCACCATCCGCATTCAAGAGGGGACCCTTGGTTCCTTTTCTGGGAAGAGGATCACAGGGCCTAAGGACGCAGGGAAGCTCAGATCACAGCCTGCATCCTGTCCTCGTCTTCACAGATGGGACGAGAAAGCTCAGGGCGGTGAGAGGCTGGGTCTGACGCAGCAGTGCAGCTGAGGCTCGGGTCCAGATGAGGCCACAGGAGAAATGCACCTGGGACCCAAAGGCCAAGGGCCGGGGCGGGCAGGGGGGCGGCCTTCACGCCGACAGAGGTGTGGGCACGGGATGTCCGCACCTGTCAGAGCTGGTCGGCTGCACCCAGCGCCTACGGGCATTTCCATGTCCATGGACGCTCCGCCTCAATTTAAAATGCGGCTACTAATATTTGAGAAAGGGACTGTAAACAGAAATTTTACAAGCAGGTTAAATACTCCAAATAAAAGACAACGGTTGCGGTTGCGGCGTGGGGAGAACCAGCTCAGCCCGCTGCCCGTCAACGTGAGGACAGAGAGAGGGGGAGGTCGGAGGAGAAGAGGGGCCTCGGGCACACCCCGCCCACAGGAAGCTGGAGGAAGCTGGAGGAAGCTGAGCCCTCACCCCGACACGTCCGCCCCCACACCTGGGGGTGACACACTGCACGGGATGGTCCAGGAGGTTGTGGAGCCCATGGGGCAGCCGCAGAGCCGCAAGGACCCAGAATGCAGGGGACAAACCCATCCTGCTGTCACAGTGTGACTCGGAACACGTCCCATCCTCTATCGAAGGTGACTGACACACTTGGAGACTGGCTGTTATTCTTCACGAACACCCTTCACATAGGCGGCCGCCACGTTTCATCAGCCCTCTGCCTGCGTGAAGGACACTGTCCCCCCTTGGGCCCCTCGAGAGGCTTCCCCGTGCCCCCTAACCAGCGTCTCCCAAAGGCAGTCACAAGACTCTGCAAAGGGACTTGCCAGGTAGCAGGAGAACGTGTTTCAATCAATGACAAACATCGCTTTAGAATGTAAATGAAAAAAGTTATCCCATGACAAAAATACAAGCCCCAGTACGGAATTTCCTGAGATGACATTTCTAAGAGCTCACGTTCGTGTCCAGATCGGGAGATTCCAGGGGAAAACCGTCTATTTTCTCTCCCCTCACTTATTTCCTCCCTGGGAGAGCTTGTCCTTTTCTAAAACTGTAATTGTAAGATTAAAAAATAATAATAGTAAACCCAGATGCAGTCACTTCTCAGTGGGTCACTTCAGGGTGTCCAATACGGACACTCTGATTATCAGAACCACCATTCCTCAGCTCTGAGGTCCTGGCATGGGACTAAGGTGGCCCTGCTCCACGCCCCTTGCTCCCAGTGCATCTCCCCACTGCGCCCCCCCCCCAGACCCCAGGTTCCTGTCTTCCCAAGAACCCAGACTAGGGCCACGGCTTTCTGTGCGTGTTCCTCACAGCCCTGGGCCAGGGGCATCCACAGCTGGTGCCAAACAAGCACTTAGCATGCTAGCGAGTAGAGTGATCCACGCCGTGTTATCTCCGCATGCATGTCAGTTGTCCACGTGCTGGGAAAACACTAAGCCCGATGATGACATCTGCAAAGACAGCTCTGGCTAAAGCGAGCCCGGGGAAGCGTTTAGCCGAGCTGCTGTTCTCAGTACGAACTTAGTGACCGTCAGATGAACAGACGGCACAGCTGTCCCAGTTACCACGAGTTTCTTTGCCAAGAAGAGTCTTCCTGGGCACCGCCAGCCTCGGCTCCCTGCTCACGGCGCACACGCAGGCCTCTGCCCGCCTCTGTCCACGGACGTGCAGGCAGGAAGGCAGCGAGGAGTGTTCAGGGGTCGATACAGAAGACGGACGCCCAAAGAGAAACAAGCAGAGAAGCGCTACCACGGAAACACCACCAGGAGGAAGGCAGGAAGGGAGAAGGATGAGGGAGTCGGCAGGTGAGAGAAGGACGAGGGAGTCGGCAGGTGAGAGAAGGACGAGGGAGTCGGCAGGTGAGCAGGGGACCAAGGGGACGCTGGGGCCGGGCCTGGAGCTCACCCCGAGAGGCAGGTCCATGCCCAGGACAGAAAGGGGACGAGGAGGGCAGAGCGCAGTGAGGAGAACCAGGGGACACCACAGAGTCGCACCTGCACACCCTGCGGGGACCCCACCCCACCCCACACCGAGGTTCCAGCCGAGGGGTACACAGTGACCCCTGCTTTCTGGCCCTCTGTTTTTCCTTAAGGTGCCTTTGCTGGTCACTGGGTTGAGCTCCTTGGTGTCACTTGATGTCCGGTCTCTGTCTCTAGCAGAAGGTGCCACCTGCCCACAGGGAAGGACGCCCACCCGCAGCGTGAGGAACAAGGCAGGGAGCACCCTGGCTGCGCCCTGATCGCCAGGTTATTGTAAACACCTGCTCCACAAAGGAACGAAAAATTCAGAAATGATCGTGACCAGGGGGTTGACAGCGAGTCGTCTCTGAGTGGCAGACATATCATCAGTACTAATTGACTTCGTTAATTTTTGTCACCTGTCTTTGAGAGGCCATCAAAACCCATAAAACTTTCATCTAAGCACACTGCTGTTGCAGTTTTTGTTGGCTCAAGATTCAAGGGGACAGAAAATAGTTATAATAACGAATCACAAAGAACACTCAGCTCCCAGCCAGCTTGCCGCCGCCTGGCTGCCCCTCTGCCCCGAGGATACCTCTGTCCACAGCCGGGAAGGTAGGAAACTAGAAAGAGCTGGTGCCTGACGCCCACATACGAGACACACCCAAAGGGGACATCTCAGTAAGGGAACCGCATATTCAGCTGAACAGGTGGCTTACCCTTACATCCATTCTATTGGCCCCTCAAAAAGAAACCTAGGGCAGCAGAAAGGAGAACGGGCCAACTAGCAGGCCGTAAGGCCATGTGACCGGCAAGGCCACTGTGGGGCAGTGGACACACCAAGCTACCCCTCTGAAGGACGCACTAAGGAGCGGCCACCCAGGCAGAGTCACGGCCCACCCAAGGACAACCACGCAGTGACCGGCCTGGCAAATGACAGGAGGAAGAACAATTTTTTTTTTCCATCTTAAGAGAAAATGAAACATTGGAAAGGGAAACAATGAAAGGCCGACGGTCACCTGCTTTCTCAGACATCACCCCTTTGCCTTTAATCTTGCATGGGGACCATACAACACGCGTGTGTGATGTCCCAACGCCTTGAAATCCTGTGAAAGTGTTCATTTTTAAAAATTAATTACACGTTGGTTACGTTCCACCTCATCAGGGGGTGGGGACTGCGGTTCTTCCTCAACCATGAAACTGCAGAGAAGATAACTTACGCTCAAGAAATGAAATGAAACAAAATAAAAAAATAGCGTCTCCGACCAAGAATCAATCACCGTATCTAAACGTTACACAGGCAAGAAATAAACCTGCAATGTTTTAATAGGATATGCCTTTTACAGTCCTGGTGTTTGCCCTTTATGCCTCCCCTAAGTCAGTGCACCGTACTGAATGTATAGGATTTCCCGGAGGGACAGTAATTCCTACTTGAATTATAGAAGTGTCACATTCACAGATCGCAGGGACGAACGCTGCTTGGCTTCTCATCAGAACTACACTGCCTGGCGCTGCGCTCTAAATAACGCCAGTGTGATGTGCAAACATGACCCCCCGAGAGGGACGCCCTAGGGACAGCGTGGGGCGGGAGAAGGGAGAAGGGAACACTGGGGGCTGGCTCTCCCCCCACGGGACCACTCTGCCCCCCCGGGGAAGTTCCCGAAAAGCACTCCGCACACGATGTTCCCGCTCCCCAGGTCCCCGACCTTAACCACGAGAGCGCTCCTGAAATTCGACTTCCCGCCAAGCTCACGGTGTCATCAGCACCTACACAAAAGTAATGTATCTCATCCTAACGGTGGACCGGCTAGTTTTAATGAAGTTCTGTAATAACTCGGTATCACAGTGCCGACGATTTCTGATGCTGACAGGTGAAATGTGCCTCTCCCCTTACTCACTAAATGCAGCAGCACCAGCTGACACGTTTCTCGATGAAATTCCTCCCGGGCACATTCAAGGCCCGGGCTCCTCTCAGGCCTCCGCGTGGGCTGCTTGGCATGTGGCAGGAACACCAATCCTAAGCTGAGGCTTTAACCAACCTTTCCATCGGCCCCACAGACAAGACCGAGGGCCGGGAACCAGGACCGGGACCGGTGGAGGCACCCATCACAGAGTCACAGATGTGCGCCGGTGACCGCTAGCTCCACGAACACGTCGCGCCAGCCCTCCTGCTCGCTGCTGCCAGCTCGCTCTCCACTCTCCGCATTAGGAAGTCTCTGCTCCTTTCGGCAACTTTTTTTTTTTTTTTAGTCTTTTCCTTTGAGGGATGCTGGTGCCTCCTTCCCAGGAAGAAGGTCAAGGGGGGGGGGGTTCTTTCTGAGGACTGTTCCGGCCTCGGAGAGAAAGTCAGTCTCTTGGTCCTCCGGCATTACAAACAGGAAGGAGACAGCAAGCCTCTGATGACTGGTGGCCACCTTCCCTCCCAACAGAGAGAAGAAACTGGCCAAGGAGTGAGGCTACGCTCAGACCCCTGGACACAGTCAAGCCTACCTAATGGCCCTGGACGCCCCACCTCCGTGAGTCCATTCGTGCCCTTTCTGAACTGAATGTGGGTTGGGTTTAGGCAATCAGATTACTGCAGCTTTACAGCAAGACCCGACATCAAGTGGTGCCGGTCTGCGGGCTCTGATCCCCTCTGACACTGTGCTGAGGCTTCCAGGTCGCCCACCTCCCAATCAGGTGACTTGCTAGGATTTTGACGCCCACGTCCTTGAATGTACAACTTAAACTGCGAAGAACTGACACCTTCACAGTACTGAGTCTTCTTGTCCACAAAAGAAAATCTCTCCCCGTGTACTGGGATGTCATTAGAGGCTTACACAATTCACAAGCAAGAGGCCACAGTCCGCAGAAACTCAAAATACGCAAAGAATCCATTACAAACAGTGGCAGACAGTGCACATACAAATACACACAAGGCAGGTGCAGGGAACCCTTTGCCCACCCCGTGCCCAGCTCACACGAGAAGAGCCTATTTGGACAGACCGGGCTGTTTGAGGCCCTTGGAAACCCCCTTATCATTCCTAGAAAGAAATCTTTCTGAAGGGGCTCTACGGGCAGCTGCAATTTAAAGACCCCAGAAAAAAGCCAGAGGACATGGGGCACACACGCTGCCATCAGTCTCAGCCACTAAAATGCACAGACTGTTAACTGATCATGTTTTCAGCCTGTCCCCTCAAAAAGCTTTTTCCGTTATTACTTTGAACAGACACCAGGGTGGCGCGGGCAGGATCACAAGAGATAACCAGCCAGCAAGGGCTTTGAGGAGAGAGAGGGTGG
This sequence comes from Saccopteryx bilineata, assembly GCF_036850765.1. Classification (NCBI taxonomy): domain Eukaryota; kingdom Metazoa; phylum Chordata; class Mammalia; order Chiroptera; family Emballonuridae; genus Saccopteryx; species Saccopteryx bilineata. The sequence goes on along the minus strand of NC_089496.1, from coordinate 110,071,974 downwards.
CACACCCACCAGGATTAGGGTTATCCCAGCTGCACCGTCCATCTGGACAAGGCTGCAGGTCCGTCCTCTCCACCACGGCGAGTCTGCGTTTGCTTACTGCCTCTGCTGAATGATGTCACCGAGCGCCCCACGGTGGCGAGCATCCACCCCGACACCAGCAGCCCGCAGCCAGCGGCAGCACTAGCCGGACATCAGATGAGGGGGAAGACACTGGACACTGCCCAAAGACAGTAAGAAAATGAGGACTTGGTCCAAAGAGAATGGCCACGTGGTTAGAAATGGCAGGTGGACACTCAGGGAGAGGATGTCCAGCACGTGTGGCCCGGGGGCAGTAAGGACATGCCACACCCTGCAGCGGAGGGTCAGGATCTCCGAGGAGGACCGAGGCAGCTCTGACAGTGGTTCCCAGGCGCAGAGAACGTGGAGCTGGTCTCGGGAGACGCCCACCCTCAAAGTCTGCAGGGTCTACCATCTTCGCCCATTTCTTAGGACGTCTCCACGTGGAGGTGCTTACGCCGAAGATTAGGGAGGTGATGCTGACACTCACCGCCCACACAGACCACCGCAGCCTGCAGGCCTCACAGCCTAGCCTGTCTCCTCAACACTCTACCAGCCCAACCCCACCTCCCACTGGTCCTCAGCTGGGCAGGCTTGGCGTTCCACCGCAGTGACACCTGGCAACATCTGGAGACAGCACTGGCTGTCATACTAAGGACAGTATGAGGGTTGTAGAGAGCAGGGGTTCCGCTAAACACCATACAGTGCACAAGACAGCCCCCCAACCAAGAATGTCAACAGTGCCAAGGTGGAGAACTCCGCTCTAGCCCAAGGCCATGGCCTCTCACCTGGATTCCTGGACAGCCTTTCACCCCACGGCTTCCTCTCTCCCCCTCCCCCTGCATCCTGCAGACAGCAGCCAAAACGACCCACGGAAAAGCCAACTCTGATCTGACCATGTTCTCCCCAGTGGCTTCTGCAGACTCTGAGCAGGCCCCCAGGGCTCTGTACGGTGAGCCCAGGCCTGCCTCTCCCTCCTATCCCCCTCCCTGCTTGCTCAGAGCCCACTCTCCGGCCACAGCCACTGGTCTGGTAACCCCTGAGACCACCAACACACTCCTGTCTACTGCCTCTGCCTGGGACTTCCCCCCACCTCCTGCTTTCTTGACCTAACTCCCTCCTTGAGCTCTCCCTCGAACCCCAAACTACTCCAGATGCTCCGGACCCTCTGGCGTGACCTGCACCCACAGTGCAGTGCGAGACGTATGGGCCTGCAGCTCCTCGTGGGCCCAGCTCCCTGGGGGCCCCTGGACCAGGTCCTGCTGCCCCTCCAGCCCCCCTTCACCACTGGCCTGGACTCCTTGGACATCCATGTCGATATCCACATTGACTTCTATGGCAGGTTGAACTGTGTCTCAGAAGAAGCTATGCTCAAGTCCTCACCTCTGGCACCTTGGGGCATGTTCTAATGTGGAACCAGGGTCTCTGAAGATGCCATCAAGTTAAAGAAAGAACACCAGGAGAAGATGGAGATGGAGACAGGAGTGATGTCTCCATCAGCCAAGGACTGCTGGCCACCAGCAGAAACAAGGAGAAAGGCCCCGAACAGATTCTTTCTTCAGTGCACTAACCATATTGCCCCATGTAGAAGACGCTCCTTAATTTGGGGGTCCGAAATTTGAAAAAAAAAATGTATTACATAAAGTTATTGAACTCAAGTTTTATTCATCAGCAAATTCATACAACTCCTCATCACTGTCAAAACTCCCATCAATGAGCTTGTCCTCGTCTGTGTCTGATGACGAATCACTGTCTTCCTAGATGGCCTCGTCCTCAGTTCCATCAATGGCATTTGAAATGCCACAACCGCTTTATGAGACGCACCCAGTTTTTAGACCCTGAATTTTTCTGAAAATGGTGCGTCTTATACATGGGGAATAAGGTAAATGTTTGTGTTCCCCAGAACTCATATGTTGAATCCCGACAGCCCACTGTGATGGTATCGGGAGGTGGGGCCGTCGGGAAGAAACGATCAGACGAGGCCATGGGGTTGGGGCTCTCACGCCCTTCTAAGGACCACAAGGCATCGTACCCCGTCTGCTCTCTGCCATGGGAGGCTGACATGAGAAGTCGGCCAGCTGCAGCCCAGACATGGTCCTCAGCAGAACCCCGCCTTGCTGGCCCCCTGACCTTGGACTCGCACCACCCAAGACTATTGATAAATGAAGGTCTGTTGTTTCTAAGCCCCCCAGTGTGTGATATTCCATGACAGCAGCCCCTAGCTGGCCGGGACAAGCACCCAGAGGAGCTGAGAGGGAAGGCACATCTGTACACAGCTGCCCTGGTTGTTACAGGACTCCCGGGCGACGAACGCCCCTTCCAAGCTTGGCTCAGTCCCCTCGCTTCCTGAAGTCCGGGCTGGCCCTCTCCTCTCTGGGTGGGCAGAGAGCTCCAGAGACTGGGCCTCTGCCGGTTCTCAATCAAGTGCAGCCAGTCCCTTAATGGCTGGCTTCTCCCGAGGAGACCGCCTCTCAGTTCTCAGATATTCTGGGTGGGCCAGTGATCCCTGCACACAGATAATACGACCTGGAAGGTTGCCAACCCAACCATCTCATCCTTGTCTGCTCGCACGGTGTAGAACTTGTAAGCAAAGCCCTGGCTGGAGTCAATGTCACTCCTGAATCAATTAACACAGCACAACATAACCCTCAGAAAAGAAGGAGGGAGAGAGAAAAGGGAGGGAGGGAGAAAGGGAAGGAGGAAGGGAGAGAGGAAGAGAGGGAGGGAGGGAAGGAGGGAGGGAGGAAGGGAGAGAAGGAGGAAGGAAGAAAGGAAGGAAAAGGAAGGAAGGGAGGGAAGGAGGGAGGGAGGGAAGGAGGAAGGGAGAGAGGAAGAGAGGGAGGGAGAAAGGGAGAAAGGGAAGGAGGAAGGGAGAGAGGAAGAGAGGGAGGGAGGGAGGGAAGGAGGAAGGAAGGAAAAGGAAGGAAGGAAAGGAGGGAGGGAGGGAGGGAGGGAGGGAAGGAGGAAGGGAGAGAGGAAGAGAGGGAGGGAGGGAGAGAAGGAGGGAGAGAAGGAGGGAGAGAAGGAGGGAGGGAGGGAGGGAGGGAGGGAGGGAGGGAAGGAGGAAGGAAGGAAGGAAGGAAGGAAGGAAGGAAGGAAGGAAGGAAGGAAAAGGAAGGAAGGAAAGGAGGGAGGGAGGGAGGGAGGGAGGAAGGGAGAGAAGGAGGGATGGATGGAGGGAGGAAGGGAGGGAGGGAGGGAAGAGAGGGAGAAGCACATCCTTCACTGCCTGCTCCTTCGGGCTAAAAGGCTTCCCAGTTTCTTTAAACTGCGTGCTGGCATATGACGGTCCCAGTGCCCCCCCTCCCGTTGGTTCCTTCAGTGCCCGGGAGGTGCCAGCTGAAGGCAGTGACCGCGGCAAAGCTCTCGTCTCCTCACTTGACTCGGCCCCTGGTCCCATGCCAGCAGAAGCCGAGGTTATGTAAGCAGATCGATGGCTGCTGAGGGCGGAACGGCTCCCCCGCCACATGCGGCTGCGAGCGAGTCAGTCAGTCCCCCAGAGTGTGGAGTGAGTGGGACCAGGGCTCCGTGAAAAACGGAGGTCAGGTGAGGGCACTGAACACAGCATCCAGCACCCGGGGGAAAGGCGCATGGAGCTGTGACCCGGGGGAGCAGGTGGGGGGTCCCTAACAGCTCCGGTCATGACTTTCACAGGACCGCAGAGTGCCTGGGGATCTGGTGCCCGACAGCGACCCGGGTGGACTGAGGTCGCTGCCACACAGGCAGGGGGCAGCCAGGGAGGCTGACGGAAATGAAGAAACCACCTCTGTGCCCCGAAACAGACAGTTTCTTAAACAAGGTACGATACAACCACGAGGTAACGTGTGCCCTTCAAAAATACGTTCTTGAAAAATGCTGAAAGCCTGACCAGGCGGTGGCACAGTGGATAGAGTGTAGGACTAGGATGCAGAGGACCCAGGTTCGAAACCCCGAGGTCACCAGCATGAGCACAGACTCACCAGCTTGAACACGAGGTCACTGGCTTGAGCGTGGGATCACAGACATGACCCCATGGTCGCTGGCTTGAGCCCAAAGGTCGTTAGCTTGAAGCCCAAGGTCACTGGCTTAAAACGCAAGGTTGCTGGCTTGAGCAAGGGGTCACTCACTCTGCTGTCAAGGCTCATATGAAAAAGCAATCAATGAACAACTAAGGTGCCGCAACAAAGAACTGATGCTTCTCATCTCTCTCCCTTCCTGTCTGGCGTGCGCTCTCTCTCTCTCTCTCTCTCTCTCTCTCTCTCTCTCTCTCGCTAAAAAAAAAAAAAGTAAAAGAAAAATGCTGAAGGACGTGGGAAAATATGTGTAGAAAGCAAAAGTCTGGAAGTATGCATAGACACACACATACATGCACACGTAATTGTGTCAGCACCATGTTGTCATGTATCCACGTGCAGAGCCCACGCTAAGGAGGAAAAGCCCACACACGTACAAAGACAAATTGCTAACCGCGTGATCTCGGGGACATGAGAGGACAAGGAATTCTTCATTTTTCTTAAGTTGTTGGGTTGTTGCCGTTTTCTAACAAGCTCTCATGTCACATTTAAAACTGAAGGTCAATCACACATTCAATGCCTGCTTTGTTCCAGGGCCCCGCTAGCCCTCACCACCCACAGGAATCCCCAGTGTGCCCCGGAGAGAGGACCACAGGCCAGGGAGGGGGTGGGGGGCGGGGGCGGGGGCGGGGGAAGGGGCAGGGGTGGGGGCGGAGCTGCTCTCCGGGAGGCCCTCCTCTGACCCACCCTTACCTGGGAGACCTGACTCCCTCCCCTGCAAGGAAACCATTGTATCATTTCTGGTCCTTAGTTGCCATCACCTCTAATACATTCAGTTTTTACAGAGGACAAAAAAAGAAAACAACAATAAAAAATAAAAAATAAAACCCTAAGCTTACAATGGGTGAGAGGCAACACCTCAGATGATATAAGGCAAGTAAGTATAATTCATTCCAAGTCAGGGTATGATTTCTAAGGGAATAAAAACTGTACTTGGTGGGCCAAACCAACCCAACCGCTGTATGCGTTGTGGGTACAATGCAGCTGATTTCCAAAACAATGACTTCCGGGGAGACCAAGACCAGGATGGCACCACGAGAGCCTGCACCCCAAGGACAGGCCCCCAGAAGGAAGCCAAATCCTCACCATCTGGGGGCCAACCTCAGTTTGAAGGGGATCTCAAATTCAATTAATCCGCACTGCAGTCCAATCGGCATGCCCGCAGGGAAGCCCGCCAAGCCCCAGGGGGCTGCAGCTTTGCACAACAAGGGGAGAGGCACGGAAAACTAATCATGTTCCCACCGTAAGCTGCACAGCAGAAAACGGTGGAAGAAAGCTGAAGAATAGTCAAGACCACTGGTTTTCACACGTGGGTGGAGACACATTAGCCGTGCAGGCAATCAATTCAGTGCCTGCAAACCTGCATATTTTTTTTAGTGAAATACATTTGTTCAGAATGGACCGAAGGATTATTAGAACAAAAAATGTCAAAGGGCGTCACATGGAACACAGGTGAGAACACACACAACAACAGCAACAACACACCCACCAAGAATCTGTCTCCTACTGGTCAGTTTCCCTCTACAGAAAGTTCTGGAACTCTCTGTCCCAGACAGAACAGGAGACTCCATTTTAAGTCCCAGAACAGTGTGACCCAGCATCGCCCCACAGTTGGTAGTAGTAACATTTGTGGAATCCAGTGAAAACTCTGCCTATGATCACTTTGGCCGCAAAGCCCCGGAATACCCCCAATCTAACTCCGCAAGAGAGGAGCGGTCCAGACACAGGACCACCTGCTGCCCACCCAGTTGGGCCGTCCCCCAGATCTTGACCCCAATAAGCCTTCAGGACCAGCCCCTTCTAACTCCCTTTACTTCTCCTCTGGACACGCCCAGTGCTTTTGGATTAGAGTCCAAGTCCTGTCCTCGCTTTCTGCAGGAACACGGGACACACCCACGTAGACTGGAAGCCCTGCCGGGAAACACGCTCCTGCCTTTACAGCCGGACAGCGGCCGCGCCCGAGCTGTGGTCCACGGATGAAGACGGTGAGTATGCGCCCAGCCCCCCGACATCCCAGGACGCCGCCCCACAGGGCAGCCCTGCTCAGGGAGCTGCGGGGAAAGACTCCGGAACACGCTGTCCGAGGCTTCAATGACACTGCGCTCCATTCCAGCTGAGCGAGGGCGGCGCTGCCCACGCATGCACCGTGGGGTCCCCAACCACTAAACAATGACGCATCCCTGTGTTCTCCCACTGGGTGTCCTCTCACTTAAATGAAATGCCTCTGGTTAAAACGTGCTGTCACTGAGTTGCACGGAAAGCAGCCATGTTGAAAACTCGCAGTGAATGCCGAGTTTGAGTTCCTTTGTGCTGCAGGTGATTCATTCGCTAGAAGTCCTCCTGCCCCGCCCTTTGTGAAGACAGAAACCAGGGTAGCCGAGTCACACCTGCGAGGTGGATGTGAGGTGCGGTTTCCGTTCCAAGAAGGTGACTGCAGGGGACACAGCAGCCACCGGACCCTCCTCCCAACCCCCAGAGGTCACCCAAGGACAGCCAAGAGTGTCAGAGAGCATGCTGACCTCTGAGTCACAAAGGAGGCCACACGGGTCGTCTCAAACATCACAACAGCCAACAAGGGACACCCTCCGGAGACAAATTTAACCCTAAGAAATGCAGGGCTTTTCTTCGTCTTCTAAGCCAGTGGTCCCCAACCTTTTTTTGGCCACGGACTGGTTTAATGTCAGAAAATATTTTCACGGACTGGCCTTTAGGGTGGGACGGATAAATGTATCACGTGACCGAGATAAGTGTCAAGAGTGAGTCTTAGACAGATATAACAGAGGAAATCTGGTCATTTTTAAAAAATAAAACATTGTTCAGACTTAAATATAAATAAAACAGAAATTATGTAAGTTATTTATTCTTTCTCTGAGGATAGGTACCAAATGGCCCACGAACTGGTACCGGTCCTCAGCCTGGAGGTTGGGGACCACTGTTCTAAGCAAGACGATTCACAATTGTGTCTTCTTCCAACAGAGTAAAACTTAAAGGGTGAAAGCAACACAAAAGCTAGGGACCCATGATGGGAGTCCTTCATCTCGGAGGCTGGGAGGACTCGGATTGCAAAGGAACAAAATACAAAGTGAGCAGCAGCGAGGGGACAACGTTTCAAATAAATCTCCCTCACCCGGGTTGCAGATGTGGGGCTCCCGTCAAGACTGGAATGTCACCGAGGTCACTCGTGTCTTACAATAATCCGCCCCCCCTACCAGATGCTTTCACATGCGGGAGGGAGGCAGACCCAAGCCCACGCTCAGTCACCTTCCATAACGTAAGAATATATCTAGAAATCTAAGATTACGCCCTAGCCGGTTGGCTCAGTGGTAAAGCGTCGGCCTGGCGTGCAGAAGTCCCGGGTTCGATTCCCGGCCAGGGCACACAGGAGAAGCGCCCATCTGCTTCTCCACCCCTCCCCCTCTCCTTCCTCTCTGTCTCTCTCTTCCCCTCCCGCAGCCAAGGCTCCATTGGAGCAAAGATGGCCCGGGCACTGGGGATGGCTCCGTGGCCTCTGCCTCAGGCACTAGAGTGGCTCTGGTCGCAATAGAACGACGCCCCGGATGGGCAGAGCATCGCCTCCTGGTGGACGTGCCGGGTGGATCCTGGTCAGGCGCGTGCGGGAGTCTGTCTGACTGTCTCCCCGTTTCCAGCTTCAGAAAAGTACAAAAAAAAGCCCTGGCCGGTTGGCTCAGCGGTAGAGTGTCAGCCTAGCATGCAGAGGACCCGGGTTCGATTCCCAGCCAGGGCACACAGGAGAAGCGCCCATTTGCTTCTCTACCCCTCCGCCGTGCTTTCCTCTCTGTCTCTCTCTTCCCCTCCCGCAGCCAAGGCTCCATTGGAGCAAAGATGGCCCGGGCGCTGGGGATGGCTCCTTGGCCTCTGCCTCAGGCGCTAGAATGGCTCTGATCGCAACATGGCGATGCCCAGGATGGGCAGAGCATCGCCCCCTGGTGGGCAGAGCGTCACCCCTGGTGGGTGTGTCGGGTGGATCCCGGTCGGGCGCATGCGGGAGTCTGTCTGACTGTCTCTCCCTGTTTCCAGCTTCAGAAAAATGAAAAAAAAAAAAAAAAAAAGTACAAAAAAAAAAAATCTAAGATTACCTCCGGGCTCAAAACATCCCTGTAATTTTTACCTATTCTTACCACTCCCCACGTCCCTTAGCCTAACATGCCGCAGGGTTTGGTAGTAAAGGCACTGGGCACGTTGCTAATTTTAACCTTGGGACAAATAGGCGGCTTTGGGCAACAGCACGTTGCCAAGATCCTGAACCAAAAACGTGCATGTGCTCTGTCCACAGATCACCAGTTTTTACAACAAAGCCACACAAAGACGGGGACATGATGCTGAAGAAAGGAACGGCCCTGCCAGCCAGCCAGCCGCGCCCCTCGGAGATGACGGGCTGGCGGGACCTTCTGCACGTTTAGGTGCCCTGGTTCCCCGGTCACGGCAGCCCCGAGGCGCCTCTGACTGAGCAGGATTTCCAAACCAGACCGCGAGCTCTCAAGCTGGAAAATCACTTTCCTAAAACCCTTTGGAGACAAGAGCCAGAAAGATGTTTCCGAAATGACATTAAAGGCCCATTAAAAGGGGCGGTAAGAACGGAGGCGGGTGGGTGAGCAGCTGAGGGAGAGCCTGAAGGAGTCACTCTGACCAAGGAGATTCTTCTTTGACAGAATAAGCAGGGGCCGCCGCGCACAGCCCGGCTCCGTCTCAGGGTGTCTTCCCCATAGAAATACCAGAACAGGGGCACCTGAGAGTCTGCAGGTCCTGCGGCTGCTCTGGGGGCGTCCTGACACCTCCGCACCAGGACCATGGGAGATAAAGGCGTCTTTCTCCCCAAGGGCCACAGGGCGAAAGCAGGTCATCACAGGTGGTAAGAACGGCAGGACACGGAACGCGGATCCCTCGCTCCTCTGCGCAGGTGTGCGATGCACTGAGGACGAAGGCTGGGTGTTGCCTGAGGTCTGACAGACGCCCGGGGCGCCTGCACGCCCAGTCCCCTACATCTGCCCAGACACTGAGCTCCCTGACCACGCAGTTCACATCAGCTTCCCCGTACCCACGTGAAATGAATCCAGAACCTCTCCTTGCCGAGGCGAAGACACAGCAGGGTCAGAATGTGCAGAGGGAGGAACACACCAGAAGCACGGTCACGTTCACCAAACACCAGCGCTGGGCCTTCCGCCCCCGGCTAGGCACCGCAGGACGTAGGACGTGCAGCGGGCTTCTCCCAGCCGGCAGGGGGCCCTGCAGCGCACAGTCGGCCTCGAGTGTGGCCGTGGCGGCCAACAAGGGCTTACCTTCACCCTGACGGTCTGGTCCGACACACTGCTCATCATGGTGCTGATGGACCGGAACAGCTGCAGCAGGGACTCCATGAAGTCGGCCTCGCCCTTGTCCTCGTAGAGTCTGCAAAGGAACACAGCGCTCTGTGGGCCGGCCTCAAGCCTCGCCACCGTGGGCCCCCGCGGCCACAGCCGTGACAGGGGCTGCTTGAGTGACACGTTACAATTTGAGTGAACGCTCTCAACACCCCTGAAACATGGATGGGGGGTGACTCGGAAATCAGACTTTTCTGGACCACCTGGCTATGGATAAATGCCTTCACCTCCAAGAAGCAGATTTTTAATCATACTATGTATTACTTTTCTCATCATAACATAAGACACTTTAAACTCTGAAGAACACAGAAACAGCTGGAAAAGGGAGGGAAGGACATAAAAAGAAAGAAAGGGCGAGAGGAAGGAAGGATAGAGAAATTGAGCTTCAATTCTACCCTAATGAAACGATATCATTAATATTTCTGGTGTATTTCCTGCCAGGATGTTTAAACCTGTTATTATCACACAATTGAGTCATGAAGACACTTACTTGCCTACATTTTACATCACCTTACAACCACTTGAAAATATCAGAATAGTAAATTTAAAATTACTGTGTTTGAAGAAATGATAGCATATGAATCTATTCAGCATAGAATCGGTGCCGATGGGAAAACTTTCAAGAGGTGGAGCTTACACAATAAATGATAAAGCTATGCATTGGTTACATGCATGCAAATATGTGTTGCCAACTGTAAATGAGTCTCATCTGCACATTATTTATCCAAGCGGCTGTGTGACTAAGAAGCAACGCATCTGCATTTTTAAATGTAGCAACTCAAGACATTTTATTAATATCGACAAGTTTTTTCTGCCTCATTAAAAAGTATACCATCCCTGTAAACTTGTGTACAACAGAAAATTTGGTAAACTAAGTGATAATTAATTACCCTAGAGGTAATCTTATATTTAAATGAGTTCCACTGCAAAGCAACAAATTCTGCCTGACACGGGAAACTGCCACGTGGTGCATCTGTTCTGCAAAGGGTTTTCCAGACAGGGGTCGGTTTCAAGGGCGCACAGAGCCGTGACCAGGGCGGGGTCCTGAACTCCCGCCTCCAGGTGGCAGGGAGAGGTGCTGGGCACAGGGAGGCGAACCCTTCGGAACAGGCACTCACGCTGCCGTCTCAGGACATTCGCCAATTCCTACCACCCTAGGGGTTAGGAGACTTGATCCCCCAAATGAAAGCCTCTGTCAAGCAGAGTGGAGTGATTGCCAGTCTCCAGAGATAATGAAAAGCGTTTGGAAGATACCAGAAAAGGGGCCCCAGATACCAGTGCCCAGTCACTGTTGAAAACCCCAGAGAAGCAGGGGCCAACCAGGGCAGACGGAGGTGGACGGAGGCCACAGGCAGCCTGACTCAGCACAGCCTCTGGGGAGGAGAGGGCTCAGCCCAGGTCCTCCGCCTAAAAGGAGCAGGGGGGTGGGTGAATCGTCTCTGAGAAGAGGGCACGTCACCTGCAGCTTCTGCCCTTTTACTCATGCCCAGCCCTGCATGTCAGCAAAAATCACTCAGCACAGCAGAGAACCGCACCAACGGCCCCACTGGAGAGGGAAGAAAGCCAATAGAAACAGGCCCACAGGTGATCAAGATACTGGGGTGGGCGGACAAGAATGTCTAATAAATACAATTATTGTGTTTTAAAATCAAGAGGAAATGGTAGAGAAAGGGAAAGATGGAGGGAATAGAAGCCAAATGAAAAATGTTAGTAGAGAAAAAAAATCAAATGAAAATTCTAAAACTAAAAAAGCATAACATCTAAAATGAAAAATTCGTGATATAGGTTAAATTTACATCAGACAGAACAAAAGACGGAATCACGGAAACGGAAGACAATCAATGGGAAATTAAACAGGCAAAGAGCTGGAAGACACTGCATGTGAGAGACGCACCGGGCGCAGCGATGAGATCTAACCTACACATAACGGCCATGATTTTCCCGTGTTAATAGAAGACACCGGTCCAAAGTTCGAGAAGCTCGGACAGTCCAGCACAGCGAGTCCAGTCAGTAAGAAAGCAAGACACTCCCTGGCAACGTGCAATGGGGAAACTGAGGCAGATGGCCGAGCAGTGAACAGCCAGCTGGTTGGTCCTCTGGCACCCAGGACGCCAGAGAGCAGCTGGTATAAAGCACCTTAGTCAGGGAGACAGGCAGCAGCAAGCCAGAAACCACAAACCTGTTTTAGAGCCAGACTTAACCCAAGACGGAGGTGAAACGAACCAGAGAAGACCCCAAAGCTCCTCATACCAACATTACAATAAAAAACTGTCATGCCATGACACTTCTGGACTGGACCCCATTAAGAAGAAGACACCCCTCCCCACCAGAGGGCAGAGTCAGAACTCGGTGCCACACAGCTGGGCGACCTCCCCCCCACCCTTGGATACCCCTGAAACCCCCAGACCTACCTGACCACACGCACTCAGATGCATACTTTTCCCTTCTTTTGTCAATTTTTTTTTTTCTTAATTGATTGATTTTAGCGAGAAAGGAAGGGAGACAGAGAGACAGGAACATCGATCTGCCTCTGCATGTGCCCTGATCAAACTGGCAACCTCGACGCTTCAGAACGATGTGCTAATCAACTGAGCTCACCGGCGAGGGCTACTTTTCTCTGCTTTCCCGGGGGTGCCCGAGCCCTGTCCTTTCTTTTTCTCCACTCAGATAAAAAACTTGCTTTGTCCTCACTCTGGTTCGTCCTTGACATCTTTCCCGAAAATCCAGAACCCGGAGGTCTCCTGACAACGCAACAGCTCCAAGGGCCGTGCCAGCCACCCGAGCAGAAGCGGCGTGGTAACAGCAGGTAAGTCACGAGTGGAGGACCTCTATGCAATCCATTGGAAAATTGCTAATAACCACAGAAAAAAGAGAAAAGCTGTAAGAGCAGCCTGAGGAAAGGAAAACACACCACTCCCTTCAAAGAAGCCACAGTACCTCTGCGGGTCGACTTCCCACCAGAAATGACGGAGACCAGGAGAGGGCGGAACCCCATCTGGAGGAAGAAAGTGAGGCCCATCTAGAATTCTCCATTAAGTGGAAACACTCTCCAAACACTAGGATGAAATACAGGCGGTCTGAAGCAGCTTTCTGTGACGGAAGGCGGGTCTCCAGACTTGCGCCTCTGACTTCATCAAAGAAAGCAAGCAGTCCCTGACTGGACCCACCTTGAGGTGGAAGGAAGGAGAGGAAGCCGGAGGAGATCAGTGCGTCGATAGGTGAATTAGCACCCAGTCACCATTCCTTGCTTCACTTAACGTGGTGTGTATGCATTAACAAGGCATGACAAGACCTTGGTCTATAACCCGCCTCCCCCCTCCCATACCCAGGAAATGGCAGGAAAATGACAGGTCTCTGACAATTTATTCATGATCAATAACTACTTATGCACAAAGCCTAACACCAGATGACAGGTGCAGACACTTCACAATGGCACCCAAGACAGAAAGGGGAACACAGTGATAACGAGCTCAGTCATTTGATTCAGAAGGTTTGATCAGGAGGTGTCTGTGTGCCGGCTTTCTAGTTAATGTAATCCGCCCACGCAGAAAACACGGGCAAACGGAATCTGGCTAGAAGCACCCCTGGCTGTTGGGAATCTTTCCTGGTTTTACCGGGAACCAAGTATCTTCCGCCGGAGTTTGTAAAAGGCTGTTCTCGTTTCAAACCAAGATGAGCTTTCGGAACTAAACACCAGGTATATAGCGAGGGTGGGCTTCCTCACCTTCGTGTCCAAAGCATCACCTCTTTGCTCTCTAGAAGAATGCTGAACCGTCAAATGACCCTGGGATTTTACGAGCTCCTACCCTATATGAAAATACAGCAGACCGTTTTTGAAAGAAGAAGGAAGAAAATAGACTTCCAAAGTTTATTCCAACAGCAAAGAAAGGGAAAAAACAAAACAAACCACTTGTGAATTCTAGCTGTGAGCCCAGTTGGGTTTCTTGACAGGTAATAATACACGTGTCGCGGTCAAGAAAATGAGAACCCTGGTGCAGGGCACAGGGCTGCCCTCCCTTCAAGCAGCCTATACGAAGTAGAAACACCATGGCATCAAAAAGTAACATCTTTGAAGATCCCAGGTGAAAAACCACTGAAATTGGGGGGGGGGAGCAGGGAGGAAAACAACAGGACACTAAGAAAAGCCTTTGGCCTTGTCGTCCGATCAATGGTGCCCCACACAAGCAGAGACCGTGTTCCTTTGGCTTTATGTGCACGATGGAGCCCACGACATTGGATTCTGAGTACCTCCCGTCTTCCCTGGGCCCTCCTGGAATGGGCGGACCACACTGACTAGAAAGCGGGCAAACAGACAACTCCCTCCGGCAAACAGCAACATGAAGAGGAAGCAGGCAGGGACGAATGAATGTACGTCCACACTGACTCAGGTCCCTGTTTCCGGAGTGCCGTGCTTGGGAGCGGTGACATGTGTCCCCTAATTCTGAGGGACACTGGTTCATGAACTCTCTCCCTCTGTGTTTAGAACTCACAACAAAAACATCAACCTCAATGAACCAACACGCATGGCACCACCCCCATGTGGTCACCCAAAGCCACACCCTCCAGAGACACAAGCACCGTGAGCCATTTCCAACATCCTCTCTGCCCCCTTTCTGATCCCCTCGGGGGCCGACTGAAAGTTCTCTGGTTGTAACATAGCTCTGAATCCAACAGATAATCTAGACCAAAATGTATCAGCATCCTCTGTAACGCAGTGAAGTCCTAAACGTACTCACTCGTTCTATTGAGTTCACACACCATTCACAAAATTCACTCAGATGGCACGTGAAACGTCACTAAGCAAAAGCAATGGAATGTCCACTCGACAGCTGTTTCCTGTGTGGGAATCTCCCTCTGGAGATAAAACATTATTGAGGCTGAAGAAGAGAAAGGAAGGAAGCCCTACCGTCTTCCCGAGAGAGGCAACTTGATGTGGTTTGGCTTTTCCTTGTGCCTTGTTTAATTCTCTTAGTTCTCTTGGAGCTATTTGTTATATAAACACATATGTACTGAGAAGGAGGTCAGGACCCTCGATATACACCCTGTGCTACATTTGAGGCATTGTCAGTACTTGCAGGGGACAGTGTGGAACTCACTGTCCACGTGGAAATGTCCACGACTCGAACCTGGGAACAGGGCTGGCTCCTCTGTGTGCATCTCACTGCCTGTCACAGCAGAAGGGGGCAACCTCACCCCCGTAGAGCAAACTGTCCCGGTTCCATTATTACGGAAACCGAAGAAAGGAAGGACAAAGAGGAGAGGAAGAGCAAGAAAAAAGGAAAGAGGAAGGGGGTGGGAGAAAAGAAAGAAGGATTTCCCAGAAGCCTCCAGGAGAGCCTGCCCCAGGCGGTACCCACTGGTTGAACAGCACCCGGGAGCGCACGATGAACTTGAAGATGTACTCCAAGGCCTTCATGGCTCTATACAGCTGTTCATTGATGCCGGGCTTCTCGGCGTTGTCCACGTAGTTTCGCAGCACCTTCGTCAGCTTCCTGTCCGTAACAGAAACACGAGGGAGTCAGCTCTGGAAATCACAACAGCTCGGTTGCTAACCGGGACAGAAATACAGTCCCGGGGGGCTGTGATGTTCACTGTGGTCTCCACATGTCGGTATGGGCACATCCGTAAAAAAATGCATTGTAAACTGATGACAAGGGACCCCGTACAACTCTCAGAACGGTGAGAGCTGAGTCATTATGTAGAGAGCACGTTCTTTCTTCATTGTAGGGGTTTTTCTGAGCATTTCAATGTAAGATGTGATTTACTCCTCACAACAACACTGTCAGGCAAGGAGTGGGTATTATGATCCCTAATTTACAGGTGAACATACCCCCATTTGGATAGGTACACTAGCTTTCCCAACGTTAAATAAACGGATCAAAAAATTTTTGTTAACAGTCCAGGAGAGGTACAAAAAGTCTTTGCAAAAAGACCTTAAATTGAACGTGGTCAGTAACTACAAAACACTGGCACAACATTCTACGTTATGTGAATTTTACCAAAATTTTTTAAATGGCATTATGTAAGGCAGTATTTGTTACTGGAAGCCACTTCAGCAACCCCTAGTCCATTTTCTAAAACTAGACTATTTACACTCAAAATAAAAATTTTACAACCAATTTTTCAAATAGGAAACAGTCTTAATTTTTTAATGAGTTTTCTAAGAGCATTTATATAAAAGACTATAAACAACATATGAGAATAACATGGGTAGCACAGGAAAAATTTTGTTAAGTTTTTTCACACTTTCTAATAGGATTTCACACATTTAATTGTAAAAGCATAATGATAATCCTTCTCTTAAGAGTCTATGTCTCTATAAATTATGATCTAAAAACAGTAACTCCCTAACATGAAAACATGTAAAACCTTTTTACATAAGAGAAGCTTATATAGTTTATGACACACCAAAATTGGTCAGAATTATTTTTAAATCTTCCATACCATTACATAAGTGGAGACAGTTGGTACATACTGAAAGTTTGATTTTAATTCACAGCTTCAAAAATTAGATAAGGCACTTAATTCATAGTTTAAAAATAAAACGCTATTACAAGTAAAGGAACATAAAAAAATTGTCTACTCTTCTGTAATTAAATTAACCAGAAATTTCAAACAGTAGTAAATCTGCTAAAGCCACTAGAGTATATAGGAAGTTTAATTAAAAAAAAAAAAAAGACAAAACAAACAAACAAAAAACTAGAGTCTCAGAGGCTATGGCCTGGTATATCACAGGAAAAGTCTAGATCCATAAAAAAATCGATGTCATTAATAAATAATTACATGCACATTAAGATAACAGGAAGTAAATAGTTTGCCTAAAACATCCAGATAAATAAGGTGGTCAGGCACCATGTGGAGAAGCTGGAATTTTGCTGATCAGATTAACAGCTAGAACGTATTTGGACAATAAAATGGCAATATCTACTGCAAATAACACTATTCAAAGTCTTACATACCAGCAATTGCGCTTGTAACTTCTACAGAAACAGTTACAAATATTAAAGAATGTTTATTGCAGCAGTGTCTACAAGAGTAGGAATAGATAAACAATGCCAATGTCCACCACTTGAGGACTGGTTAAATAAATTACGATACATCCTTCCCACACAATAACGCACAGTTAAATACAAAAGGTGGGGGCCTGAGGGGGACACACCGCAGCACTATGGACGTGGAAAATGGCCAGTTATGGTGTTTCTTTCTTTTTAAAGGAAACAGCTGGCCCTGGCCGGTTGGCTCAGCGGTAGAGCGTCGGCCTGGTGTGCGGGGGACCCGGGTTCGATTCCCAGCCAGGGCACACAGGAGAAGCGCCCATTTGCTTCTCCACCCCCCACCCCCTCCTTCCTCTCTGTCTCTCTCTTCCCCTCCCGCAGCCAAGGCTCCATTGGAGCAAAGATGGCCCGGGCGCTGGGGTGGCTCCTTGGCCTCTGCCCCAGGCACTAGAGTGGCTCTGGTCGCCGCAGAGCGACGCCCCGGAGGGGCAGAGCATCGCCCCCTGGTGGGCAGAGCGTCGCCCCTGGTGGGCGTGCAGGGTGGATCCCGGTCAGGCGCATGTGGGAGTCTGTCTGACTGTCTCTCCCCGTTTCCAGCTTCAGAAGAAAAAAAAAAAAAAAGGAAACAGCAGCTACAGACCAGCAGGTGTGGGGGGTGCTCTGCCATTCACATTCTCTCCCAGGTCATTCTTTGGTCCACCTGTGTGCCTACCACAGAGGTGGCTGGGATTATGTTAAACTATAGATTAATTTGGGAAAAGTACATATTTGAGTGATATTTTATCTAATTATTTAATTCTTTGTGTGTGTGTGTGTGACAGAGACAGAGACGGAGACGGAGAGAGGGACAGACAGACAGGAAGGGAGAGAGATGAGAAGCATGAATTCTTCGTTGCAGCACCTTAGTTGTTCATTGACTGCTTTCTCATATGTGCCTTGACCGGGGGCAACAGCAGACCAAGTGACACTTTGCTTAAGCCAGTGACCTTGGGCTCAAGCTGGTGAGCTGTGCTCAAATCAGATGAGCCTATGCTCAAGCTGGTGACCTTGGAGTTTCAAACCTGGGTCCTCCGTGTCCCACTCCAACACTCTGTCCACTGCACCACCGCCTGATCAGGCTAATGATTTAATTCTTTTAAAATTTCTTTCAGCAATGTTTTGTAATTGTCAGGGTGGAGGTCTGACCTATCATTCATTAAATGTAATTCAAGGCGTTCAAAAATCTTAGTTTATAATACAGTAAATTATATTGTACTCTTCATTTCACGTCGCAATCATCTGCGTATGTACAATAGAGTTTTCTGTATTAGTTTTGGACCTAAACTATTCTAAGTTTACCTACCAGTTCTAGTGGTTTTTTTGCAGGGGGGCGGGGGGAAGGGTGGAGCTTGTCACGAAGAGATCCCATAGGGTTTTGTAAATATGTGCACAATGACCTCATGAAAATATAGACAGCTTTACTTCTTTCTTTCCGACTGTTACACTTTTAGTTGTTTTTCTCCTGCTTCACTGTTCGACTTCCAGTATGATAATCAGCAGACTTGAGAACACACACCCCGCCTTGTGCCGGAACTTAGGGGAGACGCTTCCAATCGGTATTAAGGGTGAGCTGTACACTTAGGTTGTCGTCAGAATGAAGACGTTCCCCTCCAATCCCAGTTTGCTGAGAAGTTTTATAATAAGTGGATGTTAGATTGTGTCAACTGCTTTTTCCACATGATGGAGACTTAACAACAAAAACACAAAGCCACTGGAACAGGGGAGACCCAACAGAATGTCCTGCAGCAATGGGAGCCCCCTACACCTCAGATATCCAGGCCACACAGAGCATCAGTTCAGCGGGAGGGAAGCCGGAACCAGCTCCGGGAAAGACAGTTCGCTGGACAGAATGGAGGCGTCTGTTCGCTTTACTGGAAGAACGGTTCCCAAGCAGATGCCGCCCTTCCTTCCCACCTGGACCAGCACTGGTCGCTCAGATGGGGCCCCAGCTCCCGAGAATGACCTAGGCAGAGGGCCTCTCTATCACAGTTGGGGCCCATTGCCTATGGTCATCTTTAATTTCTTCTCTTGGGGGGTCTTTCTGAAGAAAGGTTTAAAGGTCTCAGCCTTTATCAAAGAGGTAAAAAAAAAATACTACCAGGACAATGGACAAGCCTGGGCCTTCGAGAGGGGGAGGGGAGACACTCCAGAATTTCTGTGCAGACACAATTTCCTGGCACCATTTGGTTTGATCCCAGGCCATCACAAGGATCTCTCTCCTTTGGTGTTTCTAGGTGGAAACACTCAGGTTCAAATTAGCATCGTTAGTTTCTGAAAACATGATACCAAGACGCATCTCCCAAAATGAGACCTTCCACTTCAGCAGATTACAGAGACTGAATGAGAGAGCACTGATTCCCGACTCAATTTCACTGGCCCCGAAAGAGAAGACGGGACTCTCTGCCGCTGCCACTGGCTGGCCCCAAAACGCCCGCCCTTCCTGCTGCAGCCCCGTCCCCCAGCCTGCTGCGCATGCGCACTCCTTCCCCGAAGGCACCGCGGGCGAGCCCCACGCAGGACCTGGACGGCAGCGTGCTATGTGGAGTCATCGTTCTGGTTCTCAGAAATTAGGCACAAACTCCACCTGGAGAAGCTCTTTGACCACATTTCAAGAACAGAGCAGGGTCAGGAAAGGGCCGCACCGGGAGGCCACGCCACATTCAGGGCAGCGTGCAGGCCACTTCCGACACCTGCCCCGGGTTGTGTCTGCGTGGCGACGGCAGGATGGGGACACTGATCTGCCTCCCCACCATCTGCAAGGAACTGCCCCAGGTGCAGGCAACCTGGGCAGCTCCAGTGTGCTGGGAAGTTTTATAATAAATGGACCCTATATGACAGGGGTCCCCAAACTTTTTACACAGGGGGCCAGTTCACTGTCCCTCAGACCGTTGGAGGGCCGGACTATAAAAAAAAACTATGAAAAAAATCCCTATGCACACTGCACATATCTTATTTTAAAGTAAAAAAACAAAACGGGAACAAATACAATATTTAAAATAAAGAACAAGTAAATTTAAATCAACAAACTGACCAGTATTTCAATGGGAACTATGCTCCTCTCACTGACCACCAAGGAAAGAGGTGCCCCTTCCAGAAGTGCGGCGGGGCCGGGTAAATGGCCTCAGGGGGCCGCATGTATCCCGTGGGCCTTAGTTTGGAGACCCCTGCTATATGATGTCAAGTGCTTTTTTTTCTTTTTTTCTTTCTTTTTTTTTTTTTTTTGATGGAACAAAATGTTTTAAACCATTTGCAGGGGGCTACATTTTAATAAAAGTAAGCACAAGAACTCATCCAACTTTGTTCTCTGTGCTTCAGGATAGCACAGCGCTCCGCCCACTCAAGGGACCACCCACTAAACAGGCACTCCAGACATACCCGAGAGCCTCCAGGGGCAGGACTGACCGTGTCAGACCTCTGAGCCCGCCTTCCCAGCTACCCACCGGCAAGGACACGGGCTCCGACCGAAGCATGGTCATGGCACAGGTGGGAGAGGTGACCCAATTTAATGACACTAAAGAGATTCAGTTCAAATGACTCTACAGTGGCCGTTCTTGAAGAAATTATGCTGAATCACTATGTTGTACACTTGGGACTAATACTGTACTTATTTTTTATTTTTTTTAAATAAATTATTTAAATCTCTTCTCTCCCTGCAACTCACACGATTAAAAGTGTGAATAAATGTCAATGAGCCCCTCTGTGAGAGACAGAAGGTAACTCATCACAGTAACTCTAATAATAATGCAACCTCATATCAGCCTGGTGCTTTTCACAGGGTCAGGATTTATTCCAAGCCAGTGGCATATGAAAATTCATTAAAATGCTCAATAAATCTACAGTGTGCCATTCTACAGATGAGAAGGCTGAAATTCAGAGAGGAGAAGCACCTTAGATTTCTCAGTGACAGAGCTTTAATTTAAACCCAGGTGGCCGGGCTCCAGGACTGTAGCACCAGGTGAGCGGCTTCTGTGGCCCAGACATGGCACACTCCCTCGGGGGGGGGGGGGTTACAAGACCCACAGGGGCCCCCATGGGGGCTGTGGGGGCGGGGCGAGAGCAGCTGGGTGGGCAGTAAGACTCCAAGTTAGTCACAACAGAAGCTTCTTCAACCAAAGGAAAGGCGTTCTTTAAAGGGCAAAAAGATATGCTGAAAATACAACACAGAATTCTATCCCCACGAAACAACCAATGATCCCCAAATAGGAACACAAGTCCTCATCCATTTACCAGGGCTCACCGGGAAGCCACAGCGCAGAGGCACCTGGCCCGGCACCTGCCTCTAGTGCCATCGGATGTGAGCTCAAAATCTCAAAGACAAGTAGAAGAAGTGGAGAAGAGAAAGGGCTCATTCCAGAATGTTATGCTAGTTTACTACATGCTGCTTTCGACAAGACGTTGAGTTCTGCTAAGAGGGAAACAGTAATAATAAAAGTCAGCCCCGCCTGACCAGGCAGTGGCGCAGTGGATAGAGCATTGGACTGGAATATGGAAGACCCAGGTTCGAGACCTCAAAGTTGCCAGCTTGAGCATGGGCTCATCTGGTTTGAGCAAAAAGCTCACTAGCTTGAGCCCAAGGTCGCTGGCTCGAGCAAGGGCTTACTCGATCTACTGAAGGCCCGTGGTCAAGGCACATATGAGAAAGCAATCAATGAACAACTGAGGTGTTGCAATACGCAATGAAAAACTAATGATTGACGCTTCTCATCTCTCCATTCCTGTCTGTCTGTCCCTGTCTATCCCTCTCTCTGACTCTCTTTCTGTCTCTGTTAAAAAAAAAAAAAAAGAAATAAAAAAATAAAAAAAATAAAAAAAAGTCAGCCCCATCCAGGGGTCGGGAACCTACGGCTCGTGAGCCAGATGTGGCTCTTTTGGTGGCTGCATCTGGCTCACAGACAGATCTTTAATAAAAAAAATAATAACATTAAAAATGCAAAACATTCTCATGGATTACAATCCATTCATTTCCTACCGCTCATGTTCATGGTTGTGGGTGGCTAGAGCCAATCACAACTGTCCTCCGGGACAACACCAAATTTTTATTGGATAATGCATAATGTACTTGGGTCGTTGTATGGCTCTCAAGGAATTACATTTTAAAATATGTGGCGTTCATGGCTCTCAGCCAAAAAGTTTCCTGACCCCTGGCCCAGTCAATTAAGACTTTCGAGGAGGGGAAGGTACGTTCGCAGACAAAAAGTATACAAAAGAGACGCTAAAAAACAAACACACTGGACAAAAGAAAACAAAGAAAAAAAAAGATTTAGTTTTAAAACAACCAAGAGAACTTACGTGTAGGCTAACGTGGCGCTGAAGTGTTTCTTAATGTACGTTTCCAGAACAGGATTAAAATGCTGAAATTTCCTATCGGCAATGAGTCCAATGATAAACACCTGTGACACGGATCAATATTTTCATTAGCAGGATAATGCCAACCCTCTGGAATCTTCACCCAAATCCCACTCGCCGGGTGACTCCAAGAACACTACAGTTTGTTTGTTTTTTCAGACAGAAGCCAACGGTCAGCCAGGTGACCGCATCTCAGCCAGAAACTTCCTTTGCCCACGGACAGCGTTACTGAGATAGAGCCTCCAGCGCGGCGTCTGTCGGCTCTGCCGGGGTGTGCACGGCTGCCCGAGCCGTCCCGGTGACCGTGCTGGGCACCCCCACCCGGCCTCACAGGCTGCCGCATGCCACTGCGTCCTACCGGCCGAGCGGAGGAGAAGTGGCGGCCTCTTACCAGAGCATCGAACACTAACGTGTCGAAGGTCTCACTCTCCGAGTTCTCCATCATGATGTTGAACAGGGCGTCCAAGGTGTCCTGGAGAAACTGTGGAGACGGGCCGGGGGACAGAGTGAGCTCGGCCAGCCTGCCCGAGCTGGGAGAGTGGTCAGTGCTGGCCTGGCTCTCACCCTCCCCTTTGCTAGACACCCCCCCCCCCAAGACACTCTTGACCTTAGAGATTCTCCCCAGCCTGCGGATGCACAAGGTATGTGACGTTAGAACAGAGACACGGGGGACGCGGAGTCAAGCAGCAGGACTGTAGTGGTGGGGGGAGGCCCCACAGTCCCGTCCCATGGGACCTTCCCAACCTGCTCCTGGTTTTTGTCAGTCTAGTGACAAAGAGTCAACAGCTACCACCTTGTACCATGTCCCACCCTCTCTGACTGTAACATCTTTGCAAAGGTCAAAACTCTGCTGTCTGCAGACAGTTCGACGTCACTGCTGGAGAGATTCTCCGGGTGCCGAGCTCTGGCTCGCCAAGGTTCACCCAGAGTCCCCGCAGCTGGACCACCCAGACAAGTGACAGCATCGTAGCACAGAGTGGGACAACAGCGAGCTGTGACCTTGCCCATCCGGCTATCAAGCCGCAGCTGAGAGGAGGGAGTTGAGTATGGGGCAGGAGGTCCCTTCCACGGGGCTATAGGAGGACTCCTCTGGAAACCCCGTCCCTCTAAGACCATCTGCAGGACAACCAAGGCCACCGCCTTCATTTTCCACCAATGGGAGGCAGTAGCTTTCACTACATAACCCAGCACCTTTCTCCACCTACCAGGGACGTCATCTCTCTGCTCCTGGTGGCAGGTGTACAGAAGGGCGGCCCTGGGTCAGTGGAAATAAGCTCCAGTCCATCAGGGCCCTTAACTAGAATATAAGGAGCCTCCCCTACCCTAAACAAGCGGGGGACCCCTCCAGTCCTGGCTCCCGGTCACAGCCATGTGGCCTGGGACAAGTTGGTTCACTCTCCAGCCCTCCAGGGCACCCAGGATACGCTGGCGAGGACGGAGCAGGGGAGGGACATGCCTTCCTGGCCTGAGTGGTCCCAGCATGCGCAGGAAGCAGAGGTAGGTCAGTGAAGACCAGGTCCAGGGGTGAGCAACCGGGTTCGATAGCCGATTAGATCAGGGGAACGGAGAACAAGACAAGAGGGTCCTTGACATCCCCTGTTAAGTATGACAATGGGGCCACAGAAGTACAACAAATTCCCGGTGAGACCCAGGGACGTGGAAACAACCAGGGACACACTTTCATTAACTGCGCGCCTTCTCACATGATGTGAACTCATTTGCTCAGCGTCTAGGTGACTCAGGGAATTGACAGAGCCCAGGGGAGAGGAAGATGCAGTTAGCGGGGTCCCACGGCTGTCGCCAACCAAGACCCAAGAGGATTCAGACAAGGCGAGCGAGGCTATCGACCAATGGTTGTGGAGGCGAGCGAGGCTATCGCCCAATGGTTGTGCAGGCGAGCGAGGCTATCGCCCAATGGTTGTGCAGGCGAGCGAGGCTATCGCCCAATGGTTGTGGAGGCGAGCGAGGCTATCGTCCAGTGGTTGTGGAGGCGAGGGAGGCTATCGCCCAATGGTTGTGGAGGCGAGCGAGGCTATCGCCCAATGGTTGTGGAGGCGAGCGAGGCTATCGCCCAATGGTTGTGGAGGCGAGCGAGGCTATCACCCAATGGTTGTACAAGGGAGTCTGAAACAGGGTGCAACCAAATTAATCTGCACCGACGTGGACCACACTGCCATTTAGTTAAGGACACTTTATGTCATTAATTCTTACAGAGATAAGATAAGTCTCTTCCGCAAGCCCTCTCGGGCAGGGGCAGCGCTGGGGCAATGCCCGGCTGTAGAGACCTGGCTCTGGAGGCTCCCTGAGCGGAAGACTGGGTTATCGTCCATCCACCAACCAAAGGGAACTTACGGAAAATGGAAATGCATTTCCTTAAGTGCAAGTCAACTGGGCAAATAAGAGACAGGAAGAGCCTAACACTGAAGAACATTCCAGAACCACCCACAACCAGCAAATGAGGAATCGGATGACCCTCGTCTGATGGTCCTGCCTTACTAAGATTTGAGAGGACACCTAACATCTCTCCAGAGCCTGCTATGTGTGAGTCAAAGAAACAAGTTCAGGGTCACAAGGGAAGAAAATGGCCAAAACAAGGCTCTAGCGCTCTGATGTGTCCAACACACCACACTCCTCCCCGGGTCACCTGCAGGGGTTCTGTGTGAGTCCTGAGCCAGGGCCAATAACAGTGGCCAGGTGATGACTGACCGCTTCCCCTGTGGCAGACACAGCTGTCACATCTCACTGGACCTCCACAGTGACCCTCTGAAGAAGGCATTCTTGCAACCCCATTTTACTGCAGGGAAAGGACTTAATGAGGTGCTTGAACGTCTATCCATCCCCGTCCAGCAGGGAAGACCCGGGGAAGAGGAGCCAGAACCCAAGACTGGCCTGATTCCAAGTCCCACTGCCTTCACCATGGTCTGACCAACCGCCAGACCAGAGTCCCGGGAGCCCAACCCCCAGATGGGAGTTCCAGGAGCCCAACCCCCGTCTGCTCAGATGTGCAGGTAAACCCGAGAGACTCCGTGCAGGGATTGAAGGATTGGAGCCGGAGCTGCATACCCGCTCACAAGCGGTGGCTACATCTGCAAACGCGGGGGGGGGGGGGGGGGGGGGAGGGGGGGGGACCAGCCCTGACCGAGGTCCCGGGGCCCGAGTCACCTTGACTACTTCCCCGCCGTCCACCTTCATCAGCTGCCTCAGGTTCTGCTGCAGCAGGTTGGTGTTGGAACGCCATTTAAGGAGCCCCAGGAGGTCCACTGCAAAAAAAGACCAGGTCAAACCACTCAGCAAGCAGGACTCTGTCCTTGTGGTGTGCACGTCCGGCTAGGTGCTGTGCATTAGGTCCTGAACAGAACAGTCAACCCCAGTTGGAAACTGCTGCCAGTGAAACAGTCCACAGCTTTCTAACGCCCACTGGGGCCGAATTCATGACCTCCACCTACCAGGAAGGGATTTCTACGTAACACCTTACAAGCATCCTTAGGGCCTGACCAGGAGGTGGCACATTGGGTAGAGCCTAGGACTGGGATGCAGAAGACACAAGTTTGAGCCCAGGGCAAGCTGGCTTGAGTGCGGGCTCACCAGCTTGAGCATGGGATCATAGACATGACCCTGTGGTCACTGGCTTGAGCCCAAAGGTCGCTGGTTTGAGCAAGGGGTCACTCGCTCTGCTGTCATCCCCAGGTCAAGGCACATAGGAGAAGCAGTCAATGAACAACTAAGGTGCTGTAACTATGAGTTGATGCTTCTCATCTCTCTCCTTTCCTGCCTGTCTGTCCCTGTCTGTCCCTATCTGTCCCTCTCTCTATTCCTCTGTCTCTCTCATTAAAAAAAAAAAAATCATAAAATAAAAATCCTTTGGAGCCTAAGAAACAAGGCCCGGCCTCTCTGACTGAGCAGAAGGGCTGGGGGAGGCTGCCCCCACCCCAGGTGCTATCCTGGTATCTCCTCTCAAGTTTCAGAGTAAGAATCTATTTTATTTCTTTCTTTTTTTTTTTTACATAAAATAATTTAAAATGACTAACAGAAATTCAGGTCCTGATACTGTGAGGTGACAGGTCTGAGCAGACAGGGACCCGGGCCCCCAGAGGCCACTGAAGCGCTGAGCTCACTGTCCTTGCCCAGGCCTGACCGTCCTGGCTGTTCCTCATGGTTGCGTTCTGTTTGTTTACTAGTCGAGATACCACAAACTGAATGTCTTCGGTTTGTACTGACTCAAGGTGGACAACAACGTCCACATAAGGTTGCGAGGAGAACAGATGTCCTTTAAGGCACGAAGGCTGGGAAGCCGGCACATCTCCAGGGAAGAACAAGTGTCTGCACAGTTCTACTTGAAGTTATCTTGTTACCCAGTTCGTGAACAGACACAATTAGCACCATGCACCCAACCTGCTACTGCTGTGCTCATCGGGAACTAACTTCGGCTACAGAAATGGTCTCCATCAGAAAAACTCTGGGAAATACTGAAAAGACAAATGTAATTTGGGGGGCTAGGTGGGATTCCAGGGAACACAAGACAATACTGGAGTTGGAGGATAAAGCCACACAAAAAGCACACATGGGATGAGCATCCTCATTCCCATGCCCTTATCCCCAAGTACAGCCGACACAGAGTTTAAAAATGGTGACATGTAAAAGCCACAGGCCTTGGCCAGTTGGCTCAGCAGTAGAGGATCAGCCTGGCATGTGGATGTCCTGGGTTCAATTCCTGGTCAGGGCACTCAGGAGAAGCAACCATCTGCTTCTACACCCTTCCCCCTTCTTTCTCTCTCTTCCCTTCCCACAGTCATGGCTCGATTGGTTCGAGCACATCAACCCCAGGCACTGAAGATGGCTCCATGAAGCCTCTGCCTCAGGTGCTAAAAATACCTCAGTTATGAGCATGGCCCCAGATGAAGGTTGCTGTGTCTGAGCTGGTGGCAGGAAGGGGGGCGTGTTTCTGGGAAAGAGAGCTCTCCCTGCCCCCCCACCCGCAAGACGCAGGTCACACCAGGCTCTCCCTGTCCAGGCGCTCGTTCCCTGGGAGCCACTGCAGGCAGGCCTCTAGTCATTCCTAGTACGTGACTTCCTTTTCTCTGATGATACAGGCAGCTCATGGAGGAGAGGAGTTGCCTCTCGCGCTGTGGTTGTACACCCCCTCTGCATGCAGCAGCACCCTGAGGCCAGAGACGTGTAATACAGGCCTCAACGAGGACTTCAGCCACGGCTTTTCCCTACGGAATGGAGCTTCGCCATAACAAGTTACGGCCTCAGATAAATGACGCTCAAATGAGAACCTGGGCATCCGAGGTCAGATGGGGCGGCCCCGTCTCATCAACCTGAGACGTCACCATCCCCAGAGGGATCGCTGGCTGGGGCGGAATAAAAGCCAACAGGTGCCCCCCTTGCTCTTAGTGAACAGCATCACATCGGCATCTCCTTGTTGCCCAGCAACAGCTGCTAGGAGACCAGGGTGCCTCTCTCCCCCAGTACCAGGAAGACTATGACCCTGGGGCCAGGGGGATTCATGAAGCTCAGAGGTGAAAGAACTGTCCCCTTGAAAGAGTTCGGTGACTTTAATACCTTGGGGATTTCCTGGTTCCCTAGTTATTCAAGGTCCAAAGAACAACATCCAAACATGCTTTCAGCAGGGAACCCACATACAAGGTGGTGGTTTCCTACCAAGGGACAAGGGAAACACACAGCAGCACTCAACTGTCAGCAGCCCCTCCTGAGAAGCCCCACGGTGGGTTGGGGAGCTGGGGGGTGCTCATCGGACAGGCTGCCATTGCCCTGAGCTAAGTGAGGTATTGGTTACAGCCGTCAGGCCGGTGGACTCTCAGGACCCAGATGTGTTCTCAGCCAGAGAGTAACATCTGATCTACGGGGCATCCTTTCCACAACCTCGTCCCAAACCGGCCCCCGGCCGTGTGGGCCACATGCTGCCCGGGCACTCAGCCTGCGTGCCCGTGCACAAAACCCAATGCCCCGTTCCAGGGTGTTCACTATCCTATGGAGACTATTACACGGCCACAAACTAGGGTCCCTCATAATGTTGCAGGTGGACTAATGTTTCCGGAGTAATATTGCAGATGCTGGTATGTGTCCAAATGAACTCCATGCGTTTGAGTGACATCCTCCCACCCCCCCCACCCCACCCCCCCACACACACACGGCTCACTCATGAGACAAGGGGTGAGAAAGCACAGGTTGGACAGCCTGGGACAGCAGGGCCAAGGCAGAGACGTGGAGAGTTTGGAAGGGGCATGCACACCCCAACACCCAGAGCCCGTCTCCCCCATCTCGCAGTGGCCTCCAGATGATGGCGTTCTTTTGTCCTGTGCTTATCCTGTTAAAATACAAATGAAGTACTTTTCTTCCCATCCCTCGGTTAAATCTGAGACTTCTACCGGGACTTATACACAACACCGGGGACACAATTCAGGGCAACAGGGGACATTAATAACTGCAACCCACTTCAGGTGGAAAACAACGGATGTTTAGGCTGAGTTTCAAGAGGGCACAGTGTCACCCTGCATAGCTGTGACGCTGTCACATCTGAAGGGGAAACAATTTTCAAATGGTGGGTTGGTGCCGAGGAACCTCTGCCTCGGCTGGATGGGGTGCTTGGAGCCAGAAGCACCCCTGGCCAGGCAGCCATGTCACTGGGGAGCCCAGAAGCAGAGGTGACAGGGCAGAGCAGCCCGGCTGGCCCAGCACAGGGTGGCCAGACACCATCTCATGCTGCGTCACAGCTGCACGTAGGAGTGTCTTTCAGCAAGGGGTGCCTGATCTCACTCACGGGGGGACTAAAAATGGCATCAAAATCAACTTCTAAAAAGAAAGGAAACTGGTATTTTCTCAATGACTGGCTGGGGAGGGGACAGCACAAAGGCGTGGGTGCCCTTGCACCCCGGACCAGGCTCACAGGACCAAGTCCAAGGCCATGGCCAGGGCTCGACCCCGGGCCCTTGGACTGACTGCAAATCTGCAGCTTAAGACTTCTGCCAGGCCACCTTTCTTCGACCATAAGACCTTTTCTAAAACCACATCCACCGCCTTCACTCTCTTCATGACTCACCCTAGAGGAAAACCAGAGTGGGGATGTTCAAGTCCCGTCAATCCCTTCCCCAGCCCAGCGACCTCCACACGGACCCTCCCTGAGCAGAGCCGGGATGGCCGACCGGCCGTGTTCGTGCGCCTGCCAAAGCCTCCCCTGCTCCCCTGAAGGCACGAGAAGGACGGGTCAGGGGAGAGAGACCCGGGGGCGGGCACACAGGGCCCCAGACCCACCGTTCTGGGTGAGCTTGGTGGAGCAGACGAGCGTGGAGATCTGGAAGGAGTCCTTGCTGATGGTGCAGCTGCCCAGGCTCTGCATGCTCCTGCCCGTGGCCGAGTGGCCCTTCTCCTCCAGCTCGGCCTTCGTGGAGGGCAGGCTCAGGTACGTGGCCGCGTCCTCCAGCTTCTTCGCCTCGGCCTGGGGGTGGGAGGGGGCCACCGTCAGCAACCCATGGTGTCTTCTTTCTACCCCTGCTGACTCCCAGCCCCTTTCACCATCATACTCTCTGCTCTGGACTGCTTGCTAAACTGTGTAATCTAACAGTTTCTCAGATTCCCGTAGAGGAATCCACGTGAACAGAGCATGTCTTGACACGGCACCTTGGGTGTTACTGCACCCCGTCTTCTCCCATGAAGAACGGCCCCTGTTGGCCATTTGGACAATTACATGTTGCTGGACAGCAGCACTCTCCCACAGGGGAGCGGCGTCCTCTGGGACCAGGCGGCCAGAGAGGAGCGGCACCATCAGCGACCCAGCACCTGTCACACAGCCCGCCTACCTTATAGACGATGAGGTCGTGTTCTCCGTCTCTCAGAGTGGTCCCGTCATAGCGCATCAGCTTCACAAACGTGAGCGCAAATATCTTCTCAGATTTGTCCTTTGCTGCAACAGAAACCAAGAACCACCTTCAGCTGCTGGCGTCGCAATCTAATGTCAGAAGACACTACGAGGGCCACCATGATGGGAAGGGCAGGGGTGAGGAAACACTAGTGACCGCTTTAAAGAACACGCAAGGACCCAGAGACACAGGCACGGTGCTCCCGGCCGGAAGACTCTTATCACAAAGGGATCCGATGCGCTCAGATCAACCTGGAAGCTCAAAGCCATGGTGATGAGAATCTCAAAAAAAAAAAAAAAAAAAAAAAAAGAGAATCTCACAGAAGCACCTGCTCGCCGAACTTGAGCGCTGACCTGGGAGCAGAGGGCCAAGAAAACCAGGACGCTTTGGAAGGGAAGCTGGCAACCCCCGACACCAAGAGTAACGGCAAAGAGATGTGAAGACAGCGTATTCCGAACCCAGGGAGACACGCACCACTGAACACACAGGGTCTGCAGGTACAAGGGCATCGTTAACGACAGCCGCAGGGGCAGACCCTCTGCTGGAAACACTGGCCATCTGTACAATAAACAAAAACGGATAGATTCCTGCCTCTCCTTGTGCCGACAGAAATCACAGGGAGACTGAGGGCCTGACCTGGAAATCCTGTTCTCTCTGGCAAGCAAGTCCTTCCTCCACGGACCTGCACGTGGGACGCTACTTCCCCCGGGCACGAAATGGTGCCCACCACAGATTACGTACTCAATAAAGATCCATTTCGGCCCTGACCATGTTGCTCCGTGGACAGCACATCAAAGGTCGCATGCTTGGACAAACTTTTTTTATATAAAAAAAAAGGGGGGGGGGAGGTCTTTTACTTGAGGAGACACCAACAAACCCATTCTTTCAGATAGCAGAGGAAAGAAAACCGGGTGCTTTATTCCAGGGTGATGGTGGAAAAGGGAATGATCCCATTGGATGGTTGGGAAAGGTCTTGCTAAGAAGATGAACGACATATCAATATGAACCGAGATGTTAAGAGAAGAGAGATGGCCGACTGCAGGGTGCTAGAGTGAGGCTGCGTTTGGCTGGTCTGGGGCCAGAAAGCCAGTGTGCCGGCTGGTGAGTAGTGGACGGTGAGGGCTCCAAGTCAGGTGGGGGCCAGACCAGATAGGGTCGGATAAGGCATCTGGACTGAAGAAACAGGAATCACATGAATTCCTCAAGAGGCAATCTGAGTATAAAACGGAAACACTGAGTTTCAGAGCTAGAAAGCATCTCTCAAGTTCTGTATCCCAGAATTCTCTTTGTAGAGACTAAAGGCCAGCGGTCAATCAGAAGAGGAAGACACATCCACCACCCACCTTGAGTCGGAGGCTCAGAATATTGACCCTAAGACGCCGCTGCCTGAGCTGACACATGCCCTGAGTCTTTGCATTCTGGTGTCCTTCTGTACCCGATACATCCTAGGTGCTCAATAAAGGCTCATTAGATGAATGAATGAACGACTGAGTAACCAAAAATAAAAAGAGGGATAAAAGTAAAAAATATGTACCCTAGGAATAAAAAAAAAATCACTTTGTAAAAACACACTAGAAGACATGGAATAGTGTAATGTTCCAGTGAAAAGAGCAGACTCGTGTACGTTTGGGCTGAGAAGAAATGAAAATAAAGCGTGTCTCCATGAAGGCAGCCGTGCCTGGGGTGGACATGGGACCATACCCCTCACTGGAGGGATTCCCCTGACCCTGCTATCAAGTAGCACAGGATGAAAATGATATACTCTTTTTAGTAACATTGTATACCCTCACAGTGGAGGGAATGGACTGAACCTGTTACATGCTCACTAGCAGCTATTACAAGGTTGGTAACAAAATTACAGTGTCAGGGGCCCCACGCTGCAGGAGCAGGCAGGGCTGCCCCACTCACTGGGGGCCCCTTAAACAAACAGGGGATGTCAGCTCCAGCTCCTGGCCGGCTGAGCCCCAACGCCATTCATCTGCTAGGGCTCCGGAGACATATAAGCTGATGCTTCTAGAACTGCTAACAAGTTGCTGGAAAGTATTAGACAGTTATGTCAGCAAAAAACTTTCCAGCCCCAAGGGCAGATCCCAGAAATCCCAACTCCCTTGCTTGCTTTGGGGGGGGGGGGGACGCAGCTCACATTTTGCTGGGAGGGGGAGAGTGCAATGAGGCCTCGGGTTTTTCCATTTCTGACCCTAAGGGTCTGCAGGAGAGGCCCTGGAGGCCAGTATCATTCCGATGGCTGACAGCCCGGGGTCTCATCAGCACCACACTTAGGATGCTCCACACGTTCCCAAGCCCCACAAGCTGTGGCCGGGGAGACTTCATTAATTATGTAAATTTGTCATGGTGTGTCGGGTGATAGCATCTTGTCTATAATGAGTACTTAAAACTGACAAGAAAAACAAGGATTTTGAAAATTAAAATGCTACAGAAGGTACCCCTCTGCCCTAGTGTGATTTATTAATTAGAGAGAATGAGCTTGTTGTTATAGGGGAAGCGTGCTCAAATTCTGAAACAAGTCTTTTGTGGCTTCTAGAACTTGGTCCCTGCCCTCCAGTGTCCCCTTCCTACCTGCTCTCCTGCAGCCCTCAGCCTTGCTCTGGCCAGCTGCCACCCTCTGCTGCCCCACCCACGCAGGGCGCCGGCCCACCGCAGCCTCAGCTCAGGACACACCTGGCCAGAGCACCCCAGGCACACACCCCACTCTGCTCAGCCCGCACCGCTGCCCTGCACACAGGCCGCCCTGCTCCTTGGTTCTTACAGGCTGACCTCTGACTAAACAGGTGACTCTGGGCCTGAGCTGGGGTCTCTGAGCCTCGGTTTCCTCATCTGCAACACGGGAAGTGATGCCCCCACGGACGCGGTCCGGGCTCACTGAGGACTAGTTACGTCACACAGTCAAGCACTGTGTCAGGAGCACAGCAGGGGCACAGTGAATGCCGGTTAACATCCAGCAATAGCTGCTCTCGTCCAGGTTGAGCCATCGGGCTGCCTGTTGGCCCGGCCTTGGCCCCAAGGTGCGGATGCAATGGTGGGCACTGCCCCTGAAACTGCCTGGCGTTCACACCCCTGCTTCTGCCACTGTACTTAAACCCTGACCCTTCTAAGCTGGACCCCCGCCCGGCTTAAACACCGGGACGGGACGAGGGGAGGGACGACGCTCCAGGTCACTGCCGTCCCTCCTGCTACCCTCCACGCACCCCATTCACACGATGGAGCCCTGCTAGTCTGGACCCTGGGTCCTACCCACAGCACGGACACCTTCAGGCTGGTCTGTGCCAGCCCACACACCAGCCCTGAGCACCTCATGCCTCCAAGCCCTCTGAATAACAACGGGGTTCAGGCTTCCCACCGGCCCCACATGGGGTCCGCACCCGCCCACATCAAGCCTTTGCTCAGGTGCACCCTCTCCCAGGAGCCTCTCCGCGGCGCCCCAACACTGGAGAGGGCCCAGGTCAAGCAGGCGCCCAGAAACAGCAGGAGACATTGTTGCAGCAGCAGCCCTGTCTATGGAGTCTCTGCTCTACACTGGGCATCATGCCAAGGGTTGGCACGGCCACTTGGTCTTCTTGCCCTCCACCTGAAGCATCTGTGACAGGACACACACAGCCACACCACCACATTTCCCTCAATGCCACAATACACACAACTACAGTCGGCTGTCACTGTCACTGTCCCCAGTTCCCCTACCTCTCAGCCCACTGCCAGATGGACACAGAGCGTGAAGGGTGGGGGCCAGTCTTCCTTCTGTGACGTTATTTACTGTCTCACGCAGGGTTCTGTCCTTAGCGGACAATTGGTTCAACCAGGGTGATGAGACTATCTTTAGTCTCTGATAGTCAAGTCTTTTGGAAGGTAAACGATTCACACGTCAGTTCTCTCCTCCCAAAATCCTGGCCCCACAGCCCGAGCTGCACGCACACCTCCCACGAGAAAGGCTCCATCCGTGTTTTAGACACCAGGGGCCACCCAGAGAGACCTCAAGGTTTTCAGTTCCAACAGAAAGAGCAGGGAGAGCCAATTTTTGAAATCGACTTCTATCTAAGAGACTTTTCTGCTGGAGGAAGGGGTGCAGGTCAACGGGAAGAGAGGAAATTCAAAACCACAGCAAGCAGCAGCCCCTCATCTGAAACTCCTGAGGAGAAAATTCGGATGGCCTGTGACCGGCTCCATGAAAAGAGCCGGTGACATTTCCCAGGAACGTGTTGAATGTGGGACAGGAGTGCAAGGGTCCAGACCTCGCTGTGCTACAGGAACCACGTCCCAGAACGATGGAGAAACGACCCAGAATCAGTGCAGCCCAGGGAGCCTGTCCCCTCGGTTCCCCGGGGACGCACACGGGACAGCAAGGTGACTACTCACAGTCCTGGGAGGATCGATGGCGGAAGGTGAACCGAAGGTGACTGCGGTTGACATCCTCGATGGGAATGGCCACCTGGCAGAAGTGGAAAGGGAAGCGTGAGTGCCTCTCCTACGCCTTCTCGCGTGGACGGCTTGGCGACTCCCCCAGGCCGACCCCCAGGACCCTGCACGTTTCAGGACCTCCACAGAGGAATCCCTAACCCCCAGGTCATTTCCCCAAAGGCACAGGCCTTCTGGACCTTGGAACAAGGCAACATTGGGAAGGATGCCCGGCAACTCAGTGGGATGGCTACAGGTGTTCTACACGTTCTGATCCTCACCCTTAAGATGCCATTTTTAAAAGCTGCCATTTTCATTGTCAGCCCCGCCTAGGGGATGTGGACTCCCCAGCAGCTGCGGGGACCCGCCCGTGGCCGCAGGACGAAAGCCTGCCTGCTGTGACTTACAGTGATGGTCTCTAATGCTCAGGTCTAACAGCTGTAGCCACAGCCAACCGCTGGCCACTCGGGCCCTCAGTGTGCGGCTGTGGCGGGTGTCGGCATGGCGCCCTGTGAGTACGGGGGCCGTGCCGGGGTAACGGGACCCGTGTCCCCCGCGATGATATCCCCTCTCCAGAGTCCTCTCTGTGTTTTTCCATGTGGTGTAAAGACAGCGTTTCACACATAGAACAGACCCAGGACGAGAAACGCAATCACTGCCTCTCACGGAGCTCTGTCGTTTGTCTCCATGAAAGTCCTATTTTTATGTCCGAAGGGAAATGAGAGGAAATGTATTCCCAGAAATGCCACTGTGGTTCCTTAGCAACCTTGAGCGGCTTGGAGGAAAGCTCCCCCACCTCGCCTCGCCGCGCAGGGTGCCAGTCTGCCCGCCCGTGGGTGTGGGTGTGGGCGCGTGGCCCCGGGCTTGGCTGGGAGGTGGGGACTTCCCTGGGCTGCACATGAGCATTTTTCATCATCAGCCTCACGGGAGGAAATGACCACGTCAAGGATACCTTCACGGTCTCAAACCAGCGTGGCTGTTTCACTTGGTAGTAAATCACGGATTTGTACTCTGAAATCGCTTCGTCGCCGGCACCCGGGAAAATCACATGCTGGAAGGGAAGGCAGAAAGGCTCATATCAGAGCTCATGGCCATGAATACCACAGACATCTCCCCGCGTGCCGCCACCATCCCACGAGCTAGGAGAAGGAACAGACGCTCCAGGAGGGCCAGCACACCAGGAGCAATGGGGTGAGCCCGCAGCGATGGACAGACACATCCGCCTGATGCCACAGCTGGTGTCCAACCTTGCTCCCAGACGCTTAAGATCTCGGTGGCTATGCCACATGGGGCTGTCCTGTCCTCCACCCTTCTTGCCCTCACCCGTAATGACATCAGCCTTAGGGTCTGCAGAAAGTTGCCTGATTCACTCAGTAGGTCCCAAGTAAAGGGCTACAGACCCTAGGAGGTGGTAGCACTCCCCCTCCCGTTCATGGCCAGCCATAACACTGACCACTGGACGCCTGTGGGAGCAATACTGGGCCAGTCCAAGTGGCAAAGGCCAGCACTGCCCGGCGGGTGCACACACAGGTTGCCCTCAAGCCAACATCCATCCACAGAGGTAATTTGGCAGGGGTCAGGATACCTGCTTGGGCTTGGCCTCTGGTCATCGGAGGACACCACAGCCTCTGAGCACTTCCCAGGACACTGAGTCCTGCAGCGGCTGTGCCCACCCAGGAGGTCGTCCTGGTAACCACCAACACAACACCCAGGAGAGCACAGGGTCAGACATCCAAATTCAACAACCCAGCTCTGCCTCTCACTAGCGCTCAGAACTGGAACAGCCGATGGGTTTGGCTGGGCCTCAGTTACCTCCTGTCTCCCATGGAGCTAAGAATGGCCTGAGAACGTCTAGGGCCACTGGGTCCTCCAGGGACAGGCCGGCTGCCAGGACCCAGTGGCAACCAGCCTCTAGTCAAGCAGGAGACAGGGAAGAAAGAGCCCAGGGCCTCTCCTAGGGCTTCTCGCATTCTGTAGCAGAGCAGAGCGGGACACTCGGGAAGGAACGCTGGAGCACTAGGGGCTCAGCGTGGCCACGGAGACTACCTCCAGCCGCTTGCCGTCCTCGTCGTACACCGACACCGTGACCTCCACGTTCTTGGCCGTGGTTTTGCTTCCTTTATCAAAATCCCCTTGCACTAGTGTGACGTAGATATCATTCCGCACATCACCTGCGGGGGATAAAAATGGTACCTTTAAAACAAATCCATTATGCATCATGCAGCCCTGAACTTTGCAGAACTGTCTAAGGCGTGACCTCTCCTCGCAGGATATGATAAAGCAGGGGTTCCCAAACTTTTTACACAGGGGGCCATTTCACTGTCCCTCAGGCCGTTGGAGGGCCGGACTATAAAAAAAACTATGAACAAATCCCTATGCACACTGAACATATCTTATTTTAAAGTAAAAAAAACAAAACGGGAGCAAATACAATATTTAAAATAGAGAACAAGTAAATTTAAATCAACAAACTGACCAGTATTTCAATGGAACTATGCTCCTCTCACTGACCACCAATGAAAGAGGCGCCCCTTCTGGAAGTGCGGTGGGGGGCGGATAAATGGCCTCAGGGGGCCTCATGCGGCCCGCGGGCCATAGTTTGGGACCCTTGTGATAAAGGCTCCATTTGAGGGTGACAAAACGCTTTCTACAGAACAGCCTCAGCTTATGCAGGTGGGAACGAAAGCAATCCTTGTCAGACTCTGGGAAAGAGGACCGATTTCGAGGCTCCCTGATTATCTGCCGGGTTCCTGCCTTAGGGCTGAGGAGCTGCCACACCTCGGGGCAGCTGGTGTCCCCTCCCCCCAGGCAGACCACATGCTGCCAAAGGGTCTTCAAGGACGCATCCCCTCTCTAGTGTTCACAGCTCACTGCCACTCATGTCCCCACCCCCAGTGAGACCACTGGCTGTGGTCAACTGAGTCTCTGTAGCCAAAGAGCATCTAACAGCCACCGGGACACCCAGCGTGACAGGCGGTACTGGTCCCCTGCGTGACTCACGCAGGGGTGACCAAGAAGCTGACTAGGAAGTCACAACACAAGAGCCCACGTCCCACCTGGCCTGGGATTAGGGATGAGGGCCATGAGGGAAACTTCCTGTGTGGCCCCCCTGCCCTCCGGACAGACGGCTGTCAGAGCTGGGATGGGGCCACAGCGGGGGAAGGAGAATGACACAAGATTCGTGTGTCTATTATTATTATTATTATTATTATTATTAAAGTACAGTTGACGTACAATGCACTTGTACATCTTAAAGTGAAATGCAACTTAAATTGCCCAAAAATAAAACAACGCCACTAACGAGCTGGAGACATTCTTTGCCCTGGGAGCACACGGAGCCCCTGCTAAGGGCGCGATGGGGAAACGTCGGGAGCTTCATTAGCTGTGTGACGGAGAGAACATATTGGGCCCCGGACCGCTCCTCTGACATCTCTCTGGCCACCCCCCGCTGCTGACCCACCTGCTGTCCCACGGGAAACACAAGGAACCATTTTGTGCAGAGCAGGCAACTAACTACCCACTCTGGGCAAAGAACTGGGATTCCTTAAGAAAAGAAATCTCCTTCCTTTCTTACTTTGTCTTTTTTTTTTTTTTCCTGCTCTATCCTGGCTTTTAATGTATCCAACTAGTAAATTAAGCTTTCATTTAAAAATCATTATTACAAGGATCCCACTGGGTTGCTGCGACAGCCCCGGGAGCCGCTGGGAAGGGAGGCCCCGCTCCCACGTGCCCAACGGTGAGCGTTGTTAAGAATGATGGAGTACTGGGCTACGGCTGCAGGACCCGCCCCAGGGAGCTGCGTGACCCGGATGATGGAGCACTGGGCTGCGGCTGCAGGACCCGCCCCAGGGAGCTGCGTGACCCGGATGATGGAGCACTGGGCTGCGGCTGCAGGACCCGCCCCAGGGAGCTGCGTGACCCGGATGATGGAGCACTGGGCTGCGGCTGCAGGACCCGCCCCAGGGAGCTGCGTGACCCGGATGATGGAGCACTGGGCTGCGGCTGCAGAACCCGCCCCAGCGAGCTGCGTGACCCGGGACAAGTCACTTAGCCTCCCACCCACACAGCCACCCGCTGTTAAGCAGTCTCAGCGATAAGGCCGGGGCGGTCCCTCAGCCTGGAAACTCCATCAATAACCCAACAGGGTGATAACAGCTTCACAGAGGCCTGCTCAGCCAGGGACCAGCACTCGTGGGAGGTCGTCAGACAGCGGGGTCCCCCTCTCCCGCTGGCCTAGAGAGGCACACTGTGGAGCCACTCCAGAGTAAGACCCTGTTTTCAGTAGGTAAACCCCACAGATGGGCACTCACAAGAGGCTCCTGGCACCTGCCACCCCGGCTCCAGGGTGTCCGTGGGGGAGGAAGGGACTAGGACACTTGGGTGGCCTCACAGAGAGCCCCCCTCCACCTATCCAAACCCCCAGACACTTCTCCAGCTCAGGGCACACTGCTTCCCCAGCATGTCCTTTGGGGCTCTGGGACCCTCCGTGGGACAGGGGAGGGGGGAACAGCCTGCAGCTGGAGCCACGGGCAGGCCCACCCACTGAGCAGAGATGCCCATGACAGTGTGTGCTTAGAGCCTGGGCCCTGCGTGGAAGTCCCCATGTGTCCGTCCCCACCCCCAAGGTAAGACAGCGCTCACAGCTGCCAGCCACTGCTAAGCCACAGAGAACATGGACTCCTTCCCTCAAGGGGGAACCCCCACTCCCAACTCAGCACATGACCTGAGGGACAGCGGGAGAGCCCACGGCTTCCCCGTGACTCCACCACGAGATGCCCGTGCAGGGCTCCACCTGCTCTTCAAGCCCCAGTGAGTTCTACAGGAAGCAGGCCCGATGGGAACAAGACATCTCCCGGGATCTTCCTCGGAACAGGACAACACTCTCACACTACCTGAGTACAAGGACCTAACCCTGGGCCTTTGCATCTCAAGTCCAAATGCAAACAAGGCATCCCCCCCAACGCGTCCAGAGGAGCTTGCCACACACTGACATGACCGCCAGCAGCGGTCAGTGTCCCCCAAGTCCAGCACACGCCGAATGTCATGCTCTCCTCCTGTCCCGTTGGGCCACCGACAAAGGGAGCAGAAAGAGCAGGCCCCAGCTGCCCTGGAACAAACAAAGCCTGAACTCCGACAGCATGTGCACCGAACGCCCCTCTCTCCTGGCGGGCACCCAGCGCCACCCTGTCACTGGTGGCAGTGGAGAGCTGTCCAGCGTGGGGCGGCGTGGCCCCATGTCCACTGCTCATTCACTGTGTGATGTTAGGCTGTGGCTGAATCTGGACAGAAATCAGTTCCACGCCGGTTCATAGGCTTCCGCGAAGCTGAGGATGATCAAGCTATAGCCTACGAATGGAGCATCAGGTGCAAACCAACATAGCATCCCACGGACAGAAAGGATAAATATCAGCACGCCTCTCAAGATCTTGTAAGGATCAAGTCAGATTATTAACAGGAATGTTATTTGGAAACCAAAAAGTATTAAATAAATAGAAGGGATTAATCTTAACATGGAATTCCGTTATTGGTTTTACAAGCTGAGAACCCACCATGGAGCCCGAGTCCCCCTAGGATGAGAGCGGACAGGAGTGAGCAGGTTCCAGGGGTCAACACCCACACTCTGCCCTCCTCCCTTCTTTCGATCAAGTGTCAGTCCGGATTTGCCAGGTCTCTGTGCCTCCCGCACAGGACGACCGCTGCAGTGGGAAGGGCTGACCCCACCCATCAGCCCCGACGGCCAAGGGGCAATCTCCCCCACAGGGCCCGTTGCTGCACAGGGTCCCGGACCCCACCCGTCAGCCCCGACAGCCAAGGGGCAATCTCCCCCACAGGGCCCGTCGCGGTACAGGGTCCCGGAGGCCCTGAGCAGTCCAGTCAGGAGGCACTCAGGCCCCTTGTATGGAAACACTAGGTGGCAAGCACCTCAGGTGTTTCAGGGCACTGGGACTTGGGAGGAGGCTGGGAGCCAGCAGGGACTGTCCCCAGAGGAGAAAGCCATTATGCAAAGCAGATACATTGCCCAGCAGAGAAAACTGGAGAGAAACAAAGCCGGACTTAGAGCTTGCTCTGTCTCTGTTCCTTAGTCTTAGAAGCTGACCCATAAGTACCCTCAGGGCTTGCCCTGGCCAGGTGGCTCAGTGGATAGAGTGTCATCCTAGTGCACCGAGGTCATGGGTTCGATCCCCCGAAAGGACACATACGAGAAGCAACCAATGAGTGCACAACTAATGGAACAGCTAAGTGGAATGAGTCGATGCTCCTCTCTCCCTCTCTCTCTCTCCCCCCCCCTCTCCCCTACCCCCCCTCAAATCAATGGAAAAGATTTTTTTTTTTAAAGTATCCTCAGGGTTTGGCCATTGGAACTGATCTTGTGTTTTCTGTGACTTATACTCTATAAAGTCTTCTTAACTCCAACCAATCCTATAGGTGGAAATTACTATTATTTTCATTCTTCAGAATTGCTATTGTTCCCATTCTTCAGCTAAGAGCAGCCAGGAACTTGCTGGAGGCCACAGAGCCAGGGAGGAGCAGGGGTGGGGCCTGAAGCCAGGTCCCCGCCCGCATGCAGGTCCCACCCTCTCACTCCTGGGGACCAGTGAGGTGCAGAGACATTGACTCTTCAACCTCCGCAGAGGGCCCTTCTTCAGAGCCCAGAACATGATAGGGTCTGTTTCCCGAAAGCGTTCAGTTTGATCGTGTTCTGGGTGATTCCAGTGCTGTTACGAGATCATAAGGGGGCCCAGGGGAATCATTATAGAGCTACGTTATCACCACACAGGAGTTGCCGTGGTCCTAGAATTAACCAAGCATCATGACCAACCCACTCATCGAAGCCTAAAAGTGAACCCCACACAGTTCTCCAAAGGGGCCTCCACTTGATCACCTGGTACCACAGGAGCGCGTGTTAACCACCCAAATACACTCAACCCTCCCGCCGGGGGAGGGGCACCAAGGGACTATGGGGCAGTCAGGGGTCTGTTTACAGAGTGATGACGTTTACCCCAGCCGTGGACAGACACCCACATCGTTCTCAGGGCTGGTGCGTACCTGAGCTTCCAGTCCCAACTCGGCGTCTGCCGGCCCCAGTGATGCAAACCACACCGGGGCTTTACAAGCCCCCTCCACACTCAGCTGTCTGCTGGCTGGGGCTCCCACAGGCCCCTGTCCACGCGACGCTCTGTGGCCAGCTATGTGACATCCGCCAAGGCCCGCTGCATCCACGCCACTCTTAGAATCGCGGGAGGAAGCAGCTCTCCTTACCAGGCATGATTATCTCCGGGAAGCCGGTTTTCCGAGCCACAGCTGTGGTCCTGTCCACCAAGTGAGGAAACTCCTTTCTGATCTGATGAATGTCCCCAGGAAGTAACTTCAGAGTTACCCACAAGCCTGGAAAAAGCAACGGGTGCAAAAGTTACATTTGATCTCGTCCATTTTTAAAAGGAGGCATCATGGCACCAACTCCGATGAATGAGCAACTTTTAATTCATAATGCAATGCCTTAAAGGAAAACATAGTGTATAAGGGAGGGAGGGAGGGAGGGAGGAAGGAAGGGAGGAAGGGAGGAAGGGAGGAAGGGGACAGGGGGAGAGGGAGGCTGGGAAACAAGGCGGCTGGCCCGGGGAATCACCAGGGTCTGATCAGCTGGATACAAACCCTGCTCTGGAGGGGCCCCACGGATGAGGGTGTGCATTAACAACCATGTGTGCCCTGTCTGCCCAGGACCAGTGATGCTTTTGAGCTTATGTGCAGTTAAGATAAATCAGAGGGAGCAATTTCCTGGGACTGGTTAGAAAGGCTACAGCTTCTCATC
Organism: Saccopteryx bilineata; assembly: GCF_036850765.1. Classification (NCBI taxonomy): domain Eukaryota; kingdom Metazoa; phylum Chordata; class Mammalia; order Chiroptera; family Emballonuridae; genus Saccopteryx; species Saccopteryx bilineata. Next base: position 110,030,010 of record NC_089496.1, on the reverse strand, counting down.
CTCCCGAGGAGGATGACAGCAGAGGAGAATTCGGGAGGTAAAGTCACAGGGTCACTAATCCACGAAAGTTTCACGTTGCTAAGCAGCATCCGAGCTCTCCGGATGGTAGCAGTAGCGTGCAGGGCCACCACTAGGTGCTCAGCCCCACAGGACTGGGACAGCCGCCGCCTAGGGAGCCCAGTCCCCAGTGTCACAGTGTCACAAGCGCAGGAGTAACAAATGCTGTGGCCAAACCTCAGCTCTTCCCCAGTAGGTAAAATAAAGACATTCACACCCTCTGGGCACGAAGAAAGGACGCCCTGGACAGAACAGGGCAAACTCGCTACCACCTCCAAGCTGAGCTCATGCCCAAATATCCGCCATCACAAAGCTGATGGAGGGGACAACGAAGAGAGCGGATGGAGAACAGCATTTTGGAGAGCAGCTATGCAGCGGGTGGTGAACGAGCAGACACGACAAAAACCAAAGGCAGGAGACACAGCAGCGGCGTGGCTGTCAGCCAGGTGGAAGGGATGTGGTCCCTGTCAGCTGGCATATAGGAGGCTCTGTCCCCAAGACCGCTGGGGACTGACCTGCTTGCTCCCTGGCCACTCAGCTATGTGGGATCCCAAGTGCCCGTCAGAATATAGGGCATCTCTGCTCACTCACACCACCATGGTGCACCGGTCTGTCTGTCTGTCTGTCTGCCCAGCTAGTCCTCTAGATACATGCCTCCAGGGGGCCAGCCGGGACCAGGCGGCATGGCTCCCTCCACGCAGCACCCGTGGACAGATGGGAGGCGGACAAATGTGAAAACCACAGAGCTCACGCCCTGACGCTCTGGCTCTCTCACATCTTCTGGAAGCGGGCCGGGAAACCCCGTTGTGGTCCGCAGAGCTCGCTCTGGCCGGTGGTTGATCAAGTCCCGTCCCCGATGACGTTTCATTCCTTGACAGCAGGTGAAATGATGCTTTTTAAGCTGATAGCCTCTTGGCACTGACTGATTCCCTCAAGATTTATTCAAAAGTACCTCATGAGCACTTGCTATGTGCCCTACACTCACTGGGCCCTGCGTCCCCGGGAGAGCCCTCCTTCTGACCTCACCAGGGCATCAGCAGCTATTTCTCTTTTCTTCTTTTTCTTTTTTTTTTAGATTTTAAGTCATTTCTTTAAATTTTTCTATTACAATGGACACAATATTATATTACAGTAGTTTCAGATACATACTCTAGTATTAGACACATTGCATATTAAATAACTTACTAAATGACCATCCCAATAAATTGCCCACCCCTCTGACACCACACACACTTGTTAGAATAGTGTTGGTGACATTCCCTAGACTGTACTTCATATCCTTGTGAGTATCTGGTAGCAACCAATTTCTACTTAATCCTTTCAGCATTTTCACCCACCCCTACCCTCTCCTATCTGCCAACCATCGAAACGTCCTCTGAATCTATGAGTGTTTCTCTCTTCTGCTTGTTTTTTGTTTTTTAGAATCAACTGTTGATAAATGTGCATTTTTTGCTATTTTATTGTTCATATTTTTTATCTTTGTTGTTTCTTCTTCTTCTCCTCCTCCCCCTTCTTCTTCTTCTCTTTCTTCTTCTTCAAGAAGAGCCTTTAACATTTCATCTGATACTGGTTTGGTGGTGGTGAACTCCTTTAACTTTTTCTTGTCTGGGAAGCTGTTTATATGTCTTTCCATTCTAAGTGATAGCTCCGCTGGGCAGAGTAATCTGGGTTGTAGGTCTCTGCTTTTCATCACTTTGAATACTTCTTGCCACTTCCTTCCGGCCTGCCCCGTTTCTGTTGAGATATCAGCTGACAGTCTTATGGGAACCCCCTCGTAGAGAACTCCCTGTAATTTTCGTGCTGCTCTTAAGAATTCTTTGTCTTTAACCTGAGCCATTTTAATGATGATGTGTCTTGGTGTGGGCCTCCATGGGTTCATCCTATTTCGGTCTCTCTGCAGACTTTCTAGATCTGTGTGTCTATTTTCTTCACCAGGTTAGGGAAGTTTTTCGTTATTATTTTCTCAAACAGGTTTTCCGTTTCTTTGCTCTCTCTCTTCTCCAACCAGCACCCCCCTGATGTGAATGTCGGTATGCCTGAAGTTGTCCCAGAAGCGCCTTATACTACCCTCACTTTTTTTAATTCTTTTTTTTTTTCCTTTGTGATGTTCAGATTGGGTTTTTGTGTTTTGGGTTTGTTTGTTTGTTTTTTTGCTTTCTTATATTCCAAATCACTGATTTGATTCTCAGCTTCATCTACTTTACTGCTGGTTGCCTGTAAATTATTCTTCATTTCAGTTAGTGTGCCCTTCATTTCTGACTGGTTCCCTTTTATGGTTTCCATGTCCTTCTTTACGCTGTTGAAGTTCTCGCTAAGTTTCTTGAGCATCCTGAGAACAACCAGGGTTTTGAACTCCGCGTCGTAAATTGCTTGTCCACGTTGGGTTTAGTCCTTTCTCTGGAGTTTGGTTCTGTTCTTTAATTTGGGACAAGTCTCTTTGCTCCTGATTGTGGCAATTTCCTGCATCTGTTTCTATGTATTAAGTAGAGCTTCTGTGTCTTCTGGGCTTGGCAGAGTGGCCACAGGTAGAAGGTGTCCTGTAGGGCCCAGTGGCACAGCCTCCGCAATCACCCAAGATGGGTGCTCCAGGTGCACCCCTGACAGGGGTGCTATTGGCTGAACAGACTGGTTGTGACACTCATGGAGGATCAGCTGTGCAGGGACCCACCCCCCAGAGCACGACTCACTTCAGCAGGGCTCTGGTGTCTACTGAGTCCATGCCTTGAGTGTGTTGCTTGTGGAGGTAGTCAGGTGGTACTTCGACATGGTCTGAAGCTGTCCACTGGGTGTGCTGGCTCTGGGGCCTCCCGGGAGGTGCAGACCAAGGTCAGCCACTGCCTGTGTTCTGCCCGGGGAGTTTAGAGCGATGCGAGGACCTCAGCACAGGGACTCTGGCAGGAACCCAGGAGAACACTGGCAGGACGACCGCTAACGCCGCTGGTGGTCAGGTGGAGGGACCAGCACGGAGGTCAAACCAGAACTCGCAGAAACAGAGGTGGAAGGACGGCCGCTCTCAGGGATGGTGACAGCTGTGGCATGGCCAGTACAGCCAGTCTGGGACAACACTGAGTCAGGAAGCCCGGAATCCCAGAGGTGACCTCAAGGGCAGGAGCACAGAGTGAGGGGAGAAAAACGGGGGCCCAGCGGGGTACACAAGAACACCCGACTCTTAGACCTCACACAGGGAGAGAGGAGGCAGCAAGGGACATGGGAAATCAGAGGAAAACAGGGAAGACCAGGAGGGGGGCATCAGTGTGGCCACCAGCACAAACCACAGTCCGAGCACAGGGGGGTGTTTGAGGCACTGGGCAACCAGGGTGTCACCAAGGCCCCCAGCAGGAGCAGGGCCAGCACACGAGGTGGGTCAGAGGCTGATGGGACGAGAGTGAAGCCAAGAGGGAGGGGAATGTTGGAGAGAGCCAGCATACCGTGACCCGATGTGGGGCAGACAGCGCACACAGACAGATGGGCCACTCACGGCCGGATCTGGGGGAGGCGTGTGTTTCCTTTTCTATCCCCCCCCATACTCTTTCCTTTATCATTCTTTTTAAGCTATAACATTCTGGGTCCCACAGGGGAGGAGTTTGAAGGGGGCGAGAAGCACACCAATAAAGAAGCTCCCTAAAGAAATGTCAGCGGGTGGAGCCCACACAGGGGCACGTGTGTCTTTGCTGAGGACACGTTCTACACCGGCAGCCGGCAAAGACAGGCGGGAGCTCAGCCCAGCCGGACCGCATCCCCGCGCTCACCCAGAGGACGGGCCCCTGTTCCTAATTCACACAAAGCACCACCCACGGGGGGCAGCTTGGGGCATGCAGGACCGGGGAGCAGGCAGACCTCCGAGAGGAGGCTGGAACCAGAACCCCTGGCTCTGTCCTCCAGACAAGCAAACAAAGTGAAGGGACACTCCCGGAGGCGCCAGGGGGTGCTGTCCCGGCAGTGGGCGTGGAGCTGGTCCCCACTGGCGACACCAGGGTGCAGGAGCGTGGGCCTCAAAACCTCCCACAGAACGAATGCCCACTGGGTCAATCAAATTCATGGACGCGCTCCAAAGATGTGCAAGGTGTGACAAGAAAACTACTGAGTGGGGTCCGAGGTAGCGAAATGAGGATGTAACACGGAGGAACAGCACCCTACAATCCTGTCTTTCAGATGCCATCGCCTTCCCACAAACAAAGCTCACTCAACAGCCTCAGCTCGTACCCTAGTAACTTAATGACACTGTTCAATGTGTTGTAACACAATTTAAACACAGAAATTAAATTCCCCTAATGATGATGGGCTTAAATCACTTGGCTCCCAGGAGAAAAACAAGACCAATTTTCTAAGAAAAAACACACTTTTGGTTGACTTGTGCTTAACTAGAATATAACCAAGAGCAAAAGGAATTAGCACACATTAGATTTAAGACAGCAGGAACAGATGTCTGGGGGTGTCTGAAGAGCCTCTGTCCACATAAATCAGCGGCACCTCTGGGGTCAGGGTTCAGAACAATTTGGGCTATATATAAAAGACACTGTCGGTTGGGACCAGCCCACATGTGGACATCAACCTAACAGAGGCTGAAGCCTACAATGAGCGCAGAGGACCCAGGCCTGAGTGAGGGTGGACGGGCCTGGGAAAGTCATGGTTCCTGGTGAAGATTCCCATCGTCCAGGCCCTCCCACTGCCCGGGCTCTGAGCTGGGACCGGGCGGGCCAGCCTCAGGTGGTCCTGGGAACTGCTGTGCGTACAGCTCCACGGGGCCGACCCGACAAACCAGCAGCTAATTCTGTGCTATGTCTGGGCCGGAGCTGTCTCCACTCCGCTGGGAAGGCACTGACACAGGCCGCACGGGGAGCCGCGAAGAAATGTCCATCATCTCCGCGTCCAGGTAATGCCCAATGGCATTCTGCTTCAGAGCCCCCCCCCCATCCCTCATGGAAAAACAGCGTACTTCCTCGCCTCTCAGCTCTCACTGTGACCTGAAGACACTCCTCCTGTCCTTGGGAGTTCAATGACCTTGGCCTTGGCTTCCGCACAAGGGCCCCTGGTGTGACAGGCTTTGGCCACAGCACCAGTGAGACTGACAGATCCAGGCTTTGGGGTCCTCTTTCTAAGAAATTTCTTGCTGGCCCGACGCCCATCCCCACTTTTCCTGTGTGGCTCTCTCATCACAAGAGCCCATCAAGACCCAGGGAAGCAGGGGCTGGCACCTGGTACCCCAACCTGACCACGGCTCCAGCAGGAACAGCTGTAATTGGACCTGCCCGTGGGTTTCAATGGAAGGGAAATTGGGGGGAGGGGGGACTGTAAAAAGGTGAGTCCTGGGTCAGCTTAAAATGGCTCTATCTAGACAGGTCACATTTCCTTAACGTGTGGGCTGGGGCCTTTGTTTCGCTGTAAAGAAAGGGGTTCGTTCATACCAACAGAAAGCTGAAGAGCCCTCCATTGCAGAGGGTAGGCTCCTCAGACCCAATTCACACTCTCCTGGGGAACAACGGGAAATGAACCAAGGTAACTGTTTCTGAAAAGTCTAGTGCCAATGAAACAGGTCTGTTCACCTGTGCTCTAGGGGTTTATGGGAAGTCCATAGCGAGGCAGAGACTGAGAAGTAGAATTCCCCACCAGTATTAAAAACAGACTCCGATAGGAGGGTTCTGAAGGTGACTTCCCCCAGGGGCTGAAGGCCGGGCCTCAGAAAACAGTTGTTTTCTGGAAGCCCTCAGGTCCACCCAAGTGCCACCTGTCACCAGCCCAAGGTGATTGATTCATTGCCTCTGTCAACAGAAGGTCAGTTGCTTGGAAACCTGTCAGCATGGGATTAAAAATAACAAGTGTTAGACGGGGAGTGAGGAGGAGAAATCCCCTCAATTACAAAACCGCAGGGAATGGGTGCGAGATGAAGCCACTTTCTCGGGGGGATGGAGGGGGTGTCCCAGGAGTGGGCAGGGATGAGGACGGCACAGGCCAGGAGAACCGGGAAAGGGCATGCATGAGGGGGCTGTGTCGGATGCCGCGTGTCCTCTGCGCAGCAAGGTGAAAGTACAGCCAGGAGACAGTACGCGTGCTTTTGTGAAGTCATTCACGGGGCTTTTAAAATGACAAGGATGAAAAAAGATGGCTGGAAAAGACTGAGGAGAGCACACAGACGAGTTGCTTCCAGCTCTCATCAGCTCTGGTTTCCAAATATTTCATTGTACCCAACTCAGTCTTCCCCTTCTGCCCGAGAGGTGTGGGGGTTGGGTGGGGGTGGGTGGCTCGCGAGGTGATCAGCAAGAAAACCCTCCCAATGCTATCCATCGGGCACACAGGTACACATGTTATCCAACACTGCCATCACCACCACCATCATCATCATCATCACCACCACCACCATTCAGCATTATCATCCTTACCATCATCATCACCATCATCACTATCACCACCATCATTACCATCATCATCACCATCATCATCATCCCCATCATCACCATCATCACCATCATCTTCACCATCATCATCACCATCATCACTATCATTACCATCATCATCACCATCATCATCACCATCACAATCATCATCACCATCATCACCATCATCATCACCATCACCACCATCACTATCATTACCATCATCATCACCATCATCACCATCACAATCATCATTACCATCATCACCATCATCTTTATCATCATCATCATCACTATATCACCATCCTCTTCTTCCTCCTACTCCTCATCATTATCACCATAATCACCACCATTATCATCATCACCCTCCTCTCATCACTATCTGCTCCATCATCTTCATCACCATCATCACCATCACCATCATCACCATTATCACCATTAACACCATCACCATCTTTACTTTCATCATCATCTTTATCATCAAACTAATAATATGCATGTAAGTGGATATTAATAAAAACAAAACAATAGAATACGTACCCTGGCCCTTGTGGTTGACTTCTTTGGCCGCAATGACTTTGTTTATAACAGTCTGAAGGAAGTCATTCTCCCCTGCCACCCTGGGTGAAAAACGGGATGACATGTTCAGCGGCTTGTGTCGAATGGCGTCATCCAACGCGAGCCTGGAGGGCATGGGACGACCAAGACCACAGGAGACAAAGGGGCACAGAGACCCAGAGGTCACGGTAACAAGGGAACACAAGAGATCATCGTCACCGAGTGCAAGAGAGTCATCAATGAGTCAACGCACGACAAAGGACAGGATAGGTGACAAGAGAGACAGGGAAGAGCATTGATCAGGAAAATGCTGAACTGCACGAGGAAAGTAAAGCATACGAGGGGGACCCTACCCCCGGGGAAATAACAGGCCCCAGACTAACCCTCCGCTTCGACTAGGAATTACTAAAAGGAACTGATCTAAAAATATGTGGCTGGGCGGCATCAAATCCCAAGGAATGTTCATGGACGTTTCTTCAATTTCAGTAATTATGAACCACAGCATAAGGTCAAGGGGCAGGTCGGTGGCTTGAAAGTAAAAAGCAAAATCCCCCTAAAAGGAAGATCCCTCCAACCTAATTTTTTGGGAAGCTTGGGTGGTACCAACCACTCTGCTCCCAAACACCGTGTACTCAATGTGCACTAAAACACTTCAATGTGGAAAGCATGGCATAGTCTTTGGAGACTGCAAGTACCATCTATGGAAAGTGAAATTGTGACACAATTATGAACGTGACCATCAAGGTTTTTGTGGCTCGTGACATCGGGATCTTTTCATAGAAGCTGCTCTAGAATCCAGAGAATCAATCGATACAAACAGGGCAGCAAGCACGTGCAAACAGAAAGGCCGTGAACAATATGCAACGCGCAGGGAAACGTACGCCGTGCACATAATCTTTAAAACCGTTTCTCGAGCCAACAACATGTGTCATTCGTCACTGAAGCCCCCATCACTCAAGAGAGCTGAAGACTGGTTTAGTTTCCTTCACCGAGTCAAGAGGCAAAGAGAGAAAGAAACGTAGACTGTGCTTCCCTTCCCTAAAACTTACCCTGTAACATAATAAATCAGTTTTAATGGAGCAGGAAAACGGTTACATTAGCATGGCATTTCCCAAAGTGCGGGTTTCACTGCTTATTTTGCTATTAAAATCATGCTGCTCTTTTGTCTCTACCACTAGAAATACTAATCTGTGTATTAGTCTTTCCTTAATGGAGCAAGGAGTTACAAATTACACTAACGGCTGAACGTGTAATAATATTTTTTAAAGTGGATGTTTCATGAAGAGACAGAAAAAAAAAAGATTGTGGCGCTACGCCATCTCAAACAGCGCATACCATGTCCCGGTGAGATTTAGACCCGTGATTCTAAAACCAAAAATCCCCCTAACTCCTCACACAGGAACCCAAGTGATTTTCCCCTGGACTTCTCCCAGAAGACACCAGCAGGCAATGGGTAATTTCAACCCAGTGCTACACTTGGGACTCAAAGACTCGGAGGTCTCATATACACAACAGCTCTCAAAGGGGAACAGGGCAGCATTACTTCTCGGGGGAGGAAAGAAAGCAGTTTCATGTTATCATATTTAAAGTTGGGTTTCATATTTTATGTCCCTATCCAATAGCTGCCCGTGATAAAAAAAAAAATGACACTTTCCCTGTTTACTAAGGAAAGTTCCAGATTCTGCAGGACTGGCTTCCTCTGCTGCGGTCTCCACCGGGTGCGATTCCGCCCCAGGTGCGCCCAGCACAACACTCCGCGGTGATGGAGAGTCCGGTGTTGCGCTGGCTGGGACGGTAGCCACCAGCCACGTGGTGCACCAGATACTTTAAATGGGATGAGTGTGACTGAGGAGCTAAATATTTCCTTTTATTTAATTTTCATTCATTGAAATGGCCCCCAGGTGGCTGGTGGTTACTGTATCCAACAGAAAGATGAACCTGGGGCACTGGAAACACCCGGGACTCTGCCCCCAGCCGTGTGTGGGGAGATACATATCCTGGACTCACACCTCAGGCTTGATAATGTAGGGTTCTGTAGTATTCTCGTGTCCAAAACACTGCACAACTGTCTACTGAGCCAGCTTTCTGAATGCTGTCTGGTCAGATCACCTGCCTACAAAGGAAACGCCTCTATTCTCCTCTGGAGGAAGTGGTCATTCAGGGGCTGGGTGGGCTGGGAAGCAGCACAGCCCACATCGCCGGCCCACCCCGCCCCCGCCCACCTGCCCAGGACGAGGCTCCTTCAGCCGCCCACTGAGTAGCAACAGCCTCCAAACCCCCTCAGCCAACACCCGAAAACAACATACAATCTCTGAAATAAAATTTGTTTCAAGTCTGAAGCCACTAAAGCTAAAACAAAAAAAGGAGGCGGAAAGAGACAGAACACAGAGCAGTAGCGATCGCAGGTCACCCTAACTCGCCTTGTCGTTTCTTCTCCTTCTAAGAGCCACCCTCCCATCCCTCAGGAGGAAGCTGTCTCTTACCAGTGAGCTGACCCATTCTAATCCCTCCTCCTCTCTCCCCACCTGTCTGAGCTACAGCGGTGCCCCTGCTGCGGCCTCTCAGTATTATCCAGGTACCCTGTTTCTTTAATCTCCAGGAAAAGAACACCAATTCTTCCAGCCTTTTCTAGAAGATCGCCCTTCCCATCGGAGAATCAATGTCATGCCTCTCCCACACCTCTCTGCAGACTTCGTGTCCGAACCTGACCAACCTTTCTATAGGCGAGCACGGACACAGCCCACCCTGAGCCACAGCCAGACAGAACACTCAGCAGCCGGAGTAGTCTTTATCTATTATCGATATGGCCTGAAAGTATTCTTTCTCGCTTCACAAAAGAGAAATTCATCTCTATTTTGTTTGGTTGGCTATTAAAAAAACAAAAACAAAAAAACCCAGCAACCTCCCGTGATGAAGTTGAAAGTATTGTATTTTGAAAATGTGAATCGCCGTGAGCATAAATCAGTTATGAAAAGAAACACTCACGCTCGGAGCAGACTCATTAAGTCTGTGTGTCCCGAGCATTACCGGGGATCACGTGTGAAATATTCTACTTGCATGACCAAACTTGAACCCAGAATTCTTTTGTGGCGACAAAAATCCCATGGGCTATGGGGAGTAACTCAACCGAATTCTCATGATTTTAAAATAATCAATTCCTGTTTGTGCCAAAGTTATACACCTAATCCTGAAGGTGATTATCACAAACACACGTTTTCTAGATTGTATCGGGTTAAGTGTTTGATGGCTCCATACTTACGGCTGAAAGGGGATGAAATGCTGCTTATCTTCATCGTCCACTTTTCCATTTATGATATCTGTTACATCCATCACTGGGGACAAGAAAAGAGCAGAGATGGTTTGGGCTTGAATGCTACAATCATAGAAAACAAGCAAACAAAGGGGCATCAGAATGTCTTCTGACAGACAACAGCATGAGAGGCGTGGTGGAAGTTTCTTAGACTCAAGCACATGATTTCCCTGTTTGAAAGACAGACTAAGTTCTCTGGAGACGCTGGCCCACACGGGGTTAGGGGTTCACACGGCAGAGCTCTGTTTAATAAATGCCTTTGCCTGTTACCCTATCGGCCCTCTAGAGCTGCACTTCCCAAGAGAACTTTGTGTTTGAGGAAATGAGTTAGAATAGAAAGCACCTAAAATGTGGCCAGTGTGATAGAGAAACTGAATTGTTACTATGACTCCATGTGGATACTTTGTATATCCGGCTACAGTGGTTCCTAGGGAACCAGAGCCGTTACATCATGGTCTCCACAGTCGGCGAGGTAGGCAGATACACTCAATAGCTGCATAGCTACAGAGGGGCCAGTCAGATCCTGGATAGAAGAGTCTGCAGAGCTACGGGGACACGGAGGACGACTACCTAAACCAGGCTGTGTTTGCAGTGGGGCTCCGGGAAAACTTCTGGTAGGAAAGGAGGCTTTGAATTGACTTATTTTTAAAAAAAAATTTAAATTAAATACAGATTGTCATATAGTTCAATGAATTTTGGAAGAATGCATACATACATCCATGTAAACACCACCCCAAGCAAGATAGAAATCATTTTCAGGCCCTGGCCAGTTGGCTCAGTGGTAGAGTGTCGGCCTGGCATGCAGGAGTCCCAGGTTCGATTCCCGGCCAGGGCACACAGGAGAAGCGCCCATCTGCTTCTCCACCCCTCCCCCTCTCCTTCCTCTCTGTCTCTCTCTTCCCCTCCCAGAGCCGAGGCTCCATTGGAGCAAAAGTTGGCCCGGGCGCTGGGGATGGCTCCTTGGCCTCTGCCTCAGGCGCTAGATTGGCTCTGGTCGCGACAGAGCGACGCCCCAGAGGGGCAGAGTATCGCTGCCTGGTGGGCGTGCTGGGTGGATCCCGGTCGGGCACATGCGAGAGTCTGTCTGACTACCTCCCCGTTTCCAGCTTCAGAAAAATACAAAAAAAAAAAAAAAAAAGAAATCATTTTCATCGCACATACAAATGTCCACCTGTGAACAAAGCTGAGAAGATGCCCATTATAATCAAAAGGAAGGACAGCTGTTAGCCTCTGGTCCGGATGACGCTGCAGGGGTTCTGAGAAGTCAGTGCACTCAGAGGGACTTACCACCTTCCTGCTACCCTGGAAAGTGACAGCATCAGTGTGGGAATGCAGCCCGACTTCCGTACACTGTCAAAGATTTCTCTGGTCACTTAAGGGAAACCCAATACATCAGAGGTTAAAAAAAAAAAAAAAAAGAAAGAAATATTTCCTTAAAACCACCATAAAGATGGGAAAGACAAAAAGGAATCCTGAAAAAAACACCACAGGTATTTCAACTATAATATCTGATTATACACTAAAGATACTACAGGTTCTGAAAAATAGAGGTGCAATGTTAAAATACGTATGTATTCAAGAAATAAGGAGCAGAAACGTGACAGCACATCGTGAGCTCATGCTCACGGGGACCTCGGACAGGCAGCCTCACGCCTGAACCTGTCACCCGCACACGGGAAGTTCAATGGCGAACCCCGTGCCGGAGTCCTGTTGGTAAACAATAGAAAACTGATGTACATGTTTCTTTCTCCTCTCGCTGACCACGCTGTTGCTACATAATCCTTAGGCAGTAGCAAATCTTTCATTTAAATGACTGGATTTGCTCTGCCAGAAAAGTCCAGGCAGAGCACAAAAGACTTTTAGGGCAGTGCCCACTCTGTAGGATACTGTAACGGGGAAAACACATCATTTCACATTCATCAGAACCCCCAGGATGGGCAGCTCTAGCAGTGAGCCCCACCGTGAAGTCCAGCTTGTGGGTGGTGATGGACGTCGGGGTGGGGGCATCAGTTGTAACACACAGTCTGGTGGGGGTTGTAGCCAGTTGGGAATGGTTTGCATGGGGGGGCAAGGGGGAAGTAGAGATACTCTGAAATCTCCACACTTTCTGCAGAATTGTGCTATGATCCTAAAACTGTTCTATAAAGTCTGTTTCAAAGGGGGTAAAGAAAAACAACTAAAAACCAAGCCCTGGGGTTCCCGGCCAGTCCAGGTCAAGGACGCGTCCATTGCTGTTCACACGAGACACCCGGCTACGTGTCAGGAGGAAAGAGCTCTTCCCACATACACAGCCGTGGGGACACCAGGGTCACAGACGAGGCGAGGCTCCAGAGAGATGACACCCCGCCCCCCCCCCCCCGCCACCATCAGAGGGTGAGAGAACGTCACTTCCCACACCAGCGAGGAGAGAGTCACATTGAAAGAGGTCGGCTAACCAGAACTTCCTGGGGGCGCGCCTGGCTTTCCCCGACAGATCACTAATTTCTCCCCTTTCCTGGGCTGCCACCAGACAGAACAAAACCGGAACTCAGACAGGGAGGCTGAACAGGCCCCGTGCTGAGACAACCATGTCCTTTCTCCCGGTTGTTCACCACTTGGTACAGAGTCACTCCTAACCCAATCAATCACCACGCCCAGAAAGCCCGACCACCTGCGATGATGGGCTTCCCTCCAGGCCGAGAATATGGGTCAGGGTCCCCCCCAGGAGCGAGAACCGCTTTAAAACCAAATATATGATTGACACCAGAAACTCGGGCTGTATCCTGAGCATGCCACCACCCCCCCTCCCAAAGAGAACTAGCAGATTTTTTTTCCTCTTGCGCAAAGGATAGCTGGTAAGTCCACATTCGGTCACAGACCCTGTTAAAGGTGAGTGTGGCGACCCTGAGACCCGCAAGAAAGAGGAGACGGAGGTTACCGGCCACTCCGAAAGGCCGCCGCAGGCCCGAGGTCAGCTTCCTGGTATTGTTGTCCCGCAGCTCCATGCGGCCCACGCGCACAATCTGACAGACGAAGCTGATCTTCTCCCGTTTCAGGTCTTTGCTCCCGAGGTCCTGGAAATATGAACTTCCATAAGTCACGCGGGAGCGGCACCACTCAACGCAGGGTCCACGGAGGCAGACAGTACAAAGACGCACAGACCCTCGGTTCTGACCAGCGTTTAGCATTTTAATAAGCTGCTCATGTGACAGAAAGGACGGGAGAACAATGGTCGATTACTGTTAAGTGAACTCAAGAGACAAGTGTAAGGGCCGTGCTCATGGTAACGCAGTCAACCTTTGTTCTGGGCATTCTAAGGGAAGCCAGAAACCCAGTCTGGGAAGGGTGTTGTTATTACCGAATGACAATGTAGGACAGGTATCGCAAGAACCCACGCTCTAGTGTGGCAAGAGGTCAGGGGGGTAGAGGGGTGTCCTTAAAAATGGTCATTAGGAAGGTGAGCGATTCTACTCAACATCTCTGGAGGCACTTACCGTAAAAACAGCTCGCAAATTATGTAATCTGTCTATATCTTTAGGCAATCCTGAACTTGACCAGCGAACCAGGTAGTTTTCACTTGACAAAGAAAGAAAGAAAAGAAAATTAATTTTCCAACGATCACAGGGCCCCAAATGCACGCATACTGGCTTGTACTTAGCACCACAGCGGTCCACCACACAGACAACCACATGAGTTCAGGAACATCAACCACGCCAAACACAGCTGCTCTTCCGCTAACCAAGAAGACAAGGAATGGCCCCCACGAGGTGGTGTCAAGGCCCCCCCTGTACAAAGTTCCGGGGAGGTTCAATTTCAGATGTCGAGGGTTATAATTACAATGGAAGTATCTGAACACGGCATTTCAACATTATTTTCAAAGTGTATCTGTTTGGTTGGAAAGCCTATAGTCTAAAATTCACCATTCATTCACTTATGGCTTAAAATAAACACTGTCTGTTTCAGAGCCTGACAAACCAAATATGACCTACAACTAGGGTTATAATTACAATGGAAGTATCTGAACACGGCATTTCAACATTATTTTCAAAGTGTATCTGTTTGGTTGGAAAGCCTATAGTCTAAAATTCACCATTCATTCACTTATGGCTTAAAATAAACACTGTCTGTTTCAGAGCCTGACAAACCAAATATGACCTACAACTACCACTGCAATCCTGTGTCAAGAAGAAATAAAGCCCTTCTCAGACAGGAGGATGAAATTTCACCCTTTTGTTCTGTTTTCTATCATAGACCTATATTATAAATTTTTCAGATTCTAGAGTGTTACACACACTCCACACTTAATTTTTTTTTTTTTTTTTAGAAAATTAAATGTAATAGGATGACCTTGATCAATAAGAGTTCCTAGGTTTCCAGTAAACATTTCTATAGCATTTGAACTGTTGATTATTGTTCACATGTAATTTAAACCATCATTTTCCCACCTGGACAAAGACAGTCGTATAGAGTATGAACAAAAGCAAGAAATGTGAAAGAGACTCCCACCTCAGAACTGACCAGGGAGGACAGACAGGATTTACTCTTATTTTATGCTATAAATATGAACTGGGAGCCTTCACGTGATAGGAACTGGTCTGTCTAGACACTGGATTCGTGTTGGGGAGACAATTCGTATGGGTCAGAAGTTCAGAAACGACATTCACAGAGAACAAGAGTCCAAAACAGCAGGCTTAAGAGAAGAGTGATATTTGGGGAACTTGGAGATATAAAATCCTAGGAACAGAGGCAACAAAGTTACTACTTCCATTTTTACTTGGAGAGCCCTTGAAACTTTACGGGACTAAAACGCTACAGTCAAATAGACCCACGAACAAAGAGAAGAAAGCAGACCCTGGCCAGAGCCTAAGCCACCTGCCATCACCCCGTCCCGCAAGAGCACTGGGCTCAGCAGGGGGGAGGGGGGACATCTGGTGAGCAGATCCCCCACAGGGCTCTCCGCAGGAATAAGACTCAGCGACGGTTCTGACCGTCACTGTACTAACCCCACCCCAAGAGGAAGGGCAGTCCAGCTCAGATGAGGCTGTCACTGACCTGATGAACTTGGACTCCACCGGGTCGTACAGGGACATGAGGACTTCAGCATCTTCTCCGATTTTACAAACCACATTTTTGAGGTTGACGAACAAGGCCAGGGAAGGGGTGGCGGCGAACTTCGCTTGTCGGTTAATATCTATGTTCTGCTTCTGAGACTGTAGGGCAAGTTAAACAGAAAGAGGACATTAGCCACACTCGGCGCTGACCCTTGTTTTGTTTGTTTGTTTGTTTTTAATACCCCACGAAGTAGAACACCCTGGGCAACCAGTTGGCCCAAGGCAGCAAAGTTATTCCTGCCATCATGTCCTTGTCCCCATAACAAGTTCTCGAACCACGCATGCAGCCAACTGAACATAACAGCACCCTGGGCGGGAACCACAGCCCAGTACGGGGCGTCCTGAGCCTTTTCTTCAGAGAGGCACAAGGTTCGAGGGTTCAACCAACGAATCAGACTGGTGATAACGTGGGCAGCCATATGCTTCACATTGGGTCTCCCACGAGACTCAGCCCTCAGAGGGCATCTCTGCCATCCTTGTCTCTGTGTCCTCAGTACCCGACTCACAGCCGAGGCTCCATACTGGCTGAATGAATGAATCACAATCAGTTCATCGATTTCTGAATATCTGCTATGCACAAGATACCACGAAAGGCCACGGAAGATGAAAACAGATCAATGGCTCTGAAGATGTCACCCCCTACTCGTATCAAAGAGGAAGTGCAGAATCAGGTATGGTTTCTCTTGAGATGAGAACACAAAGTCAATGCCTTTAAGATTCTGCCTCCTAACAGCACCCCCCACCCCACACCTCCACCACCAAGGGATGAAATCCGTTCAGGTCATCAGCAACATGTCTGGACACCAGGCTCCACTCCTTTTAATCCTGCATGAAGTACGCTGTGTGGCTGTTCCCATGTGGGTCCTTTCGCAGTGCAGACCCCAAGCATCACCGAGAGTGGGAGTTCATGAGCGTGGAAAACTGGCAGAGGAAATGCACCCCAGGTGTAAGCGGCACATCCCGGGGTGCGGAAGGTACACACCTTTTCTTCTTGTAACCTCTCCTCCACCTGCTTGGAGGCTACTTCGTGAGCTCGGAAGAGACTGATCGTGCTGGTGAGCTCTGGGTCCAGGATGTTCCCGTCCTCGTCTCTCACCACCAAGTCCAAGTCGAGGATTCTGGAACGATACGAATTCAGAACGTCAGGGGCCTTGAATTTTCTGAACACAACATCAGCCCCAGCACGTGAGCAGAGGAACACCTCACAGAAAGTCGGGGTCGCCCACAGACATTCAGGGAACACAATTCTGCAAAGTCCCACGTCCTTTAACTGAAAACACATGCCCCTGGAATTTAAAAGTAATAATAATAATAATAATAATAATAATAATAATAGAAATTTCCATTGCAGTAGTAGTGACTTTGTCCTGCAATGAGAAGGCTGACCCATCTCCAAAGCCCAAAGGAAATGTAGGCTAGTTAGCCATACGGGAGCAGTGTGAATCACATAAAGCGCACACACACCGTGTACATTCCGCGAGGTTCACACAGCTTGCCTTCCACCAGGAGTCCGTTCTAACCCCTAGATTCGACCATCAGGGGGTTTTGAATAAAGATGTCCTAGTGTTTTCCAACACCAAACATATGGAAGTTATCCACAGCGACACTAAGCCTAACTTTCTGGCCAGACGGTTACATATACGTAGTAACCAACCTAAAACACGAGCAGCATCTGGCCAATAAAGCTAACCATCTCATATCTGGAAACGTGAGTTGGCAACCCTCTCTCCGTTTTCCCAAACCCGGAAGAATCCTTTGGTGATTTTTTTTTAACCGCCATTTTTATTTAAGGGACAAAGGCAAATACATGAAGGAAGGGAGACTGAGAGCTGGGGTGTGCTGCTGTTCCTTTTAATAAGACACGAGGAGGACCGTAACCACCGATGCTTCCGCTCTACCTTTGGGACTTCCTGCCCGCTGTGAGCAAGTCGACCGCTGCAGAACATGCTTTTAATTTTGTTTTGTTTTTTTTTAACTATACAGCATAGGAAAGTTTAAAGGATGTCACATTTCAATCAGAGAATGTCTTTAGGACGCACAAGTTCAAGAGGAAAATTGACTTGGACAGACTATCCTCAGACTTCTTGGAAGGTCACACACCTCAAGGCCGGGCAGGAGCCTGATGAGGTGCCGACCGGGTTGCGTTCCCAAAGTCACGCTGGACCACGGCGGCATTTTGGAAGGCAATCGCAAAAGCCTCATTTTTCCCTTTTAACATCTATTAAGCAAATGTGCTAATGGTGGGGCAGGACCGACCAACGGGCGGTCAGCAGCACGAGAGGAAACAGGCTTTCAAGCAAATACTCAGGGCCTCTCACCCTGTGAGAGACCAGTCTCCATAGTTGCAACGACCTTGGGGAGCCTCAGGAGGAACAGAAAGAATTTTATTTATTTATTTATATATATATAAAGCCCTTCCAGGCTCTCATTAATTGTCTTTGCAAAGCTGCTTATCTCACCCTGAAGATGCCACAGGCAGTCAGTGCTGGTGTGGGAGGGGCCTGTCTGGACTGGGTGGAGTCAATGTTAATGAGGGTAGGGAAGGGATCCAGTCTGGCCTGGGCAGAGCTCCAAAGCACCTGAATTTAGCACTGGCCGGAAGGTCCCGGCTGATAAACCTGTCCACAGAGAGTCAGCACCCCCAGGAGCAGAGATCCAGGCCCTGTACCAACCTGCAGTATACACCATTTCGTGTGCGCCTCACCGCGGTCTCGTCTAGAGACCCAGTTCATAAACTTAAATGTCACAGAGATGTCTCAGAGAGCCCGGGGCCTGGATTCTGAGCCAGGACCCTCTCAGGGAAGAACCCACGCTCTTTCCAGAATGCCCACACACGTAAGCCATCCCCGGAAGCAGCCAGCCATGGAGCTTCTCCACGCCAGCACACTCCATGCTGTTCTCAGCACTCAGCTCCGTGGCTCGGATTCCAGCAGGAGCCTCCATCACCAGGGTGCATCCTGCCCGGCCAAGCAGGAGAATGGAACCATCACAGGCTAATGCCATGGACACACTGTTGCAGAAAGGAAGGGGAAATGTCCAAGAAATTACATGCAGAACTATGTGTGCGTTACGTACATGCCTCTTTCTAGAAAGATGGTCCTTGACTTAAATCGAATGACTCTTCTCAAATGTCTCTAAAAGTCTCAAAAAGAAAAAAAAAATCAGCCGGAAACCCCTTTAAAATCAAACTTACAGCACTGTGATATTGTGTGTGTGTGTGTGTGTGTGTGCGCGCGTGTGTGTGTGTGTTTCTGAGGAAGGAACTAGAGAGAGGTCAGTAAGGAACTAGCAAGAGGTAAGTGCAGACCACACAGCCATAGAGAAATCATGGGGACCTTTGAGTTCCTTGGGCGAAATACTTTCTTCTTATGTCTCAGGAAGGACTGCCTTTCCTATCAAAGCAGTAAATTGCATCTGGAAACACTTCCTTGCTGAACCAGCTTGTTCCATGACATAATGTACTTTGGAAGTTTCCCCGCAGCCAAATTAACAGGTGGCTGCTGAACAAAAGTTCAAAATATAATACTCTAAAAGAAAATAAAACCAAAGGTCCAAAAGTTTGCTTTTTTTTAAGGCAGGTGGTCATGAGATGGGTTTCGCTGCAACAATATCAAATATCCTCTACCCAGAATCTATGGATTTCTGGGGGGAAAAAACAAAAGCAAAAACCTTCTCCTGCAGCCTTTCTAACCTAAACACTACATCAAACTACTAAGGTGACTTTTAGAAACTTTTCACACTTGGAAGCATGAATGACCAGAAGACAAAATGAAGTTATAATTCTGATTTCACAGAAAGGTTCTCTAGTTTGCCCAGCGCTCTCTTCAGCTGAAAGGCTGGGACAAGCCTCCCCTTGTCTCCAAAGGCACATCTTGATGTGTAAAATGAGGAGGTTGGACGAAACCAGAAGTTTCCCAACCTGCTGTCTATCATGGTCTGTCTCTGTTTTTGATACCTGAGATTCCCAGCCAACATTCCAGGCAGCAGAAATCAGAATCCTAAGAAGTCGGTCCCAAGAGTCTGTATCTTAAAAGCCCTCCAAGTGACTGCGACACAGACCAGCGTTTGAGAACCACGTGACCAGATCCCTAGGAGGGAAGGCTTCCTGCAGCTCTGAACAACCCAATTGTTATCCAGAGGGAAGGTTACCGCCTCACTCTGGTTCCAGACACGGCGGAACTAGGCTGGAGCAGCCCGTTCCCGTTTCGGATCAGAATCAGAATCAGAAGCATGGGTTAAGGCTAGAACACGGAGCTCCGCACGGGGGTGAGCACAGCAGGGCTGCAGGCACGCGAGCACACGGAGCCCCGCACGGGGGTGAGCACACCAGGGCTGCAGGCACGCGAGCACACGGAGCTCCGCACGGGGGTGAGCACAGCAGGGCTGCAGGCACGCGAGCACACGGAGCTCCGCACGGGGGTGAGCACAGCAGGGCTGCAGGCACGCGAGCACACAGAGCTCCACGCGGGGGTGAGCACAGCAGGGCTGCAGGCACGCGAGCACACGGAGCCCCACGCGGGGGTGAGCACACCAGGGCTGCAGGCACGCGAGCACACGGAGCTCCGCACGGGGGTGAGCACACCAGGGCTGCAGGCACGCGAGCACACGGAGCTCCGCACGGGGGTGAGCACACCAGGGCTGCAGGCACGCGAGCACACGGAGCTCCACGCGGGGGTGAGCACACCAGGGCTGCAGGCACGCGAGCACACGGAGCCGGGGTGAGCACACCAGGGCTGCAGGCACGCGAGCACACGGAGCCCCGCACGGGGGTGAGCAAACCAGGGCTGCAGGCACGCGAGCACACGGAGCCCCGCACGGGGGTGAGCACACCAGGGCTGCAGGCACGCGAGCACACGGAGCCCCGCACGGGGGTGAGCACAGCAGGGCTGCAGGCACGCGAGCACACGGAGCTCCACGCGGGGGTGAGCACAGCAGGGCTGCAGGCACGCGAGCACACGGAGCCCCGCACGGGGGTGAGCACACCAGGGCTGCAGGCACGCGAGCACACAGAGCTCCACGCGGGGGTGAGCACACCAGGGCTGCAGGCACGCGAGCACACGGAGCTCCGCACGGGGGTGAGCACACCAGGGCTGCAGGCACGCGAGCACACGGAGCTCCGCACGGGGGTGAGCACACCAGGGCTGCAGGCACGCGAGCACACGGAGCCCCGCACGGGGGTGAGCACACCAGGGCTGCAGGCACGCGAGCACACGGAGCCCCGCACGGGGGTGAGCACACCAGGGCTGCAGGCACGCGAGCACACGGAGCCCCGCACGGGGGTGAGCACACCAGGGCTGCAGGCACGCGAGCACACGGAGCCCCGCACGGGGGTGAGCACAGCAGGGCTGCAGGCACGCGAGCACACGGAGCCCCGCACGGGGGTGAGCACAGCAGGGCTGCAGGCACGCGAGCACACGGAGCCCCGCACGGGGATGAGCACAGCAGGGCTGCAGGCACGCGAGCACACGGAGCTCCACGCGGGGGTGAGCACAGCAGGGCTGCAGGCACGTGAGCACACGGAGCCCCGCGTGGGTGTGAGAACACCAGGGCTGCAGGCACGCGAGCACACGGAGCCCCGCACGGGGGTGAGCACAGCAGGGCTGCAGGCACATGAGCACACGGAGCCCCGCGTGGGTGTGAGAACACCAGGGCTGCAGGCACGTGAGCACACGGAGCCCCGCACGGGGGTGAGCACAGCAGGGCTGCAGGCACGTGAGCACATGGAGCTCCGCGTGGGGGTGAGCACACCAGGGCTGCAGGCACGCGAGCACACGGAGCCCCGCACGGGGGTGAGCACACCAGGGCTGCAGGCACGTGAGCACATGGAGCTCCGCGTGGGTGTGAGAACACCAGGGCTGCAGGCACGTGAGCACACGGAGCTCCACGTGGGTGTGAGAACACCAGGGCTGCAGGCACGTGAGCACACGGAGCTCCGCGTGGGTGTGAGAACACCAGGGCTGCAGGCACGTGAGCACACGGAGCCCCGCGTGGGTGTGAGAACACCAGGGCTGCAGGCACGTGAGC
Source organism: Saccopteryx bilineata (assembly GCF_036850765.1). Lineage (NCBI taxonomy): Eukaryota > Metazoa > Chordata > Mammalia > Chiroptera > Emballonuridae > Saccopteryx > Saccopteryx bilineata. The sequence continues at coordinate 110,008,600 of NC_089496.1, read as the reverse complement.
ACACGGAGCCCCGCACGGGGGTGAGCACAGCAGGGCTGCAGGCACGTGAGCACATGGAGCTCCGCGTGGGTGTGAGCACAGCAGGGCTGCAGGCACGTGAGCACATGGAGCTCCGCGTGGGTGTGAGAACACCAGGGCTGCAGGCATGTGGGCACAGCTGGGTGGAGACCCGCCGTGGATGAGTGGATAGGAAACTGTGCTCGAGACACTAACACAGAAAGAATTCTCCGTTGCTTATCTGAGACTTAGATTTAGCTGTTCTATTACTGTTCCTCAAACCCGGCATCCTTACACCAGTGACAAGTTTAATTTTTTGGGGGGGTGTCCCGTTCAATTCTTAATTCTGAGAACCTCGACCTCACAGAAAGAAAGCAGGTGCTTGTTCCTGTACAGAGTGGCCCCCGCATCTGGACATGAAGTCAAAATACTGTGTACAGAAGTGGAAGTTCCTTGTTGGGGGTGTGGGGGGGGGGTGATTGTGAATAAAAAGAACAGGCTGTCCTAACCTGGCTTCTTTAAGAGAAGAACAGGTTCCTGCTAGGACTCAGAAAAAGCCTCATTTTGAGGGATACAATAGAAAAATACCTCATCCTCTTTTAAAAAATGAACACTACGCCACTTCTGTGATGTGAGAGGGTTGGCCTTCGGATGGAACACAGCTGTTCAGTCCCCTCTAGGCTCACGCCGGCATTATTCTACAGGATAACGTAAGCCTGAAATCATCCTCCCAGTAAACAAACCTGTTTCCGTAATCGATCTTGGCCGTGACCTTCTTCTTCAGCTCTTTGAGCTCATCCTGGGGCAGCGTTCCAGAGAGAATCTGCGAACGCCACTCAATCAGGTCGTAGATCATGTGCCGCACGCTCCGGAACATCTCCCTGTTATCTTGCTGCGTGGAGGGGACAGAGAAGCCCGTGTTACCTCTTTGGGTTATCAAACAGCATCGTGTATTTTTGTTTTACTCCTTTCCAAAGATACACGCAGTGTATGCTTTGCAGGACAGAAGGCAATTTACATCAAATTAAAAAATGTTCGCAGCCTAGGACTGGAATGTGTTCTGCGCAAAGCAACGCCCGATCCGCTCTGCCCAGCATTTCCAGACCCCGCACCGCTGACATGAAGAGGGTGCCCTGAGCAGCGCCTGGACAGCGAGCCCCGGAGCCAGCCCACTTGAGGGACTGACCACCGAATGGACAACCACAGACACTGCTGCAGTCGGAGCCTAAAGATCCTGCCTGCCCGGTCTTCAGAATCTCTGTGCATGGGGAGAAGCTCAGTCACTAGACCTCACTGTCCCCTGCGCTTTGGAGGACATGGTGCCCCTCCCCGGGTGGGGGGCACTGTGGGTCACTCAACACACACAGAGAGGCTTCTGCAAGAAGCCAAATCAGAATTGGCAAGCTCTGGGTGCATTCATGCCAAAAGCAAAATGTAAACAAGATGCAAAAGTCACAGTGCTTAACATGTCCTCCTGAGACACCAAGGTTGAGGGTTCGATTACCGGTCAGGGCACATGCAGGAAGCAACCAATGAACGCATAAATAAGTGGAACAATAAATGAGGATTGATGTTTCCCTCTCTCTCTCTCTCTCTCTCTCTCTCTCTGTGTCTCAAATCAATAAAAATAAAAATTAAAAAAAAATTTTAAATTAAAATTCAGTCATTGCTTGTTAAAATAATGTCTCTTCTACATTACCGAACCTCTCACCTCACTATTTCTGGCATCTGACCTTCTTTCTAGGAACTTCGGGGACTCCCCACTACCCATTCACCACATAATGTCTTCGTGGATTATTTTACATCCCACAAATCCTTCTTTACAATATTATCCTAATTGTAATATATTAAATGGGAACTAAGTGGTCCACATTAATGGTTTATTGAAAAATTCTTTCCCTGTGATTAGTTCTCCTTTTCCACTTTTCTAAAGCCTTACCCAATATCTAAAATCCTTACTCTCAAAAAACATCAATAAACAGCCTGACCAGGCCATGGTGCAGCACAGATGGAGCACCAACCTAGGACACTGAGGACCCAAGTTCAAGGCCCCAAGGTCACTGGCTTGCACAAAGGCTCATCTGGCTTGAACATGGGATCATAAACATGATAACAGAGTCACTGGCTTGAGCACAAGGTCCCTGGCTTGAAGCCCAAGGTCCCTGGCTTGAAGCCCAAGGTCGCTGGCTTGAGCAAGGGGGCACTTGGTGTGTTAGAGCCCCCCCCCATCAAGGCACACATGAGGAAGCAATCAAAGAACAACTAAGGCGCCACACTATGAATTGATGCTTCTCATCTCTCTCCCTTCCTGTCTGTCTGCCTCTCTCTCTCTCTCTCTCTCACTTGCTAAAAATCAATTAATTAACTAAATCCTTAATCTTTTGCTAACTTATCTACAACAACAACAAAAATAACAAGAACCACAATAGAAACATTATATGCATTCTTCTTTGGCTTTGCACAAATCCAACAATACACGCCCATACAAGGCGCATGTAAATTTTACAAACGGAGACAAAGGGGGTCATTAGGAATGCCTACTCCAGGGGCTATACAGTGAAAACTGTGTCTACTAGCACATTAATCAACACCAACTCCTCCTTGTTTCACTGCCACATTTTCGTTTAAAAACTGGCTAAAGTTGAACAGAAAACACCGACTACAAATTGCTCAGCTTTCCACAAAGCAGTCATGGCTGACTTGACGCTCCTAGATTTCTTTTTTTTATTTAGAACGTTTGATGAGCAATTACTGCAACCGCTTATTAATGTGCATTTAAAGGAAACCACCACATAATCAGAAACAGCAAGCTGACCCAGAAAGCAGCTGCGGGATTTGAGAAGTTTTCCGTGTGTCCAAGAGACTGGCCCACTCATGTCCTTGCACGGCCCAGGCGTTGGCACTGGTGACAGGAGCATATAAAAAGAAATCAACAATTCCAAGGGCAACACAGGCTTCACCCGAAGGAAGTCTGCAAATATGAATCTACGTGCAAGGAAAGGCCCTGAGGGCATGTGAAATGGAAGAGGTCACAGCCCCAACCTCTCTGCACGAATCAGACTTCTCCCAGAACCAGTAGAACTGGACACCTGTCCACGAAGCCAGGATACAAATGATCCCCCCACCTCTGGGACAAACACGCTTAAATCTAAAATAGCAGGTAGTTCTCAAATGATAAGAGGTATGAGCTACAGGCAGACAATAGCAAAAATAAAATGAAATAAACAAATATATATAGATGATAGATAGATAGATAGATAGATAGATGCATAAATCAAGGGTAATCATCACCTACATTCTGAATCTATAAATAAGGACCTACTACAGTTTAAAATCAGACTTTTGTTTTTAAGGATCAAAATATAAACTTTGAGGGTACATCAACTCCTAAATGCCTAATGCTGTCTTCGAAAGCAAAGCAACCCCATTCCCTTCCCAACACAAAAAAGGTAAGACCCATGACCCTGTCCCTTCCAGCCACTTGACTGTCATAAGGACAGCTGCACCCTAACATAGAGCAGGTCAAAGGGCACATGACCCCCGAGGCTGAGCAGAATACTATGGAGCTGTACTACTCAGCTTGACATAAAACAGCCATGTTCTTTCTGGGTTATCACTCGGTCCTGGAGGTCTGCTTTTGAGGTCCCCAGAGAAAGAAAAGCACCCACTGGGACAGGAAAGATCCAGAACCATCACTGAGCTTTGAGTCACCAGCCCGCCCATCCTCTCACCACGTAGAGCTGCCTCCAGATGGTGGACCACTCCCGGAGCGTCGTGGTGACTTCCTGGATGAGCGGGAGGTCGCCCGGAATGACCGTTTCATGTTGCCTGGAAGAGAGGAGGGAAGGGCCGCTGAAGCCCACGGGTCACTCATCCCTGCTGGCCACACCCTGGCTATCCCACACCTACGCCATCAGGCACATGGACAGAAAACATACCAACGAGACAGTAGCCACACCTACGGATGCATATGTCTCCAAGAGCGGCAGGTGATGTTTGGACAAAGCCTGAGAATGTTCATCCGTCACCCTACATGTCAGCTGTCCACCCCCCAACATCAGGCCGAGACGAGGAAGTCAAAGAACACGCTCCATGTAAAGTCTTCAGAACATCAAGGTCTTGGAAAGTGGAAAGTGCCTTCACACTGGGCGGCACCCGTCTGCCTTACACGTGCCATAAATTACAGCCACTCTGTGTGGCACCAAAACGCAGGATGGGGTTCCGATGACTTCCACATTTCCACCACGCATGAAGCTCATTATTATAGGATAATACCCGGCCGTCATCCGTGACCAACTGGGAGCGAACTTCATGCTTTCAGATGTCCATAGATACTCGATCTGATCCACAAATTCTGATCACCCTCTTTCCCTTTCTTCTCTAGCCCAACAGGTGAGCCCTTGATGTATTCCTTACTCGCTATCTACGGGGGCAGTGTTTTTATGAAATCAACCATTGTGTTCTGGTCACGTGTTCTGGGTTGGGCATAGTGCCACAAAGTCACAGTACTGAGGACTGCAGCAGAGGCTGAGTCTGTGGCCTGTGGGGTGAGCCCGCTTGGCCCGAGAAGTCCTAACCAGACACAATGTCCCGAACAGATGAGACTCCAACAGCACGGATCATACAGATCCACCTGGACATCTTGTTCTGCACAGAGTCCTTCCCCGAGGGCAGAACCCTGAGTTCGGCTCACAGGTGGGCTTCAGCCTGACTTTCTGATGGGGGGAGGCTCCCAGAAGAAGAAGCAACGGAGTCCCGTCATGGGCTCCACGGGAGCAGCAGGGACCAGATGTCCGAGGGAGGCATGCGTATGAGACCACCCCCCACAAATATGGCCTTTAGGAATTACCCTTTGATGGGACACCATCGGTGCCCGTTACGGGACGTGACTGCGAAAACAGCCCTGCCAAGTCTCAGTCCAGGTTCCCCAGGAGGGATGCTAATGAAAACGTGCTACGGTACCCTCTTCAGGGCCACTCACGGGGCCCCCGGGGGAACTGAGGACATCTGTCAGCACCTGGGTGGCTTTCATCTTCCTGATCCTGAGTTTCATGCTGAGTCCAGCGGGCTCTCCCAAGGGCACCCAGAGGCTTGGAGCTCAATCAGACCCCGCTCAAACCGCACGGAGAGGGCCTCCTTCTGCATGCTCTTTTCCGTTCTCTGTTCAGCATTTGTCTTACCCTCTCCCTTTTGATAAGTCTGGCCTGTCTCATGAACTACTGTGTCCACTGGCTCTAACACACGTAATATGGCGGTGTTGTGTTATCTTTGTAACCGCCTGCTCACCTGTGGAGGGCCAGCAGTGCACACACGCAGCAGAGCCCGCCACACCGGGCCATGACGAGAGTGAGGGGACGAGCACTCCGCAGGGTGCAGGAGGAATGCAATGAGTGAGTGGGACAGAACGCCTGGGCAGCGGTGGTGATTCTTATTAGTGACTGGTTCTGTGTGATGGAGCCAGACCGCCCGGGACAAGTCAGGGCTGGAGGTCCGATCTGAGTGTCAACCACAGACAGGGAACCACTGTGGTTTCAAGAACAACAGAGGCCATCTCAAAGGCGGGGGGGCAACAAAGAACAAGGAGAACCCTGGAGTGGCAGGGGCAGGGACAGCATAGGGCGGCCACAGAAACGGGGAAAGAAAAGGTCACGCGGACAAGGAGCTTGTAAGTGACGTGAAGCCAACGTGAGCGGCAATGCAGGGAAGCCACAGGAGAGGACGACTGAGGGGACACTTCCCGTCTGGAAACCGGGGCACACCGGTGACGTGACAGGACGGGGGAGGGGACAAGTGGGGACTATCTTGGTTGTGGGGAAGAGGGGACAGAATGGGTGACCACAGTTGCTTAACCGTGATGCGGGATGTCCGAGAGTGAGGGAAGGCCGGTGTCCAGGGCAAAGAGGAACCACACGAGAGAGGGGCCACTTGCGAGAGACACAGGACGGTGACTCTGAGTAGCAAGGAGGCAGGCAGGGGCGGAGGACGCAAGTGTGGCCCGCACGGGGAGGGGGGAGGAGCAGGAGTAGAGAGGGAAGGCAGACGGAGGAATGGAGGAGGGAGGAGATCACCGTGTGGTCAGAAGACAGGAGGTTCTTGGCCCGGAGGGAGGAGAAAGGCACGGAGGTCCAGAGGGAGCAGCAGAGGGTAGGCAGGCCCATCAGACAGCACAGGGCACGACGACAGGGAGCCCCAAAGCCTGGGAGAGGAAACCGCTCCCACACTGCTTATTTCCCCCGTGCTCCATTCAACGCTCACCCTGGGGCACCTTCTCCCCGGACCCGGACTGGAATGGGGACCGGGACCCGGAACAAAAGTGTCTCTATCGGTGCCTGTCTCTCTCACGGGCAGGGTGGGACTCTATTTTCTGAAAACTAAAATAACCTCTTGTTCGCTTTACTAATTAAGGCTTCATAATCATAGTTTCTGTAGATTCGTTTGTATTCATCAAAGTGCTGTCTTAGAGAAGTGAATCATCCCCAGTCTGACTTCTACACTATCGCTGACCAGGATGGACGTGAAATAGACAGGGAGTAAAGTCCCCTTTATTCAGTCAGTCCCACAACAGGGGAAAAGTTCCCACGTCTTCCTTCTATAGCTTCCCTTTAGAATTAGGCATACAAAACATGTTCTCCGCATTACAAACCACAGGAGCCGAGCTGGTCCTTCCCAGGGTCGGTGCTTTTAGAACTGACACACAATATGTAACTGCGTGTGAATACGCAGCAGAGACAAACAGGGAAATATTGTGAAGCGCCTTCTTCCCAACTCACACCTGGCCATGCGTGTGCCATTCCTGCACAAGGGGTTCCTGCTCTGTGAATGTCCTTTCTAATGACCGTGTGCATTACTTTTACAACCTCTAAGAAACATACATCACAGTTGGACAAATTGTACATCATGCATGTCCCAATTTGTGTACCCTAAACTCCGCTTGTACCAAAGCCAGCAAGGTCTGCCAGAGGTGGATTCTGAGCTGGGGGTTTGGGTGCAGGGCTGGGGGGGAGAGGCATGTGCAGCCTCTGCCTTGTTGGGTAGCTCACTGAGGAGGCCCAGGACTCTAGGATCCTTCCCAAAGTCGACATCGGGTTCCAGGACAATGACTGCAGTGAAGGAGCTGACGTTAGACTCTTCAAAGGCTCAAAGCCAGGTTTCATGCAACCCTACAACCCCCTTTCTCTCCCCAAACTCCTGCCCCACCTCGGCCAATCACACCCGCTGTCCAGCCTCCCACCATCACCCTGCCCCTGGAGCGCCAGGAAGGCCAACCATTGCGCTCGCCATTTCAACACCCAGACCACACTCACCCTTTTCCTTCAACGATGGCGTCTTTAAGATGAATATATGAAGCGGGAAATATACCCTGGGGGGAGAAGAAAAAAAGACAGTTTTTATCATCAATATGAATACTGATTGCCAATCAAACACCTTGTCTCCAAGAAGGTGGGGATCAGTGGATCTCTATTAATTCAGCAAGTCTAATGCTAAGTCTCACACGCAGCAGAGCAAGAAAAAACAAAGCCTAAAAGGTGGCAACTGGGTTCCAAAGAGGCTGCTGAAGTCTTAGAAAAAATAAACCAGAAACAAACACAAATACAGAAGTAACTTGTTTGCAGAGAAAAAAGAGCCCATTTTCACTGTTGACCCAGCCTCAGGCAGATCCGCAGCCACCTGATACGCTGACACAATTTCCGAAGATGTTCTATGACAGTTCCTGACCTCAAAGGGCCAAAATCACCACCAAAAGTTAGTTGACACCACTGATCGCTCCGTACGCACTGACTACTGACCCGACCCACACAGACTTTCTCAAGAGTCTCCAAACAGAGGGGCCGGGTGGTGAGAGACAGAAATTAGCCAAGCTCGCCCCATCCTCATGACTCCAAGGGTGCACCCTGGTTTACAGAGCTCTGCATTGCCACGTCCAGCACACGGGAACAGAGCCAGGGTGACAGCTCCTTGGGCAGACGTTCAGGGCCAGGCACAGTCCACCAAGGGCTGGTCCTGCTTCCCTAGCAAGCCGCAGACCTCCCTTCCTGGAGGGAAGCAGGGGCGAGCCCCTGAAAGGGAAGGGCTGGGCTCTTGGGCAGTCCGCATGCAAGCCAGGTACGGCTTCCTGCATGAGAATCAGGGCGCGCATCCATAATCCATCCAGGAGCACCGGTGGCTTACACACACCTACGGCGGGAACAGGCGCGTTCGACTAGGTTCCCCTGGCACCTGGCCCCGAGGGATTGGCACAGGCCATGCAGAAGCCCACCACTCATCATGCTTGGGAAGGACCCAGGCATCACGAGTCCTGATCCTCCTGCTGACCAGGGAAGTGGCCGTCCTTCCTGTAAAGAAGAATTATCACAGAGAGGGAAGGAGTGGGACAGAAAGACAGAGGTTCAGCAACAAACACAACAGTCCATGGTGGTCCACGACCCTAATCTCTTTAATTAGTAAAGTCCTCAGATCAAACTCAGGGTTGCATCTGCAGGAAGATACTCGTAATCATAGAAGAGGCCATCAGTGTGAAACACAACGTCTCCTGAAAGAAATCTATTCCACCACCAGCCGGTTTGAATCTAACCTTGTTCAAACCTCAAGGATCTAGGCCATCGGGTAGGGAGAGCCCTGTGGCCCAGTTTGCGCCTGGCAGGGTGAGTGAGAAGTCCTTGCTTGAGCCACTAACTTCAGAAGTGTAAGTTACAGGCTCAGGACCACAAGAGGAGCTCAGCCCAAGGAAGAGATAATAAGAGGCAACGCTAAGAAACAGAAGAAAAATGAACCGCTGGTCGAGCATAATTAGATAGTCAAGTATATATAAGTTACCGTGGACAGCCTGACCACATCTTGGCCAGGTCATTACTTCTAAACCATAAAATGAGAAAGAAGAGCCATCAATCAGTCTGTGGAGCTAAAATGGGACACGTCACAGCAGAACTGTGCCCGGAAGTGTCCGCCACAGTCATCGAGGTGTAATTGCATGCCTTGCTTCTCAAGTTCAAACACCACGCAGGCAAACGGCCCGCCCAGAGAGCAGAGGGCCTTTCTCCAGCCAGCCCACAGATGCAGTATGGGAGGGGTCACAGGTGGCGGGGGAAAAAAGTGAGCGTGAGCTCCTCACATCTCTCGCTTCACCATCAAGGATGCTGTCAGGAAAAGATCCTGACCAGCTTCCTGGTTTTGTTTTTTATTTGCTGACGCCATTAGACCCAGGTTATTCTATTGCACATCCTGTGCTCAGAAAGGATGCACAAGTCTACCAGGAGAAGGGGCAGAGCCCAGCTTCCATGACCACAATACAACAATGTATCACAGCCCAGAAATGCACTCACTCACAAACCAGGGCAACAGTGTATCAGGGCCCAGCAATGCACTCACAGACCAGGGCAAGTGTATCATGGCCCAGCAACGCACTCACAGACCAGGGCAACAGTGTATCACAGCCCAGCAATGCACTCACGGACCAGGGCAACAGTGTATCACAGCCCAGCAATGCACTCACGGACCAGGGCAAGTGTATCATGGCCCAGCAACGCACTCACGGACCAGGGCAACAGTGTATCACAGCCCAGCAACGCACTCACAGACCAGGGCAACAGTGTATCACAGCCCAGCAATGCACTCACGGACCAGGGCAAGTGTATCATGGCCCAGCAACGCACTCACGGACCAGGGCAACAGTGTATCACAGCCCAGCAACGCACTCACAGACCAGGGCAACAGTGTATCACGGCCCAGCAATGCACTCACCGACCAGGGCAACAGTGTATCATGGCCCAGCAATGCACTCACGGACCAGGGCAACAGTGTATCACGGCCCAGCAATGCACTCACGGACCAGGGCAAGTATATCACAGCCCGGCAACACACCTCACGGACCAGAGCAATGCACTCACGGACCAGGGCAACAGTGTATCACGGCCCAGCAATGCACTCACGGACCAGGGCAACAGTGTATCACGGCCCAGCAATGCACTCACGGACCAGGGCAACAGTGTATCACGGCCCAGCAATGCACTCACGGACCAGGGCAACAGTGTATCACGGCCCAGCAATGCACTCACGGACCAGGGCAACAGTGTATCACGGCCCAGCAATGCACTCACGGACCAGGGCAAGTGTATCACAGCCCGGCAACTCACTCATGGACCAAGGCAACAGTGTATCACGGCCCAGCAACGCACTCACGGACCAGAGCAATGCACTCACGGACCAGGGCAACAGTGTATCAGGGCCCAGCAATGCACTCACGGACCATGTCAACAGTGTATCACAGCCCAGCAAGGCAGTCATAGACCAGGCAACAGTGTATCACGGCCCAGCAACGCACTCACGGACCAGGGCAAGTGTATCATGGCCCAGCAACGCACTCACGGACCAGGGCAAGTGTATCACAGCCCAGCAACACACTCATGGACCAAGGCAACAGTGTATCACGGCCCAGCAACGCACTCACAGACCAGAGCAATGCACTCACGGACCAGGGCAACAGTGCATCACGGCCCAGCAACGCACTCACGGACCAGGGCAGGTGTATCACGGCAAAGCAATGCACTCACGGACCAGGGCAACAGTGTATCACGGCCCAGCAATGCACTCACGGACCAGGGCAACAGTGTATCAGGGCCCAGCAATGCACTCATGGACCAGGGCAACAGTGTATCACGGCCCAGCAAATGCACTCACAGACCAGGGCAACAGTGTATCACAGCCCAGCAATGCAGTGTCTGTGTGCACATGTTGTTCAGAAAAGAACAATTCAGACAAGATCGGGTGCATTCAGGATGGTATGGCCGTAGACAGGAAAGAACAATTCAGGGCAGCCCATACTTTGACCCATGCATAGTTTAAGTTCAGAAAAGGAGATAAGGAAAATGCGCAGACACAAATGAGACAGAATCGATTTCCTCTCACAGGGTGATTTATGGAGGCACAGGCACTGGCTTTAACAAAAGGAGCAACTTACCTTCTTTGACTTTTTTCTTAAGGTGTAACCTCTGTACCACCCTAAACAAACAAAAGAGGAGACAGTTAGTACAAGGAGACAGCCTAGGGTCCTAATAATGCCTTCCTGTGATGTAAAAACCTATTGTTTTGCAGACATTGGGAAGTCAGTTAAGTCACCAGAACTCAACAGTCCTAAAGCTTTGGAGACCCATGATGGGGTTTTGCAGTCTCAATACTGGCCTTGAGGCCTGGCTAGTCTAGTGTCCTGAACAGACAGACACTGGCTCCTTCACTTCCATCTGCCACACACGGCCCTGAAGGGTCACTATGAAGTTAAGAAGCACAGTTCTGAGAAGAGGAATATCCTTTTGCCCACTCACCCCTAAGTAGGCCCCTTAAGAAGGCACTCTCCTAACTCTCTCTCTGTCTGACTTGGATTGGGGTCACCGCCAAGTGCAAATACCAGCACCCTCAGATCATTAAGAGCTTCCCCATAACAGAAATCCTATTGAGAGCTAACTTCCTCCTGAGCTCTGCCCTGGAGCAGCCACAGCCACACAAAGTGCTTCTGTGGCAGAGGCCCCAGACAGGGCGCAGCGGGCCAGGAACACAGGCCCACCAACCCCCTCAGGGTCTGGCCCAGACTCAAGTTCCCAGTCCCTCCATGTGGGAGCAGAAGACCAACAGACAACAGCTGTTCACATGACTTCCACACTAAATGGAAGAGCCCCTTCGATGAGGGACCAGACCTGAACACACCCTAGGAACCCACCCACCAACTCAGGTGGAGAACAGAAATTGTCCCTGCTAACATCCATGGGTCCACAGCCAGTCACCGGCCTCCTAACAGCTCAACCACAGCATGACGTCTGGGAATGTTTCCTTATCCTAAACACTCTGAGGTCACTTGAGGCTACCTCCCTCGGAGAAAGTGCATCAAAAGCTCCCATTCCAACTCTGTCCACATAAGCAAAAGGACCAAGCCTAAGTGTCACCGTGAGCACGTGGAAAGTACAGGTGGAGTCACTTCCCACAGAGGAACCAACTACCGGGGTTTTTATACAGCATCAAACACTCAATCCCAGAAACCAGGGGCGTTTGAATCAGCTCAGAAATGATGGAACACAGGCAAATGCTGGAGCCAGGGCAGGACCCCTCTTTAAAATAACTGTCACCGCCAGAGGCAGGGAAGCCAGCAAGTGACAGGGTCATGGGGGAGCATAGTCCTCAGGGATGATTACATCGATACTTTCTGAGTGTTCAGACAGGATGAGCAGACGCCTGGGTGCCTCGCAAAGGACTCGCTAAGACCTCGAGAACACCAGCTGAATCCATGCCACCTTCCTGACAAGGGGACTGAACAGAGGGAGTGGTGCAGGTCACCAGAGATACATGTCTGGTGTTCAGAGGCACAATTGGAGGATTACCTCCCAAGAGCCATGGTTTCCACGGCAGTCCAGAGCTGGTGACATCTCGGATGCTGTTCATAGACAGTGACGCAGTAGGAGGTCACTGCGGTCCGGGATTCAGGCTTCCACTGACCCAATAGGAAGGGCTACCTGCCCTCCCATGTTTGTGTCTCTTCTGTATGTCCAGGATTGATATGCCCTTTTTTTTCTGAACCTGACAAGGAACTTGTGCCCTAGAATATGTAAGGAAATACTGCAAAGGGACAAGAACAAAACAGAAACCCAGGAAAATGTAAGCAAGAAGAAACCCAAAGGACTCATACTTGAATGAAGAGATGCTCCAACTCACTAACGAGCAGAGAAACCAACATGCAAAGCACAATATTGCTGCACAATCAGAGTCATTGAGGCTGTGACCCGGCAGGATATGGGCCACCCCTGGGTACTGTGGGCAGCAGTGTAGACTGTGGCAATTAGTGTGGGGGCAGCCTGCCCTACTTACCCAGTATCTATAATGCCCACACCCCACGACGCCCCCATCCGTGCATGGTGCATGGGATCTCAGAAATCCTGATGGCAATGAGCAGGACGCAGGTCTGGCCTGCCCACGGCCATGAGACAGTCACTTAATAAACATCCGTGATCTTGGGTCACTTCTCCTGACAGCTTGACCCTGGACACTGCATAAAGGCAGGGGTATGCCCTCAATGACCCCTCACAGCCCCTTCCGCCCTTCCGGTGACCCATAAACTTCCTTTTCCTTGTTCTATACCCCAAGCCTTTAGGAGCCCGAGACAGAGAATTTAACCAGTCCTTGAGGGCAAATTTGTTTTTGGAAACTTAATATAAAGAGCAAGAGCCTCTAGGAATTTTATATTCCCTAGGGTACTCTCAGTAATATCCTGAGAAGGATCACACAGAAAAAGAAAATCAAATTTGACAAACGAAAATAAATTTTCAAGGAGGAAAAGTGGGGGGGGGGGGGGTAAGAGGAAAGAAGAAGAAAATACCAAATTCGACAACCCATGAAATTTCAATAGAATAAGAGGGAAGAGGAGAAAGACAATTATTCCATTGATAGCTAGGGCAGTAAAACCACCCTGTCTTCCAAAGTCCAAACTGTTCCCCAAGATGCATTTCTCTGACTGGGTTCTGACTCAGCCAGAAAGACAGTTTCCAGATAAGGGGGATTCGTTCTACCTTAAAGAATCTTTACAAAGAGTAGAGTATGTTAAACAAAATTTGGAAGATTGACTAGCTCAGCAAATAAACAGTCATCGAAGGGTTCTTTCTCAGGATGCTGGCCCAAAATTCAAACGTCTGCTATCCAGTTGTGGTGGATTTTTTTTTTTTTTTTTTTTTTCTTAAGTGAGAAGCAGGCAGGCAGAGAGACAGACTCCTGCATGCATCCGACCAGGATCCACCTGGCAAGCCCCCTCTCGGGTGATGCTCTGCCTATTTGGGGCTGTTGCTCCGTTGCTTGGCAACTGAGCTATTTTAGTGCCTGAGGTGAGGCCATGGAGCTATCCTCATCGCCCGGGGCCAACCTGCTGCAACGAAGCCATGGCTGTGGGAAGAGAAGAAAGAGAGGGAGAGGAGGAGAAGCAGATGGATGTTTCTTTGTGCCCTGATAGGAATCAAACCCAAGATGTTCATACACTGGGCCAATGCTCTACCACTGCGCCACTGGGCCAATGCTCTACCACTGCGCCACTGGGCCAATGCCCTACCATTGAGCCACTGGGCCAATGCCCTACCACTGCGCCACTGGGCCAATGCTCTACCACTGAGCCACTGTGCCAATGCTCTACCACTGAGCCACTGGGCCAATGCCCTACCACTGCGCCACTGGGCCAATGCTCTACCACTGAGCCACTGTGCCAATGCCCTACCACTGAGCCACTGGGCCAATGCCCTACCACTGCGCCACTGGGCCAATGCTCTACCACTGAGCCACTGGGCCAATGCCCTACCACTGCGCCACTGGGCCAATGCTCTACCACTGAGCCACTGGGCCAATGCTCTACCACTGAGCCACTGGGGCAATGCCCTACCACTGAGCCACTGGGCCAATGCCCTACCACTGAGCCAACTGGACAAGACCTTTTTTTTTTTTAATTAATTAAATGCATAACAGGGATCACTGACTCACCTAAGGATGCCACTGCTTTAGCGAGGACATTCTTCTTACGAAGCAAAGGACAAGCAGTTGCAGCCCCAACATCCCCCAGGCCACACAGGAAATCACTATCTGCTCAGGAACAATGTCACTGCCCCTGTTTATATTAACCAGGATTCTAGCTGCAGCTGACCCCAGGGGCAGGGGTAGGGGGCAAAATAAAAGAGACAGAAGGATTTTTCCCTTCAGATCAGAAAAGTGTTTGCGACAAGAGGTTTGATCCCTAACCTCTCCATTTCCCTCTGTTTCCTCTCAGCCGCTGTCAATGTCTCCCGACAGCAGATAAGGGGGCCCAAGCATCCGCTGGTGAGACAGACAGGAAGCAGGCACAGGGCACCCCACCACTCCTCACCCCTGTAAGGACAGGCTCTGTGTCTACAGTGTTCACATCTGATCTGCTTCCAGGAGGAAGCTGCTAAAGCCTTTTATTCCCCATCCCCCAGAGGGCTTTTGTAGGATTAAAGGGTGCAAATGGAATAGAATTCTAAATCGGCGTGTGTCACATGGGGAAGTGAGGAACAAGAATGTGGGTATGTGACCAGGCCTGTGGGTATGTGGCCAGGCCTGTGCCTGTCACAGGAAGTCTCCAAGGACCCCAGAGTGAGCTCAAGCTCGCCTCATGCATACACGCTGTGCACCGCTCCCCCCCCCCATGGCGTGCAAAGTGGATTTCTCAGACGTACTCTGCAGTTCAGTCTGTGGATTAGGAGGGGGTGCTTGCCGCGCCTCTCCCCCCACCCCCACCTCCTGCTGGGAAGGACTTGGCTAAAACCCAGCCTAAAAGCAATTTTGCTGTTGAGATGATCGATTTTAATTGCTTCTGTTTATTCCCAAACTATAATGGGGAGTCGCCTCTACAAGCAGGAAATACAGCCACCAACTCAATGGGACAAAACTTCCAGATCAGAAAAATGAAAAAAAAAAAAAAAATCAAGCTCCACCATTGCTTCTCCTCTGTGCACCAACAACCCCAGGACAAAATAAAAGGTGGCCGGCTCAAGTAATCTGCAAAAGACTCGACACAAACACGACCGTCTACAAAACCAAGGACGTCTGAAAACCAGTCACTGACTCACATTTATTGGATAATTCTAACAACTGCTTCCCTGAACCACATCCCACAGAGCTGTGACAATCTCTGCTCACTCCTGGGAAAATGGGGTCACAGATTTTAAAAAGAAAAGGAAATCAGAAATGGCGATTTTGATTCCTCTGAGGACATTATGAACCAACCTGAGCAGGAGCACCATGCCCTTCACACAACCCTCAAAACAATGACTTGGATACTATCTTACATGTATTGCTACATTTATTTCAAGTAGTCAGTTATTAAGAGTAGGGATTTACATCCACTTTCAAAAAAGGAAACAATGTTTTGTTTTGTTTTTAATAAAAACAGCTTTTTCAACAGAAGATTTTAGAATTAAAAAAAAAAGTAATTTTTAGTCTTAATTTCACCTTGAGAAGCCTCGTTAAAATAGCAATCGCGCCCTGGCCGGTTGGCTCAGCGGTAGAGCGTCGGCCTAGCGTGCGGAGGACCCGGGTTCGATTCCCGGCCAGGGCACACAGGAGAAGCGCCCATTTGCTTCTCCACCCCTCCGCCGCGCCTTCCTCTCTGTCTCTCTCTTCCCCTCCCGCAGCCAAGGCTCCATTGGAGCAAAGATGGCCCGGGCGCTGGGCATGGCTCTGTGGCCTCTGCCCCAGGCGCTAGAGTGGCTCTGGTCGCAACATGGCGACGCCCAGGAGGGTCGCAACATGGCGACGCCCAGGATGGGCAGAGCATCGCCCCCTGGTGGGCAGAGCGTCGCCCCTGGTGGGCGTGCCGGGTGGATCCCGGTCGGGCGCATGCGGGAGTCTGTCTGACTGTCTCTCCCTGTTTCCAGCTTCAGAAAAATGCAAAAAAAAAAAAAAAAAAAAAAAAAAAAAAAAAAAAAAAAAAAATAGCAATCGCCTCGCTCCTGACCTTACATGAAAGGGCGCCCACCATGCAGGAAAGCCGATCACATGAGAAAGGCACACAAGTCCACGTGCTTTCTTAACCAGGAGGTGCTTTGCCCACTGGGCACTGACGTGTGCTCACTGCCCAAAACAAGAGAGAGGACACCAGAATGTATACGCACCTTCGTATGTCTCCAAGATGTGCACAGTGTCTCCTATCTGCAAGGAGAGTTCGTCCACACCCCGGGCGTCATAGTTATAGAAAGCTGTGAAGAAGGGAAGAGGGAAGAAGACGTCAGTAGAGGCAGGGAGACGGACGCTGGCTCTCGCTGCTTGTATTTCATATTAAAATACATTCAGCCTTTGCCCGGACCCTTCTCTATGACATCCACAAAAGTAGCCCTTTCTTTCAAGAGACAAATTGAAAGGGTCATCGTTTACATGGAAGGAATTGATGGCTGCTCAGGATACCCAACAACCGCAAATGACTTTTTATTATTTAATTGTGGTAAAATATAGATGATGTAAAACTTGTCTTTTAAAACCCTTTTTAAGTTCAGGATTCCAGAGCATGAGTTACAGTCAAAGGTTGTGTTACCATCACCACTCAAGTCCCAAAAGTTCTTCACTGCTCCAAACAGAAGCCCCATAAACCCATTAAGCAATTGCCCCCA
Source organism: Saccopteryx bilineata (assembly GCF_036850765.1). Lineage (NCBI taxonomy): Eukaryota > Metazoa > Chordata > Mammalia > Chiroptera > Emballonuridae > Saccopteryx > Saccopteryx bilineata. The sequence continues at coordinate 109,991,468 of NC_089496.1, read as the reverse complement.
TGGGTCCCGCCCCCAGTCCCCCCACTACCACCACCACCACCACCCCCCCCCGTGACCCAAGCCAACATTGTCTCTGTAGATGAGCCGCCTCCAGCTCCTCATACACATGGGACCACACAACATAATCCTTCTGCATCTGGCTTCCTTCACTCAGCATAACGCTTTCAAAGTACACGGGAGCATTGTACCTCATAACCAGACTTTGTTCCTTTTATGGCTGAACATTTATAATAAAAAGAAAACTGAGGGTCCTGCTAACAACATTTTAATTATCACTTCACATACTACCTTGCATTTCCATTCATAGATTTTTCTTTTTCATTCAATGACCTACCTCTTCCTAACCATGAATCAATTACATATGGACAGAAAATTTTCAGGAAACCAAATTGGTTTTGTTTGTTTTTTTAAAAAAAATCATATAACTTATGTGGATATTAAGCCCCAAAGCTAGGGTATAATCAAGTAGGCAAAAATACATCCAGCATGATGAGGACATCCTTAAAACTGGCAATCCTCGACAAATCTCTGAAACCCCCCAATCCTTATCCTGGCATGTACTGGTTCCTACTCCTCCTGGTGAACCCCTAAAAAAGTGACAGCATTAAATTCAGACCACACTTAGGCTCAAATACTGGATACAAGAACTGTCACCGTGAAAAAGATGTCAGAAAGTGTCTGAGACCCAAAAATTATTCACATAGCCCACACTCAATTAAAAAAAATAAAATACAGAGATACAATGATGTTCCTCCTTCCCAATGGGTTCTGCCTAAAAAGATGTCATACTCCATGTAAAACGCATCCCCAAATGCCTGATCAGTTTCTCACCCATCCGCCTGACCAGAGGTGACACAGTGGATAGAGTGTCCGACCTGGGACACTGAGGTCCCAGGTCCGAAACACCAAGGTTGCCAGCTTGAGCCCAAGGTCGCTGGCTTAAGCAAGGGGTCACTGGCTTGGCTGGAGCCCCCCAAGCCAGTCAATGGACAACTCAAGTGAAGGAACTACAAATTGATGCTTCTCATCTCTCTCCTCCCTGTTTCTCTCTCTCTCTCAAGTCAATTTTAAGAAAACTTCCTGTCCATCCATCTGGCACACCCTGCCAGATCAACTGTCCTTAAGGGGCACCTCCACTGTGTCCTTCTCTAAAATCCTCCTGGGTCGCATCATGTGCAAACTCCCCTGATGGCATGGAGGGCCCTCCAGCACCTGACCATCCACAAACTCCTGGTCCCCGAAGGGAAGAAATCAAACCGTCCCACACCTGTGCACACCAACGTATCCTCCCCTCGCCAGCTGGGTCTACCCCGCCTTTGCCACCCCTCCCGGAAAGCCAGGGCCAAGGATGTCTGCTCTCCCAGCCCCCTTCTCCCAACATCCCCGGCGCCACGGCACCCATAATCCCTGCCGTCCGCTCCATAACTGACCACCCCCCTGACCGTGACGGCAGCCCGGACTTTCAGGCCCACACAGCCTCCCGGGTCCCCACATCCGCAGACTCCAGAGCCAGACAACACGCAGAGAAACCCCTCTGCCCCCTGAGACCCAGGACCTCCAGCAGATGACCCACCCTGTCCATCGCCAGCTCCCCCCGTCTGCGAAACAGGGACATTGAGACCCACGCCTCACGGGATTATACATGTCTGGTGTCTTACAATAATGCCACTGGCGATGTGACATAATGAGGGTCCTACATGAACACTCCGCACACAGTAAAGGCTCTTCATGTGGCTGGGAGGGTTTTGTCTTCACAGACCTCCAGGGCCACCAGAATCCCCGTGCAGAAGCAGAGCGGGCACGCCGTCACATGCTTGCAGAGAGCCTGCTACATCAAAAGCCACCTAGATGCAGAAAATTTCATTTTTTGCTGGTATTTTCCTGCTATTTTCACCAAAAACTCATTAAAATGCAATGTTCTCAACTGACACAAAGGGTGATTAGTAGTTACTGAAGTATGTTTAGCTTCTCACAGTGAACCGTTAACAAGAAATACCAGCATCGGGCCCAGGAAGCTCAGAGCACACGCGGGCCTTCCGCAGGTCAGCGTGCCCATGTCCCCAGGCCTCCAGGAGCCAGGCCTGCACTCCGAGCTCAGCTGCGTCCCTGCAAGCATGCTCAGTCTGTTACAGATGTGGGGAAAAAATAAACACGTCAAGGATAATGAAAATAAAATAAAACGCACAGGTCCACTGTAAGTACACCCAGGCCCCTGTGACTCCGTAAAGCACACATGTAGAAACCTTTCAGCACCTACCCTGCCATCTCGGAATTAGGCAGACAAAACATTAAGAAAAAACTCACACATGAATACAGGAACTTCAAGTTTAACTGTGGAATGAGCCTGAAACACCCAATGTTATGGGTGAAAGAAAAAATGGGGGTCCTGGGGAATAATGCGTGAGACTGAAATGACAGCAGAGCTTAGGACCCCCACACCGGCTGTCTAGCTCCAGCTGCCTGTTCTGCTTAGACTCATGGTCTGAATGGTCTGATGTTAACGCCAAAATAAAAGGCTCAACTTTTTAAGCTTACTAGACAAAGGGGTAGGATGGAGGGGGAAGATGTGGCAGGTAGAACGGAGGCCCCCAAGGTCATCCACGTCCGCATCCCAGAAGCCGTAAGGATGGAACCTGACATGGCAGGTGTGACTAGGTCAAGGGTCTTGAGACGTGGACGCTAATCTTGGAGTATCCATGCGGGCACAATGTAATCACAAGGGTCCACACGAGAGGGAGACAGGCGGGTCAGAGTCAGAGAAGGAGATGTGATGACAACGCAGCCAACATCAAAGAGGGCAGAAGGTGGGTCCGCAAGCCAAGGGACGTGGGCACCTCAGGAGGCTGGAAATGGCAAGGACCCGGGTTCTCCCCCGGAGCCTCCGGAAGGAACAGGCCCTACCCTGCCGAACCCGGAGTTCAGGACTTCTGCCCTCCAGAACTCAAAGTTTGCCAAAGTTTGCGTGGTTTGAAGCCCCCGGAGTTGTGGGGTCTTGTTAGAGCGACAATAGGACACGCAATGTAAAAGTGGTACTACTGCTTAAGGTGGCTGGAGCGGGGTCCCCACCACCGGCATCTAAATCTGACAAGTCTGTGACTGGGGTTCCCCGATTCGTGGGTGATCGGAAAGGAGGACAAGGTGGTCAACTTTCCTGAAATAAGCCCACAAGTATTCAGGGTGGAAGGCTACTCCTTATGCTGATGACTTGACCTTTCAAAGCCGCCCCGTTCCGGGGGGAGAGAGCCGGGATGAGCCAGCGCAGGAGCGTCTTCTCCTTCAAGAAGGGTGAGGAAGGTAGGTGGCACCTGGCTCTCAGCTGTCTCTACTTGCCAGGAGCCCAAAGATGGCTCTGCTCGTCGCCCAATCTGTCTTCTTTATTTTTCCCAATCAGTTAAGACCTGAGAAAAATACCACAAATGGACACGGCCACCGCGTGTCCACCCGCATCTTCAGAGAGTGTGACATCCACCTCCCCCCCGCTGTCTGGTGGGCTGTTATGTCAAGTATATTCCTGCTCCCCAAATCCATGTGCCCTTTGCATAGCCTGGCCAGAGCGGCAGCGCTGGGAATAGGTGCACGGGCGTGTGAATTTCCCCGTCCTGGATGGCAGAGTCCAGTGCAGAAGCCTGACCTACTGCTCGTGGGAAAAGCGAAATGGGAAGAAAGGATGTGGAGATGAACCATCGTGAGGGTTCTTTCCCAGGATGCTGCTTTCTTTTTGTTGTATTGCTGGAAGAGACAGCAGCAGCCCAGGGAGTGGAAGCCCCTGGATCCCCTTGGCCCCAAATTAACGCTCTTGGTGTGCGCCCGTAGAGCTTATAAGCATCAGAGATGTGAGGCGGGGAAGTCATCACCTCCGCTCACTCTGATCACCCTAGAAACACAGCCTAGGGATGAAAGGGAAGAACCACAGCTCACAAATCTGAAGGGATTGCACCCATGTACCCAGGGTGACCCGCCTATGCATGAAGCTGCCTGCGGCGGATGGTATAGTGTTGGGATTCCACAAATGATGCAATGATAAGTATGATGAGGGTGATGATGATGAGGATGGTGATGATGATGAGGGTGGTAATGAGGCTAGTGATGATGATGGTGATGGTTATGATGCAGATGATGATGGAGATAATGATGGTGACAATGATAATGACGATGATGATGAGGATGATGATGGTGAAGATGGTGATGGTGATGTTGCAAATGATAACAGTGATGACGATGATGATGACAATGATGATGGTGATGATGTGGATGATAACAGTGATGATGAGGATGACAGTGATGACAATGATGATAATGATGGTGAGGATGGTGCTGAGGGTGATGATGATGGTGGTGATGATGGTGAAGATGGTGATGATGATATGATGAGGGTGATGAGATGATGAAGGTGATGATGACGGTGAGGATGATGGTGAGGATGGTGCTGAGGGTGTGATGATGGTGCTGAGGGTGTGATGATGGTGAAGATGGTGATGATGGTGCTGAGGGTGTGATGATGGTGCTGAGGGTGTGATGATGGTGCTGAGGGTGTGATGATGGTGGTGATGATGGTGAAGATGGTGATGATGGTGCTGAGGGTGTGATGATGGTGCTGAGGGTGTGATGATGGTGATGATGAGGATGGCAATGATGACAATGATGATGATGACGGTGATAATGATGGTGAGGATGGTGCTGAGGGTGATGATGATGGTGGTGATGATGGTGAAGATGGTGATGATGATATGATGAGGGTGATGAGATGATGAAGGTGATGATGACGGTGATGATGATGGTGAGGATGGTGCTGAGGGTGTGATGATGTGATGAGGGTGATGATGATGGTGGTGATGATGGTGAAGATGGTGATGATATGATGAGGGTGATGATATGATGAGGGTGATGAGATGATGAAGGTGATGATGATGATAACGGTGACGATGGTCCACTGCTGCGATACTAGCTGACACTCACTGTGTCTATTCTCTAGGCTAGGCATTGAGATCAGTGCTTCTCATGCCCAGGCTAGTTTAACCCTCACAATAGTTCTCTGAGGAGTATACAGAATTTTAGAATTTTTCCCATCTCCCTCATCAGGGTTTCCAGCAGCTGTGCATGTGTGAGCAGCCAGTGGCGCGGGGGACAGGGACCCTGTACAGAGCCAGAAGCCAGCAGGACCACCAGGATCAAAGGCCACAGTGACAAAGCCCTGCACAGTCTCCTCCTCAACCCTCAGCCAGAGTCAGCCATCTCTGGGGCTCAGACGGACCTCCTGATGGCAAACAACAGAACATCCGACTTGGAGTTCCTGGCACACAAACAGGTCCTCACGTCCCTGAGGTCCACAATGTCTAAAGCATGGAGCTAATGGAGGTATCATTACTTACACTGAAGAACCCAAGCTGGGGTAATTCCAGAAATGCAAGGTTGGTTTCACATCCGAAAACCAAGAAATGTGACTCACCATACTCAAAGAGTAAAGGATAAAAATTAAGAAAGAAAGAATAATCAAATGATCACCCCAGTTGGCTCAGAAAAAGGATTTCAGGAACTGTAACTCCTATTCATGGAAAAAAACAAGAAAACTTAATTGACTACTCTGACATTAGGGGAAAAGAGCCATGAGCCATCCAGCCATGGGACAGAGTCCCCCGGAGTGGAAGTGTGACTTGCTCCAGGTGACACAGTGAATCCAGCAGCCCTGGGACCCTGCGGTGTCTCTGCCAGACTGTCTCCACCATCCCACCCTATCCGGCCCAAGACTTTGCCACCTCTCCCTGAGATGGAAAATCATACTTAGGTGGGTCTCCCAGCAAAATTTATATTACAGATATAAACAATTTTTCTTTTCTCTCCATCACCAGGGTTATCTTCTTTAAACCTTCACTCTCACACACTGCACCATTTCCCTTGGCTTTCTGAATCACAGCCTAGTTCTCTCCCACAGCATTCAAAAAGACCCCAGAGGTCTGACCTCAACCTCCTCCCCCTTTCCAATCTCCTCTCTCCCCTCGCTCCACCTCCCCCGGCCCCTGCCCCTGCCGTAAGCCGCTCCACCGTGGGAAGGGCCTTTCCTCCGGCACCCCTGAAGACCCCTCTTGTCTGCAAGGCCTGCCTGGAACTTCACATCCTTCTCCAGATCCTTACTGAACTCTGGCTTTCTCCCTCGACCAAGAACAGGTCCGTGCACGCCTGAACTAATTGCCTGCTGCTTGCCTACCTTTCCTGTGAGCTCTGTGACCTCCCAGAGCCCTGTGGAGCCACTTCTCTCTGTGTCCCTCCAGACCAAGCTCCTTGGGGGAAGCCAACATTTATCAGTAATTGGATTTGCCACAGTAGCTAACCCATGCCTTGCAGGCAACTCAATAAAAATTCACTGAACTTAACCAGATCATAAAATATTCCTTCTTGTGAGGCAGGCAAGAGGGTGAAGGCAAAAACTGTTATTTGTTCCCCTTCAAAATGATCTTGCCTTTTACCGAGAGATCTAGGAGACCAAGATTTATCTGATCAATAAGAAAGAGAGACAGAGAGACACAATAGTAGCTTCCCAGGCTCTGGCTTGGTCTCTCCCATATAATGAGATCATCTTCCAATCGGCGCTCAGGTTCAAAGCCTCCCTCAGGTGCCCAGGGCCCGAGCCTGACCCCACGTGACACCCAGAAGTCCACGGAGCTCCGTGTCTCCATCCCACAACCTGTCCTCCTGAAACATGGTTTCAGGATGTCAAGCAGCCATTTAAAAGGTAATTAATTATCTTAAAAAGTCAATTCATGGCCCTGGCCGGTTGGCTCAGGGGTAGAGCATCGGCCTGGCGTGCAGGAGTCCCAGGTTCGATTCCCAGCCAGGGCTAAACATAGGAGAAGCGCCCATCTGCTTCCCCACCCCTCCCCCTCTCCTTCCTGTCTGTCTCTCTCTTCCCCTCCCGCAGCCAAGGCTCCACTGGAGCAAAAGATGGCCGGGGCGCTGGGGATGGCTCCATGGCCTCTGCCTCAGGCGCTAGAATGGCTCTGGTCACGACAGAGCGATGCCCTAAGATGGGCAGAGCATCACCCCCTGGTGGGTGTGCCGGGGGGGGGGGGGGATCCCAGTCGGGCGCATGCGGGAGTCTGTCTGACTGCCTCCCTGTTTCTAGCTTCAAAAAAATGGAGAGAAAAAAAAAGTCAATTCATGAAAATTAATTGCTCTGTTTGTGATTTCCTTCCCTCTGTCTTGCCTTCCGTTGGGGAAAAAAAAAGTGATCAGCCACATTCGTGTTCCCAGGGCTAGGAAAAAGGGTAGACCAGGTCCTGCAGGAGTCCAGGAAGGGCCCCGTCTGCGCCCCTACAGCGCTTCTTTCTAAGGGGCTGTCCGTCTGCTATACTTGAGATGCATGAACGCAGCACGTGTTTATCTTGACAAGGCCAGTAACACACGCTAGTTTCCGAGCGTGTCAGGCTCCTGCTCTGGGCCGGCATCGAGCCGGTGCTGGGGTTCCAGGGAGAAGGTGAGTCCAATGCAGTTACCCCAGGGAGTGGACTCAGCCCTGAGCCTGGGCTCCAGTGACTGAGCCTTTCACACACTGGACACATCTACACACTGGACGCCTCTGGGAAATACAGGTACAGAAAGAACCAGATTATACACGTCCTTTCTACGGCCCAAAGGACGGAAAGTGGGGACTTGAACAGCTATCGGTACACGCGTGTCCGAAGCAGCGTCACCCACAAGCGGCGAAACAGCAGAAGCAGGCGTCCACCGGCAGACAAATGCTCACGCAGAATGTGGCCGGCCGATGGCATACGATGGAAAACCAGTCAGACTGAAAAAGGAAGGGATTCTGACCCACGCTACCTTGAAAACATTATGCTAAGTGACACAAGCCAGACACAAAAGTCCAGATATTGTATAATTCCACAAACATGAGGTACTAGCAGAGTCACAGTCACAGAGGCAGAGAGTAGAGTGGTGACTGCCCAGGGCTCGGGGGGCAGGGAGACCAACAGGGAGTTAATGTTTAATGTGTGGGAGAGCTTCCACTGGGGAAGATGGAAAAGTTTGGGAGATGGATGTTGCCAATGGTTCACAACATCAGTGCTTATTTAATGGCACAGAACCGAACACCAAACCGTGGGTAAAACGGTAAATCTACCTTAGGTCTATGTCACCATAATAGTAATAATGATTCCATGAATAAAATGAGGGAAGCTCCATATGGATTTAGCGTCTCCCTTGCTGTGAGCTGTGAAATTCTTTGCTTCCCAGTGGGTGCAGCCATGTCCCTCTTCCGGTTCAACACATCATGCTCAAACCCGAGGAAGCAAGAGGTGATAGGCTCAAAGTCAATGAACACCTCTGGTGCTGTGTGTGTGTGTGAGTGTGTGTGCATCTGTGCGTGTGTGAATGTGTGAATGCCTACAGCTCTAAAAGAACACCTCTTTCCAATTCACCAAGTTACTTCTGCCAGGTCCCTATCTTTCTTTCTTAGGAACACAGAGATTGTTCCTCTGCCCATAAAATGTCCTAGGGCAGGACTTCCTGCAACATCTGGAATATGAGCATCAGGGGACGCTTCTGAATAATTAAAGGGAGGGAGCAGGGCACAGTCAGATAAGTAAAGGTCCTGCTATCTAATGTTTCTTTTTGCCTCTTGGATGGAACCAGGTGGGAGGGATAGTGGAGATAAGACCATAAAAAAGAAATATATAAAAGAGTCTTTTTAACAAACTCTAATTGAAGTGACAGACACAATTCAAAGATATTTTAATATCTTTCTTCAGAATAAAATCCCACCGCAGGCCTTACCCACAAGGAACCAGCAACTATCTGATTTCTATCTAGTCCAAAGGTCACGGCGCCCAAAACACACAGGTTTCCTAGGCAATATCCTGGGTTGTGGATGAATGTGGATCCTGGTTGGCTATATTCCCCCCCCCCCCCCCCCCCCCCCCCCCCGTAACAGGAAAAACAAGACTACTTTTCAACACTTTTGTCTTTAGTCAAGTAGTCAAGTCCGGGCTGGGACAGAAACGCCATTGACCTCATCATCGACAGTCTTTTCAAATCCGCCCCCCCCACACACACACACACACACACACATACAAGAAGACGCGGCTGACCTGGAAATTATCTATTTTCGCATTCAATTTTGTTTGGCAGCAAAGAGGTATAGAGATGAGATAGGACGAAAGATGTAATCTCTTTAATCATCCTTCTTGAGGCAGAAAGGTCACTGGAATTTAGGAAATCAGAAGCTGGTGAAACAGACAGAACCATGCTCTCACCCCCCCCCCCCAGGGATCATGGGCGTTTCACAGTGACCTGGGGGCTGGGCCACTGAAAGCCAGCGCCACCTCGGCCCAGGTGGAAGAGGCTCTCTGCAGAGGGCAGCTGCAGACCAGACAGCCGTGTGGGGCGTGAGCTCAGTGGACCCCACAGCCCTGGGCCGCTCCCGGGTCCTGGTGAGGACCGGCTGGTGGCCAGGACCTGCGGAGAGTTTGACTGGAAGCAGGCGAGACTTTCTCAGCTCTGAAGGAGACCAGGCCTTGCCCTTCCTCCACTGGTCAAACAGGTTTTCTACTTCAAGGGCACGGGGAACAGACACCAGCCTGACAGCACAGGGAACAGGGGGAGCCCAGTCCACCGGGGACACACAGGGACATAAGGAGCCGAAGAGTGAGGCGTAGACCCATTTTTCTGTGACACTAAGGTCACCTTATCACGTGTCCCCCGCCCGACTTCTCTCACTGGGCTTCAGCGGGAAGCCTCAAACCACCTGTTCTGCAGAATACAAGGCCACCCTCCCTCCTGGCCTCCTTTCAAATTGTTCCACTTGAACGAAGAAAAGGAAGGACAGAGCGAACATTCCAGCAGGCCCATTTGTTTTTCTTCATGTAATTAATGTTCTTCATGGAATTCATTAGAAGTGGCAGAGACCGCTTCTAATACCTCAGTTCTGACCATCTGTCCAGGGATGTCCCGGAGGTCCGACCGCCTACCCAGCCATAAAGCACAGTGTCTCCCAGGCACATGGTGCCAGGGATCCTGCCCGGGGCGCCTGCACACTCGCAGCCTCCCCTCCCGAGCCCTCTGCCCTCTCACTCGCGGAGCTGGGCCCGGACGGGTAGTCCATCCGCAAGGGCAAACAGAGCGGAGATGCTCACAGCCTGCGGGGCCTCCACGCCGGGCCTGGAAGCTGCTCCCAGAGACAACGGTCAGGACCACCAGCACACACTCCCCTCCCAGGGCCAGGCCAGCCTTCCGGCAACGCCCACGGTGGAGGGCGCTCCAGAAGGGAAGCCTGCTCAGACGTGCGTGTACACTCCCCGGACACTAACTGCTCATGTGCCATCCGGGCTGCCCGGACGGACACAGCCCTCTCGTTCCTGGAGGAGAGAGCCGAACCCGGGCGGTCGCAGCACGGGCCTGGGCCAGATGCAGTGTGCGGGGAGAAGGGACATTTCCACACTTGCAAGGGGAAGCTGGGAATCGGGAGGAGAGCCCAGCCGGGCACAGCGTGGAAGGAGGGAGTCGGGGTCCTGAGTTGGCCAGACCTGGGCCACCCGCCTCTCACGTCTGGCTTACCAGGCATGTGGAGGGGTATCATCCAAGGCCTTCCTCCAGCACTCCAGTCACACCCATCGAGTGTGCGGTCTAAGTCCTGGAGGACACAGGACAATCCGCCTGATCAATCTGCCCTCCGGGGACAGTGTGCGAAGGTGGCAGCAGACAGTGCCTGTTCTTTGAGAGGGGTCTGCCCTTCACAGAGCAGGCCATGGATCCGCTCATAGATGCCAGGTAAGGTGGGCCACCCAGGGATGAATTCAGATGCAGGAACACGTAGAAAACAAACAAGCAGACCCTGGGTGGCCACTCACAAGGCCCCTCTGCCCAGACCAGGCCTGCCAGGAACTGCCTTTAGGCCCAAACAGCCCCAGCCTCTGTCTGTCGTCCCCCGAGGTCGCTAAAGCCATGGCTGGCCTGTCCTTCATGCTCCTGAGCATGGCTGGGCGTCCACATAACACCCAATGTGCCCAAGGACATGTCAGTTCCCAGCAGGAGCGGCTACCTAGTTTTCAGGGCCCAAAGAAAATAAAACACAATGTCCCTTGTTCAAACATCATGTAAATTTTCAAAACAATTAGGATGGCTATCAATCCCGCCCAAAAAACCAGGACCCTTGCGCACGGCTAATAGGGCCGGAAGTGATGAGACTGCCATGGAAAAGATGTCTGGCGGCCCCTCAAAACACTAACACAGAGTTAACACGCGACCCAGCAATTCCACATCTGGGTAGACACCCAGGAGAACTGCAGGCAGGAACTCGGACAGACCACTGGGCCACCCATGCTCACAGCAGTGCAGCAGACAGGAGCCCCAAGACGGAAGCCACCCGGGTCTCCATCCACAACAATGAATCACTAAACAAAACGGGGTTCGTTCACACGGAGGAACAGTCCCGGCCTTAGAAAAGAAGAACGGAGTTCTGACACACGCCGCTACAACACGGGTGACCCCCGAGGGCACTACACTGAGTGAAATAAGCCAGTCACAAAAAGACAAATCAGGACCCCCCTGTAAAATTCACAGGGGCCGAAGGTAGGACGGCAGTTTCCAGGGCCTGGGAAGCACGGGGAATTAGGGACCTGGTGTCTACTGGGCACAGAGTTTTGGTTTGGCAAGGCACAAAGGTTCTGGAGATGGGCGGTAGTGACCAGTGGACAATGACGCCCGCGTAGGCCACTGAACTATACGCCTGCAAAAGGCCAGAACTGTCCTATTGATGTGACGCACATTTTACTATATAATAGAAAAAAACAGAAAGAAAAGAAAAGGAGAAGACGTCAGTGCCAGTGCCGGGTCCTGTGTGAGCACAGGGTGCAGGCCCGCCGGGCGCTCTGGCTCCGAGAAGGGGTCGCTCTGCAGGACGCCGGGGCCCCATTTTGCAAGGGCAGCACTTCCCTAGCAGAGCAACTACACGCCCAAAGAGCTGTGTTATATTTTAATAGTCATTTCAGTCGACTATAAAAGTACAGCAACACGTAATAAAATTGCTTTTGCACCGCAGTAGAAATATTTAGCAAGAGATGAGACACACTTAGCGAGAGGCTATAAAAATCTATTTGCTCACGTACCAGGTTGGTGCTGAAAGGGACCAGAGCAGGGGACGGATGGAAAGGAGACGGCAGGAGAAGTGCCATCCCAGGAAAGGCGACAACGATGCGTCCACCATGACACTCAGCTGGCAGGATCCGCTCAGTATTGTTTTTTTAATGCACTGAGCAAAAAAGGGGCCCTCTCCTCTCTGCTACTTGTGACTTTGTTTAATTTTTAACCTTTAAAGCTCCGTCAGTTTTGAGATCAGAAAACACTCACTTCCCTGGAGTACCCTGTTGTCTCATCAGATTTGCCTGCCGTGTGCTACAGGTGACCAAGAAGGAAGACACGCCACCCCTCCAGCCCCAACACACAGGGCTGGACAGATACTTCCCCTACCAAAACAGTTTCCTAGGAAAACTCTCAACCACAAATGAGGGGTATCCTACTAATACTGCTCCCACGACACCTATGCCCCAGAGACATTCAGTGAGAAAGATAAGAGTATTCACCATCACCACCATCATTACCATCAACACCACCACCATCACCACCACCATCATCACCACTACCCATACCACCACCTAAACTATCATCACCAACAACTGCAGCACCACGTAGCACCAATACCAACACCACCATTATCATTATTGCTTCCACCACCACCACCATCACCATCATCACCATCATCACCAACATCACCATCATCATCACCATCATCACCATCACCATCATCACCACCATCACCATCACCAGCATCACCATCACCACCATTATCACCAACATCACCACCATCACCATCACCACCATCATCACCATCATCACCATCATCACCATCATCATCACCATCATCACCAGCATCACCATCACCAACCATCACCACCATTATCACCAACATCACCACCATCACCATCACCACCATCATCACCATCATCACCATCATCACCAACATCTTATCACCACCACCACCATCATCATAGTACTAATAACAGCGAACTTTCACTCTGTATCAACGAAGAGCAGACAGTGCACTTAAAACTCCAAGTACTTCCCTATTTTGTCTCACACGAGCCCTGTGATGTAGGGGCTGACAGCAGCCCCACTCCTGCACACAGAGCTCTGTGCCAGGAACGGGAGGAGGCTGTGGGCATCACTGGCCTCCACTGGGAGAACAGATACCCAGCTGCCACATGTCTCGCAGACAAAGGGAAGCCAGCCTGCTGCTCCACAAACAGGGGCCCCGCGTGTCTCCTCCATAACCAGCTCCCCTTTGCTGCCAAGGGGCTGTGACAATTGTGCACAGTGTCACAGGCCCCGGATCCCTTTACTCCAGAAAGCCCTTGAGACATAGAGAAAGAACAATCCCACTGATCTCACAGACGGAACCCCAGTCTGGAGGAGAAAGGGCCCTTCCACGTCCCATGTGGCTCAGCTGACCCCACACGCAAGTGCTCACCTGAACGTAGGAGGCCATCGGCCACCCAGTCCAGGAAGGAGCAAGGTGCATCCCCCAGGGTCCCAGGGGAGCACCCAGGGGCAGGTGGAGACTATCAGCATCGGGTCATTCATCCCTCTCCTGTTCCTCAGACCCATCCACTTCTCCCAGCCCCGACTGCCAGCACCCTGTCCAGGCCACCACGTCCCCCCTGGACTGCTGCCTCCGAATCTCCCACCTCTGCTCCTTCCTCCTTCCTGCCCTCCACACCGCTGCTCATGGGACCTTTTCTACAACACAACCTGACCAAGGTCCCCTCCAGCTTTAACCCTTTCAGTGACCACTCACTGCTCTGCAGACAAAGTCAGTCCTCAGGGAGGCTGAAGGAGAAACACCTTCACTCTCCTGCCCCATCATCCTGTACATCACTGCGAACTCCTCCCACCCTCAGAAGGATCTAGATCGAACTTCAAAGCCCCAATCACTCTCTGTGCCCCTGGGCCTTCAGGTACCTTGAGGCTACTCCTGCCTGCCCTTCTTCATCTCACTAACTCACACCTACTCTTCAAATCACTTACAAAAGGTCACTTCTTCCAGGAAGCCTTCCTTGATTGTCCTTTCCTCTCTCCTAGCATTGACCATATTGACTCCCTGAGCCTAGCCCAGTGACTGGCATTCTGCAGGCACCTGGTCAATATTGACCAAATGTTATGAATTTAACCCAAATCCATGAATGGTTGCAAACTTAAAATAACTTAGCAGGTGCCTGTGCATGCTAACTCACCCGCATTGCCAGGACCACTCTCATTATCTCCGTTTGACAGACAAAGAAACTGAGGCAGCCAGAGGTTGACTTGCTGAAGGTCACCCAGCTGGTAAGTGACTGAGCTGGGATTTGATCCCTGGCAGTCTGTGTTGTGTCTGTGCTGCTGATCACACACACACACACACGCACACACATGAGTTCTTCAGAGCAAGTAAAGCAGTCAGGTTCAAAAGAGATCTTAAACCTTCTGTTTGTTTCTAATGACCACTAGGAACAGGAGTAATTAAAATCGACAGAGCTCGTGAAAACCCCAGCATCAACACAGGGCTGCGAAACAAGTCATCTATGCATTTCCTGGAAAAGTCACACCTTGTAAGTAAGTGCCCGGCCAGAGGAGTCCCCGCCTGTCCCCCAGCTCCCCGTTATAAGCGTCCCACGATCGCGGCTACCTTCCTAATGAATGTGTACAATGCTAAGTGTATTTACAGGAAAAAACAAGCAGGGTGATACGTCTCCACTTCAGCAGACGCCCCAGGTCCCCAGAGGCGCTGAACCCTGGAGGCCGGCTCAGTCCATTAAGGCAACTTCCTGCAAATCAGGCAGAAGGAGCCGAGTTGGCCATTACTCTTCCAGCCTGAGGCTCAGAGGTCTCTCAAGATTTATGTCCACAGGCACATCAGGCAGTCTGCTCCCAAAGCACGCTGAAAACAAGCTGAGAGAGGGGCTCAGCCCACCTCCCCCTGTGCCCATGGCTGGGGATGCAGCGAGCATGAGGACCAGGAGCAAACTCACAAGGGCCAGCACACACCCTCCTGACCCTGCACACGCCCCCCAGGGGGCTCAGCACCACAGCCAGCACACACCCTCCTGACCCTGCACACGCCCCCCCAGGGGGCTCAGCACCACAGCCAGCACACACCCTCCTGACCCTGCACACGCCCCCCCAGGGGGCTCAGCACCACAGCCAGCACACACCCTCCTGACCCTGCACACGCCCCCCCAGGGGGCTCAGCACCACAGCCAGCACACACCCTCCTGACCCTGCACACGCCCCCCCAGGGGGCTCAGCACCACAGCCAGCACACACCCTCCTGACCCTGCACACGCCCCCCCAGGGGGCTCAGCACCACAGCCAGCACACACCCTCCTGACCCTGCACACGCCCCCCCAGGGGGCTCAGCACCACAGCCAGCACACACCCTCCTGACCCTGCACACGCCCCCCCAGGGGGCTCAGCACCACAGCCAGCACACACCCTCCTGACCCTGCACACGCCCCCCAGGGGGCTCAGCACCACAGCCAGCACACACCCTCCTGACCCTGCACACGCCCCCCAGGGGGCTCAGCACCACAGCCAGCACACACCCTCCTGACCCTGCACACGCCCCCCCAGGGGGCTCAGCACCACAGCCAGCACACACCCTCCTGACCCTGCACACGCCCCCCAGGGGGCTCAGCACCACAGCCAGCACACGAAGCCAAAAGGGCCTTAAGAGACACCCACAGAACTACTGCCTGCAGTATCTTCACCTTAGGATTTTTAACTCTTTTTTTTTTATTATTAAGTGAGAGGTGGGGAGGCAGAGATAGTCTCCCACATACCGCATGTACCCCAACCTGGATCCACCCAGCAAACCCCCTACCAGGCAGGGGATGCTCTGCGCATCTGGGG
The DNA here is from genome assembly GCF_036850765.1 of Saccopteryx bilineata. Classification (NCBI taxonomy): domain Eukaryota; kingdom Metazoa; phylum Chordata; class Mammalia; order Chiroptera; family Emballonuridae; genus Saccopteryx; species Saccopteryx bilineata. The sequence continues at coordinate 109,975,538 of NC_089496.1, read as the reverse complement.
CCACTGCTGTTACTCAGCAACTGAGCTATTCCAGTGTGTGAGGCGAAGGCCATGGAGCCATCTCCAGCCTGGGGCCAACCTGCACAAACCATTCAAGCATAGCTGCAGGAGAGGGAGAGAGAGAGAGAGAGAGAGAGAGAGAGAGAGAGAGAGAAATGGGGGAGGGGTGGAGAAGCAGATGCATGCTTCTCCTGTGTGCTCTGGCCGGGAATCAAACCCGGGAGAGACTGCTAAACGCCAGGCCAATGCTCTACAGCTGAGCCAACTGTCCGGGGCAGGATTTTGACCTCTTAGCACCCCACCCACAACAGGCTGATTGAGAAAAATTACCAAGAAAAGTGATGAGACCTCATCCGGACACATAAAACCCAGAAACTCGATTTAACTCTGAATCTGCCAAGTTTTGCTGTCGTTATTGTCGGGTTGATGGATTCTGTTCCGTGTGTGGGTTTCACAGGATGAGGAGAAGCAAAACTAGGACCCTGACAGGAAAATGTTCATCAGGACATCGGCCCAGGCGGTCTGTCCACAATGTGCAATCCCTTTCCTCAGTCTCTTTGTGGGGCTCCCTCACACGGGCTAGCGCCTCCTTCCCTAACAACAGAGTGCCCGCCATCAACTCTCCCTGCCTCTCTGTCCACTAGATACCAGTGACACCAGGAAGCCCCAGAGAGCTTCTGGGAGGCCAAACTGCTGGAAAGGTCCCCTGGTGACATCACAAAGCACACACACCCATCAAGCGCGATCATGAGGAAGACCCCTCCAGACAAGGACCCCGGCCGGTCACCCCAGACCAGCAGGTCCCGGAAACATTGCGATGGAGACGTGGACGGCTGGTAATGACTTCGGTTGTTTTAGCCATCTGTTCGCTTTCTCTCGCATCTGGAGTGTCACCGTCCCACTGAATCCCCCGGGGAAAGAACGATCGCGGTGTGCTCACGGAGCCACGAAACAGAGTCGCCGTAACTCAACAGGCACTGTTGGATTTCCCAATACGACAGCGACAATGACCGTGGGCCATCACAGCTCCCGCTCTCGTCAGTAGGATGCAAACTGTACTGGACACACTGATGGCCAGAGCCCCCGGCCAACGGTGAAAGCTGCCAACGAGCGTGGCTGGGAGAAAAGAGTTGGTTTTACTGAAATAGGTGCTGTGGAAACATTACACGGTGTGGGAGAGGCCCAGACTTCCCGGGCAGTCTAATTTGGAAACTCACCCTGGTTTGAAAACAATAAGAACAGCGGAGGCCCGGCTCTCCTCCTCCGAGGACGGCTCGCTCCAGGTCGTTCTCGGTCTGCCCCCTACCAATTCAACCAGAATCAGGAGGCAAGGCAACTCACCGAGTCCTCAAACGCCCCCGAGTCCGGGCACCACTCCCACAAACGTGCTGAATTCACCGGGTCCGTTTCGTGGTGGTTACCAAGAACACGAGGACCATGTCCAAATGGGAGGCAGAGTATCGCCAGAGGGGGACGCTCACCAGGAAGGCATTCAGGAGGAAGCGTAACTCAGGGCCCAGTTCCTCCCCTCTCTTGTGTCTCCTCCAGTCTGTGTCCCCCTGGAGTCACTGCCCCCCCAGGGCTTGTGCTGAGGCCAGCCTTGGCATGACACCCCAGAGGGCAACAGACCCAAATAAAGCCATTGTTTATTATTTTCTCCGGATCTTTCTGAATGGGAGCCCTGCCCTCGTCGGGAAAGCCTTCGAATGTCATCGCTGTGGAGGGTAAGCACAGAGACCGGAGTCTGCAAATCCCCGCTCAAAAAGAGTTGTGACATCTTTAAATAGTTGGGGGAGGGGGAGCGCCAAAGTATCTCCTGACTCGCAAAAAATTATACAGAACTGAATTCTGGTGTCCTTAAATAAAGTGTCACCGGAGCGCCACGCAGCTCCTGCCCCGAGGACAGCTCCTCTGTGGCCGCAATGAGTCGTGGCAAGAGAGGCTGGAAGCTAAAATCATCTACTTCCTGGCCTTCAGCCGGAAAGGTCTGCCAAGTCCTTCTAGAACAGCCTCAACTTCAAACGTTCTACAAACCATCAAACTGTTTGGGAATTTTAACACGCCAGCCGCCTCGTCTGTTCGAGAACTACGTATCAGCCAGCCCCGTGCGAGCAAGGCACTGGACCCCGGGATGTAAAGCTGGGCGGGCAGAGGTGACCCCTGTCCTCAGGGGGGTTTCTAGTTTGACGGTGGACCTGGTCCAATATCCAGCTGGCCACAGCACTGTCTGCACCCTCAGACTCGCGCACACAGAATGCTGCGGACAGCACATCATAGGGACAACTTATCCAACTGGAGACAAGTGGTCAGGGCGGCTTCCCACCCCCTGGAAGGGCAGAGAGCAGTTAGGCAGAGAGAAGCATGGAGAGGGTGGAAAGAAGGAGAAGGTGCAGGGGAGGCAGGTGCACTCCAGGTTCACGGAACAGGACACACTCGCCTTCCCAAAGCTGCCAGGCTAGCTGGCCAAAAGCAACGGCCAGGCATGCCAGGGGCAGCAGCAGAAGCCAGGTCAGCCCTGGCAGAGCCCTACATGCCCTTTATAAAGAACCGGCCTCCACTCCACATCCCCTGGGCAGGTGTGTCACCTGTAAGGCGGCCAGCATCCCTCCAGGACACAGCGATGGACCAGAGAGGGAGCTCCGACCCCCCAGGGGCTGCACAGCCCACCACACACAAGCCCGGTCCGCACTCAAACCACACACGGTCGCTCATCAGAAGCCAATGAAATGCTCTAGCAGGATGACTACTCTTCAACCACACAGCGTTCGGAAGTAGAAAAACTCCACGTGCAAATCAGCGACATCCCAGCTGAGGCTTTTCTACTACACAGCAATGATGTCACAGCCCGCGTTTCCAAGGAAACGTCTCCCAAGCATATCACCCTTATTGCTGCCCCCTTATCGCTGCCCTACGCATATAAGGGCTCCACCAGAGACAAGGCAAAACCATACCAGTGATGCTTGACCAGGCGGTGGCGCAGTGGGTAGAGCGTTGGACTGGGACGCGGAGGACCCAGGTTCGAGATCTCAAGGTCGCCAGCTTGAGCGCGGGCTCATCGGGTTAGAGCAAGGCTCACCAGCTTGACGCCAAGGTCGCTGGCTCAAGCAAGGGGTCACTCGGTCTACTGTAGCCCCCCGGGTCAAGGCACATATGAGAAATCAATCAATGAACAACTAAGGAGCTGCAACAAAGAACTGATGTTTCTCATCTCTCTCCCTTCCTTGTCTGTCTGTCGCTATCTGTCCCTCTCTCTGACAAAAAACAAACAAACAAAAAAACATACTAGTGAAATTGCTATGCTATACCTATAAAACGGACATGCTAATGAGTGCCAACTGTAATTGAAAAATAAAAAATTAAATAGTTTAAGACTATGTAAGAACTAAAACCCTGTCACTTCCAGAGGCCTTCCCTGCTATCGAGCTACAGACCACGCCAGCCCATCCTTCACTGAGAGCAGACAGGGAAGGAGATCAAGGTGGCACCATCATAGGGAAGGAGATCAAGGTGGCACCATCATAGGGAAGGAGATCAAGGTGGCACCGTCTCGGGGGCAGGAACGAAACCCAGACACCCACAGTGTGGGCAGATTGGAAGTCGCTGCCCGGTCTCATTCCAACGTGCTGTTCCACATCAGGTCACGGCGATTTTTTTTTTTTTCCAAGATCAAGTTAAAACTCATCTTCAGGCATTCACTGTATTTATCAGGCGTGGAGCCAACCACGGCGTGCGACAATCAGGAGAAAGGAAGTCGCGTGGGCGCCTGGCTTCTCTCCGAAGCCGGGGCTCTGTCACTGAGCCATCATGAGTCCATGTGCTGTCTGCTCAAGGTCACCGCCAAGGGTCCGCGTATGCCACACAGATGCCACCCCTCCGACTTCCGACTCGGACGCTGCTCCATTATCAGAAGTGCTCGTGACAGGGCAAGTTCCAAGGGTGTGTGGTATTTTGTGGTTTGGGGGCAATGAAACATTAAATTGGACGAGAGCTCAAAGACAATGGAAATGCTACACACAAAACCTGGGCTCAAGTGAAGAGGAAGTAACTTCCGTTTCCCGTATCTGGACCAGGGCCAGGGCGCCCTTGTCCTGGAGCTTCAAGGCTGCCACCTCCTGCAAACACAGGTCTCACAGGAAAGCGGGGTGAACAAGGACATCACTCACAGGTGGATGACATCGCTCGTTCCCCTGCGTTTCCGCCCCCACCCCGGCCAGCGCAGAGCGCCCCGGGCACAAGGGGGCCTCCTCCATCCTTCGATTCCAGCCCTCGGCAAACGCCACGTGCAAAACCCAGAAGGTCAAAGATCTTCACAGAATTATCACATAATCTTCCATCATTGACGCCTTCAATGTAGAATACGCAGGAAGCAACCCTGTCCCACGGGACACCGGGAGCCCAGCTGGTTTTGACCCGGGCCCTGCCTCTCCCTTGCCCCTCTGACACACAGTACAAGGGTGGCCTGGCACCCCTTAACAGGAATGCCCTCACCGCGCAGGGACGCCGTCAGCCGTGTGATGTCTGCTGCAGGTGCCGGCGTCTAGCGCCTCCCAGTGTTAACACGAACCATTTTATCAGCCATACCAGCTTCCCACCCAAATAAAGTCACTGTGTCATCTCAACATACCTGCAAGTGCTACACACTCAACACTCCCGCCCCCATAATCCATCCCAACTGTGGGAGGTGGGCACCAGCAGACAAGCATCTGGCCGAGTGGGCAGCCCCCAAGGTCGGCCCACCCTCAAGCACCTGGCCGAGTGGGCAGCCCCCAAGGTCGGCCCACCCTCAGTGCCGCCTTTCCAAGCCCCCGTCCCTGGCCTTCCACGGCTCTGGCCATCTGAAGCCAAAGTCCTCACTGTCCTCCACGGGAGGTTCCCGGTGCCCAGGGGACGGCGCCCCTCTTCTTCATCGGAAGAGCGTCCTGGTCCCGCAGAGCACAGGCTCCTCCAGCCGGCCCCGGGGCCTCGCTCGTCCTCTGGTGCCCCGGACCAGGTCCCACCACTGTGCGGGGACAGGCTTCCATTCGCCGAGGGATCAGCCATGTGTCCTCCGTCTTCTCTCCTCTGAACCTCCCCACCACACTTGTTTGCCAGGAGCCCAGGGACAACCTGAAGGCCGTAAACTTGGCTTTCCTGGTAAGTGGTATCTCTCCCCGTCAGAGCCCACGGGAGGCTTCCCGTGGAAACACACTGCTGTCCTTCCCTCCAGGGTCACCGGGGAGGACACTGCCCACATCCGATTCCTGGCAAGCCCCTGCCATCCTGGGTCACTGGACCCTCCAGGGCTGTCACCGTTCTTGCCTGTCTTATCTTTGAAGCTGCTGCAGCCCGCCCCTTGAGTCCCTAGTTGGTTGCTTCAGCGGGTACAACTGCGGGATTAAGGGTGATGATCTCCCCAGGTCCCAGTCATACCCACTGCAGCTCTAGTAAAATCCAAACAGCTGTTCCCCGGCATTAGGAGTGGTAACGGTCAGCCCAGCCAGCCAAGGGTGAGGGGAGCTCAGATTGAACAGACCAGAGCTTGCCACAGATGTCCCGATGGAAGAACCCGCTGCTGCCGTTCTGTGTCACCGGGCCTGACCTCAGCACCCTCCAGACCCACTAGGAGCCCCCTTGGGGAAGCCTCCCAAACAGCCCACCACCCACAACAGAGCCAAGACCCTTTCTTGGGTCAAGAACAAGCACTTTGGACCCCCACCTCTAAGCAACGGTCACCCTGGACTCTTGAGAACAAGTCCAGTAAGAAACCACACGACCTGGGGGTGGACTTCGAATGTGAGACAGCCTGAAGGGATAGCCACGAGCATGAACCCCGGCTCACAGAGGAGCAGACCACAGCACTGAGGGTGGCGCTGATTGTAAGTATAACAAAACCTGCCCCAGGATGGCCAGGGCACACCCCCAGTTCAGTGTCACTGCAGACCATCCCTAACCCCTCTAGGGTCCAGGCCAGCGACCATCTAGTCCATAACTGGACCTGACAACGAGTTCCAGAATCAGTTCTGACGCAATCAATGTGCACGGATGCTCCTCTGTGCCCAACAGACCCAAATGTGGGGAGACTCCAGGCCCTGTGCCTCCCCAGACGATGTCGGTCTGTGGTCAGAACAATCCCCCCACCCGCGCCCCCGCAGACCTTCGGTCCGTGGTCAGCACAATCCCCCCACCCCCACCCCCGCAGACCTTCGGTCCGTGGTCAGCACAATCCCCCCACCCCCACCCCCGCAGACCTTCGGGATGGAGACACTATCCTCAAACAAGACATATGAACACGCCTCGCCAGATTAATGCCCACAGCCCAGCTTCTAAAAGGTGACCTGATTAAACACTTAACTGTAAAACCAGTCTAGACTCCATAGATCAACCCTTCACGCCCAGGGCAATGCAGGCACGCAGCAATTGTGCGAAATAACGCTTACAAACGGGAGGAAGGAGGCCCATTTCTCCTTACTTTCCGGTAAACTGGGAGTTGGAGACTTAATAACAGTGGGCAAATGTACAAGTCCGGCTGCCAGCGCCGCAGAGGCCCCTGGGGGCAGGGCCCAGCCTCCAGCCCTGGGCACGGTGCTGCCATGCATCACGGCAGAAAGCCCGGGCGCAGCGCGCCAGGGAGACAGAGCGGAAGCTCCCACCCTCTCCTCCTCCGGGCCCCTTCCCTCCACCTGCGCGTCCACCACTCGCTCACTCGCTCGCTAGGGTGTGACGCCCTGACCCGGGGAGCTCCTTTGCTGCCTTCGTGGACATCCCTTCAGTTCCCACAAGTCACTGGCCCCCCTCCAGACCTCCGCCCTCCGTGCGCACTGCTGAGCACACTGCCCCCTCCTCCTCCGCCCCAGGCGTCTCTCTACAGGACCCTTGCTCCCACAGAACCCCCCACACCTGCACAGGAGATGTCCTCAGCCACTCACTGCTCGCATGCTTTTCTCAATTAGCACGAAGCAGTGTTACGAAAGTCACAGCCCTGGTTCTAAAGTTTAGAGACCCTAAGACACTAAGCCAGGCTTCTGCAAACCAGAGTGCCCACAGCCACCCAGAGCCACAGTGTGGCTTGTCCTGCCCATAAGATAAGAAAGGTTTTCACCAGCTTCTTAAATTGAGATAAGACTCAGATTAAAAAGAAACTGTTTTCAAGTGTACCATTCAGTAGCACTTCATGGATTTGCAACATTGTGCAACCAGCGACTCTATCCAGTTCTAAAATATTTTCATCACCCCCCAAAGGAAAGCCCACACCCATAAAGCAGTCCCTCTCCCCTCCCCCGAGCCTTAGCAACCACCAACCTGCTTCTTGTGAGTGGATGTGCCCATTCTGGGCATTTCACATAAAGAGAATCGTAAGAGACACGCCCTTTGGTGCCCAGCTGCCTTCACTAACATGACACCCTTACGGTCCATCCGCGTGGTAGTGCATGTCAGGCCGCGTTCGTTCTTACAGCTGAATAATATTTCATGGTGTGGACATGCCACATTATGTGTATTCGAACCGGCGACCTCAGCGTTCCAGGCTAAGACTCTCCTCTGTGCCATGACAGGGCAGGCTGGGCTGCCTGTGCCTCTTCTTAACTGTATCTTTTAGATTTCCAACGCTTTACAAAGTACTTCAGTGTACATGGTCTATTGCGATGTCACTGGCTTTTTATCACCACCTTCTGGGGCAGGTAAGACCATCCTTTCACAAGTGACAGCTGCCTCAGACGGTGTCAGAGGTTCCCAGGGGGCCCACCACCGCCAGGGGCAGGCACCGGACACACACCACTCTGTCCCCTCTCAAACCCTGGTCTCCTCCTCTCCCACCTGCTAAGGAAGTCCCCGTGGTCAGCTACGCCAACACCCGACTAAGAAAGCGACGTAGCAGAATGTTACAGTCAAAGGGACCCAAGAAGTCGTCTTCTATCAAGGTTGAGAGGAGCAGGAAGAAACGGCAGAAATTCTAGGGACGGTAACGTCACAGAAACAGGGGTGTGTGGTCAAAAGGCCTGGCCCGCCAATATCACCAAATACGGATGCCACCTGGGACCATCCACCCATCCACATTAACTCAAGACAAAACCCCTCTTTAGGGGGCGCACCACGGTCAGGGGTGGGGAGCTTTAAAACCATTGAACCGCATCGCCCACTGGATTCCTAAGCTGACTCCACCATGAGCCCCGGTAGGGCCACCGATCCAGGGGTGTGACTGCCCAGCAGCAGGGACTCCCTAATACCGCCCCGGGATGAAACCTCCCTGCCCCTCGGCCTTCATTCAGCGAGGCGTGCCAGGGACCACACCGGGTGCAGGGAACAGAGACAGGAACGCAGCCCGGCCCTTGTCCTCCGGCCCTTCCGTGTAGCAGGGACACGGCGGGTAAGGTGCACACTCTCTCCCCAAGACCTGAGTGCGTGAGGGGCTCTTTCCGGCTTACACGTGGTGCTGAGCAGGAGGAAAGCCAGGTGGGCGGAAGGTCATTTGTGTATCAGACAGAAGGGCACAGGCAAAGTAGCCATGACCTGCCGGAACACGCAGGACCGAGTGCCTCCGAGCCCGGGGATGAAAATGCCACCAGGCGTCACCAAGGTCCGCTGAGCCTAGTCCCGTCCCTCGCGCACATGGGAGTCCCCAATCTGAGTCTCCACCCCCACCCTTCCCTCCCCTTGGCCTCTCCAGGCTGGTCCTCCAAGCAACACTCTCCCCCCCCCCCAAAAAAAAACAACCATCTGAAGAAACCTGGTCGCCTGTCCGATGCCTGAAGGGCCAGGACGCATTCCCGCCTTTGAAAAACGGGCAGAATACATGAGGCGTTAGAAGGACTCGAAAATAAATCTCGGGAAGTTTAATGGAAGCACAGCAGTTTAGAAGACAAAGAATCACGTTTCCCTCCTGCTAAATCATTATTTGCCCCTGGTCAAGTCAATTATGTGAAAGAAATGTTATTATTTTAGAAAGGAAAAAAAAAAGAAAGAAAGAAACAGAAATTTGATAACTGCCTCGATACCAGCGAACAGAACTCCAAGAGCAAATGCCGGGGTTCCTGGGATTCTGACTCCGGGCAGAACAGCCCGCCCCGTGTGCTGTCTCTCGGACAACCTACCGGCGACGGCCCCGACTTTCCCCAGGACTCTGGGCATCTTCCCGAGGACCCGGCCCCTCAGGAAGGGGAAGGAAACAGGGCGGGTCCCTGACCCTCTTCAGACAGCCAAGACACCTCCACCCCCACCCACCAGGCTCCCTGGCCCCCCTCTCCCAATCCTCTCCTCCAAATCTCACCCTTCAGGAATCAAGTCCTGCAGGTTTCTCCCTTTTCTTCCCAAATACACAGGCAGGACTTGGCCTCTAATGACAGGGTGAGAACCCAGAGTCGACAGCGCCGGAGCGCCGACCATTACTAGAGGCTACTTAGTACCGCCAGCACTTGGCATCGGGTGGTTGTCAGCGGGGAGCGCTCCCGTGCCCGGGGCACGTGGCACTGTCCGGAGCTACGTGGAGTCGTCACAACGGAGGGAAGGGGCTGCTGCTGGAACCCCGTGCGCAGAGGCCAGGGGTGCTGCTGAGGACCTCACGATGCAGACAGCCTCTCGGGACCCAAAACGATCCAGTCCAGAGTGTCAACAGTACGCAGGTCAGAGGCCCAAGCACGTGGTTGGGCTGTTACCAGGCAGCCTGCACCGGAAGCTCCTTCTTGGCAGCGGTGTCATTGAAGAGTCACAGGGACAAGGCACGGAGCCTCAGACAGGACACTTCCGGGGCAACACGGGCTACCACTGGGCAGAGCTGGGCCCCTCAGCAGACTCAGGATGAGGGGCCCCAGGCCCCCTGCAGTGAGCCCCTGACAGAACTCACCCTGCCCCCACCCTTCCCCCACGGGATCTGCTTTAGGGACGCGGTTCAAGAAAGTAGGGAGGGCACCCAGGGTGCTGTGAGTTCCAGGGGACAGGCCTCGGGCCCCCTCAGTCCTGGCACCCTCCACTCTGCCATCCCCCTTCGGCCTCAAGACTTCCAAGCTCTGGGGACTCAGGGCCATTCCCATGGGGACCTCAAATCTCACAGACACTTGTCCCCACAGCCTGGGGGTGGAAACAAAGGAACGTTCTCTTCGGGAAAGGGCCAGGGGCCAGGAGATGAACCCGCAGTGCCCTGGCGTGGGGCAAAGGCACCAACCATGACCGGCTAAGGCAGGAGAGAGGAAATAACCGTGGCCTGGCACCAGCCGGGCACCAGCTGGGCAGGAGCATGGCAGGAAATGAGGCCAGGAAGGTCAGCAAGGACATCTTCTTTTTCTTTTTTTTTTATTGATTGGTTTTTGTTGTTTTTTTTAAAGAGAGAGAGGAAGAGGGAGAGAGAGAGACAGGAACATCAATCTGTTCCTGGATGTGCCCTGACCAGGGATCGAACCAGTAACCTCTGAGCTTCAGAACGATGCTCCAAACAATGGCACCATCTGGCCAGGACTGCAAGGACATTTTAATGGGCCCAAGCCACCGGCAGCCACCACAGTCTGAGAAATCTGATCCAAACACCAGAGCCCAGACGGATGACAGACCCACTCTCAGACACAAACTGAACCTGTAAAAAAATCAAACAGACCCACATCCCTGCGAACCCCCAGGGAAAGCTCCCCAAACTGAGCAGCTTCTGGCCAAGCAGGGGCCTATGTGAAGATGAGGCTCATTGAGGGTCATTTACCTCACAGTGGGGACACCCATTCTCTTGCCACAGCTGATGCCACATCTTACTGCAGGGTGCTGCTGGAGGGAGTCTGGCACACAAGCCCCCTCCCCGCATGGGTACCCATTTTCTCTCCACACAGAGACTAACCTCAGCTCCAAGGGATTGCTGACCCTCTTCTACGAGAATGCAAGTCCCGTGGTCCCGGGTGGAGAGCAAATCAGGAGGGAGAGAGGGAGGGAGGGAGGGAGGGAGGGAGGGAGGGAGGGAGGGAGGGGAAGAGAGGGAGGGAGGGAGGGAAAAAGGAAGAAGGAGGGAGGAAGGGAGGGTAGAGGGGAGGGAGGGGAAAGAAGGGAGGGAAGGAGGGAGGGACAGCAAGAGGGAGGGAAGGAGCAGGGGTTATCTAAAGGCACAATTTTCCTATATCTCTAATTTCTATGCAGCTCAGGACCACCGTGTGCGTCAGGGAAGCCCAGACCCACTGACACCTTCATCACAATCCATCTGTACATGCTGGTCCAACTGTCCACGCCAGCTGCTTATGCAGAAGACTCAGCTGCTCCCAATGTTAATCAATTATGAGACAACCTGTCTGTTAACAAACCAACTAAAAGTTACAGAACTTCAGGAAAAGGAAGGCTCACACTGCCACACATTACCACCAGAAATCGCACATCTTCTAACAAGTTAATGTCAACAAAACAAGTCCGTGTTCATAACTGAAGGATGAGTAAGTACTACCTCCAGAAAGCTCTCTGCATACATCAGCATACACCAGTATGCATGATCTGGCCAACTCCCCCAGTGAGGAGCCCGGGGCTGGGGACGGTAGATAAATGTGCCACCCAGGCCCGGATGCCAGGCTGCTGACTCCCAAGCCAAGCTTGAGTGTCCCACCCCCTGAGCTCAAAAAGAAGTCAATAGTCACAGGAGCGAGGTCGGGGCGTGCTGTGAACACCTCAGGACAGCAGAACGGGAACTGACAGGCACCACTGAGAACACAGCTTCCCTAACTGCTCACAGCCCCCACCCCCGCCCCCCAGGGACACCTTCTGGGTTCAGCACACCGAGAAGAACATCTGACATCCATGGGATGTGAACAGCAGAATCCTCGGTGTCCCCGTCACTGCGGGGGTCTGGACATCTGTTCTGCCAAGTGACTCCCGGGGGCCACAAGGTGTGAGAACGTGCATCTTGTGCTCAAGGCCTGCTGTGCTAAGCAAGGAAGGGTCCATCAGAAGTCCTCCCGGCCCACGGGAGTCAGCGTGACTGGGACACGGAGGAGACGCACACCCTCCTCTCTCCGCCCGAGCGGGGCCCTGAGCTCTGCGCACAGAAACGTGAGCAGAAGGGTGTGAACCCCCTCCAGCGGCCCACCCTACTTCGGAAAGGCAGCCATGACAGTTACATTTATATCCAAAAGTGTGCCTCATGGATCCAACTGAGTCCAAGGGCTCAAGTGGGCTTATCAATTGTGCGCCACACTCCTGAGGCCAAGTAGCAACAGCAGCAGACGGCGACGGCTCCCGGCACTTGTCCCAGGCTGAAGACTCTGGGAGGCGCTTCTGATGCGAGCTTTGCCCACAGACGCTGCGCAGACCTGCCTTCCTCTGACCTCTCGGGACCCTGGATGGAACATGAGAATTCTAGGGAAGCCAGGAGCATCTCTCCCATCGGGGACCCTCACCTTACAACAGCAGGGGCTGCCAAAGCCAACAGGGCTCCCCTGGCTTTTAGTCCGAAAGGGAGACCAGGGCTGGGGAGAGACTTCTTCAACTCGCGAGTCAGCCTCAGGCAACACAGGTTCTTTTACTTAAAATCAGGAATGAAGGAAAGAAACTGACAGTTCTCAAGCACAGAGCAGGGCCCCCGTGTATGTTAGGTCATTTCTCTTCCTCCCCAGAACCGCCCGGCGAAGCAGGTGTCATCCCCGATTTTCCAAAGGAGAAGGCTTCGGGGAGACCACTCGCCAAAGGACACTTGGCTGGTGGGAGATGGAGCTGAGGTTCAAACAGGATGACCTTTTGGTATCTATAGACCATATGCTAAGAGAAAACACCCTTTTCTCCCTGGAGCACCCAAATAAAATGTCACAAGCTGACAGACATCTGTCTAGGGTGAAACCGTCTGCCTCTGGAAGACAGAGAGGGCCTGTGTGTGTACAGGGCGGGCACCCACCCACATGCCAGCCAACACTGCTGAGACTGGCCCCTGGGAGGGCCTTCCCCCAGTGAGCTCACGATGTGAATGAACACACTAAAAAATGGCACGACTTCCTGTCCAGGTTTCCAACTACGTGATCGTAGTGTCCCGTCTCTATCTGACCACAAGGAATCTGCAGGTTTCAGCAGAGATACCCACCAGGGTCCTCGTCTCCGAGCCCATCAGCCTCCTGGACGGAAGTGGGTTTTACCCGGCCGGCTCCCGCCTCTCACCTCTCATTCCCCAGGCGTCCCCAAAGCACTGGGGACCCGCCACCTTGCAGAAAAGCATCACCCAGACGGTGGCCCCTAAAGGCAGAGTGAGAATGCAGAGGAAAAGTCTTGTGCCATGGTAATCATCATGTTTTGGTTTCATTTGTGTCCCCCAAATACAAATGTTGAAGTTCTAATCCCAGTATTTCAGAAGGGGACAATATCTGGAGATTGTTTTTTTAACAAGTGACTAAGTTTTGTTTTTTGTTTTTAAACCTTTTAATTTAAGAAGAACAAAAAAATTAAAATTTAAAAAAATTTTAATTCAAGAATTCTTAAATAGCAAGCCAGCCTGTCTGACACCCATGCAGATAACTACCTAATAACAAATGTTAACATTTCTGGTAGACATAATATTAGCGTTTTAATTTAGTATGCCACAGCTCAAGGTCATACATATTCAAAGTAGAACAATACTAATTTTCTGAAAGCTTTAGCACAAACCAACTAAGTAAAGATACTTTTGTACAACGAAGGGGATTCTCAATCATGGGCACAGAGCACACACTTAGCATTCACACATACATACATGAACACAGACATCGAAAAGAATCTATTTGAAACTGCAAAAATACCAACAGCTTAGAATCAAAGTGTGTCTCTGTTGCCTTGATAAGATGTATTTAAAATTAAGGTTTTTCTAGTAACTGAAGCGACATTGTAGAGAAAATGTTGCCAAGAGATACACCTATTGATTTAGTAGCATCTCGTCCATTGTTACAGGAGAGGGTTGAGACTGAGTCCCCACGACAATGACACAGTTTTGGAGGGACTAGAAAATGCCCCATTTTCACCATGATCATGTTCTATGCTTCCTCGTAATTCTCAGTTTTCCCATAATTTTTCAACTTGAAATGAATGCCCAATTAAACAGTTTTTATTTTATTTTTTAAAGTGATTAGGCAAATGAAGGCACAGGATAGGACCTAATCTACTATGACTAGAGTCTTTATAACACACACACACACACACACACACACACACATAGGAAAGACCATGTGAGAACAGCCACCTATAAGTCAAGGCCGAGGCTGCCCAGAAACCCAACCTGCCAACACCTGGATCTTGGGTCTCTAGTCTCCAGAGCAATAAGAAAGAACTCCTGTTCAAGCCCCACCCTTACTCCCCAGGCTGTGTTACTTTGTTAAGGCGGCAAATACACAAACTTGATTGACTCTTGGACTGAATGAAAGCACTTCCTACTGGTATTAACAAAAGCAGACAGAAGAAACACTCTACCAGTCTTTCCATAACAATGCTGGTATGCAAACTGCCTTAGGGTACAGGTTCCTGTGACCCTCTCATCAGCCCAACCTCAGAGACAGGCACCCCATTAGCATCCCATCTTGAAAAAGTGGAAACTAGGCTTGGGTCACATGAACAAAAGGTGACCATGTCAGGGCCAAAACTCCAAATTCCAACCCCTTATGGGGTGCCCTCCTCCCAGCTTAACCCTCTGAAGACCTTTGCCAGACTCTGAACAAGACTGTGAAACGTGACCATCTTTCCTGTAAAACATCACTGATCTCCATGCCCCCTGTGGGACCTGCCTGCCAGCCTCCACGCCGTGATCTCTTCACACTAGATTTGGAGCCCTTCCCTGAACAGACTCGACAATTTCACAGCTGGTAGCCCGGGAATCACCTCCCAAACTAAACTAAGATATCCTTCCAGGATAGGGTGCAATTAGGGAACTGCAAATCCTACCCACAAGGACACACCATGCATACCTCTCAGAAAGATGGAAAGCAAATCAGAAGGGAGGGAGAGGGAGGAAAGAAAGATGGGAGGGAGGGAGGGAGGGAGGGAGGAAGGGAGGGAAGATGGGAGGGAGAGAGGAAGGGAAGATGGGAGGGAAGGAGGGAAGATGGGAGGGAAGGAGGGAAGATGGGAGGGAGGGAGGGAGATGGGAGGGAAGGAGGGAAGATGGGAGGGAAGGAGGGAAAATGGGAGGGAGGGAGATGGGAGGGAGAGAGAAAGGGAAGATGGGAGGGAAGGAGGGAAGATGGGAGGGAGGGAGGGAAGATGGGAGGGAAGGAGGGAGGGAGGGAGGGAGGGAGGGAAATGGGAGGGAAGGAGGGAGGGAGGGAGGGAGATGGGAGGGAGAGAGAAAGGGAAGATGGGAGGGAAGGAGGGAGGGAAGGAGGGAGGGAAGGAGGGAAGATGGGAGGGAAGGAGGGAGGGAGGGAGATGGGAGGGAGAGAGAAAGGGAAGATGGGAGGGAAGGAGGGAAGATGGGAGGGAAGATGGGAGGGAGGGAGGGAGGGAGGGAGGGAGGGAGATGGGAGGGAGAGAGAAAGGGAAGATGGGAGGGAAGGAGGGAGGGAAGGAGGGAAGATGGGAGGGAAGGAGGGAGGGAGGGAGGGAGGGAGGGAGGGAGATGGGAGGGAGAGAGAAAGGGAAGATGGGAGGGAAGGAGGGAAGATGGGAGGGAAGATGGGAGGGAGGGAGGGAGGGAGGGAGGGAGGGAGATGGGAGGGAGAGAGAAAGGGAAGATGGGAGGGAAGGAGGGAAGATGGGAGGGAAGGAGGGAGGGAGGGAGATGGGAGGGAGAGAGGAAGGGAAGATGGGAGGGAAGGAGGGAAGATGGGAGGGAAGATGGGAGGGAGGGAGAGAGGAAGGGAAGATGGGAGGGAAGGAGGGAAGATAGGAGGAAAGGAGGGAAGATGGGAGGGAGGGAGGGAGAGAGGAAGGGAAGATGGGAGGGAAGGAGGGAAGATGGGAGGGAAGGAGGGAAGATGGGAGGGAAGGAGGGAAGATGGGAGGGAGGAAAATGAAAGGGAGGGAGGGGAAGAAAGCAGAGAGAGCAGGCTCCTGCCTAGGACACAGCCACTGTGGCTTCTGTGATGCCCCCAGGGAAGGACTCAACAGTGGCCTTTTCTCCCTCCAGGTTCCCCCACCTGCATCCTCAGGGTCCAAGAGAACAAGAGAGAAAAGTACTCACCCACTAAGACAAGCCTGACAAGGTGCCAGACATTCTCTGCCCAACATTAGCACCACAATAGATTTTAAATTTTTAAAATATTTCCGCCTGACCTGTGGTGGCGCAGTGGATAAAGCATCGACCTGGAATGCTGAGGTCGCCGGTTTGAAACCCTGGGCTTGCCTGGTCAAGGCACATATGGGAGTTGATGCTTCCAGCTCCTCCCCCTTCTCTCTCTCTCTCTTTCTCTCTCTCTCTCCCTCTCTCTCTCCTCTCTAAAAAAAAAAAATGAATAAAAAAAATAAAATAAAATATTGCCTTACACATCTTTAAAATAAAAATTTAAAAAAATAAAAAAATAAAATAAAATAAAATAAAATATTTCCAAAGTAAAATTAGGTTTGTAGAAATATAATACGCCCTAATTTAGTTTTTCTGCAACTCCAGCGAATGAAAATGCCTGCGTTTCTATTTACTTACAATCAAATCTAATTTCCTTCCCCAAAGTAGCAGCTTGCTTGCAGCTCCAGACAACCAAAGAGAACTCTCTGCAACTCCCACACTCCCAAGTTTATTTGGCTGTTACACGACCCTCAGCAATTGTCACCACTCAGAGCCAATCGAATAGGCACACATCACGCTCCACAACACCAGGTAAATGCCACTTCCCCCAAAACACCAGGGCAAAACACACCATGAAGAAATCAACTTATGAACAAAAGCACTCCTTTCAGCACCCGTGACTTAAATTCAAACAGAAAAAAGCCCTTGTCACTCACATTCCTAAGCTTTGCTTTATTAAATAAAAAATGATCATAATAAAGCAACAGGCCAGGGAGCGCTGGGCTCTCAGAGGCCCTGCTACATGGCAGCACCATCGCCCTGAACCTCCCGGGTTTCTGCCGCGGGCAGGCTCAGCTCCGCTGCCCAGGCCACGAAACTGCAGCTAAGAAAACATCAGTCATTTGCTCAAGGGCCACTTAAGGATTGAGAGCCCGGGTTTAGGGTGTCTGTGTGTCTGTTGGTCAGCCCGGCATGGAAGAGACCAGAGTGGAGGGCGCACAGTCAGGTGTGCGGCTGTCCCACCTGCTTCTGTATGAAGGCTAGGAGAAAACCTTACTCCCTGTGTTGCTGCCCTGCTCACACCTGTGAGTTCTCCATCGCTGCCTCACAAACAGCCACACCCCAAGCAGTTCTGATCTCTGTTCTCCCGGTTGGACACCAGTGGCCCTGGACTCCGAAGGGGAGGCTCTGGGGTGAATCCGTTCACAGGTTGATGGCAGAATCCAGCTGTGATTGTCACACAAGGTCCCCATTTCCTTGCTGGCTGTCTGCTAGGGGCCACCTTGGCTCCTCCTAGGGGCCTCTTCCTGGTCCTTGCAAGTGGGCCCCTACATCTCAGGGCCAGCAACTCCACGCGGAGCCCTTCCCAGGCTCGGAATCTCTCCGACGCGTCTGCGCCTTTCTCCTGCGCCCCTCTCCGTGACCTGTGGGAGGAAGCCCTCTGCTTTGGGGGCCCATGTGAATGATGCAGGGTCATAACCTCAGTCACACCTGCCGAGTCCCCCTGCTGCATCACGCATCACATTCACAGGTCCCAGGGGTGCGGGCAGGGACATCTGGGCGGAGGCAGCCTCACACACTGGCCTCAAGTGTGACAGGACAACGGGCTGCATATTTTTAGCCAATCTTAGGAACGAGATTCCTAAAAACACAGTTTTATTGACGTTGGGACAGAAGACCCCCCCCTCCCCCCTGGCCGGCTCCCCAGATGCAGGGAGGCTGACAGCAAAGTTCATCCACCCCAACGCCTTAGTGTGACAGCCAGGTCAAAATTCATGCACGTGTTAACACACTGACCCTCCAGACTGACGTGCAAGGGGAGAAATGAAAAGGCTGGTCAGTCTCACCGGCCACAGCCACTGGAATGGCTGGGGAGGGGGGAGGGGCGCGCAGGGGCACCAGCATTTCCTGCCTCTGCTGAGGAAGCAACAGATCAGCTATTTACTGCTTTCCAATGTCACAACATAAATAAATAACTGAAGTGTCTCCTCTACAGACAATGCTTCCACAGAGTCCACGCACTTGCAAACAATGGACTGTGATTCATGTTTCCAAATGAGAAGGGGAGTTCTATCGTTCTTTTCCTTCCCCTTGTGATCCATGCGGCAGCCGGGCCAGTGGCCAGAGTGGAAGCGTGGCCCACGCACAGAGCCACCAGGGCCCCTCCAGGACAACACAGCCCTGTTGTTAGGCTCCCCCAAATAACAATGGTTGGTAAGGGAGATGTCCAGTAATTTTCCCTTAGGCTGCAACAGCTAGTTGCCAACAGGACTGAGTCCCTGCAACTCTGTACCCGGGACAAACACCTTCCGGGTCCGCACCCCTCTGGAGAATCAGAGGAACCCTCCCAGCTCAAACTGGCCTGCAAACGTGCACCCCGCCCTCCTCTCCGCACAGAATTGGGAGTTCCAGGCCTGGGGGCCTCCCCCACGGGGGCCTCCAGGTATTTAAAGCTCCCTTGGAGGCTGAGCCAGTTGTGCTGGCTTCTACGCAGTTCCCCATCTCTCATCTCCACCTGGTGCAACTAAGCGAACAGCCCGCTCCTCTGCCTGATGGCCATGCACAGCCTTCCTAGAGCTGCCAGGAGAA
This sequence comes from Saccopteryx bilineata, assembly GCF_036850765.1. NCBI lineage: Eukaryota > Metazoa > Chordata > Mammalia > Chiroptera > Emballonuridae > Saccopteryx > Saccopteryx bilineata. Next base: position 109,956,850 of record NC_089496.1, on the reverse strand, counting down.
ACCACCCGTGACACTTTTCTTTGTAAACTTTCCAACCCAGAGCTTCCTTACAACCCAAGTACTAGCCAAAGCTGCAATGTCAGAAGTCACTACAGTGAGGGGACCCTCGTCCCCTATCTGCAAGCCTTCTCTCTGCAGTCTATGGACACAACCATCAAGCTACTCCAGAGGTGTCCACTCAGGCCACGCTGAGTGCCAAAGGGCATCAAGGTGTCTGAAAACTTGGTGCTCCAAAGAGAAGCCCTTCCCCCATCTCTTGGCTGACAAGCACAATGGGGGGGGGCACCTGAGCTCTAGAGTCAAGGCCAGAGTTCAAGTCCCCAATGGAGCACTTGACTCGTGGTGTGGGTGTGAATGTGAGTCCCTGTCCCAGGGGAGTAACACAGGACGGAAGGGCAAGCCCTGGGCTAAGGCTGGAGCTGTCCCCGGCCCACTTCCCAGGAGGGGGGTGGGCAGAGCTGCTCCTCTGCTTGCCTCCTGCCTCTCCCGGGCTCCTTTCCCGGTGTTGTCCCTGTGGGTTTGTACCGGACTCTCTCCTCAGTCAAGTCACCCCAGCAGGGTCCCCGCAGCCACCGCCAGGGCCATCCCAGGCAGGCAGTCTCTGTCCCAGACAGCCGAGCCTGCTTCTATCAGGAGACGCCCCAGAGGGCACCCACCCAGAGGCACACACAGTGCTGCGTGCTTGCTCGGCTCCCAGATTAGGATGCCCCCCTCTGCCTGACCTTCGGGCCCCCGTCTGAGCCTGTTTCCGCATCTCCACAGCAGGCGTAGGAGGGGAGCCCAGCCACAAGGGTCCTGAAGTAAGGAGGGCCCCCAGCTCCGCATAGGGAACAAACTGAGTGTGACGAGGGCTGTCTCAGGACTGTCCCCTTGCCACTGCCCACACCGGTCCCACTGCATGGCCCTGACACCTAGCAGAGATAAACAATTGGGGTCACAGAAAGGAGAGCCCTGGGGACTACAGTCACCCTGGAGGCTTCCTAAAGCCAGAGGGTCCCAGTGGGCATGGTGAAGACACGGACATTATAAAGGCTCCAAGATGGAGAACAGGGAGACTGAGCAGGACACAGCTTGGGCAGAAGGGAAGCCAGGCCAGGCCAAGGTCACAAAGGCCTTACAAGCCAGGCAAAGGCGCCTGGCCAGACTCCTTGGGGTTGCCGAACAGGAAGGAGTTAGGTGAGACTGAAAACCGACCCACCAGGAGACTGAGGACCAGTGGGCAGGTCAGAGAAAGGACCCAGGCAGGCCTGGCCACAAGTCCCCAAAGAAGGGCAGCAGCGCACACCGGGGCTGGGGTCGGTCTGCTCCGCCACTGAGGAAAGCCTCGCTCTCTGGAATGTGTCCTGGGGTCCAGAATGTAAACACGCAACCCACTCCCCTTACTCTCCTCAGGAAATGACAAAGAGTAGCAGGGCCGCCAAAACAAGTCCCGCCCTCCCTGAGCCAATCTCGGTCGGCCCAGAGACACCGAGCGCTCCGCCGCTTCCCTGCGAGGGTCCCTGCGAGGGTCCCACAATGTCCGGGGCAGAGCCCCGGGGGGGGGGGGGGGGGGTGTCGCGCGTACCACCTCCCACCGAGGGAGCGTGCCACTCTTCGCTTTGATCACCGCCACTTGGAACTGCCCTCCTGGAGCCCCAGACCCCGAACACAACTTCATCCAAAAACGCTGAAAGGCGCGGCCAACATTGACCCGGACTTCCCGGCCAGGCCCAGCAAAAGTGCAGGCTCCGGCCCAGGGACAGAAGGGGACCTGCGAGTGAGTTAGTTCGGGCCGGCCCGCCGGAGAGAGAGCTGGATGTCGGAGGGGACACCCAAGAGAGTGACCAACCCGCCTCCAACCCCGCGTGTCCCCAGCCCGGCCCTCCCCGGCTCTAGCGGTAACGCGAGGACAACGTGCGCTCGGGGTCTCCGGAGTAGGCAGCGCCCGGGGTCCGGGTGCGCTCGGGCCGGGCCGGGCCGGGCGGGCCAGACACGCTTCCTCCCGCCAGTTCCCCGGCGCCCCGGCCCGCGCCCCGCGTGTCCCGCCGGGTGCCGGGAGAGCCGCGCCCGGGGAAGTCGGAGCGGGCAGCGCGAGGCCAGCGCGTGCTCACCCACGCCGTATTTCTCCTCGCGCTTGGTGGGCACCCAGCGCGTCATGGCGCCGCGCGCGCCCCGCGCCCCGGGCCGCCGGGACCGCCGCCGCTGCTGCTGGTCGGGCAGGAAACTCGGCGCCTAGGCCGCCATTTTCCATTCCTTTCGAGCCGCGGCAGGATGGGGAGGAAAAAGTTTGCGGCGGAGGCGGTGTCATGTGGGACGGGGCGGGCGGAGCGTCGCGGGCCGGATGGGAAAGGCCGGGAGCGCCGGCGAGAGGCGGGACGGCCCTGGGCAGCGCGACTGCCCTGTCCGCCTGCCCGCGCGCTGGGACCCCGGCCGCCCAAGCCCCGCGCCGCCGCCTGCTCGCGGCCCAGGGCATCCAGCTCTGTCACCGCGCTCCCCAACCCTGTCCCCCACACTCGGGGCCCACTTACACCCGCAGAGGAGCACCCCAGCACCCCGCGGGGGCGTCGCCTCCTTGATTCAGTGAATACTTCGGGGGACTAGGTGTCCTGCCGTGAATGAGAAGGGACCAAGCCCCCGCGGAGAGGCCCGGGGAATTCCAGACGATTTCTGAAGCATGTGGTTTGCTGGGCACTGGGTTAGACCGATGCCAGGTGTCAGAGCAAACACTGGAGGTCCCCTGGGAGGAGCCTTCCAGAGCACGTGGCTCATTCATTCATTTGACAAACATTAACTGAGCACCTAGCCCGTGCCTGGGTGTGTGTGCAAGGAGCACCGCCACACTAGCCCTGCTAGGGGGGTTGGGGAGGCCAGGACTCAGAAGACAACACCTGGATGGGTTGGCTGGCAGGGCTTGGGCAGGACAGCTGGGCAGGTGGGTTCAGTGCAGGTCAGAGAGTGCTTTGCAGGGAAGGGACCCCTTGCTGGAGTGTTGAACAGTTAGCACAGAGGCCAGGAGACCTCAGCCTCCTTGGGTTGGCCGAGCCTCTGAGGTGTGTGAAGTGGGGGGCGTGGTAGAGGAGGGCGGAAAAGGGGCTGGAGAGGGGGAGCTTCCGGACAGGTGTGGAGCAGGCGCACATGGCCCCTTAGCAATGTAGTCTTCACCCTGTAGGTCAGTTCTCAGACTTCCATGGTTGTCGAACGGTAAAAGCTGGGGCTTCAGATTTCTCCAAGGAGAAACTTAAAACAACATACACACCTGTTTATTTTTTACCATAAATTCGAGTAAGAACAGGCAGGTTATAGGTAGAAAGCCTCAGAATGAAGGCAGCTCATTAAATGGAGTAAATATGGTTTCATGGACTATTGACTGACCGCCCTCTCTCATGTCCCCCCCCCCAAGAACGAGTGACAATGGCCAGAAGCCTAGGAGCCTTCAAGGATGGGAGGACAGAAGGTAAAAGGGATGGGAGGCCCCATGGAGTAGGGACAGTGTGGGTGACAAAGCTGGGGATTTGGCCAGTAGAGCCTGCGAAAGGCTGAATGGGCCACCGTTGTGCTGAAGAGAATGCCTGTCACCTGGATATCCTGTGACAGGAGAGCTGGTGGTGAATCAAGCAACCACAGATTCGACGCGCGTGACAGACCTTGCCGACTGACGAGGAACATGAGTCCCACAGAGGGAAGGGACCCGGGCCCTGGTGCACGCACTCACAGCTTTGTGTGGTAATCAGAAACCGCAGAGGCCCAGGGGCTGAACCATGGCCGGGTGAGTCCGACCCCTTGAAGGACAACCAACTGAGAAGGTGCTATACAGGAAAAGTAGGGTGCCCCCAGACCGACTCTAGGTCAGGGCAGGCTTTGTCAAGAAAACGGTGTGAGCCCAGGCTTTAAGGATAAGTAGACACGAGTTCAGTGACCGGCCCAGGGTATAGCGTCTGCAAAGGCCCTGGGGTGGGAAGAACACAAACCTTCAAGGAACTGAAAGGCCATCATAGCTACAACACAGGGAACAACAGGAAGGGGGCACACATAAAGCAAGCCTGCTGTAGAATAGCCTTCTAGGTCCTGCTGGGGATTCAGATCCTACAGAGAAACCCTGAGTAGCAGATGGGGGCTGTACTCACCTCCTCTTTTGTGCCATTTCAACTCTACTTGGGCAGCTACATTGCCCAACAAGGGTTCACTAGCCGGCATGCAAGAAGCCAATGCTATGAAGTCTGCTTTTGAGAAAGAAAGAGCATTTGATGAACGCTGAGTCGGCTGGCAGGAGGCACCAGTCAGATCAGTCTCTCCCATCGGGGTTCCGGGAACGGGCACGGGAAGCAATGGCAGGCGAGTCCATGGAGGGACTTGACACTTGGCCTTTTCCCTGGGAGGCTTCAGCACTAGATCCTCCTGGACAAGGGACGCTTCCCCTCAGAAAGTCTTCCAGCGTTCGGGTTCCATTTCTGTCCTGGCCCTTTGGTTCCATTGCGTGGGGATCAGACATTGGTTCCCGGTGCCACTCGAGGTCAAAGTTCTCTCCTCTGTGCATGCTTTGTCGTCGGGACCTGTGGTCTCAGTCGGTCTGTTATCTCTGAAAAGCGGCATGGTATCTTCTAAGACACAGGACAGGGCCATCTCCAGCTGGTTCTGTGGTTCCGGTGCCGCAGTGGGAGGTGGCATGCAGCAGGGAAAGAGCCAGGCCTGGACGGTCATGCCCCCTGGGCCACGCCATCACCAGCTGTGGGGCCATTCACCTTTGGTCTCTGGCCCTCCTCCTGTTTCCAGGCCCGAGGGTTCTGCTCTGCCTGCATGTGAACGAGGGGGCACAGTACCAACCTCAGAGGCTCCTCTGAGGACCACGGGAGAGGTGTGTCTGCACAGGTAAGACACTCACCGGGCGTGGTGTCCCCCCATCTGACACGCCCCCGGGTTCTTTGATAACCTCCAGTTCCCACTTTCTAGAACAGTTCCCGCTCTCCTGCTGATAACGGTGACCCACTGCACTGTAAGGAAATGTGGGGCTTTGTATACTTTTGTAAGACCGCCATGTAAATACATCGCCAAATCCTCATTTAGACACTCCGGATGGACCAGGGGCCGTGTGTTGGACACAGTGAGGTGTTGGTCCCTGGATCATGTTGTGTGCCTGATCTTGGCTGAGAAGTTGTACATGTGGCCACACAGTCCCTGAAGCTCTGAGAAGGCCGGTCAGCGTCCCCCGGCTTTCTCTGGCCGTGGTCTCATCTTGTGGCTCTAAATCATGTCTGTGGCCCTGTCTTCTTGCCCCGTGGTTGCATAAGCTTGGGACTGGCTCCATCTCTGATTCCAGGAGCCCTGGGAGTGGTGGCCCATAGACATTTTTAACTCCTGAGGTGACATGGGTGGACGCCGATCTCAGCCATGCCTCGCAGGTGCCGTGCAGGACTCGGGTCTGGGCCGAGCTTGCAGGTATGGTGTGCCCAAGAGCACCAGGGCCCCCTGTGGCCCAGTCCTAAGCATCGGTGGGAGTTCAGACCAGTGACCCCTCTCCCAAGATAGGGCAGAATCTTGAGGTGGGGCCATGAGAAAGCATAATCAAGATGACAGTTTAAAATTTTGAAACTCAAATTTTATTTTTTAATTTGGAAAAAGTTTTCCAGACTCACAATGTAAACTCAGGAGGGAAATTCAGCAAATTGTTTGCCTGGTGGGGATATCAGAAGGCACAGTGGTTGGGGGGGGTGCATGTTCCCTTTGTGGGGGGCGGGTACAGATGACAATGGGATAGGGATATGGGAATCTTACACACTTCAAAAAGGCATGTCAGGCCCTGGCCGGTTGGCTCAGCAATAGAGCGTCGGCCTGGCATGCGGGGGACCCGGGTTCGATTCCCAGCCACGGCACATAGGAGAGGCACCCATTTGCTTCTCTACCCCCCCCTCCTTCCTCTCTGTCTCTCTCTTCCCCTCCCACAGCCAAGGCTCCATTGGAGCAAGGATGGCCCAGGCGCTGGGGATGGCTCCTGGCCTCTGCCCCAGGCGCTGGAGTGGCTCTGGTGGCGCCCCGGAGGGGCAGAGCGTCGCCCCTGGTGGGCGTGCCAGGTGGATCCCGGTCGGGCGCATGCGGGAGTCTGTCTGACGGTCTCTCCCCGTTTCCAGCTTCGGAAAAATACAAAAAAAAGGGTATGTCACCTGACAACCAGATTGCTTGTCACCTAAAAGGGAAGGAACATGGTTTCGCCATCAGGTATCTAGCTGCTACCCTTTGACCCTGGGGCAGAGCTTGGCATCATATTGGGTGACCAGACATGGGGTCACAGGGCACAGTGCCCCACGGCACCAAAATGTTTAATCAAAACTTTCAACCCAACTGTCAGGTGACGGAAAATAGAGGGGACTGAGGAACAGGTGAATGACACCACAAGAAACGGAGCTGGGCCCTGACCGGTTGGCTCAATGGTAGAGCGTCGGCCTGGCGTGCAGAAGTCCCGGGTTCGATTTCCGGCCAGGGCTCACAGTAGAAGCGCCCATCTGCTTCTCCACCCCTCCCCCTCTCCTTCCTCTCTATCTCTCTCTTCCCCTCCCGCAGCCAAGGCTCCACTGGAGCAAAGATGGCCCGGGCGCTGGGGATGGCACCTTGGCCTCTGCCCCAGGCGCTGGAGTGGCTCTGGTCACAACAGAGCGATGCCCCGGAAGGGCAGAGCATCGCCCCCTGGTGGGCATGCCGGGTGGATCCCGGTCGGACGCTTGCGGGAGTCTGTCTAACTGTCTCTCCCCATTTCCAGCTTCAGAAGAAATACAAAAAAAAAAAAAAAGAAACGGAGCCGGGCAAAGCAGGATGATGAGGCCACCCGTGGGATGCTGGTGGTCAGCAAGTCAGTGTTGTTGAAAAAGAACGGGTAGATGAGAAATGTTTTCCATTTCTCAAAGACCTGAGGAATATCAGGTTGGGGGGGGAGTCTTAAATATTTTTAAAATGCATTGTTTCTTTTGTTAGGTGTAATCCTAGTATTACATGTGTCGTGTCAGAAAATGTCCTTATGTTTTAGAGATGCGTGCTGACGTGGTTTGAAGTGAATTGTCACTGGTGGTCATTTACTTTAAAATACTACAGAAAAAAATAAAGATGAAACAAAGCTATTCAGTCTAGGGGATGGGTTTTTGAGTACTTCATCTCACAAATATATAAATATTTGAAATATTTTATGAAATAGAGTCAAGCCCTGGCCAGATAGCTCAGCTGATTAGAGCCTCATCCCTTTTTTCAAGGGTTGCTGGTTTGGTCTCAGTCAGGTCAGAGAGCACACACAGGAACAGATGGATGTTTCTGTCTCCTTTCCTCTCTCTCTAAAATCAGTAAAACATAAAAATAAAAAAAGCCACAGTCGGGGAGAGGAAGGGCTTGAGAAACAATGGCCTGGACTGGCTCGCCCTGACAGCTCAGCCGCTCGCCTCCCGGGGGTGGCGCTCAGCGCGCTCCAGGAGCGTCATCAGGGCAGACCCCAGTGGTTAAACCTCAGCCAGCTCCGTGGAGCCCAGATGTTGCCCAGTGGAGGGTGCTGCGGGCTGCGCAGTGTGCCCTGCGGGCACCTGCGACTGTGAGGGTGAGTGAGACTAAGCAGGCCTCCCTCACTGAGCACACAAAGAAAGGAGCCCCGGGGATGGGAGCCAGGACGCATGAGGAGAAAGCAAAGAAGCCCGGCTTGATCTGGGTAGCCAGGCCTTGGCCCTGAAGGCTGGACGTCCTCAGACTTCAGGGGCCTCAGACCCTGGGGAGTAGCTCTGTGTAGAATCAGCCGGACACGTGATCAAGGACTTGGCGGCTAACTCTGGGCAAGTCACCTGGCAGCTCTCAGTTTCCTTGTTAAAAGACCTGACTTCTAGGGTGTTGTCAAGATTTAGTACGATGGGAGCAGAGCTCAGCAGGCGTGGGGGTTCCAGATAAAACACTGCTCTTCAGATAGCAGGCATCAGGCGGTAAAGGGCTGTGATCCCGGAAAGAAGGGAAAGGAGTGAGGCGAGTCCCACAGTTGAGTGCCTGGCTGGCTTCCTGGAGGTAGTGTCTGGGTTGTAGCACAAGAAGGGAAACTCAGCCGAGCCTGGAGTCTCACTGAGTAGAGACGGAGATGGGAGTTCAGAGACACCAACGCTGTTAGGACTTGCCAGTCGGAGGACCCGGGAGGAGGGGCTGCCCGCACAGCGAGGGCATACCTGAGACGGGCAGAAGGCCTGCCTTGAGACTCTGAAAACTGACCTGGACGTGTGTGAGTGAAACTAGGTGAGTCTAGCCAAGTGCCAACCTGCAAGAGGCCAACTGTAGGCTGGCTGCAAAAGGAACCCTGAAAAGGCCAGGCCCCAGAGAGGCCCCGGAGCCTACACAGTGATGTCCCCTTCGGCCTGGGTAGGAAGGCCTCCATGTAGAGAGGGAGAGAGAAAGTCTCCCAAATGACCATGCTTCCTAGTGGGGCTTCATTCTCTCTCCACTACAGGCTGCTCAGGTAAATGAGAAAGCTAAACAGCAAGCTCAGCCTGGCCTGTGGTGGTACAGTGGACAGAGCATCGACCTGGAGCACTCAGGTCAGCGGTTCGAAACCCTGGGCTTGCCCGGTCAAGGCACAGACGGGAGTTGATGCTTTCTGCTCCTCCTCTCTCTCTCTCCCTCTCTCTCTCTCTCTCCCTCTCTCTCTCTATATATATATATAGATAGATATATATATCTATATATATATATATCTTCTCTCTCTCTCTATCTATCTCCTCTCTCTCTCTATCTCCTCTCTCTCTATATATATATATAGATATATATATATATCTTCTCTCTCTCTCTATCTCCTCTCTCTCTATCTCCTCTCTCTCTCTCTCTATATATATATATATCTTCTCTCTCTCTCTATCTCCTCTCTCTCTCTCTCTATCTCCTCTATCTCCTCTCTCTCTCTCTCTCTCTCTCCTCTCTCCTCTCTAACATGAATAAATAAATTCTTAAAAAATTATTTTAAAATTTAAAGGAAAAAAAGAATAGGGGAAATAAAGCAACCTCAAAAGAATGAGACTGAGCCCGAGTAACACAGCATGCCAGGACAGAGTGTAATGCTATTTAAAAGAATACAATGAATCCGGCACCCAAATCCTGTCAAGTCACAATGTCTGGCGCCCACTCAGAAAACGACCAGGCGGCCAAGACGCAGAAAGACACCCCGCCCGTAAGCAGCAGGAAACACCCAGATGCAGAAGTGACAGGGACAGGCAGTCTGCAGACCAAGCCCTTCCCACGGGGTTATCTGTGTGCTCTGCGTGCCACAAAAAGTGGAGGGAAACAGGAAAGTCGTGAGGACAGGAATGGAGACCGTGAAGTCAGGGTCCACGCTCAGGGCAGGCGTGTCACTGCTGCGGCGGGGTGTGGCTGGAGCTCTCGGAGGGACGTCCTTCCAGCGGGGAGGTTCTGGCCTGCACGCAGCCACTTCCTTTAAACTTACTCAGGGGAGACCTTCCTGTTTCTGGTCCTGGGAGGGCTTGCTGCCTGGGGCCCAGGCGTGGGGGCATCTTGGCCACGTGAAGTGTAATCAGGAGTGACAGCACCTTTGTCTGACCCCCTCCCAACCCCACTTCCCTCTCTTTGGACATCACCATCCTGGTTGTCCACTCAGACGAGCTGACTTGTGACTCCCCACCACCACCACCACCAAATTCATATGTTGAAGCACTAAGCCCCAGTACCCGAGAATGTGACTATATTGGGACCTTTAAAGAAAGGACTAAGAGTCCTGGCTGGATAGCTCAGTCGGTTAGAGCATCCTCCCGGAGCGCTAAGGTAGCTGGTTTGATCCCAGATCAGGGCACATACAAGAACATACTAATATTCCTGGCACTCTCACTGAAGTTAATAATTTTTTTTTAAAGAGAGGACTAAGATTAAGTTAAAATGAGGCCTGTAGGGTGGGCCCTAATCCAATCTGACCAGTGTCTGTCATCAGAAAAGGGGGACATTTGGACACGCAGGGAGACACCAGGGATGCGTGCACACAGAGGAAGGCCATGTGAGGACGCGTGAGGTGGCAGCCCCAGAGAGGGGCCTCGGGGAGAAACCCACCAGCGGACACGTGGATCTCAGCCCACGCGCCCCTAGACCCGTGGGAAACAAAGGTCTCTGCCCCAGCTTGTCGCGGTCCCCCGCACAGCATGGGGGCTGCTGAGGTCTCCTGCCAGCCGGCAGCCTCCCACTGAGCCACCCCAAAGCCAGGGACCGGGGTGGGCCACGCGCAGGAGGCTGGCGCTGCTCCAGGGTCTCGCCGTTGCCCTCAGAAGGTTCCAGCTGCAGCAGAAGCACTTCCCCTTCCAGCCGCATGGCTGCCCCGCTGCCCCGAGGTTCCTCCTCCGCCCGCGGGAAAAGCCTGGGTGAGCGCCACCCTGGCAGAGGCCCTCTGTGGGCGGGCTCTGGGGACGCCAGTCACAGCCTCCCCCCCCCCACACACACACACACTCTGGAGGCAGAGGGGTGTCCAGGAGAAAGTAAGTTAGCAAGTTAGCACCAGCTGGAGAATCCGGGAGAACGAGCACAGAGGTGACAGTCTGGGGGAGAAGGTGAAGTGTGACAGCAACATGGACATGTCCATCCAGGCAGGCAGAGGAACAGCATGAGAAACGGCCAAGCCATGGAAGTGCTCAGGGCTGGACAGGAGGATGGGGCAGGGTGGGGGATAGTGGAGGCAGGACGTGAGGGAGAGCGGGAAGGGCTGTGTGCTCCGAGCAGGGGGCCAGCCTGTCCAAACCCCTGCCCAGGGAAGCTCTCCCCAGGACAGAGGGGACGGCATGCTGTGGAATGGAGGAACGGGGTCTGGGAATGAGCCAAGGGAAGGTGGGGTGGATTGGGGAAGTCCATCAGCTTAACAACAGCTAAGTGACTGAGAACAGCCCACTCTTGCGCACACTGAGAGCTTTGCATCCTCACGACAACCCGTGCGCTAGGCGCTCAGTTGCTCCATTTTACAGATAAGCACACTGAGGCTCCTTAAGGTTCTGTGACTGAGTTCATGGGTAAGAAGCCACAGAGATAGGATTGAACCCCGTCCCCCTAGAGGGACAACCACGTGAGGACAGCTCTCTGCAAGCCCGGGAGGGAGGCCTGAGGTGAACTCGACCCGGCTGACACCTCAGTCTCTCCATTAGGGGACAGAGATGGGCGGCTACAGAGTTGGATGAAAATCACCCTTGAGCTGGGACCTCGCTAGGGGATCCACATAAAAATGACTGGAAAACCATTCCACAATGAGAACAAAGATTTAGCAAAGTGCCGCAGAAGAGCCGCCCTTGGAAAACTTGTGTGAACACCCTCCATGACCTGGGACGGCACAATGACCCCCAGAAATGTTACCTTCAGGGATCAGAGTGAAGGAACAAACAGTTTGGTGGAGGTGGCCGCGGGCTCCCTGGGACTGTCACGACCTGAACGGCACATCCTTGTCCTCATCCTGGTGTGCAGGAGCTCGGAACTCTCGGGGGGTAGGGGGTGCTGCCCCTCTCAGTGTGAGGACTCCCTGCAGACTGAGGTGTGATCTGTTCGGTGTTTGTTTTGTTTAGTGGACGCAGGATGCAGGGAGGCTCACTCCTCTGACTTGTTCCCAGGCTCCTGCTTGGGTGGGAGGGCTCAGGTTCCAGAAGGGAGGACAGGGCGGTGGTGGCCTGAGATGGAGTGCTGGCCTGCCCTCCCTTTCTCTGGCTGTCCTCACCTCAGGCCAGCCAGCCCCCAGCCCTATGGGCATCTCCCTCCGCAGGGGCCTCCCTCTCTGCTCTATGTGTGCAGTGTGCACTGACCTTTCTTGACCAGTCCTCACACGTTGGTGAAAAAGTCCTCAGAGCTTCTTCACATGGTGAGCTGACCCCTCGATGACCTGCTGGGTTATATGTGTGTGCGCGTGCGTGTATTCATCCTCCTCACATAATTAATCAACACCTTTAGTTTATGTCGTTACTAGTTTTTGGAACTTAATTGATTTCTTCTTGAATTGGTTGGTGGCGCTTGGTAGAGGAAGGGCATGTTCTCAAGGTTAGATAGGGTGGGTAACACAGTCCTCTGAGTGTCCAGCCATCTGTGTTGGGGACGTTCTAAGATATTGCTAATAACCCAGCCAGCGGGCTGCTTTTCCAGCGTCTGCTCTCCAGGCGGGCCTGTGTGTTTATGCTCCTGATAGGCTGATGGGGGAGGGGGGGCAGAGCGCGGTGAACCTAGTCGCTCTAAGGCCAGACCATTCGGTGTGATAGCCAGCCGAGAAGGGGGTGGGACAGGTGTTGATCTTAGACCCCTCTTCCAGCCCAGCCCCCCCCACACATCCTGTCCTCCTGTCTGCAGGGACCCCAGCTCCTTGGATGTCGCTGCCCCCAGGTCTCAGCAGCCCAAGGCACACATAGAAGGACAATGACACCATCTGGAACCTCGCAGTGGCCACTTGGCCATGCTGTTGGGCTGAGTGGGGCTGAGTGGACACCCCTGACCTCTTGGAGGGGGGTTCGCTGCAGTTGCATATGTCCTTAGAGTGACACTCAGACTGCCTAAAGGGATGATCATCAGTGTCCCACGCTGCAGTGACTGGGTGGAAAGGCCGGCCCAGTGGGCAGGCTGGTGGCTGGGCCCGGGCAAGGCTGCTAGGAGCTGCCCAGACTACATCTCCCAGACCACAGCCCCCTCCCCCTGGCTGCAGCCACACCTCCCTTTCAGGTCCCTGGGTGTGCACAGCCTGCATACACCGTAGCTGAAGCCTCTCCAGGCCACTCCTCTGCCTGCCCCACCGGCTCCCCTCTGGCCAAGGCGAACACCGCCCCAGCAAGGGTCAAAGGTCAGTCAGGCTCCATGCTCCAGGCAGTTAGCTCCTCCCTCCTGGTGCTCTCAGAAGCCTTTGCCCCGGGGACAGCACTTACCTGGGCCCTCCTGGTTCTGTGATTATCTGTCAGACCCCCCCCCCCCCCCCCCCCCCCCCGCGCTGGGGGAGTCTCTACATTTCACCGCAGAGTGGGCACTTAGAGCTATAACAGTGAGAGGACAGCACTAATAATGCCAAGGGCCAGCCCTCATTGAGCCCCTGTGTTATCTCATTTAATTAGAGCTCTCATTGGCAGATAACCGTGGGCGAGCCTTCAAGCATAGCCTGGGGCGTGGTGAGCACACAGCCCTCAGTAGCTACCGTTCTCAGCAGAGTGGGAGCTCAAGAGGTGTTTGCTGAGTGACTGAGTGAGTGAGTCCACGAGGCGGGGCACGTCCCCGCCAGGTGCTGCTCCTGCAGGAGCCGTGCGCACGTGCCATGTTTGCGTGACCTGAGCTCATGGACCAGGTGAGCCAGCCTCTGCCGGGGGGTGTGAGGGAGAGTGAGGGGACAGGACCCATCCCAATCAATCGTTTTGGTTGCTTAACTCTGGCACAAACCACCAGAATCTCAGCGTCATGAAAGGCCCACACTCCTGGACACTGCCCAGAGAGAGCAAGGCTGAGACCCCCACACACACTCACCGACAAGCTTTCGCCACTCCTGGGCCCCTGCAGGCTCTGCTGAGACCGTGGAGCTCGGGACAACCTCTGAGGCCGGGGCCAGAGGTAGGCCAGAGGTCTCTGCCGGGCTGTGGCTTGAGGACCAGGACTGAGGCAGGATACCAGGGGAATTCCCTGGCCAGTGGAACGAGGAAACGGACAATATCTGAACAAACTGGCCAAGCAGTACACAGTCAGACACCGAGGGTCACCTCCCTGGAGATGACATCTAGGCCTCAGCTATATTTCAGCTCCAGGCTCAGAAAAGCAGCAAAACCAGGTGGATGACCCAGGGCCAGCTGCAACGACTAATGACCCCCTGACCTGGTGCAGAGCAATCACACCTGGAAAAGGTGAATACTCTATCGAGATCCTCCCCTAAGGCCGCCCCCAAACTCCCAGCCTTTAAATACCCTCAGAACAAAGCCTTCAGGGGCGTTCTGCACACGCATGTTTCTCTCTCTCGTCTTCCCCACAGGCGTGCATCTCCTCAGCTCTGGGGAACGGCAGCTCGTCTGGTGCTAACCCCTGCACCTGTCCCTACAGGCCCCTTTCCTCTGACTCTCCAGGGAGCTCACAGCAGTATCCCCCGCTCCCAGGCTCTCTTCTGTGGCTTCTCCTGTCCTAGGCCCTTCCTGGGTCACTGTCCCCAGCTGTGGTACATGTCCTCTCAGAATCACCTGGGCTCGTGTTGTGAAATCTTTCCTACACAAAGTCAAAAACCCGCAGGCCACAGGCTGTCCCCTTTCTAGTAACAGAGTGACAGGACCGCAGGCAGTGAGGAAGTGGCTTCTGGGATAGAGTCCAGGAGCTCGGGGCAGGAAGTGGGCACAGTGCACCCAGTGCCGGCCGGCCTGCCAGGCACCGTGCAGGTCCTGGGTCACGCTGGTGGCTGAGCGAGGATGTCCTCCCTGAAAAGCCTCAGGGGCCTGATTGAGCCACGGGGATTCTGTCTTGGGAGCAGGCAGAGCCAGAGAGAGAGTCAGCAGGGAGTGGCACAGGTGACAATGCATGAGTGAGAAAGCCGTTCTGATGGATGGACGGCTGGGTAAGGGCTAGACCAGGAAGGGGGCCGGCCTGCCGTCAGAGGAGTGGCACTCGCCCAGGGCCCAGCGAGCTGCACCTCTTCAGTTCTTCACGGTGGACTAGTGTGCCAGGGCCGTGCTGGGCTTCAGTGCAGCCGTGCAGCCTGGAGACTCCGATGGGGGGTAAAAACACAAGAGAAACAGTTCCTTGGCCCCCGTGGCCCCTGGCCCCCTCTCTGACTTGGCTGCAGGTGAGGGACCAGGTAGAGGGGAGCTGGGAGCAGGCATTTGGGAGGTTTTAAGTGCATCTACCCAACTGCACTTGAACTCTGAGATACAAGACACCCACCCCACCCTCCCAGGTGGACACAAGGATGTCGTGCAGGGTTGACCTGCCTCTTTTTTATCATGTCATAAAAAATTAAAACTTCAAATGATTGCAACTCTAGGATAATTGCAATAGGCATAGGTTTCCTACTCTGCATGCTTTCGAGAAGATTTTCATTTTCTGAAGTTGATTTTGTTACTAGTTAGTAGAATAGAACGTTTAAGAAACTGGCAGTGGCCCTGGCCAGTTGGCTCAGTGGTAGAGCGTCGGCCTGGCATACAGGAGTCCCGGGTTCAATTCCCAGCCAGGGCACACAGGAGAAGCACCCATCTGCTTCTCCACCCTTCCTCCTCTCTATCTCTGTCTCTCTCTTCCTCTCCTGCAGCCAAGGCTCCACTGGAGCAAAGTTGGCCCAGGCGCTAAGGATGGCTCTGTGGCCTCTGCCTCAGGCGCTAAAATGGCTCTGGTTGCAACAGAGCGATGCCCCAGATGGGCAGAGCATCGCCCCCTGGTGGGCGTGCCAGGTGGATCCCAGTCAGGCGCATACGGGAGTCTGTCTGACTGCTTCCCCGTTTCCAACTTCAGAGAAACACACACAAAAAAAAAAAGAAAAAAAGAAACTGGTGGTGCTTTTTGGTGTATTGTGGGCATCCCTGGTAATGGGAGTCCTGGCCAGGTGGTTCAGTGAGTAAAAGGTCATCCTGGCACGCCAAGGTCGCAAGTTCAATCCCCACTCAGGACACATTGTGAGAAGCAATCAATGAGTGCACAGCTAAACGGGACAACGAAGTGGAGCAGTGAGTTGATGCTTCTCTCTCTCTTTCTTCCCCTCTTTCTTTCTCCCATCCTCTCTCTCTCTCTCTCTCTCTCTCCAATAAATGGGGGGGATTAAAAATAGTAACGGGGAAATTCTATAAGAACAGCACCACTTGAATGACATTTCTCACGGCTATAACATCTACAGTTTGGGGCCCTCCCGCAGCTTCTAAAAGAGACCAGTGGGGGTGCATGGGGTGGCAGAGGAGGTGCTGAGATGGGGGGTCTCCTGCATCCCGCTCTCCACGCTGCCAGTGGACCAGGCCACGGAGTCCACATGGCCGGCTCAGGGGACTGTGGTCTCCGTGGGAAGGCAGGTGGGAGCCGGTCCAGCTTTATCTCCCGTGCAGCTGGGGAAGAGCTAACAGCTTCTGTGTCGTGAAGTTTCAGGTATGGATGAGGGTTCCCGAGGGCCTGTTTCTTATTCTGCATTTAGGGCAGCGTGAAGGCCCCCCAGGCAGGGGCCCCTTCCCCCGGGGCTCCCCAGGGCTCCCCAGGGTAGGCAGCAGAGGCTGCTTGAAGTCAAGAGCCTGCCCAGGTGACTTGACCTGCAGCTGCTGTGGATGGTGGCTGCCCCCGCCCCCCGCCCGCGGGAGCGCTCAGGAGCCCCGCCCCCACCCAAGCTGAGGACAATGGCTGATTCTGCAGAAGCAGAGCACATTTCAGGGCCCCAAGGCAGACAGGTCTGGAGCTGTTCCGACCCCTGGTGCTACTTGGCATCTGGCTGATGCTGTTCTTGCTAAGTCCCTCCTGCCTTCTGTCACCACTCCCCTCTTCCTGAGAGTGCTCCCTCCCCTCCCAATGGCCACCGGACAAGGCTCCCCAGCTCAGGCCTTCTTCTAGATATTCTGACCGGAGGCAGGTGTTAAAGGCAGAGACCGCTGTCCCACAGGGAGGGCGCCTGCAGGTCTGGGAGGAGAGATGGGAAGGGAGCCCGAGGACGCAGGACCCGCACCCCCAGGCTATCTGCTCCAGCACACGGCCCTGCCCCTGGGAGCAGCACTGAACCCCATGGCCTGCAGGGCCAGGACGAGGGGAGGGTGACAGGGAAGGGAGCCTGAGGACGCAGCACCCGCACCCCAAGGCCGCCTGCTCCAGCACACGGCCCTGCCCCAGGGAGCAGCACTGGACCCCACGGCCTGCAGGGCCAGGACGAGGGGGGCGGTGACAGGGAAGGCCACTTCTGGTCCCCTGAGCTCTCTGGGAGTCTGGTGGAGATCTGGGGGTTCAGAATGTGTGAGTGACAAGGATGCTGACTCCGACGAGGCTTAGGGTCCAGCCAGGGAGCCAGAAACACACCAGCGAACAAATAAACCAGGTGGACAATGGACTTCCAGGGTAGCCTATGGGAGGGGGTGATGGATCCCAGATGAGAAAGAAGAGGTCTGCAGAACTGTGGGGGCAGAGTAATTACAACGGAGGGACAGCGGGTTCAGTGGCCCTGGGGCAGGAGCGGCCTGGCGGATGCTACAGTCTGAAAGGAGACCCCCGGAGCTCGAGGGGAGCAGGTAGCAGGTGCGGTGGGAATGGTAACAGGTAACATAGCTCCGCTCTCCAGTGCGTCTTAGTTATTTTATGTGCATGATCCTTGTCAACTCAACAGGCACCCCCCAGACACAAACCAGGCCTCCGCGTCACTTGGTATTGTGTGGGATCCTTTTTGAGCCTGTTAGTGTGTACTTACAATACAGACACTCACAGTACATAATGTGTTTATCATGAGGCATTACCACACGTGAGGGTTCTGCGCTGGGCAGTGGGGCAGGCTGTGGCTGGGAGTGTGGGAAGCCCAGGTTTCTCCCACTATCTGGGGGCTCCGAGGCCCCAGCTCCCCAGCCTTTCTGAGGTACACCTTAAAGGTATAGTCCCGTTTTCTACAAACAACCATAGGTGATCTTGTGACGTTTGCCATGCACGTCACCACTCATGGGAGCTGGGGACTGGCTGCACTGGCGGGTGAGTTACCTGGGCAGGTGCCACCAGCGTCTACCTTGCTGAGTTTAGCTTCATACAAAAGCAAAAGGGGGTGTGGACTTCACAAAAGCCAACCTTCACCTTGCTTTTTGGCTGGTTTTCCTTTCCTTGAGCCCAGCACAGGGATGTTTTTGATTTCAGTAGTGGGGTTAGTGGGCTTAGTGCAGGGGTCGGGAACCTATGGCTCGCGAGCCAGATGTGGCCCTTTTGATGGCTGCACCTGGCTCACAGACAAATCTTTAATGAAAGTAATAATAACGTTAAAAATGTAAAACATTCTCATGAATTACAATCTATTCATTTCCTACCGCTCATGTTCATGGTTGCGGGTGGCTGGAGCCAATCACAGCTGTCCTCTGGGATAACACCAAACTTTTATTGGATAATGCGTCATGTACACGGGTTGTTGAATGGCTCTCATGGAATTACATTTTAAAATATGTGGCGTTCATGGCTCTCTCAGCCAAAAAGTTTCCCGACCCCTGGGTTAGGACATCCAAGTTCAAGCCTAACATTGCTGAAGGGTCTGGTGGCTATGTTTGCTACATCCCTGGCTCTGAGACCCCCAAAATGAGGTGCAAGGCAAGTATTGTGGACCAAGCATCAATGAATCAGGAAGCTTCACTAGAATTAAATGACAAAGTTTTATTCAATGACCTTAATCAAATTTCAGTTCCAGTAACACCCAGGCAATATCCAGAGTGTTCCAAAGAAAGCAAAAGATTGAGACTGTTTGTAGTAAAGAAGCTAATTCTTGAGAGGAATCAACCTTTCATTCTTAGCCTCTGGATTGGTCCAAGACGGTGATCTTCCAGGTATGTGACGGTCTGGATGATAGAACATTGTTGCCTAAATTTCAGGTTAGCTAGGATGTACATCCATCTACGCACTAATGCATAACTGAAAAATTTGAAAGATTAAGTCCTCAGGCTAAAGTAAGAAAGAATCAATTCCTCGTGTTCCATCTCACTCTGATTTAAGTAGTTTTGTCTGCTTGACAGTAGTGGTTCCATTTTGTTTATTCACTCCTTCCCCAGCACCCTGCCCAAGGGCATGTGAGGAAGCTTGGGCAGAGGTAAGGTGTCTCCGGATTGCTGTCCATGCTCACACCTGCTTAGATTCACTCAGTAGTTTGAGGCAGGGAGCCCTTGTCTAGCTCAAGTCCAGTCTGACATGGATGACCTCAAGTGACCAAACTGGGCTGGTTTTTTCTGAGGAAATTACAGAATCCCAGACTGTCTCTCCATTACTCTCAAGCAGATAATAGAGAAGTATGTCTTGGTTCTATTGAAGAAATATGACTTAATTCTCTATTGAAAGCCAGAGTTGTGTGAGTGAATTTCTCTATTCTGCAGACGGGACCAGTCAGACCCAGCCCTGTGAAACTCAGTAAGAGGACAATTTTGTGTTCATTCTGTTCCTAGATACTCAGTCCTAGAGAGGCTTTAAGCACGCCTTTGTTTTATAGAAGCAGTTATTTCATAATGTATAGACAAGAACATGAGACATAGCAGGTTTTAGCTCTTAAATAGGATATTGTCCTTGTGGGATAGACTTTTGTTTTTGCTTTTAAAAAATCCTTATTGAAAAGTAAATCACAAATACAGAAAACTTCACAGATCAAATATATGGCTTAGTGAATGATGCCAGGAAGGCAAACACTATCAGGATGAGAGACGGAACTTCGCCAGATGCCCCCCCATCCCCGGCCACAAGACCCTGCTCCAAGCAAGACCCCTCCTCGGACCCCATCAACAACCGTTATCCTCACTTTTATAGAAATAACTTTCTTGTGCCTTGTTAAGTGGACTTTTATCAGCCAAATGTGCATCCCTGTACACTATTAAAGGCAAACTGCTTTTCTAATCACCACAGTTCTGACCCACATGTGTGATTTTCCACATCCATCATTTCTCCAACTGTCCGACTCCACCAGAGTGTCCTACAACTTAATTCAGTTCTGACGCTAACTGCTCAGAGTGAGCGCGAGCCCCACAAGTTCAGGGCTCAGCCCCTCAAGACTGGCTCCTACCTTTGGACATTAATCACGAGTAATGGGTCCCAGGCTCCCCACACTCTCATCCAACTCGGGCTCTAACTCAGGGGATTCCCACAAACTAGTTTGCTTTACTGATGCACAGAACTCAGGGACCCACCTTATTGACTCTTACCTGTTTATTTCAAAGGATATGAGAAAGAATACAAATGAAGAGCCAGATGAGGACGTGTCTAGGGTGAGGTCTTGGACGGTCCCAAACCCAGGAGCTTCTGTCCCCTTGGAGTTTGGGGGTGCGCCATCCTCCTGGCACACGACAACCAGCCGCCACCCTGAATCTGTCTAGAGACCCCTCAGCCTAGTCCTCATTAGCCTACCAGACGGTATCCCAGCACTCGGGAGACCCCCAAGGTCTTAGAAGCGTTGTGCTGGGAACCAGACCCAGAGGCTGAGTAGATAGATAGATACATCTCTCAGGCAGAGCTCCTGGAAGGACCAGCCCCTTGATTTCTTATAGGTTTGTAAGAGTTTGTGCTTCTATTGGGAAGTTGGTTCTGCTGCCTGTAAATTCGTGTGGCTTACAGTCCCTTTCCTTGAGTTCCTTAAATGTGCGTTCCATTTCCATTCTGCGTCATAGCTGAAGAGGCCGAAGGTCACCTAATTTTCTTTCCCTCGCAAGTCTCATGTGTTTTTGTTTGTTTGTTTGTTGTTGTTGTTGTTTTGGGCCTGAGTTCTAATGTGGCTTCTGGCACTTAGAATTTCTCCAGAAAGGTGCCTCTTATAAACCTATGCCTTATAAACCAGCTGCCCCCACTCTGGTTTTCTTCTTATCTATACAATAGAAACAGTAATAGCACTACCTTAGAAGGCTGCACAGTAATGGTGTAAAAAACAGTACACTGTCTGAAATATATGAGTTAGATATTTTAAACTCAGTAATTGTATTCAGCTACTTCCTGTTATTAGTCTTCTGGGTCAAGAGTCTCAGGTGCATGGGGTGCTCTCCCAATACGCAGTTTCATATCTTTTTTTTTTTTAATCTCAGGGAATTTTTCTTTAATTATGTTTTTAATGTTTTTCTTCCCTTGCTTTCATTATCTTTTTAATGAACTCCTATTATCTGCATGTTTCATCTTCTTTGCCTGTCTTCCAGACTTGTTACTTTTTCTCAAACCTGTTTTTCATTTCTTCCTTGATTCAGTTTGTTTTCAAACCTATTTCTTTTTAGGCATTATTTTTGTTTACTCATGACCATGTTCCTTCTAATTTAGTCTTCACTTAAAAAAATTTACTTATCGATCTTAGAGAGAGGAGAGAGAGAGAAAGGGCAGTGTGGGTGGAACAGGAAGCGTCAACTCATAGTAGGTGCTTCTCCTATGTGCCTGGACCAGGCAAGCCCAGGGTTTCGAACTGGTGACCTCAGCATTCCAGGTCGATGCTTTATCCACTGTGCCACCATAGGTCAGGCTAGTCTTCTTTTTTTTTTTTTTTTTTACAGAAACAGAGAGAGAGTCAGAGAGAGGGATAGACAGGGACAGACAGATAGGAATGGAGAGAGATGAGAAGCATCAATCATCAGAGTTTTTTTGCGACATCTTTTTGTTCATTGATTGCTTGTTGTTCATATGTGCCTTGACCGTGGGGCTTCAGCAGACCGAGTAACCTCTTGCTTAAGCCAGCGACCTTGGGTCCAAGCTGGTGAGCTTTTGCTCAAACCAGATGAGCCTGTGCTCAAGCTGGCGACCTCGGGGTCTTGAACCTGGGTCTTCCGCATCCCAGTCCGACGCTCTATGCACTGTGCCACCGCCTGGTCAGGCCTAGTCTTCATTTTTGACATAAACTTCTTCAGCTTCTGGTTCTGTGAGTTCTGTTATCTCATTTCTGAGTTTTCCTAAACATTTCCTCATATGTCCTATTATGTTACTTTATTCTGCAACAATCGGTTAATTTTGATTTGTCCTATGGTCACAGCTTTCTGGCATGATGATCAGTAGGGGCGTTTCTTAGCTTCTTCCTCTCTTTGTCTTGTAGTCATTGCATATGGGAGTTGACCTTGATACTTGTCTGCTGCTCAGTTGTCAGCAGAAGCAGTTCTTCGGGAAAGCCTTTTACCTCCACAGAGCTGCCCCCACTCTGGTTTTCGTGAGTGGTTAAGAAACAGGGCAGCCGGCCTCCTGAGCGGAGTTCGCCAGACCCCTCCCCCTCCCCCACTGCAGTCTGGACCTTCTCTTCTCTCTGTCGTCCCTGTCCTGATCCACTTTAATTCCATTCACATGTCTCCTTGGGTATGTCCTGACCTAGAAGGACCCCTGGCAGGTCAGGTTCGATAGTTCAGGGGACCTGAGCTGCCCTGGCCCTCTGACCTTCTTTCTTCCCATGGGCACCTTGCAGTCACTAGCTGTTAGAGGGGGCAAGACCCCTTCTGATGTCAATAGTCTGCTCAGAATTCCCCTGGACCTTGGTTGTTGTTTTTTGTTTGTTTGTTTGTTTGTTTTTTAAGTAAGAGAGACAGAGAGAGGGACAGATAGGGACAGAAAGACAGGAAGGGAGAGAGATGAGAAGCATCAATTCTTTGTTGCGGCACCTTAGTTGTTCTTTGATTGCTTTCTCATATGTGCCTTGCCTGGGGGGCTACAGCCGAGTCAGTGACCCCTTGCTCAAGCCAGCGACCTCAGGGTTTTGAACCTGGGTCCACTATACCCAAGGCCAATGCTCTACACACTGCACCACCGCCTGGTCAAGCTAGACCTTGGCTTTTTGACGGGTTCTCATTATGGTCCACTCCTTGCATAATTGCACTTCAGCTAGAGGTAACGAATATCAGAGATTTTATCGCTGTCATTCGCTACTACGATCAAAGTAAAAGCAAAGGATACATTCTACAGGCCCAGGCATAAGCCAAGAGTGGTTGGCAACTGAACTTTTCCTGCAAATGAATGGTTTATAGTGTGGTTGAATGGTGCTCTAGATAAATAGCAGGTTGGCTGTCTTTGTAATTAGATCATGAGCTGTAAGAGTGATGTTTCAGTACCACATCTTAAATTTGGAAAATTCTGACTTCATTGTAATTTAGGCACAATTCATAATCTTAAAAGTTCTCATTAATATCAATAATAAATGTTAATCCTAGGAGACTAATTGTGTACAAGGATAAAGTCTTAAATCTTGAATAGGACTGTTAATCTCTGTATTAAAAGAGAAATGAACGGAAAGATTATTTTAAATACCACTCTAGCGTTTTAGGGGCTGGTTTAAGTTTTAAAAATTAATCTTTCAAAGGAACTGAAAATTCATATTTTGTGACAGATAAGGAAAATCAAGTTATGAATCATTTACGGTCCGCAAAAGTGAATGAAAATCATTATGGAAGAATAATCTTTTCACAGAATACCACTTTTATTCTTGAGGTTGGATTCTTGGGCTGAGTACAAGGGGGCCGTGAACTTGGGGGTTGAGGCTTGGATAGAGGTCACTGGTAGATACTCCTCGGTGGGGCAAGGGGTAGGGAGGAAGAAGCAGGTATCACACAAGGAGCCTTTTATGGAGCAGTTTAGGTGCCCATAACAATGTGTGTGGCCTGAGGATCTCAGAATTCACAGCGGACGTCTAGTCCCAGAGTCCCGTGGGATCCACCCGCATGTATGGACAGCACCCAGCACCCTGCGAGCTCCCCACCTGATCTCTGGCTTCTCTGTCTCTCCCTCTCCTTAAAGACTTCCTTTGGCCCTTGAAGCTCACCTAGGCTCACAGGGGTACGCATTGGAAGTGGGGTAGAGAGCACCTACTTCCCAGGGTACACTTCACCAGTGGGGAAGGAGTCGTGGGCACGTTCCACAGGGAATTTCAGACGGCCCCCGTGGGGGCCAGGGAGCACCCTCATCGTGAACGGAACTTCGTCAAGTTTTCTCCCTCCCTTGGCTCCCGTTCCGAGCTCCCCAGGATCACCTTCCAAGGAACGACCTGCACGCAGATCTTTGTCGCAGAGTCTGCTCGAGGAGCACCCAAACGGTGACAGCACGGATGTGGGTATTATTCTGAAAAGTCTTACACCTGACCCCTGATGTGCAGTCTGAGGGAGGGAGAGGGGCCAGAAAAGGTGCGGACGGAAGGCCAGGTTGGGTCCATTCACATTCAAGTTTCCAACGAGCGGGTTAGAGCCCACCTTCCAGCAGAGATGGGCACTGGCTGGCAGAGTGCCATGGCCTTGAACGTAAGGCCACCCACCCAGCAGCCTTCACTGGTATCCAGGCTCCCTGGTGACCCTCACTCGACAGTGTGACTTCCTGCACCGATCTCTACGTGAGCACGACAGGCTACTGACTATTTTCTTTGTTGATATAAATGAACACGTGGGCTGTGCTGATCTACACATTCGCCTCTTGGAAGTTGTGTTCACGGGAATGTGTTGCCATGTCAGGGAAGCATGAGTCTGAGGGAAGCTAGAAGACCCGAGGTTGTGGTCCCAGTGGAGCTGGGAGTGGGGGCGGGCAGAAGGATGAGGAGCAAGGACACAGACCTGGAGAGATGCGGAGGGTGAGGGTGGGGCGGGGCCTCCCGGTGAAGGTCAGGGCTGCTGCTTCCGTGTGACGCTAAAGCCATCTCCTGCAGGCACCCCTCCAAGCAGAGCGAGTATCAGCGCGATTGCGCCTGTGCTTTAGAGCAGGGAGGGGCAGGGCCTGCGTCCGGGATGCTGAGGACTCCGGGCAGAGGAGCAGAACCTCACCTGGACAGAAGTGATGAGGGCCCAGCCAGGGGGGATGGATGGTGTTCATGGGATGGAGGGGAGCTCAGATGAGAGACCACGAAAGAGTTGAGTCCCTTCCAGACGCGTCTCTGCTTGCTGGCACCATAAACGGCCTCACACTGAGGATTCAGGGGAGGTCTG
The DNA here is from genome assembly GCF_036850765.1 of Saccopteryx bilineata. Taxonomy (NCBI): domain Eukaryota; kingdom Metazoa; phylum Chordata; class Mammalia; order Chiroptera; family Emballonuridae; genus Saccopteryx; species Saccopteryx bilineata. Next base: position 109,932,368 of record NC_089496.1, on the reverse strand, counting down.
TCCTCAAGCAAGGTGTCCCACAGGGACTGACGGGGGCCATGACTCCATGAAAGCCACATCCTTAAGTCCTACATCTGGAACACAGCGATACCAAGAGGTGGATTATCAATACTTAGTGTAACGTGAAGGGTACTATTTTTGGCAAGCTTGAAGCCAAACACCTAACAAAATGCATTTGGGTTTTAAAATCAGAAATGGAAGGAGAACTTTATAGCTGAGGTCACACGGAGTCGGAGTGTGCCAACTGACGTCAAAGAGCCAGTCCTGTCCCGGGAGGGGCGGGGGAGTCCTGGCTACTTCCACTTGATCCTGGCCCTTCCTTCCTTATTTCACCGTGTTCTGCATACACCCCAAGAGCTGGTCCATTGGAACGAAGAAAGCCAGCGCATTCTGACTTGGCACAGCTGGGGGCCACTCTGACCTCTGGATTATCACCTGACAGAGGTTCACGAAATGCTCTCGTGTTGCTGCCTTTTCTTTTAATGTCTGAATTTAAGACCTATCCTTTTGGCTTCAAATAGGTTTTTCTTACTGAAATATAATCCTGACCTATAATTACAGAGAAAAAAAAAATGACAGATGAAAATCCAAATCCCAGGAAAGACAGCTGAGGTCGCTGGTGACTGGCATGGTGGCCAAGCTGTCATCCTGGCACAGCCCTGAGTGGCCTCCTGCAGGAGGTAAGGGACCACGTGGGAAATGAACATTTTTTGAAGTTTGGGCCTGAGGGACCGTTTAATCTCTGACGTCCTGGATTCATTGATTTACCCTCAAGCTCAGGTTGACTCTGATGTAAAAAAGTGCCAGTGGCGACGATGAGATGGTTGGAGAGGCCGCAGCAGAACGTGTCCTTGGCCGGACTTCTGGGCCCAATGCTCATTTCAGCGCTAGTCTTCGGGGTCGGGAAGCGGTGAGCTCGTTGCTCCTGCCAGCGGCTTGGTTCTCTGAGGACTCGTGGAGAATGCCTGTCTGGGGAAGAGACTGCACAGGCCAACTCCATGTGGTCGGGGTCAGCTCAAACATCTGCTCATTCTGAGGTCCCTTGAGCGCCTGTCTGTGGCCACAGTGTCCAGTCTCCGCTCCAGCGGTGAGTGAGACAGGCTGTGTCGCAGGAATTAGCCACAAACAGAAGATAGGACACCCAGACCAGGTGATGAAGGAAGAAGGATTTATTTGTAGCCAGCGGAGCCCATGGAACAAGTAGCACGAGCCCCCCAAATTAGAGTCCTTACATCTGGCACACCTTCACGGCCCTAGCTTCCACGTGACAAGGGCCCGATTTCTTAGACTTCTTGGTGTGTAGACCTACGTGACTTTTGTGTCTCTGGGAGGGGAGTTGGTAAGAAAGGAGGCCGAGGGTCTGTCCTTGACTAGAACTCATTCTTCTCGCTGGTACTGCAAGTTTATTTCCCGGAACGGATACCAAGCAAGGACCACAGCTGTGGTTTGCTATTTTTCAGACTTTTCCCAGTCTGCCCTTGCTCCTCAGTCTGAGAGGCTGAGGTCACTGACCTGAGCGTAAGACCCCAGACATTGCAGGCCCTGCTCTCCTGAACCCTTCCGGTTTTTCCTCTCTCAGCAGGAAGACAGGCCAGAAGCAAATAAGCATTCAGTCGGGCAAACAGACGGGCTGGCACAGAGGTCCCTGCAGGGGGTGGGGAGAGAGAGCATCTAAGGGAAGCCTCAAAGGTACCAAGGTGGGGAGACAGTGTGGCCACCACCTCCTGGTGTGAAGAATGACCTTGATGTTTTTTAAGGAGTGGACACAGCCCCGTGGCTGATGGACATGAGCAAGGAGCGTGAAACAGATCAGAGCTGAGAGGCCTGGGGGCCGTGACAGAGGGTTGAGTGTTATTCTAAATGTTGAGAGCAGGGTGGGGGCATGTGAACCCCTGAGTTTACCCTTGTATTAGGATTCCTTAATGAGGGTATTCTTTTCCATACAAACAACGGGAAACCTACATTTGCCCCCAGAGAGAAGCCCCCCCCCCCACAGCTCTGCTTTTTCTGCTCCTGCCCCCTCTCATGGTTAAGTGACTTTGCCAGCTGCCCTCCTGAGACTGCGCTGAAGAGGCAGGAAGATGCAGGAGGCGGTGCTGACGTCCCTGGGGAGGGAGCTGCCCCGGTCCACGTGAAGTCAGATGCGCCCAGACTCAGCAACGGGCTTCCAGAGTGAGGGAAAGAGGAGATACCGTGCTCGGGCTCTGAGGTTTTTGGTTTGAAAAATTGAGGTGGGTGTGGTGGGGGTTACGGAGATGGGGAGAGCACAGGACGGGGCAGGCTGTGGGTCAGGCAGGGAGAGTCCTGTTTGCCCTGTGACGCCGGAGACAATCTGGGGCTCTGAGGTGCTGTAGCGACAGTTCCTGGGAGGCAGGAGTCTGGACTATCGGGAGGAGAGGGGAGCAGATGGTGGGGCACCAGGTGGATGGTATTTAGGGCCCGGAGACAGGGTGAGATCACCCGGGGAGAGCGTGCACAGAGGAAGGGACGGCGGCCCGGAGTGGACCCTGGATATGCCGTCTGTTTGTTTAGAAAGAGGAGGAGAAGCCAGCCCAAGGAGCTGGGAAGAGGCACCCCAAAGATCAGGAAGGGACCCCAGAAAGGGTGAAGTCCTAGCAGGCGAGGAAGACGGCATGTCGGTTGGAAAGAGTGGACACTCGGGAGGTATTCAGAAGATGGGAAGAGGCCCTGGCCGGTTGGCTCAGTGGTAGAGCGATGGCCTGGCGTACAGAAGTCCCGGGTTTGATTCCCGGCCAGGGCACACAGGAGAAGCACCCATCTGCTTCTCCACCCCTCCCCCTCTCCTTCCTCTCTGTCTCTCTCTTCCCCTCCCACAGCCGACGCTCCATTGGAGCAAAGATGACCCGGGTGCTGGGGATGGCTCCTCGGCCTCTGCCCCAGGCGCTAGAGTGGCTCTGGTGGCAATAGAGCGATGCCCCGGAGGGGCAGAGCATCACCCCCTGGTGGGCAGAGCATCGCCCCTGGTGGGCGTGCCGCGTGGATCCTGGTTGGGCGCATGCGGGAGTCTGTCTATCTCTCCCTGTTTACAGCTTCAGAAAAAATACAAAAAAAAAAAAAAAAAAAAAAAAGAAGATGGGACGAGAAGGGAGAAGGGACCCTCTGAGTGGCAATGTGGAGTTCACCTGTGACCTCGTCATCATGAGCCAGGGTTGGAGTGAGGTCAGAGATGCGAGACGGAGGTGTGCGGGCCGATGGGAAGGAAAGTGCAGACAGTACAGGAGCCCAGTCCTGGCTGTAACGGGGGAGGGGGGCGTGGGGCTCAGAGTGCCAGGGACACTCACTGGACAAGGTTGTAACCTGGAGGGTGGCATCCTCGAGTTCAGAAGCCAGGTGGGAAGAGGAGGAGAGGGCTGTGTGTGGGCTCTGACCTAGGACTGGATGCTTTGCAGGGGGGTCTCTTAGGAATCCTTTGAAAGCCACCTTTAACACAGGACAGCATCTCTCTGTGCTGAGGTGGTAGTGCCTACCTGTCCAAGCCTGGGCACATGCTGTCTCGCAGGTCTCTGCTTTTCAGAGCCAGGGTGACCTGTCACCATGTCACTGATGAGGGAGAGGAAGCAGGTCACTTGCTTCCTCTTTACTGTGGCTTAAAAGGGAAAGGAAATTGTGTTTGGTCTGAATGCCTCCCAGGGGCCCTGGGCATCCTTTGCAAGGCGGTCCTCACTGGCAGCGTGGCGGAAAGCCTGTGAGCGCAGGGCTGACCCTGCCATGGCGCTGGGGCAGGTGTGTGCACTGGATGGGAGTCGGGGTCCAGGAACCGCCTCGTGTGACAGCGCCATAGGGACGCAGTGGGTTCCTTGGTCTGCGTGGCCCTCGTTTCCTCCTGCACCCGCTTGTCCCCTGCAGCTTGCTTCTCCCGCCCCTGCCCCCTCCCCGTCTCACTCCTGTCTCTCAAAGGGCCGGTCATGACTCACGCCCCGCCCCTGCCCAGCTGGGTCCGGCTTCTTCTTAGTTATGTGCACAAATCTTTTGAGCCATGAAGCTGAAGGGCTCACAGCATCCCGAGGGACCGGAAGAGCTCAGTGGGAGTCCTTCGGGAACCCTGTGCTGTTGGGAGCTCTGGTCCGGCGCCTTGCCGGGGCTGTGGAGGGAAAGCAGGGACGTGAGGGCGGAGCTTCGGAGCAGACAGGGGACAGCTACACTCTGTCACTTGCTAGTTGTGGGAAGCTTGGTAGGTGGCCTCACCTGTCTCACACAGGTGAGGACAAGGGGCATGTCAATTGAAGATTTGGGCTAAGGGACTGCCGTCTCCTTTTCTCCGAGTTCATGGGTGTCTGTGAACCCCCCAGACCAGGACACCTCCGTGTGTGGCCAAGGTCCTGCTGGAGGGTGTGGGAGGGGTCCCCGGGGGAGGAGCCTGCCTTCCCTGACTGCAGCAGCTGCTCTGTGTCCCTCCGGCATCCTGGGTACTGCCAGCGTGGTCACAGGGCAGTTGGTCCATCTTGCCCCCGCATTCTCCACGGCCCCTTTCCTGAAGTGTCAAGTTACCCTCTGATTAACATGGATGCCTGGTACCTAGGTGATGTTTTAGTTCCCACCTCCGACCATCTGCCCCAGCCGACAGATCTCTGCCATGTGTTGCCATGGCTACGCAGCCCAGGGTTGCGGCTCTCTCTTGACTTAACCGTGGCTCCTGTCCAGCCTCCTCATACATGTCCCTCACATGACGCCCCTGGCCTTATGCCACTACTAGGCTGTGTGGACATCGCCCAGGTCCTTGAGCAGCTCACTAGACCCCTCGGTGCCTCAGTTTCCCTGATGGGAAAGGAGAGATGAGGGAATAGACACTACTATGTGGCATCACTGGGGGATGCAGTGAGACGGTCTGCTTCCTGATGCGGTGCCCGGTGCTCGCAGCGAGCAAGGGTTAGTCAACACGAGTCAGCGTCGCTGTTGCCAGCAAAGCCCCGCTTCTCTGACTGCACTTGGACCACCTTTGTAGTCTCACACCCCCCACCCCCACCCCAGGGAGCCCTTGATTGAATCACACTAGACCGTCTGAGTAACCTAGGCTCTGGGGTGCTCGTTCCCAAGCAGTGCCGACCCGTCACCCGGTTCCCACTGCGGGCCCCTCCCCTCCCACGTCTCCAGGTGTGCTGCTCACCTCTGTTCAGGACACTGGCTTCTCTCAGGGGTTTTCTCTTCATGTCCCCAACCAAGGCCAGAAGCTGACCATGAGGACGGGGCAGAGGCTGTATGAAGGCTGGGGATGACAAAAACACATGCTGGGCCTTGTGTAGAGACCCAGTCCCACCCCAACACGGGCCGGAGTGTTGTGGACCGTAAATGGCAAAAAGCCATTATAGATTCCAGGCTTAGCAAAAGGCTAAGTTCTCCCCCCTCCATCTCCATACTTGGCTATGATGCTGAGTATTTGCACCCACTCCACTTGCTTCCTTGAGTTGCTAGAAGCAATATACATGCCCTTCCTCTGACTCTTTGTTTCAGATGTTGGTAGATTTCACTAATGTATCCTGTTTTTGCCTTGGGAGAGTTCCTATCTTAGCCTTTGATGTGCAACTTTGTATCAGGGTCCTTGATTTGCATATGGCTATATAATAAAGCGAACTGGGGCTGTGAGGCACTCGGATACTGCCAGGCAGTTTGAGGAGTCCTCTCGGTCCCGTCATTTTTGTTTTGAAATTCCGCAGCACTGTTATTTGGAGCCGCGCTGGTGCGCTGGTGCGCGGCACTGGAGCACAAGCACAGAGAGGCACAAACAGCTCAGGAGGAGGCCCAGGCACAGCTCCTGGCCCACCAGGTCTGCAGCCCCCTCCTTCCTCCTCCCTCCAAGGCTGCCTTTGCCCCTGCACCCCAAACCCCAGCCCTGTAGTTAACACGCGCCACGCCGCGTCTCCAGTCCCTCTCACAGTGACGTACCCTCATGCTCCTTTGATAGACACTTGTGCTGCCGCGGCTGACATCCCGGATGCCCCTGGTCCTGTGCTACTGCTCTGTTTATGTGCCTGCGGATTGCAGATCCCGATGTGGGGACCTCGGTGCCCACAATGCCAAGCAGGGCTGGGCAGGGCTCACCTCCACAGAATGTCTCTGTAAATCACCTGTATGCTTTGGGGTGCTCAATATTTTCTTATTCATCTTCAGTTTTCAAGGAGAAAGCATTATGTCTGTTGAGCCGATTCTTTATAAATGGCTTGTCAGCTGTCAAAGCATCAGGTGGGGTCTCCAAGGACCTACAATCACACGGGAGAGCTGGGGAAGGCTTGGTGCCTCGCGATAACATCCCGACTAGGGTCCCAGTTGATCAGCAAAGATTTGTTTAGTCCTGGCCACATGTTGGCAGCTGTGGAGGGTGCCGTGGCTATAGAGCCCAGTAGGAATCAGACCCTCCTCCCTGCAGGAGGCCCCCCCGTTTGCTGAAGGCAGCCCCTCTGTGAGTAGTTACGTGGTGGCGGTGGTCAATGCATCCCGAGGGCCATGGTCATCCCACATGAGGACTCGAGGAAGATTTTCAGAGGATGGACTTTGAAAAAAGTAGTATTCTCAAACTGTAGTAAAATACACTTAATATAAATTTACAATATTAACCAGTTTTTAAAAGAGTTTTCTTAAGTGAATAGCCGGAAGGCAGAGAGACAAACTACTGCATGTGCCCCGACAAGGATCCACCCAGCAAATCTCCTATGGGGCAATGCTCTGCCCATCAGAAGCTGTTGCTGCATTGCTTGGCAACTGAGCTATTTTAGTGCCTGAGGCGAGGCCATGAAACCATCCTCAGTGCCTAGGGCCAACTTGTTCCAACAGAGCCATGGCTGCAGGAGGAGAACACACACACACACACACACACACACACACACACACAGAGAGAGAGAGAGAGAGAGAAGGGGAGAGGGAGGGGTAGAGAAGCAGATGAGCGCTTCTCCTGTGTGCCCTGACTGGGAATCAAACCCAAGATGTCCATATGCCGGGCTGATGCTTTACCACTGAGCCAGCTGGTCATGGCCTCATTTTAACCATTTGTCGGCATACCATTCAGTGGTGTTAAGTCTATTCACATTGAGCATTCTCCATAATGTTCATCTTCCCAAAACAAAATTCTGCCTGTGAAACACGAAGCCCCCAGGCTCTGTGGGTGAATCTGATCTCTTTCATGCCATGTTTCCTGGCTTACTTCCTACAGCACCTCCATTGCCCCCCTGGGCCACTGGCGCCCTGGCTCTGCCACCTGTTCCCTGGTCTTCAGCAGCGTCCTTAGTCCCCTTGTTATGTGGCTGAGAGCCACGGGCACTGTGGCCACCCTGGTCTTGTACACAGGCTCTTGTTGGGGGGTTGAGCACAAAAATGACATCACGTGCTATCAAAGTTTAAAGATCATTCTGGCTTCTGCGTGAGAAAAGACCACAGGGCAGAACTAGGAGCAGGGACACCGTCCCCCAGGTCATTTGGAGGTGCCCGTAGTGAGGGAACCATGTCAGGAGTGCTGTGGGGAGGAGGGGGTCGCCTAGCTCTAGGGGTGTGTGTAAAGACGGCACCGTCAGGACTTGCTGATGGAGAGGAGGTTGGTTTGAGGGAAAGGGCAGAATCAGGATGAACCCACCTTTCCCCCCGAGCATGTGGGTGTCCATTTGCTGAGGTGGGAATAACACAGGGACGGGTAAGAGTGCAGGGACCTCAAGTCCAGCCTTGGGCGTGTCCAGCTGGGGAGGTCTGCTAGACCAAGGGCCGTAGTCTGGGTCTGGAGGCTCAGAGGAGAGGCTGGGACTGGGGATCTAGACCCGGGCGCCATCTGTCACAAGGCCGTGGTGAAGGCCATGGGACCAGATGAGGAGTCAGTGCGGGTGGAGAAGTGAGTCCTGGGGTACACTGTGGTCAAGGGGAAGGACAGACCGAGCAAGGGAAGCTGAGAGGGAAAGACCACTGAAATAAGCAGGAAAGTAAGAGCTTCTGGCACCCCGAAAACTGAAAGAAGCAGCACCGTGAAAGAAATAAAGACCAGCCCTGGCCAGTTGGCACAGTGGTAGAGCGTTGGCCTGGCGTGCGGAAGTCCCAGGTTCAATTCCCGGCCAGGGCACACAGGAGAAGCGCCCACCTGCTTCTCCACCCCTCCCCATCTCCTTCCTCTCCGTCTCTCTCTTCCCCTCCTGCAGCTGAGGCTCCATTGGAGCAAAGTTGGCCTGGGCGCTGAGGATGGCTCTATGGCCTCTGCCTCAGGCGCTAGAATGGCTCTGGTTGCAACAGAGCGACGCCCCGGATGGGCAGAACATCGCCCCCTGGTGGGCGTGCCAGGTGGATCCCGGTCGGGCGCATGAGGGAGTCTGTCTGACTGCCTCCCCGTTTCCAGCTTCAGAAAAAAAAAAAAAAAAAAAGGAAATAATGACCAGATGGTCCAATGTGTCGGAGCCCAGGGCATGGCAGGACTGAGGCTTGGCCACCGGGTGTGGCCTCACGGAGACTGTGGCAGGGATTGGGGGGGACACTGGTGGGACAAGGGAGAATAGATGGAAGCTGTTGTTGGCAGGACAGTGAGCTCCCAATGGTGTCCATGTAGAAGTCCCCGATCCCATGAGTCCGTCCCCTGACTTGGCACATAGTTCCGTGGCTGACATGATGCTGTGAAGGATCTTGAGATGGGGATGTTATCCCGGATGACCTGAGTGGGCCCAGTCTAATCACAAGGATCTTTATGAGGGAGAGACCAGAGGGTCAGAGTCAGAGGCAGGATTGAACAGGATGCCTGAGGCCTGGCTGGCTTCATAGATGAAGAAGGGGGTGAGGGCAGGATCCGAGGAATGCGGGCGGCCTCTAGAAACCGGAAACAGGTTCTCCCCTGGAGGCCCCAGAAGGAATGCCACCCTGCCGAGACCTGGGTGTCAGCCCCATCCAGCTCATTGTGGACCTCTGACCTGCAGGACTGTAAGAGAATAAATTGGTATGGCTTTGTCAGAGCAGTCACAGGAAGTGCAGACGGAGGAGGAATCAGCATGTTTGCACAGAGTGAACATCAAGGAAGATCCATGGAGAGGCAGGGGAGGAAGGGGAGAGAGCTCTGGGAGCAGCCGCCCCCCACCCCGAGGACCCACACAGGGCCGGGGATGGGACCTTGCACAGGAAGGAGGTCAGACAGTAAGACGGTCCAGATGGAGGCAGGGGGCTGGACTCCGTCAAGGAGACATCAGAGCGTTCTCTCCTGATGGCGTCTGTGCTCCCTGCGAAATAAAGCGGGAAAGTTATCAGTGGAGATAAAAAGGAGGAAGGAAAAGAGAAGGAAGGGAGGAGAAGTTGTGGAATGCTCCCTTAGAGAGTGGATCTGAGTCAGGCTGGCTTGTCTCTTTCCTGAAAGGGATAATCGGAGAGGTGCACAATGTTCTATTCGTATGAGTAGTTTTCACAATATTGTTTAAAATAGTAAAAAAAATAAAATAAAATAAAAATCTGGAAGAGCAAAGAGGCTGACAAAAAAAATGTTATTAATTAAAGAAATCTGTTATATCCAGGATGGATTACTCTGCAGCCATCAAGAGCCATGCTTTAAAACGACCATTTAATTAAATATCAAAGTGGACTATCGTGTTAAATGTGAGCAGTTACAAAACAAATATGTACAGAATAAAACCAATTTTGCAGAAATAGTGTGTGTAAATATACGTTCAAAAAGACTAGGAGGGAAGATGTAAAAATGTAAAGAATGGTTGTCTCTGGATGAGGGAATCACAGATATTTTAATTCACCCTCCATCCGTTGTCTTCATTTTTATATTAATTAGAAGTTACTTTCATATTGTTAAGGCCCTTAGATAAGTGGAAGAGGGAAAGGGAAAAAGTTAAAAAAAAAAAAAAGAGAGAAAGGGGGGACTTGAAAAGGAGCCTGTACTAATCAGCTCACTGTGTGTTTTCGTTTAATGATCGAAACAGCCGGGAAGAAGGCGTGACGGCCCCCTGTGACTCAGGAGAAAATGATGGCTCACCAGGGTCACTTGGAGTAAGAGGCGTGCTTTAGAACCAAGCCCAGGCTCGCTCCCCCTTCTGCGTTTTATCTGCAAGAATGTCCGTGCTCCAGAGTTCTGCCGACCAGCTCAGGGGCCCCCCACCTCGGAGAGGCCACACCTCTGCCTCGTGGACCTGCCCTCTGGTTAATGAAGGCGAGGGTCTCTTGAATGTTTCAGAGCTCTGGAGAGGCAGACACCAGCCAGGTCCCGCTCCCTGGGTACTGTGAGTACCACATACTCATGTTATGCCAAAACCCCTACAGTGGAAAACATACAGGAACGTGACATTGAAGACAATCCGAGAGGAAGCCATATCTGGCCTGGAATGGTCCACCTTGGGAAAGAGGTTCTGACCCAACAATGGTTAGGGACTCTTATGGGTTGAATTATGTCCCCCCCTCTCCAAAAAAAGATGTGATTCATGTCCTGTTACCTGTGAATAGAAACTTTTTTTGGGGGGGGGAGAGTAAAATCTTTGCCGATGTAATTAAGTTGAGATCATACTAAATCAGGGTGTGCCTTAATCCAATGTCTAGGTCCTTCTAAGAAGAGGGAAACTGGGACACAGAGACAGACAGAGTCACAGACAGGGGAATGCCACATGCAGACGGAAGACGCAGGCAGAGAGCCGACTGTCGCTGCCACAAGCCCAGGAGTGCGAGGCTGCCCCGAAGCCAACGGCACCTAGCAGGAGAACAGCTTCTCTGGGTTCTCAAGACGCCGCCGACCCTGCTGGCCCTGGGATTTCAGACTTCTGGCCTCCACGAGAGACTCGGTCGCTGTTGTTCTCAGTCACGCCGTCTGCGGAACGTTGGTGGCACAGCCCTAGAAAGCTGGGAAGGCTCACGAACGGGAGGTGTGTCTGAAAGGGTTGACCTGAGCCCGGGAGCTCGGGCTCGATTCCGAGCCAGATGCATGTGGTCACTGGCCGTCCTCAAGGCCGCAGCTGCATGTTTGGGCCACGATGCCTCTTCTGCTGCCTGGAGGAAACCCTGGATGGTGCAAGGGCAGGGCGTCAGTCCCAAGCCTGGAGACTGGAAGGTGGGACCATGGCATTAGACTTGTGACAATTTTGGCATCTGACTCTGCCCAGCAGAGATTGCGAAAACGGGTCAGGGAGTCAACACTCAGCGCTTAGCATGTTGTCCTTGTCGGGGAGACAGGAACACCCTCTACGGTAGCAACGGTCTGGGCGTTTTCTAAGCTGATGGCTCCGTCCATCAGGAAAGCCGTTGCCTCACTGCCGATACGAACCTGGTGCACACGGAGGTCTTCTAAAGTGACCGTCTGGAGTGGCACACGCGATGTGGTAGCCACCAACCACATGTAGGCAGTTGCATCTTTCCTAATTTCATTTTTAATTTCTGCGCAATGAATCACTAATTTTGAGGTAGGATCCCATGAGCTTTGACAACTGCGCAGTCAAGTAACTTATCACCACAATCAAGACGCAGAAGAACCCGTCACTCCCACACTCCCCTCCTGCGGCTCCTCTGTGATCAGCCTCCTCCCGCACCCTAGCCCCGGGGAACCCTGATCTGCTCTGTACCCCTGTCATTCTGCCTTTTCACAGTTAAATTAATTAAAATGAAATAAAGTTTCAAACTGCGCTGGCTCAGTGGCACCAGCCACGTACGATGCACTCAGGAGTCCCCTGTGGCTCACAGCTACTGTTTTGGACAGTGCCGATCTAAAACGTTTCTGTCATTCCAGAAAGTTCTATTGGTCTGGTCAGTGCTGGTCAAAGTATGTTTACTTATCCAGTGGTTCTTAAACGTTTGAGGGTCCTATCCCCTCTACGAATCCTCTTCCTCCTAAGACAGACATACGGAAAAGTTGGGCACAAATTATCAGCATCCGTTGATCCCTCGAGCCCCTCCCTAGACATTAGGATTCCCAGATTCCACAGAAACTCAACAGCCTACAAGTGTTTTCCCCGAGCCTGGATTTCTGCTTTGTGTCTGCACGTTGGACAGCACACCGATGCACAGCCACGAGCTTGTGGTTTCCCTTTAAGGCACCGCGCTGACAGGCCATTACTCACGGAGGCTACTCCACGCTCCACGCTCGCCTGCCTAGCCGCCCGCTCCTGGCTGCAGGGACCTGCTTTTCAAAATCCTCGTTACTACTGAGTCTGAATCGAGGGCATCCGGAATGACTTCACGCACATTTAGCTTCTCTTACATTAAATCTCTTTTGTGAAAGTCTCACGGTGAAGGAGTTTTGGAATGAGCTTGGCGTGTTAAGAAAGAAAGAAAGAAAGAAAGAAAGAAAGAAAGAAAGAGAGAAAGAAAGAGAAAAAAAAGGATACTCTGTGCCTTAACACAGTGTCCTTGGTGATCGCAGCCCAGGCCAATGTCATTCGGAAAGCCACTTCCCCACTTCCCTCCCTCTCTCCCACAGTCTGGGTGCAATGATTATGTTGGCTTTGCTGACCCCCATCCTGCTCACAATTTCTGTTTGATGCTGGTTCCTGCTCAGCGCAGACGTGAGGAGATCTTTATTATTGCTGAGCATTTTTTTTGGTTAGAAAATGCCCCATGCCAAACGAGACAGGGGCCTGGCTCCAGCCTTGTTAATGATGCTCTGGGTCACGGTGCAACATTCTTTCCTTAAAGGAAAACATTTTACTCAGTTGCCTCCACACACCTTTAACCTTAAAGTCACATAAGGCCCTGAAGGGGGTGTCTAGGACACATTGTAATGTCTTCATTGATACCATGGCATATTCCTCCATACCCTCGATGTCTTCTGAGATCTCCAGGTCCCACGACATCTAGATGACGGTAACTCACATACCTGTGGAAATCAAAAGCCCGCCCTTGGATTTTTTTGCAAATGACCCATGGCTTGCCTCCTCCTGAGCACGTCGGGCCAGAAGTCTTGATTTCCTTGCCGTGAAGAATTAATTCCCCCTTTTCCTGTGGTTGTCGGGCTCTACCTGTAGTGAGCCCACCTGGGAGCCTACACCCCTGCTTCTGGGTCTGTCACCCACCTGCCAACTTCCAGGAATATAGGCCACATCCAGGTGGCAAAATCTCTCCTGGGAGTCCGTAGCCATAGACAGCAGGCACTTTGCCCGGCATCTACCAAGCACGCCGTTCTGCTGTTCTGAGAGCACCGGGGACCTCAGGAGGTGCCCTAGGGCGGTGCCCTGCCTTCCGTCTTCTCCTTGGCTCTTCTCTCCCCCTCCTTTCTGCCCCTGAGTCTCTCCTCTTTCTCTGGGACGGGGACAGGGGGATGGATGTTGCTAACGGGTATTTCTAATGCAGAAAGGCTTGGCCCTGCCTTCTGTTCCCTAGGCTCTTACCAGCACTCACAGTCCTACTTTCCTGTTTATTAAGACTTCTGGGTTGCAAATGACAAAAATCCAACTCAAATTAGATTAATTTTTTTTAAAAGGGAATATTCTACTGACTCACAAAGCCCAAGGGGAAAACGGCAGGGGGAAGGCACCTGCATGATGAGCTGAGCTCAGGGGGGCTTTTTCTGCTTCGATCCTCTCTGTGTCTCACAGTTTGGGGGGTTCTTGTGCCAGCAGCCTTCTCCAGGCAGTGGAGACAGGGTCTCTCGGGCAGTTACGGACTCCGACCCTGGACAGACTGGCCTCCACCAGGGAAGCCAAGACCTTTCCCCAGTCCTTCAGATAGAACACGGCAGGCGACGCTCGGGTTCCACACCCACCTCTGGACCAATCGCAGTGGAGAGGGGACAGGGTATTTGCAACCTGGGTTTCTGTCCTCCTGTGCGACATGAAAGAAGCTGATTCCAGCTCCAGGCACTGGGGAGAGGGTGTCTGAAGGATGACAGTAGCAGCTGGGGCACATTGAAGGGGCTCATTGAAGTGTTTACCTCGCCTGGCCTGTGGGGGCGCAGTGGGTAAAGCGTCGACCTGAACCGCTGCGGTCGTAGGTCCAAAACCTGGCACTTGCCTGGTCAAGGCATATATGGGAGTTGATGCTTCCTGCTCCTCCTCTCTTCTCTCTCTCTCTTTCAAAATGAATAATTAATTATAAAAGTTTAAAAAATACTAAAAAAAAAAAGTGTTTACCCCCACTGAGACATGCAACAGGTCCTATGACTTACCCAGACAGGAAGAGTGTGTTTGGAAGCCTATGCGTGTGTTCTTACAAAAGGTGCTTTTAATACAAGTAGGGCTGGAAGGCATTTTACAGAGGTAATTTCATGCATCCCACTTCCTCTGCTCAGACGCCTGGATGGACAGTAGCTGTCACTGTCCCCCCAGCCCCCAACACACAGACACACCTGAGTCACATCTGAAAAGGTGAGGCGATAGCCGCTCAGCTGTCAGTTATTTCATAACCTCAAGCATCTGGAAAGTCTTCTTTATTTTCCAACCTGAATCCTTCCTGATGCAATTGAAAACCATTTCCTCCCCAAGAGCTCAGGAAAGGGAAACCAGATGGCCAGCATCCCTGGACCCCGGCTGCGAACCACGCTGCCAGAACTGGCGACCCGTCGTGCCGTCTCTTACTGGCTCTCTGGGTGAACACACTCCTAATTCGATAGTCTCTCTGAGGTTTTGCTTTCTAACTCCTAAATTTTCTCCGCTTCTTTTCTCTAGAAGAGAGTCGTGTTCCTGCTGTCATTTGGTGGGCACCGATGTGTGTGATGGCTTTTGGTGGCAGTGAGGCAGGCAGGAAGGAGCACACAGCTATTCCCGGGGCTCCATGAACACGGCTGTGGAGCTGGGGTGGGACTCCTGGCGCTGTGCTCAGTCCGTCTATACCCGCTGGGTAGTTTTAAAAACCATGACGGATGCCAAGGCATGGCTTACTCATTTCTGTTTTGTGTATGAGGTTTCTTTTTGTTTGTTTGTTTTGTTCTGTGGTCAGTTATAAATCACATGTTGGGAACAGTTTGCGTTTGCCGGGCCTGAAACTGGAGTACGTTTGGTGGAGCTGCTCTAGGTGGTTAGCACGGGCAGCTCTGGAGACACCATGTCATGTTCTGCTGGGTAGACTCGGACACCCCTCCCCTGTGACGGGGGAGACTGTGCTTGAGCCTTTTCTCAATCGCACATCCAATCCTGGCAGGAATAACCTTCCAGGCTGTGAGTTCGAAGGCAGCACAGGCTGCAGCCCACAAAACCCAGGGTCAGAGAAGGATGCTCCCAGGACAAAACCGGCTGGCTTGCTGGGAGACCCCAGGTCCCAGAGTGGGAGCAGACCGAGAACTGTGCTCTCTCGTCGATGCGGGAAGCCCCTGGGAGACCCCAGGTCCCAGAGTGGGAGCAGGTCCCTGGGAGACCCCAGATCCCAGAGTGGGAGCAGGTCCCTGGGAGACCCCAGGTCCCAGAGTGGGAGCAGGTCCCTGGGAGACCCCAGGTCCCAGAGTGGGAGCAGGTCCCTGGGAGACCCCAGGTCCCAGTGGGAGCAGACCGAGAACTGTGCTCTCTCGTCGATGCGGGAAGCCCCTGGGAGACCCCAGGTCCCAGAGTGGGAGCAGACCGAGAACTGTGCTCTCTCGTCGATGCGGGAAGCCCCTGGGAGACCCCAGGTCCCAGAGTGGGAGCAGACCGAGGACTGTGCTCTCTCGTCGATGCGGGAAGCCCCTGGGAGACCCCAGGTCCCAGAGTGGGAGCAGACCGAGGACTGTGCTCTCTCGTCGATGCGGGAAGCCCCTGGGAGACCCCAGGTCCCAGAGTGGGAGCAGGTCCCTGGGAGACCCCAGGTCCCAGTGGGAGCAGACCGAGAACTGTGCTCTCTCATCGATGCGGGAAGCCCCCAGCAGCGTGTGGCCATTCTACAAGGGAACGCACAAGTTCCAGATCCAAATGAATGAATGAATGAAAGAAAGAATGAATGAGTGGAAACGGCTCTGATTGCTAGAAAGTTCTTTATTTTTACTAACTCAAACTTTGTACCTTTTGACTCCCTTCACTCATTTGCCCACCCCCCGACCTCCTGCCTCTTACAACCAATCTGTTCTCTGGACCTGTGAGCCTGGGATTTTTTTTTAAGGTCCCCTATGTAAGTGAGACCATTGGACGGTCATCTCTCTCTGTCTGACTTATTTCACGTTGCATAATATCCTCTCGGTCCATCCAATTTGTTGCAAATGGCAAGATTTCATTCCTTTTTTATGGCTGAGTAATATTCCATTGTATATACGCGCCACATCTTCTTTGTCTGTCTGTCTGTCATTGGGCCCTTTGATCGTTTCCCCATCTGGGCTCTTGTGAACAATGCTGCAGTAAACATGGGTGTTTGTATATCTTTTCAAAGTCGTGTTTTCATTTACTTTAGAGAAATGCCCCAAAGTGGAATTGCCGGTAATTCTGTTTTGTTTGTTTTTTAATTTATTTTTATTTTTTTATTTTTCTGAAGCTGGAAATGGGGAGGCAGTCAGACAGACTCCTGCATGCGCCCGACCGGGATCCACCTGGCATGCCCACCAGGGGGCGATGCTCTGCCCATCCGGGGCGTCGCTCTATTGTGACCAGAGCCACTCTAGCGCCTGAGGCAGAGGCCAAGGAGCCATCCCCAGCGCCCGGGCCATCTTTGCTCCAATGGAGCCTCGGCTGTGGGAGGGGAAGAGAGAGACAGAGAGGAAGGAGAGGGGGAGGGGTGGAGAAGCAGATGGGCGCTTCTCCTGTGTGCCCTGGCCAGGAATCGAACCTGGGACTTCTGCCCGCCAGGTCGATGCCCTACCACTGAGCCAACTGGCCAGGGCCTAATTCTGTTTTTTAATTTTTGAGGAACACGCAGATTTCCGCCACAGTGACCCCGGTGACCGGCCCGCCGGCAGTGCACAAAGGTGTAAGTTCTTTACGAGAGCTGGTCTTTGTTTTCCATCCTGGCTGTGTTCTCTGAGGGCACACTGCTGGGTTCTGCTTCTCCCTCAAGGTAGTGGCACACGAAGACCTCACACCAGCGATTTCCCACCTTTTCCATCTCATGGCACACGTAAGCTAATTACTAAAATTCTGCAGCACACCAAAAAAAATGTTACTTTTTTTTCTGACCTGTCCAATAAATAAATAAATAAATAAATAAATAAATAAATAAATAAAATTTTGATTCATTCACACTGGAAGCTACTGTTGTGTTGACTGTTGTCATATTTTAATTTGACACTTGAAGGGAGAAGTGGTCAGGACTCCTAACTAAATAGTCAGGTACTGCACGTTTTAAAAATTCTCATGGCGCACCAGTTAAAAATCGCTGTCTTACACCATGCAATTCCAGCAGGTGCCTTCCGCATCCTTCTCTGTGGGAGGGGCCCTGTGGCTGTTCAGTGTGCAGCCTGCGAGGCTGGACACGCCAGCCCCATCTGTCCCGAGCCCCTCCGACCCCCTCGTCAAATCATTCTACCCATCTGTGAATGGGCTCTGTGCCACCCACCACATCAACAGTGGACACCATTCCATATGCAGGGGAGCACCATTCTGAGTGTAATATACAAAACACAAATTCTGACACAGTTCTGTTAAATTCCTGTTGATGTTGGTAGACATCTACTGCCTCATAAACTTTGTTTTCCATTATGCATGCTCACAAGCTGTTCCTTTTTTTTTTTTTTTTTGGTATATATTTAGGAAAAGTTCAGTCATATTTTCAGCACTGTAATGATTTCCCATAAAACATCTGATTCTGAAATTCTATACCTAAACAGTACAAATAGCATAATGGCAACTGTATCACGCAACCCACCACCTTCCTTTATGCTGTCGTTAAGGTTATGACGGCTTTCTGAACGGTGTGCTTTTCCATATCATAAATAAGGATCCTTGAGGACAGGCTATTTTTAAATGTATGTATACCTTGGAAACCCAGCAGCTTCTTATCTTCCTAGTGCACATCGTATTTCTTCTCAGCCCAGTTCCTTCAATTATATGTGTGTCTGAAGGTGGGATTTTTTTTTTTTCCTGAAGTTGGAAACAGGGAAACAGTCAGATAGACTCCCGCATACGCCCGACCGGGATCCACCTGGGCATGCCCACCAGGGGGCGATGCTCTGTCCATCTGGGGTGTTGCTCTGTTGCAACCAGAGCCATTCTAGCGCCTGAGGCAGAGGCCACAGAGCCATCCTCAACGCCCAGGCCAACTTTGCTCCAATGGAGCCCTGGCTGCTGGAGGGGAAGAGAGAGATAGAGAGGAAGGGGGGGGGGAGAGGCAGATGGGTGCTTCTCCTGTGTGCCCTGGCCAGGAATCAAACCCAGGACTCCTGCACGCCAGGTCAACGCTCTACCACTGAGCCAACTGGCCAGGGCCTGGACGTGGGATTTTTTTAAAAGGTTTCCTCACCTGGGGGGGACAGTTCAGCAGGAAAGGTCCAGGGGGCAGAGCAGAGTCACCTGGGTACTAGATGGAGGGGGCAGACTCGCGGGGCGGACACTTAGCTGGGGGAGAACAGCGCATCTTCACAGACCCACCCCCATTTCATCCGTCTAAGCTGGACACGACCAGGGAGGGCATAGCCCTTCTGCTTTGACCATCCTCGCTTAAGCTAGTCTCGGAGAAGGTCTCTGTCCTTTAGGGATGACACAAGGAGGATGAGGAGGTCTCAAGGGGACAGGGAGACTCCCAGGAACCTCAGTGTGTGAGGCAGGCCCAGCCGGCGCCCAGTGACAAGTGAGCACACCGCAGACCAGGGGTCTCCCTCTCACGCGACCTCTCATGCCCAGCGGTTTCCAGCTGCACGGCCAGGTCTGGCGCTCTGAGACCATGGAAGCTGGCATTCCCTCACGCACGCATCCGTTCCCGCATTCATTCATCCATCCATACCTTCCTCTCATGTTTTTCCCATCAGCAGTTTTGCCCTGAGTCTCTTTTGAAATGAGGCTGAGAGACAGGGTGCTCTGATTGCTCCCCAGGGTGAGGTGGGGGGGGGTATGTCAGGCACAAGCCCTGCCTACGGGACATTGACAGACCGGTAGGATGGTGAGCCATGACACAGGTAGGAAGTCTTCCTAAACAGAGAATCGACCAAATGAGGAGAGGGTCTCCAGGGGGGCCTGAGGGTTGGGGTTGGTTTTTGCAGCTCTAACCTTTCCTGCAAGACCTTCTAGGATCCAATCTCTGATCACCTCCCTCCTCTGCTTGGAACCCACCCCGGGTTCCCTGTCACCTGCAGATTGATGTACAGCTGTCTTTGCATTGCATTCTGGGGACTTCAAAGGCAACCCCGCCCCCGACCCTCTACCTTGCTGGAACGATCACCCTCTCTCCCTCCTACCTTTTGTGCCCAACCTCGTGGTCTCACCGTCTATTTCCTGCACATTGGTTCTTCCTTCATCTCCGCTTCCAGGACACCCACCTGGGCGTGGCCCCGACGCAGGGCGCCAGCAGAAGGCTGACTGTGTGGTGGGTCTGCACAGGGAGGATTGGGAGGGCCAGAGCGCTGGGGGAGGAGACAGAACCAACACGTGCAGAGATCACTCCACCTCGTGCCACCTGAGGCGTGAGGAGAGGTCCCATTGGAGCTGAGTGTGCCGGACAGGTGGGCTTCAGGGGGAAGAGGACGCGGGACCCACGTTTAATTGCTGGATTTCAGAAATACCAGCAGATCAAAGGCTCCGTGCAGTGGACCGACGTTTGGAGGTCGAAGGTGCCAGTGTTTTCCATACTAAACAGCCCCAGGATGAGAATGTTTGTCGTCTGCGATACTTCCAAATGACTGATATTGCAGTGAGCCATTTAGAAAGGGATTTTGTCCCCATGACAGCCAAGTTTAAGATGCTGTTAAAGAGAGCCTTAGAGATTTTTCTTTGAAATTTAACATTAGAGAAAGTGTATGAGTTTATGATGGTTTCCCTGGGCATACCATCAAAGGGGTACATGGGGGTGGGGGAGCCTTTTAGGAGTAACAACCACATACTTTGGGTAGTTGTGGCTGTTACAGGACTTCCAACAGGACCCTGGAAAAACCCTTTCTACACACACAGCCACATATAGTGATTCTGGTTCCTAGAATCCCAGAAGTGAATGCTCACTGTGGGTACACGAGGGTATTTCCCAGTGGGAGCTCAGAACCGTCCCTTTCCTGTGACCGCGGAGACTTTGCTCTTGGCCTGGGCACCTGTGACTTCCTGCCTGGCTGTCTTCTCCTTTTCTCGGCCCCAGGGGTGACTAGAGACTGTCCTCGCCCTCTGGGCCTGGACACCTCATCCTGGGAGCCCCACCCAGAGCGTCAGTCCAGCATAGTTCAGGTCATGGCTGACGTCCAAGTTGCATTTTAATGAGATGAAAAATAGTACCTTTTTCTTAGCAGACCGTATATAAATGAGCTATTGATTTTAAGACACCTTGGAAATGGAATGCGGGAGGCAGAGTGCCGTGCCGGTCTGCATAATTAACAGGAACAACAGATGCAGGAGCTCTGCTGACCTCGCTTATCTGGTTGGGACTAAGTCTGCCCTCACTCCCTGGAGAAGGGTGGCCGCAGCGGGCGAGGCACCCGGACGCCCCTGCAGCTCAGACTCCACAGCCCTACACATGGGGGAAAGCCCCCTGGACACACAGATGTCACCAGACCCCTCTCCCCTTAAGACAAAACCAAAAATAAAGAATTCTAAGCTGGCCTGTGGGTATAGTGGTGGCTATAAACCCCTTTCTAGTATAAGGGGGGGAAAGTTATAAGGTCTTTCTATAATAAAATTAAATTAATGCTCACGATAGGACATCTGGTCAGTACAGGAAGCAGAAAGGAGAAACAGCCCCATAAATGCGTCACCCAACAGCAGCGTTCTTGCGTTTTCCTTCGGGGGACTTACATTAAAAGTCTCCGACCTTGAAAAAGTGCATTTCAAGTTATAGCCTTGGCCCTGGCCGGTTGGTTCAGTGGTAGAGCGTCGGCCTGGCGTGCAGGAGTCCCGGGTTCAATTCCCGGCCAGGGCACACAGGAGAAGCGCCCATCTGCTTCTCCCCCCCCCTCCTTCCTCTCTGTCTCTCTCTTCCCCTCGTGCAGCCAAGGCTCCATTGGAGCAAAGTCGGCCTGGATGCTGAGGATGGCTCTATGGCCTCTGCCTCAGGCACTAGAATGGCTCTGGATGCAGCAGAGCAACAGCCCAGATGGGCATGCCAGGTGGATCCTGGTAGGGTGCTTGCGGGAGTCTGCCTGACTGCCTCCCCGCTTCTCACTTCAGAAAAATACAAAAAAAAAAAAAAAAAGTCATAACCTCCATGGAACAGACAATTCTGTTTCCTGCTCCTATTAGTTCATAGGATGTTTCTCAGGTCATTAGGACCCCTGTGTAAACATGTTATATAGCAAGGTAGTACATTGCAATTCTGTTAGTTCCTCAGTCATTTCCCGATTGTTGGGCGTGTAAGCTACACGTCATTTGTTCTTGGCAACGACAAGTGCGTGAATGAATGGAACGTCCAGATGATCTGCTTACAGACGGATGGGGTGCCTCTCCTCATCGCTGTCTCCAGGGAGCACCACAGTAACGTCCATGTGGCCCACGAACGCTTGGCTTCCGAGGTCAGATATTAGTCCATGTGCCCTGTGCTGCCACAGTGGAGGGCTCGCAAGCATTTGTTAAATTGTCACTCATTCATTCATTCATTCATTTGACAATTATTGTATTCCTCTGTGCATCAGTGATGCCAAGGAGCAGGGCAAAGGAGGCTGGCCGCCCGGGGCCATGTGGATTCAACCCCATGATGAGAAGGGGCAGTCAGAGGCTCCTGGGAGGCCTGGTAACCCTCCGGCTGCAGGCACATGGGTCGGGTGGTCAACATCCCGTCCCGTCCTTGTCCGCGGATTCCGCGAACGGGAACCGTGGTAAATGGTCCCCGTGCCTGTGTCTGGAGCACCACGCCGTCGCTCCAAGGTGTAATTGAGGAGATGTCTGCTGGCTTTTACCTTGGTTGAGGCATATTCACTGGGACAGATGAACCTCCCCTTTCCCAATAATAGGACCTGCAAATAAACAGACACTTTTCTCCCCAGTCTGAGTGCATGGGGAGCTTCACACAGTGCCGCCCGATTCCAATATGCCTTCCTTGTTACTTCTCTCCACCTCGCTGCCTGCGCTTTTCAGAGGCAAGTGACACTACAAAGAAGCGTCATAGAATCACAACAGTCAAAATACCCTTTCGATGTTTGCAGGGAATAAAATGTTCTTTTACAGTTGGAGACAAAGACACTTTTCAGCCAAAATGCCACACTGTTTCTAAGAGAAAATGGTTTAAAGGGGCACCCAGGTGGCACTTTGCAAAATTATTTTTAATATAAAGCAGTAATGCCTTTCCCTTTGTAAGGGATAGACCCTGTCAAGCCAGGTTGATGTGCTATATTCCATGATAAAATTCATGGAAGAAAGAAGTACAGTGGAATGTAACCCACTCTTTGGTTTAGGCCAGTGATTTCCAAAATCTGACACGTGATGCTTTTTGGTGATACAAAGACGGACTACCTTTTATTTTCTTGTTTGCGGCTGTGGCCGTGTGTGCAGGTGACTGTCTGGCCCGGTGTGGCACAAGGACATGGTGAACAGGGTGAGAACAGGGCCTGGGCAGCCCCTGCCTTCCGGCAACCATGGCCCTCACGTCCGTACCAGCTGTTATGGGATTGCAAATCCCCAACACACGAGTCCCTGGGCCTGGCCCAGGCCACCCATCTGCTGTTCTGGCCCCAGAAAGGACAGGGCCAGTGCACCCACTTAAGTGAAAGCAAAGTGTCTTCCATCAGGACTTGTGACACTGTGATGACAGCGTCCCATGAGTGGTCTGGTCACCTGCAGCTGTGTGCAGGGCTCAAAGGGAGGGACAGAGCCCGGCCAGCGAAGCACACACCCAGTCACCGTCCTCCTCCACCACTCACGGAGGCCAGGTGGGGACGAGGGAGCGGAGGTCACGAGAAGAACTGCTCGGTGTTGACCCGAGACATATTTGTCCTTCAGGTGCCCTGGACACGCCCCATTAGCCTCCCGTCTCTGTTCTCCAGTGTCCCCCGCCGCCGCCCGTGGTCTGCTGTCCATCTGCTCCGTCCTCATGCAGCCCGGTCAGAGGTTTCTGTTTGCTGCCTCTTCTAAGTCGGAAATCACGCACGGGGGGCCCCCAGGCCAGATCTGTTCAGCAAACAGCTGTCCTTTGTTTGGGTCACAGCATTTGAAAATTCTGAAGTAGACCCGTGGTTAACATTTGGTGCGCTGCACATGCAAATCTGGAGTCCTTGCTTCTTTTGAAAATTTGGACAATCTGGGTTGAACTGGGGACTCCATGTGTGAGACAATCTGCCCCTCGAAGAGAGCCCATATTGTCCAATTGGCCAGAGTCCTGGTATCCCGGCCACCTCACAGCGCCAGCTGGACAGTCCCCTGCTGGCCGACCCTGTGACCTTCGGGCCTCACCTTGCACAACAGCCCGAGAGAATAGCCAAAATGTTCTCCTCAACCAAGGCGTTGCTGATGGCGGCTGCTGTGGCACACTGGTATGCTGCAAAAATTAAAAAAATTTTTTTTTCCATTGATTAGAGAGAGAAAGGGGGAGAGAGAGAGATTGAGAAGCATCAACTTGTTGCTTCACTTAGTTCTTCCATTGCTTCTTATATGTGCCCTGACTGGGGATCGAACCTGCAACCTTGGCACACTGGGACGATGTTCTATCCACTCAGCAACCCAGTTAGGGCCATGCCATAACAATTTTTAAAGCATGCAATACCTGAGTATTTAGTCAGGGGTACGGACCTCCTTTTCCCTTAGGTTGTCAAAAAAAAAAAAAAAGATAATGGTTAACATAATAGCTGTCAGTATGAATGAGTCAAAATTATACCTATTTTTTGGTTAGATTAGCAAAAAAACCTAATATATTTTTTGGTGTACCAAAGATTGAAAATTGCTGATCTATCTATCTATTGCCTGTCTATATATCTATTTGTCTATCAATCATCTATTATCTATCATCTATCTGTCTATTTATTATTTTTATTATTTTATTTTATCTTTTTATTCAATGAGAAGAGAGGAGGCAGAGACAGACTCCTGCATGTGCCCCGACTGGGTTCCACCCGGCAAGCCCACTAGGAGTGATGCTCTGCCCATCTGGGGCGTTGCTCTGTTGTTCAGCAACCAAGCTCTTCTTAGTGCCTGAGGCAGAGGCTATGGAGCCATCCTCAGTGCCTGGGGCCAACTTACTCCAATGGAGCCATGGCTGCAGGAGGAGAAGGGGGGGGCAGTATTGGAAAAGCAGATGGTTGCTTCTCCTGTGTGCTCTGACCAGGAGTTGAAATCAGGACATCAACAAGCCGGGCTGATGCTCTACTGTTGAGCCAACCAACCAAGGCCTCTATCTATCTTTTGAAAACTCCACATTACTGTCTGCAGCACACAGCACAGTGCTGGCACATAGTAAGTGTTCTGTCACTATTTGTCAAACCAATTAACAAATATATCATAGATGATAAAGTCATGGCTTACAGAGGCTTAATGGTTTGTCAAAGGGCTGACCATGGGAGAGTGTGACCCTGCTCTAGCCCCTGTCAGAACTCTTTGGCTCTTCATTCTAGGTCAAGGATCCTTGCCTAGGGGACTTGGACGTCACTCGGGTGACGGGTGACGTCTGAGAACTGCCGCTCTGGCCCCTTCCCTTGTGTTTTCTTCTGCAGCCCTGAGTCTCCTCCCCTCTGTTTGAAGGCACCTGGGCCTCCTGCCAATCCTTGAGGAAATCATTAATGTCCTCTGATACCTACATCCCCACGGCCTCTCACCTGGAGCAGGCATGCAGCATTGACTTCAGGAGAAGCAGCTAGCTGGGTTATAAGCCATTGCCTGCGACCCGGAGCCTCGGCTGGGCAGTTATCCGTTCGATGGCTCATTTCTGAACCGGCGGCTTGCTGTTTCTGTCTGCGGTGTCTTAGCAGGCAGGGCCTGTTGCTCCCTGGAGAGGGAGTCACGTGGGCATCTGGGCTGCCCGCCAGGCCCCTGGAGGTGCACCCTGCAGGGGCCCCCGGAGGCATTTCACAAGCTGGGACCTTACATTTTTAAATCACGTTATCACACATCTACCCTCTCCATTTCGTGCTAATCTGCGCAAGCATTTTTGTGTGGTGCAGCAATGAGAGAAACATTGTTTTGTCTTTCTTAAAGACACCAATGACATGTTTTGGAGAGTGGAAACGTTGTAGAGGTGCTGTTGGTTTCCTAGGAGCCTAGCGAGGAAGCCTCTGTCTACAGTGTGAGAAGTTAACCGAAAACCAATCGAAGAGTTTATATTAGTACTACGGATTTCCATTAGGAGAATATTAAGCTTTTATTCTCATGATAGGCTTTAATTTGTACAATTGCCCTTCCATTAGCAGGTGGAGTGCTGGAATTCTGGGGCCCCTGTTTTGACTTTTGGCTCTTGAATAAATGAAGCTTTTAAAAACGTCGACAGTAACGCTAAAGTAAAATGCAGATTTCACAGTGACTATAATTGTGATTACAATTAGATGACTGTAACGATACAAAAGACACATTATCTTTATAACTTATGATCCTCCTGGCCCAAATGCAACATCTTAAAAATGCAACATTTCAGCACCATCTGGGAGGTTTGCCCAACAAAATTATGTATAAACAAAGTTCTTTATTGACTTGCTGAGATCCAAGTGGAATCAATTATACATTATTGTTGTCTTTGCCAGCACTGCCAAGTGTAGGGTGGCTGAAGACCTACACTCCATAAATCATCCAAGCATAATTTCCCGAGGGGCTGAGTTTGGTGTGGAAAAAAAGCTTTGTTGGTATTTTCTGCTTAGATGTCTTTTTGACATATTCGGAGAGCAAGTCTGTCCGTTTTCCCTGAGACCCCCCCAGCGACTCTGTCCAGGTTCTCTGAATGAGGCACGGCGTGTCACCCCGGAGGTTGGGGGTCCCTGGAGTGTGGAGGGGGAGAGGGGGAGGTGGAGCCAGGTGAGCGCAGGTAAAGTGATATTCACTCTGATGCGCCCTCAACATCACATGTTGACAAGTCCATATTTTGCAGCTTAACTGAAAGGTCAGACTGAGCCATATGTCACTGAAGGAAGAAAGTCATCTGATTTCAGAAACACGGCTCCCTCAGACCCCTCAGACCCTAGGGGCCGAGAACATGGGATATATTCTTTGGTGCCGGTCGTCTCAGAGTGCGTGTGGGAGGATACTCCGGCATAGATGGTGCACCGGCATGTAAAATATGATGTCAGTGCTCATCTCAGAGAAAGGAAGGGCGGCACGGAGGAGGACGGATGTTGGCACAGGCAGGGGGGAGTGTCGCTGTGACTGGACACTGGCCCTCCAGCCACTGCCCTCCTGTCTGTGGATGGCTTGGCCCCAGGCAGAGGTGAGGCGCTGGTCGGTCCTGAGTAGCTCTCCCACCTGCTGCGGTGTTGGGCCAGCCTGGGCCAGGAGCTGGCTTCTCGGTTGTAATGTGTCCATTTTGCCAACATTCTGAGTGTCCATTATGAGTTCACCCTGGGCTCTCCACGGGGCTGTCCTTGTTCCCACCAGTCAGTCAGAGCAAAAGTAGTCAGTGTGGTGGGTTCATGGTGGAAGAGCCACATAGGGACAGGGCTCAGAGGCTAGAAGGCTGAGCAGCAAGCCAGACAATGTGGGAGGAGGGGAGTGGACATGCCAGGCCAGGAGGTCAGCGTCCAGAAGGGAACCTCAGAGGACTGAGTGGGCCTGAGGATGATAGAAAGCACTCCAAGGTGGGCGGGGACAGATTAGGGAGGACCTTCCAGTCATTGGGAGGAGTCTGCCTTTGTCCTGAGGGCCCCAGGGAACAACTGCTGTGCTTAGTTCAAATGGGGCAGAGAGGAAGTTAGATTTGAAATCCAGAATGTTCCCGAAGGCTGCTGTGCAGATGGGGGGGGGGGGAGGGTGGCAATTAGGAAGCCACCATTCCTGTCTTGTAAGAGAGGACAGTGTCTAAGAGGTGGCTTGGACAGGGTTGGGGCAGGTCAGATAGAAGAAAGTTGCAGACAGGTGGGTGCCTGTTTGCAACATTTGCGTTCAACTAGATACTCAACCCGGGCTCGCTCTTTGCAGGGCAGTGGGGTCAGAACTGAGGTCTCTGTCTCCCCAGTACGAGTAATTCTTGTACTGTGTTTTTCTGCTGCAGTGAACTTGACCTTGCAGGCTAGGTCACACCGTCCCTCACACCTTGGGCTATCATCCCAGGCCCCTGCACTCTCCTTGCTCCATTCCCCGGTGGACAGCAGGAACCCTGTTCCAAAGTCCTGAGAGGGGAAAGGGGAAGTCCACTCTTCTCTTCTCTGGAGCAGTGGCCCTGACAGTATTTTTTTTTTTTTTTGGACCAGAATTATTCCTTGGCTCATAGGAAGCAGTCCGTCATTTTTTGCTCTTGTTTTTAATATCAATATATGCTTTTATCAATAACAATATTGTTAGGCCTGTAATAGATGCCCAATACGTATTTGCTAAATATTTCATTATTAGACAAATGGAGATTGTTCTAGTTGGTATAAATTGTGGCTTAATAATTTACTTTGGAACAAGGACTTTTTTTAGTGAGGGATTTTTTTTTTTTTTTTTTTTTTTTTTTTTTTTTGTGAATGGCTAGGCTCTAGAAAAGATGTCTCTCCTTCTAGCTTGTCAAATGAGACAGCTGTAGGAAATGACAGGTCTTTGAGTGTCTGTCCTTTGGGGCGGGGAAGCTGACACCTGAAGAAGGCCCCTCCTCTTTTGTGCCATGTGGAGGCGCTATAGACAATGAAGCCATTTCCTGAACCTGAGGTCCTGGGGCCCAGGAAAGACTCTACTAGGAGGAGGAAACCTGGCCTCTGGAAACCCCTTCTCAGAGTGACAATCCCATAATAGCCCTCGACTTCTCTCAGGTGTCACTGCGAGAAACATTCTCAGGAAGGTCTATGTTCCTTCCAAAATGGCCTGAACGTACATCACTCAGGAGGAGATTGCTGGTTTCCTGTGTGCGTCAACTCGGCAAACCCCCCTGAGCAGGGATAGATGTTACAGTTTCTTTCCCAAAGGACTGCTAAGCTGCTTCTTTCTAAACATTGAAAACTATATAAACTATGTTTCTCCTTGTGACCAGATCCCCAGGAAGCTCAGATCTATTTTTGTTTGTGAACCAGGGCAATAGCAGGGTGCCGATGACTATTAACATTGTATCTCTTACTACCCACCACTTCCGGATACAGTTTCTAATTGAATTCTTACAATATGGGTGAAGCTTCTTATCCTCATTTTATAGATGGGGAACAAAGGCTTGAATGCAACAGATACCTTCTGAGGATCCGGAGACCCCATTCTCCTTTCTCCACTTGTTTCAACGTGCTACTAGCTCCAGGAGTTGTGTTCCTAATAACTACAAACAGAACATGAAAAATTAAATTCAGTCTATTCTGAGCAATAATAGAAACTGTGCCTCAAAATGTTATTTACAATACACTCCAAAATCCTTAAACTCAATAAATATTTATGTAAACATAACCTCTACTAAAGATTTAGACATTCGTTGCAAAGACTTTTCCTAAAAGTTTATAACACTGAATAATTCTTCTTGCATTAAAAATGTATATTAGGAGATCCGGGCTGAATCACCAAGTGCGATGTAAGTGTTTCCTCTGTGATCCCTGCGTTTAGCTCAGCTTGACAGCTTGTCATTGAAGCCCTGCTGTGTACTGAGCTGAGCGGGAGACATGCGGTGAGGAAGATAAGGTCCATCATGTGTCTCATCCAACTAACCAGGTCCCAGGAGAAATACCAGCTCACCGCCCGGCAGCTGTGAGGAGGGCTGTCCACGGGAGGGAGGAGGAAGTAGGGGCTAACTGGGTGTCTGGGCCACGCAGTGCATGTCATGAAACCCCCATGGGCCGCCCCCCCCCCCCCAGTGAAATGTGGTGCCTCTGTTTCACAGACGGGGCATCTAGGGAGCTTGCTCAACATCACGTAGTGAACGGAAGCAGAGCCAGACTCCGACTCAGGTGGGAAGGCCCAGGCTGTGCCCAGGACACCAGGAGCCTCTATCTGCCTGTCTGGTCCCATTCGGGTAGGAACCAGACGCACCAGGCGCGGCAAGCCAGATGCGGCACAGTTAGGGAGAAGGGGGTGGGGTGGGGCAGGCATTCACTGCTCTCTTTCCAAAGGGGACACGCAGCCTATGAGGATTACGTCGACAGAGGATTGGTTGCCCGCCAACAGACTTGGTGGATGGTTTTTTGCAGTGAGAACTACAGAAGTATTAATAAAAGACAGAGGCAGGCACGCACGGTCGTTGCAAGGGGGTGACATGGGGTGATAGAACTTAGAGCCAAAAGGCGGGACCCCGTGCTGGAATCAGACCAGCTTGCGTCTGAACCCTAGCTCTGACGTTAGTTCGCAATGCAGCGGGGTTTAAGGACCTGTCGGAAAAGCAGGTGGCCCGGTGCCTGCCTAGCACGTGGAGAAGTGCTCCGTGAGCCACGGCCCTGTGGCGCTGGCCACCTGCAGGGAAAGAGAAGCATTTCAGGGTGTGGGGGACAGGGAAGGATGTGACTGTACCCCTGGGTTTCTAGGTTTCAGGAACCTGTTGGTTCTGACACTGGAGAGGGATCACTTTTTTTTCTTTAACTATTAAATTGTTTTTATTCTTATGAGGCTTCATTCTTGCTCACTGTTGGTGAAGGCGGGCCATAGCAATTTAGTGAAAAAATAGTCAGCGAGATGAAATTTTCTGTGAGTGTGCCTAGCTGCCAATTGGTGCATTTCTGAACCCTTTCCAAAAAAAAAAAAAAAGCGTGGGCAGAAATTGTCAGGTTAAAAAAATTTTTTTTTGATTGCTTTGCATGAGAACTCACCTCAAGGGGATCACCTGTTGGAATCATGATGGTGGCAGATGTGACCCAAATCCCATCTTTCCTCCCAGCTCGCTCATGGGCATCATGGTTCTGTGGGTGTCTGAAGAAGGCGCCTGTCCTCAGTGTACCCTGTGTGGCCTTCCAGTCTCAGTTATTGTGACCAGGTGTCACAGCACCATTGCCTTCCTCCCACGCGCCTATTTAATCCTATAAAATTCAGGGGAAAAGGGAAGAAGAGCCATATTATTATTCTAAAACAACGTGTGTGTGTGTGTGTGTGTGTGTGTGTGTGTGTGTGTGTGTGTAGGGGTCATTGTGCATCTGTACATTTGTCTGGGTACAGTTGTGACTCCCTGTCTGGAGTAGACCCTGGGTCATAACCAGCGTCTCTATGACTCACTGTGTTTCCCGACTGCTAGGCAGAGTGCCCTGTAGAAAGCGTAGCAAAGATGCAAGCACCGGAGTCAGGCAGCCATGGGTTCAAATCCTACCTCCTCCTCATCACCCTGATGTATGGAGATAAAACCAAAAATAACAGCCAGCCTTTACCAATGGATTCCTCTGTACCGGCTGAGGGCTAAATGCTTCTGTTCATTGTTTGTCAAGCGCCTCTACTGAGTACATGACATTATGATTCCCAGTTTATGGGAAAACCGAAGGTTTGGAGCAGGGACGCCACCTCAGGGCCACACGGCTACAAGGAGCGTTTGTGTAGGTCTCCTAGTATTTTGAATCAATCTCCTTGTGAACAGACATTTGAATTCATGTCCTAGGGGAAAAAATGTACTTTCTGATGCTTAGGCGTGAAGCTGTGTGGCGCATTTAGAAGTCATTCACTACGTGGGATTTCAGAAGGCTCCAAAACGTCATTCTACCACAGTCTGTGTTTGACGCAGAAAAATATATTTAAAATAGAGGGTGACGAGTCACTGAAAGATGCCCTATAGATTGCTGTCTAATGGGGACAGCATGTATGTGGGAGAAAATGGTAATTCTGGCAAAAAAAAAAAAAAAAAAAAAAGAACCTCGCCGGTGAAGGAGCAGACAGACCTGTCTCTTAGTTACCGCATGTGTCACCACGCGGATTTACACGTCCGCACGCAACGACATCCCTCACCCCTCGGCCCCATGTTGTGAAGCTGGCTCTGGCCTCTGCAGGGACGCAGGCTGCACTTAAGGACCGGCCGCTGGCAGTGAATGGGGACCCTGTCTTGTTGGACGGGCGGACCCAAAAGGAAAACTTGGAGCTGAAAACCTGAGAGTCCTCTGGAAGAAACCCAGCCAGCGGCCCAGGTCCAGTCCCAGAGGCGGCCCAGGAAATCCCGGGAAGGCGATGAGCAGAGCTGCTGTGCGCTTCAGAGACCGGGCAACGAGACCGTGTCAAAGGTGTGAATGAAGCCCACGCATCAGGAGAGGGAAGGTTCCAGAATAAGCACGGTCCATCCTCCGCGTGGACCCTCCTGCGACACAAGCCTAGGTGTCCGGAGCCTCCCAGGGACCCTGGCTGCCCACCCGACTCTGGCCTGCTCTCACCCTTCGCGCTTGACCCCTGCAGCTGGGACGCTACCTGGACAGTGAGCCCCTGGTGGTCCAGCCTCCCGGTGGGACCGGGGACGTGGACTGTATGCTCAAGCGGTGACCTTTCATGGGCTTCAGTAGAAACCTGGGTGATTACCTCAAACTTGGTAACTCCGATTCCAAACCCCGCTTTCCAGTGGAGAAAGTGTCTTGACTGTCAGCTGCTGAACTGTGCCCCCTCCATCAGACTTCTGCGTCCCTGACGCACGGGGCTCGCGGCGGCGTGTGCAGCTCGGGGCCCTCCACTGACGTGGGGGCTGGCTATCTGTTCACGGGCACTGGGCTTCGTTCCCTGTGCCTTCCTCCTTCACTGGATTTCCTCCTTAATGTCTAGCTCCCCCCAAATTTCTCCTTGGTCGGGTTCTCCCTGCCGATCAGATGTGGCTTTCCTGCAGCTCTCTCTGGCCGTTACTGTGCAGAGTGGCGTGTTCGTGGAGGGAAAGCGACTAGACGTGGGCCACACCCGGTGTGATTCTTTTCTTCCATGAGTTGAACACCTCCAGTTCCTGACGCATGTTGATTGCTCTCCAGTGCCTTCCAAGATTATTCTTTTAAAGATTTTGTCCAGAGTGTAATTACTCTAACCAACATCAGGCTTAGTCTGACACAGCTGCTCTGCTTCCTGGGAGGCAGAACTCGAATACATTTAGAGCTCTATTATTATTATTAATTATTAATTATTTGCATTAGTTTTGCTCCTGCTGTGTTTCTAAACATGCATTTTGGTTATTTCCAGTATGATTGATTTGAATTCTTCGTTGTTTCTTTTTTGTTTGTTTGGTTTTTTTTTACATCTTCCAACTTGTTTATCTCCTTCTAATGCTCTGTAACAACTGTGGTTGAGTCTTCATGTTCCTCCATTGATCTCTTATGTAAGGGAATCAGTCTGCCTGTTGTCTTAGGCTGTGTGGGCTGCCGTGATAAGAATACCATAGCCGGGGGGTCGGGGGGTCTTATAAACCACAAACATTCGTTTCTCACGGTTCTGGAGGCTGGGAGGTAATGGCAACAGCCGATTCAGCATCTGGTAAGAGCCCACTTGCTGGTTCATAGCTGGTGTCTTCTCCCTGCGTCCTCAGGTGGTAGAAGAAGCAAGGGGTGTTTGGGGGCCTCTTTTGTAAGGGCACTAATCACCCTCACAACCTAAGCACCCCCCTAAGGCCCCACCTCCTAATCTGTCACATCGGGGATGAGATTTCAGCGTGTGAATTCGGTGCTGGGGGTATACAAACGTTCAGTCCAGTGCCCCCACGCTGCCCTTGACATGAAAGAAGTACTGTCTCAATTTTCCTTTACGCAGAACGCCAGTGGGGCTTTGATGAAGTCCTCGATTGTCTCTTCTCTGTTTTACGATCCGGTCACAGCTGCCCCCCCCAGGCCTTTTCTCCTCCGGCCATTTCCCTCTGCTCCAATGTCCACAGCGACAGTGGGGTCTCAGTGTGCTTTCTCCTTTCCACTGACCTCTCCTGACCGCTGGCAGGTGTGCTTCTCAGATGGCCGACTCTGTTCACAGACCTCCACCAACCAGGACGGTAACACTAACTTTCCTAGACCTTTGTGAGTCACTTCAGATCCGAACGTGAGCCCTTATCTTGAGGTCTTCCCCGTTTGCTGGTATTTTGCAGCACTTTTCAGGGGTGCATCCTTTTGTGCTTGGGGGCTTGTGGCACTGTCCCCATCCCTTTGCTGGTGATGTTTTTCCTCCATTTTTGTGTTGTTTGGGTGGCTTTGAAAGGGTTGAGAGAAGTAGGTTTACTCACCTATCATTAACCAGAAGATTCCCCTTGCTTGCAGTCTGACAGGTGTGGCTTAGATTTCGGGAGTCCCATTATTTCAACAGGGTGGCTGGTGTCCTGGGCTTTGCCTACTGGAGGGTCCCTGAACCGGGGATGGCCATCTGGGCTGGCCCGGAGACCAGGGAGCCCTGTTGTGATCATACTCAAACTAGAGACTTCTAGGTTGAGCCAGTTTGGTGGGTTTTAAAAATAACAAATTTAATTTTCTAGATTGGATAAAGAGCTCATCACATCTCATATTTTACATCATTTCAGTCTTAATAACTTGTGTTTTTCAAGGTGTTGTCCCCTTCTCCTACATTACTAAATTTACTGACACAATTTGATCATAATTTTTTGTTGTCCTTTTGATGTCTGTAGAAGTCACAGTGACGTCACCTCTCCTATTCCTATTACTGATGGCTAGTTTTCTCTCTCTCTCTCTCTCTCTCTCTTTCCTTTCCTCAGTCTCACCAGGGATTTATCAATCAGGGTTATCTTTTCAAAGAACCAGTTGTTGCTTTTCTTAGTTTTCTCCCTCATTTTATTTTTCTCTTCTACTATTCTTTTTCTGTTTCTTCTCTGCTAACTTCAAGTTTACTCTTCTTTTTTTAGACTTCTAAGTGAAAGCTTAAATAATTGATCTAGGCCTTCTGGCTCATTATCAGATTGATCGTTTATTTGGAAGTTTATTGCTTTAATTTTCAGTCCCTGGAACTTCTTTTTCTATCTTATTGATATTTCATTTACTTTGGTGTGGGCCAGACTACACACTCCTAGGATTTTTATTTTTAAAAACAGTTACTGAGATTTGTTTTATAGCCCAGCATATGGCCTAGCATCATAACCATTTTATGTGCATTTGAAAAGGAGGCGTATTCTGTAGCTAGGAGCTGCATTATTCTGTAAATGCCTATTAAGTCAGGGGTTTTGGAGGGCCATTCAGATCATCTATATCACCGCTGATATTTTTCTAATGGTTTTACCAATGACTGCGAGAGGGGTATAAAAATCTCCAACTCTGAATGGGGCTTTGTCGATTTCTCCTTTAATTTCTATTAGTTTTTGTCTCATGCAGTTTGAAACTCTGTTATTAGGGAGACACAATTATAAATATGCCACACCTCCCTAATACGTGACTTTTCGTCATTGGTGAAATGCTCCGCTGTGTCTTTGCTAGTGCTTCTTGCCCCGGAGCCCGTGGCTATCAACATGAAGACTCGGGTTTTGTTATAATGGCGGTTGTATGGTGTATCCTTTGTTCATGTTTTTAACCTGTTTGTGTCTTTTTAAAATTGTTAAATGTATTCTTTGTAGACAGCATATACGTGGGTCTTCATTTTTTACCCAGTCTAAAATCAATTTTTTATTAGAGTTTTTAGTCCATTTAATTATTGATAATTTGAATGTAAGTATGCAAGTTTGCTATTTGGTTGTTGTTGTTTTTTTTCATTTCATTTGCTTTTGTTTCTCTGTTCCTTCTTTCTTGCCTTCTTGTGGGTTAAAACAATGTTGTTGTTGTTTTTGGTTCTACTTTAAACATTTTTTCCGATCTCTATTTTTATTTTTAGTGGTTCTCTTAAGTATTACATCAGGTGTCTTTAACTTATCACAATCTACTGAGACCTAATATTTTAATGCTCTCTACATATATATAATACAGGAAGATTGTAACAGTATCTTCGTTCCACCAGTTACTTCACTATTATACTGGAAGCTAGAATTCACCCTTCTTTTTATAAATTCAGTTTAAAAATTACCATACTGTAAAATTTACTATTTTCTTTTCTGGTACAGCTCTGTGAGCTTTGACACGTATCTTCATGTACCTGATACCCTTAGACTATAGAATGGCTGAATCAGGATATAACATAGTTGCTTACTAACCTAATGCCCTAGTGTTATTCTTCTACAGCGACACCCGTCCCTCACCTGTCATTCCTGGCAACCACCAATCTGTTTTCCATCACTATAGTTTGGTCTTTCTGAGAGCTCCAGATAAATGGGATTGTAAAATATGTAAATGTTTGAAGCCAACTTCTCTCACTCATCATGTCTTTGAAATTCATCCATGTTTCAATAGTTGCCTTCCCATCCCCCACCCCTTTCTTTTTTTTTTTTTTTTTTTTACCGCTTAATGTTGGTCCATTGTATGAATGTACCACATTTGATCAATTCACCTATTGGATATTTACCTATTTATATTTTCCAGATTTTAGCTGTCACAAATAAAAGCTACTCTGAACATTTATGTATCACTTTTTGTGTGAACAAAGTTTTCATTTTTTTCTAGGGCAAATACCCAAGAATGAGAGTGTTGGGTCATATGAGGTCACATGATAAAAACGAATGTTTAACTTTATGAGAAATTGTCAAACTATTTCCAGAGTAACAAGCATTTTGTATTCTTATCATCAATGTGTAAGTGTTACAGTTGCTATACATTTTTTCTGGCATTTGGTATTGTTGATTTTTTTTTAAAATCTTAGTCATTCTAGTACAAGTAGAGTGGTGTCTCATTATGCTTTTAATTTGCATTTCTCTGATGGCTCATGGTGTGAAATGTCTTTTATGTGCTTGTTTACCATCCTTATGAAGTCTTTGGTGAACTATTTGTTCAAGACCTTCTCCTATTAGGATAATTGGGTTGGTTGCTCTCTTATTGTTGACTTTTGAGAGTTCTTTATACACTCTGGATACAAGTCCTTGGTTCAGTATGTGGTTTGTAAATGTTTCGGTATTGGTTTGTTTGTTTCCAGTATAGCTTGTCTCTTTATTCTCTTGATAGTATTTTTGAATGAGCACAGTCTTAAATTTTAATAAGACCTAATTTATCAATTTATTTTATTTTATTTTTTTATAAATAAATTTTTATTTTAATGGGGTGACATCAATAAATCAGGGTACATATATTCAAAAAAAACATGTCCAGGTTATCTTGTCATTCAATTTTGTTGCATACCCATCACCCAAAGTCAGATTGTCCTCTGTCACCTTCTATCTAGTTTTCTTTGTACCCTTCCCCCTCCCCTCCCCTTCTCCCTCCTTCCCTCCCCCCGCCCCCTCATAACCACCACACTCTTGTCCATGTCTCTTAGTCTCATTTTCATGTCCCACCAATGTATGGAATCCTGCAGTTCTTGTTTTTTTCTGATTTACTTATTTCACTCCGTATAATGTTATCAAGATCCCACCATTTTGTTGTAAGTGATCCGATGTCATCATTTCTTATGGCTGAATAGTATACCATGGTGTATATGTGCCACATCTTCTTTATCCAGTATTCTATTTTTTTTTACAGTGATTAAAGCCTTTAAGCAAACTCTTGGCCAATACAGCAAGAATCCATAAAAGAGTAGTGTCCTTAACATGTTCACCAAGTCCAAGTTGGCCCCAACACCATGCCAAATCCCTGAAAAATGCAACCCAACCCCAGTTCAGTCTGTTAGGAGCTGTCACAAGGAGCAGGAGTCCAGGAAAAGTCCACACAGGAAAAAACCGCATGCCACTGGTATTGTTGTCACAATTCTGTACTTTGCAGCTTACGTCCAAGTCCCAGTGACCACTGCTTATAGCTGGTAATGATTCAGGTAGACTGGAAAAGCCATCTGCAGCATGTGTGGATATGGAGCTTCTGTTCTCCTCTGCCTGGAGAGATGGGACCAGGATGCTTTTCCCTGGAGCTCTGTGACTGTGGCTTGGTAAAGAGAACCTTGAGATACACTAAGCTGGGTGGCAAAAGTAGATTCATAATAGAAGTTGGCAGAAGGGGGAAAGAGAGCTCTAAATTAGGAGTAGGTCCCAGCCTGAAATATGAGTGGGGCATTGAGGTAGGAGGAATAAAGGAAACACTATATATTAAACAAAGCAGCAGAAAATAGGACTATCAACAACCACAACAGAGATCTTCGAGGGAAGAATAAAAAACCTGACTATTCAGGCAAGACATAGTCAAGTGGCCCTTGTGCAAATGAGATCAGTTTACCTGCTTCTTGGAAGGAATACCCTAGGCTCGTCCACAGTGTCGTAGATGGGCTGACAGTCCTGGGCACCTTCAGTGGCAAACCCCAGCATTCTGGGCAAGGTTAGGTCATAGGTGGCTGGAGCAGGGCTGGAAGAGACTGCACCCTCCCTTAGAGGAGCGAGGGGGAAGCCTACCTTCCAGTGTCCCTGTTTCCTCACAGCAGAGGCACGTAAGTCTGGCAGGCTTTAGCTCAATGTCCTTCCTTTCCACTATTGAAGCAGTACCCAGATGGCATCCTATGAGACCCCTTTGGGGTGTTGGAGCCTTTAAGGGCATATCCTAAAAGCTGGTAGTTCCCCTAATCTCTATTGGGCTTTTTCTGCCTCTGGGTATCTTAAAAGCCATGCTCAGAAGATCTTGCTGAGGGGTTTGAGGATCCCCATCCGCCTATATAAATCTTTTCCATATATCTGGAGCTATTTGGAAAAAGACAAAACAGTGTTATTAGCTGGGTCAAATAAAGAAGGTAGTAGTTTGCAGGTGAAAAAGATTTGGCGTCTCCTGTTCATCAGCATTCAAAAGAAATTTAAAATTTTTTTAAAGTAAAAAGCATGATATGGTAGACCTGTAGGAGTTCCAGGATATGACTACCCCCTTTTAATTTTTTTTTTAAATTGACCTTAAAATATTTGCTGGGTACACTTTAATAATACCTTAACTTTAAAGATTGTAAGAATGACAAAATACAGTAAATGCTTTTGCTCCATATGCAGGAGCATTTTCAGTTTAACCAGTTTAGGAAATCCAATAATAGAACAATGCATACAGACAATGAGCTATAACATGCTTAGCAACCTCTCCTGTTCTGACAGAGGTTACTATAAATCCAGAATATGTATACACTATAACGTGGACATAGGACTGTTTGCCAAATGAAGGTATATGAGTAACATCCATTTGCCAAAGTTGTCCTGGTAGGGGTCTTTGAGGGTTAACTCCAAATGAAGGGGCAGATTATAGTATAGGACTCCTTGGACAGGATTTCCCAATCTGCCATGCTGCTTCCCAAGAAAGTTGAAACTGTTTACACAGGGCTGCAGGATTCTGGTGATGAATAGTATGAGACTGAATTGCTCGATCTGTCATGGTTGCTCCAAATAATTTTCTTTTGGGTAGCTTGATCAAGAAGGGCATTCCTAGGCCCTGGCCGGTTGGCTCAGTGGTAGAGCATCGGCCTGGTGTGCAAGATTCCCGGGTTCGATTCCCGGCCAGAGCACACAGAAGAAGCACCCATCTGCCTCTCCACCTCTCCCCCTCTTCTTCCTCTCTGTCTCTCTCTTCCCCTCCCACAGCCAAGGCTCCACCGGATCAAAGCCACCCTGGGCGCTAAAGATGGCCCCATGGCCTCTGCCTCAGGTGCTAGAATGGCTCTGGTTGCAACAGAGCAACACCCCAGATGGGCAGAGCATTCCCCCCTGGTAGGCATGCTGGGTGGATCCCGGTCAGGCGCATGCGGGAATCTGTCTGACTGCCTCTCCATTTCCAACTTCAGAAAAATACAAAAAAAAAAAAAGGAAAAAAAAAGGGGGCATTTCCTTGTGCTAAAGCTCCAGGGAGCATGGAGTGAGCTTGAGTATGTCCTATGAAACATGGAGCTCTATGTTGACATACAAGTCTTTGAAGAAAGAGGAACTGCTGAAATAGTTCGTCAGTATTTGTCCCTAAGACAGCAAGCAGTCTTTATAGTGGAAACACCATAAGTAAATATTTGCTGTCTGTATATAGATTAAAGGGGGAATATGGCAAATGCTGAAAAGCCATGATAATGGCATATAATTCTAGACTTTGAGCTGATTTTAAGTTGACAGTTTCAGTATAAAGTTGTCCATTGATTTGCAAGAGCGATTTGCCATTTAGTGGAAGTTTCCCAGAGCCATTGTTGTTGATCCTTTGAAAAAAGGAACAACAATAATTTTGAGGCTCAAAACCTATAAACTGTAAGGGTCGCCTATGCCCCTTGATAATCCAGGAGGCAACAAGATCAAAATATGGAAGTGTATTCCATGGGCTATTAGATGGTTCAATGTGCCCTAGCTGTAGCCGCTCTTGTACCAATTGAGCAGCTGCCCTAAGTTTCTCCTGAGAAAGGGGCCATTGGTCTACCCATACAGGGTTATCTGATTTCCAAGTAATTGGGTCTGCACAATGCATTATTGAGGTAGCAGGAGCTACCAAGGCCCCTATGCTAGATTTTGATATCCTAATCCACACCTTCTGGTATTGGTGCCACTTCTATGGGGATGAGAATTCCTCGCTGTTCTTTCCCTAGACCCTTGGTGGGCAAAAATCTCTGATCAAGCATCTGAGTACTGACTAAACCAGGGGTCCCCAAACTTTTCACACAGGGGGCCAGTTCACTGTCCCTCAGACCGTTGGAGGGCCGGACTATAAAAAAAAACTATGAACAAATCCCTATGCACACTGCACATATCTTATTTTAAAGTAAAAAACAAAATGGGAACAAATACAATATTTAAAATAAAGAACAAGTAAATTTAAATCAACAAACTGACCAGTATTTCAATGGGAACTATGCTCCTCTCACTGACCACCAATGAAAGAGGTGCCCCTTCCGGAAGTGCGGCGGGGGCCAGATAAATGGCCTCAGGGGGCCGCATGTAGCCCGCAGGCCGTAGTTTGGGGACCCCTGGACTAAACCATTAGAACTGACAAGCAATGCTCCCATATTTTTCAAAACATCTCTACCTCACAAATTAATTGGCCATCCAGGGAGCATATAAGGCTTAAAAAATCCAGAATGACCTTCTTAATCTTCCCAATGTAGAAAACTAGAACTTTGTTGAGGGAATTTACTCTGCCCTATACCTTGTAATTCTGTGGCTGCTGCATGAGTGGGCCAGGAAGGAGGCCAATGTAGCTTAGCAATAACAGATACATCAGCTCCAGTATCTAAAAGTCCTTTAAATTTATGCTCATGTATCGTAAGTTCCATTTCAGGGTGTTCCTGACCTATTTTTTTTTTTTTTTTGTTAAATCCAATTGGCAAAATCAGAGGAGCCAAATCACCAATTTGCTTGGGACCTCTTTTGCAGGATGTGGCCAGAGAAGCAGAATTAGCATCCTTATACTATTCTTCTAACTGTCTGAATTAGCCGTGAGACACATTATTTTTTTTCTTTTCTTTTTTTCTTTTTGATTAATTTTGATGGGGTGACATTGATAAAATTGTCTTCTGTCACCTTCTAACTGGTTTTCTTTGTGCCCCTCCCTTCCCCCAACACCCTCCCTCTCCTCCCCCCCACCCTGTAACCCCAACACTGTTGTCCATTTCTCTGAGTCTCATTTTTATGTCCCACCTATGTATGGAATCATATAGTTCTTAGTTTTTTCTGATTTACTTATTTCGCTCAGTATAATGTTATCAAGGCCCATCTATGTTGTTGTAAAAGATCCGATGTCATCATTTCTTATGGCTGAGTAGTATTCCATAGTATATATATGCCAAAGCTTTTTAATCCACTCGTCCTCTGATGGACACTTGGGCTGTTTCCAGATCTTTGCTATTGTGAACAATGCTGCCAGAAACATGGGGGTGCATTTCTTCTTTTCAAGCAGTGCTATGGTGTTCTTGGGGTATATTCCTAACAGTGGTATAGCTGGGTCAAAAGGCAGTTCAAATTTTAATTTCTTGAGGAATCTCCATACTGTTTTCCACAGTGGCTGCACCAGTCTGCATTCCCACCAGCAGTGCAGGAGGGTTCCCTTTTCTCCACATCCTCGCCAGCACTTATTCTGTGTTGTTTTATTGATGAGAGCCATTCTGACCGGTGTGAGGTGATATCTCATTGTGGTTTTAATTTGCATTTCTCTAATGATTAGTGATGTTGAGCATTTTTTCATATGCCTATTGGCCATCTGTGTGTCCTCTTTGGAGAAGTGTCTATTCATTTCTTTTGCCCATTTTTGGATTGGATTGTTAGTCTTCCTGGTGAGTTTTACAAGTTCTTTATAAATTTTGGTTATTAACCCCTTATCAGACGCATTGTCAAATATATTCTCCCATTGTGTAGTTTGTTTTTTTATTCTGTTCTTATTGTCTCTAGCTGTGCAGAATCTTTTTAGTTTGATAAGGTCCCATTTGTTTATCCTGTCTTTTATTTCACTTGCCTGTGGAGACAAATCAGCAAATATATTGTTGCGAGAGATGTCAGAGAGCTTACTGCCTATGTTTTCTTCTAAGATGCTTATGGTTTCACAGCTTACATCTAAGTCTTTTATCCCTTTTGAGTTTATTTTTGTGAGTGGTGTAAGTTGGT
This sequence comes from Saccopteryx bilineata, assembly GCF_036850765.1. NCBI lineage: Eukaryota > Metazoa > Chordata > Mammalia > Chiroptera > Emballonuridae > Saccopteryx > Saccopteryx bilineata. The sequence goes on along the minus strand of NC_089496.1, from coordinate 109,890,995 downwards.
GGTCTAGTTTCATTTTTTTTTGCAGGTAGCTGTCCAATTTTCCCAACACCATTTGTTGAAGAGGCTGTCTCTACTCCAATGTATGCTGTTATCTCCTTTGTCAAATATCAGTTGTTGACAAAAGCGTGGGTTTATTTCTGGGTTCTCAGTTCCGTTCCATTGATTTATATGCCTGTTCTTATGCCAGTACCATGCTGTTTTGGGTACAATGGCCTTATAATATAACTTGATATCTGGAAGTGTGATACCTCCCGCTTTATTCTTCTTTTTCAAGATTGCTGAGGCTAATCGTGTTCTCTTTTGGTTCCATATAAATTTTTGGAATATGTGTTCTATATCTTTGAAGTAAGTCATTGGTATTTTAATCGGTATTGCATTGAATTTGTAAATTGCTTTGGGTAATATAGACATTTTAATGATGTTTATTCTTCCTAACCATGAGCACGGTATATGCCTCCACTTGTTCATATCTTCCCTGATTTCTTTTATCAATGTTTTATAGTTTTCTGAGTACAAGTCTTTAATCTCCCTGGTTAAATTTATTCCTAGGTACTTTATTTTTTTGGTTACAATGGTAAAGGGGATTGATTCCTTGATTTCTCTCTCTCTCTTTTTTTTTTTGTATCTTTCTGAAGCTGGAAACGGGGAGGCAGTCAGACAGACTCCCGCATGCGCCCGACTGGGATCCACCCAGCATGTCCCCCAGGGGGCGATGCTCTGCCCATCCGGGACATTGCTCTATTACAACCAGAGCCATTCTAGCGCCTGAGGCAGAGGCCATGGAGCCATCCCCAGTACCCGGGCCATCTTTGCTCCAATGTAGCCTCGGCTGCGGGAGGGAAGAGAGAGACAGAGAGGAAGGAGAGGGGGAGGGGTGGAGAAGCAGATGGGTGCTTCTCCTGTGTGCCCTGGCTGGGAATTGAACTGGGGACTCCTGCATGCCAGGCCAATGCTCTACCACTGAGCAACCGGCCAGAGCCTGATTTCTCTTTCTGACAGTTCATTGTTAGTGTATAAAAATGCCTCTGAGGCCCTGGCCGGTTGGCTCAGTGGTAGAGCGTCGGCCTGGTGTGTGGGGGACCCGGGTTCGATTCCCAGCCAGGGCACATAGGAGAAGTGCCCATTTGCTTCTCCATCCTCCCTTCCACTCTGTCTCTCTCTTCCCCTCCCGCAGCCAAGGCTCCATTGGAGCAAGGATGGCCCGGGTGCTGGGGATGGCTCCTTGGCCTCTGCCCCAGGCGCTAGAGTGGCTCTGGTCGCGGCAGAGTGACGCCCCGGAGGGCAGAGCGTCGTCCCTGGTGGGCGTGCCGGGTGGATCCCGGTCGGGCGCATGCGGGAATCTGTCTGACTGTCTCTCCCCGTTTCCAGCTTCAGAAAAATACAAAAAAAAAAATGCCTCTGATTTCTGAGTATTGATTTTATATCCTGCCACCTTGCTGAATTCATTTATCAGGTCTAGTAGTTTTTTGACTGAGATTTTAGGGTTTTCTATATACAATATCATATCATCTGCAAATAATGATAGTTTTACTACTTCTTTTCCAATTTGGATGCCTTTTATTTCTTTTTCTTGTCTGATTGCTGTGGCTAGGACTTCCAGAACTATGTTGAATAAGAGTGGTGAAAGGGGGCACCCCTGTCTTGTTCCTGATCTTAAGGGGATTACTTTTAATTTTTGCCCATTGAGTATTATATTGGCTGTGGTTTTGTCATAGGTGGCCTTTATCATGTTGAGGTATGTTCCCTGTATTTCCACTTTGCTGAGAGTTTTGATCATGAATGGGTGCTGGATTTATCAAATGCTTTTTCTGTATCTATTGAAATTATTGTGTGTTTTTTCTCCTTCCTTTTGTTTATATGATGAATTACATTGATTGATTTGCGAATATTGTACCAGCCTTGCCTCCCAAGAATAAATCCCACTTGATCATGGTGTATGATTTTTTTCATATATTGCTGGATCCAGTTTGCTAATATTTTGTTGAGGATTTTTGCATCTAAATTCATCAGGGATATTGGCCTATAATTTTCTTTTTTTGTGTTGTCTTTGCCTGGTTTTGGAATCAGAATTATGCTAGCTCATAAAAGCCGTTTGGAAGTCTTCCTTCCTCTTGAATATTTTGAAATAGCTTGAGAAGGATAGGAGTTAGTTCTTCTTTGAATATTTGGTAGAATTCACCTGTGAAGCCATCAGGCCCAGGACTTTTCTTTTTTGGGAGTTTTTTGATAGCTGTTTCAATCTCATTTGTTGTAATTGGTCTGTTTAGGTTTTCTGATTCTTCCAGATTGATTTTTGGAAGATTATATGTTTCAAGGAATTTGTCCATTTCATCTAGGTTGTCTAGTTTTTTGGCGTACAGTTCTTCATAGTATTATCTTACAATATTTTGTATTTCTGTTGTGTCAGTTGTTATTTCTCCACTCTTGTTTCTAATTTTATTTATTTGAGTCCTCTTTTTTTCTTGGTGAGTCTGGTTAAAGGTTTATCAATCTTGTTTACCTTTTCAAAGAACCAGCTCCTGGTTTCATTGATCCCCTGTGTTGTTTCTTTAGCCTCTATGTCATTTATTTCTGCTCTGATCTTTATTATTTCCTTCCTTCTACTAGCTCTGGGCTTTACTTGCTGGGTTTTTGTTGTTGTTGTTGTTGTTCTTTTAGATGTAGGGTCAAGTTGTTTATTTGAGCTTTTTCTAGCTTCTTGAGGTATGCCTGTAATGCTATAAACTTCCCTCTCAGGACTGCTTTTGCTGTGTCCCATAAATTTTGAGTTGATGTATGCTCATTATCGTTTGTTTCTAGGAATTTTTTAATTTCTTCTTTGATCTCATTGTTAAGCCATTCGTTATTTAATAACATGCTATTTAGTTTCCAAGTGTTTGAATGTTTTTCAGTTTTTCTGTTGTGGTTGATTTCTAGTTTAATGCCATTGTGATCAGAGAAAGTGCTTGATTTGATTTCAATCTTCTTAAATTTATTGAGACCGCTTTTGTGCCCTAACATGTGGTCTATTCTAGAGAATGTACCATGAGCGCTTGAAAAGAATGTATATTCTGCTGTTTTAGGGTGAAAGGTTTTGAAGATATCTATTAAATCGAGTTGATCTAATATATCTTTTAAGTCTGCTGTTTCTTTGTTAATTTTCTTTCTTGAGGATCTATCTAATGATGTTAATGGGGTATTGAAATCCCCTACTATTATAGTATTGCTGTTGATCTCACTCTTTAAGTCCATCAAAGTTTGCTTTATATATTTAGGTGCTCCTATATTAGGTATGTAGATATTTATAATGGTTATATCTTCCTTTTGGATTGCTCCCTTTATCATTATGTAATGACCTTCTTTATCTCTAACTATGGTCTTTGTTTTAACGTCCATTTTGTCTGATATAAGTATTGCTACCCCAGCTTTTTTTTTTCATTTCCATTTGTGTGAAATATTTTTTTCCATCCTTTTATCTACAGTCTGCGTGCATCTTTTGATTTAAGGTGTGTCTCTTGTAGATAGCATATGTATGGGTCCTGTTTTCTTATCCACGCAGCTACCCTATGTCTTTTGGTCGGATCATTTAATCCATTTACATTTAATAGTTATTATTGATATATAATTATTTATTGCCATTTTATTCTTTTTTTTTTGTATTTTTCTGAAGCTAGAAACGGGGAGAGACAGTCAGACAGACTCCCGTATGTGCCCGACCAGGATCCACCCGGCACGCCCACCAGGGGGCAACGCTCTGCCCACCATGTGGAGATGCTCCGCCCCTCCGGGGTGCTGCTCTGCTGTGACCAGAGCCACTCCAGTGCCTGGGGCAGAGGCCAAGGAGCCATCCCCAGTGCCCGGGCCATCCTTGCTCCAATGGAGCCTCGCTGTGGGAGGGGAAGAGAGAGACAGAGAGGAAGGAGAGGGGGAGGGGTGGAGAAGCAGATGGGCACTTCTCCTGTGTGCCCTGGCCGGGAATCTAATCCAGGACTTCTGCACACCAGGCCGACACTCCACCACTGAGCCAACCGGCCAGGGCCTGCCATTTTATTCTTTAAATCTGTATTCCTCTTTTGGTATATTCTTTTTCTCCTTTGATCTGTTTACAACAGGTCCCTTAGCATTTCTTGCAGCCTTGGTTTGGTTGCAGTGAATTCTGTGAGTTTTTTTTTTGTCTGTAAAGCTTTTTATTTCTCCTTCAATTTTAAATAATAGCCTTGCTGGATAAAGTAGTCTTGGTTGTAGGCTCTTGTTCTGCATTACTTTGAATATTTCTTGCCATTCCCTTCTGGCCTCAAGTGTTTCTGTTGAGAAGTCACAAGTTATCCTTATGGGGGCTCCTTTGTAGGTGATAGTCTTTTTTTCTCTAGCAGCTTTTAATATTTTCTCTTTATCACTTAGCTTTAGTATTTTAATTATGATGTGTCTTGGTGTTGATTTCTTTGGGTTTCTCCTTAATGGAGTTCTTTGTGCTTCCTGAACATGTAAGATGTTTTCCTGCCTTAATTGAGGGAAGTTTTCAGCTATGATATGTTTGAACAAAGTCTCTATCCCTTGTTCTTTCTCTTCTTCTTCAGGAACCCCTATGATGCGGATGTCATTTCTCTTCATGTTGTCACAGAGCTCTCTTAGAGTTTCCTCAGACTTTTTGAGTCTCTTTTCTTTTTTCTGCTCTGCTTCCGTGCCTTTATTTATCCTGTCCTCTAACTTGCTGATTCGATTCTCCGCTTCATCCATCCTGCTTTTAATTCCTTCCATTGTATTCTTTATTTCAGATATTGTATTTGTCATTTCTGACCGATTCTTTTTTATTATTTCAATGTCCTTTTTTATATTTGCTATCTCTTTATTTAGGTTTTCATAATGATCATCTATTGTTGTTCTAATATCTTTGAGCATCCTAACAATCGTTATTTTAAACTCTGCATCTGGTAATTTGGTTATATCTGATTCATTTAGGTCTTTTTCTGGGAATTTTTCTTGGCTCATTTGTGTTGCATTTCTCTGCCTCCACATTTTCTCTTCACGGGAGTGGCTGTGATCACGTGCTTGGGTGCACAAGCCTTGGTGGCCTTGGCCTTTGCCCTGCCCCCGTGGATGACGTTATGCTCGGTCCTGAGGGCACTGGTGAGCACCTTTGTTCAGCTGCGGGTCTCCGCCTGTTTCCAGGCTTTTGCCCTGCCCTTGCAGGAGGAGCCCCCTCGTGTTACGGCTGCTAGCCTTGGCTCTACTGGCCGGGCAGGACTGCGTGCCCACGCTCAGCTCAGTAGCGGAACTCCGCCTATTCTGGGATCTTGGCTCCACCCCCGTGGGAGGAGCCGGCTCCCAAGTCAGACCACAAGCCTGTGTTACATGGGCGGGGCAAGGCTGTGCTCCTGCACCCTTGCTTAGGGGCTGGTCTCCACCCCTTCCAGGGTTCCCGCCCTTCTCCCACAGGCTGGATTACAGGCTGCCGGCAGCTGGGCTTGACCGCTTTTGCACACCCCCTTCCTCCAGCCGGGCAAGCCTGAGCTCACACCTGAGCCCAGTGGTGGCCCGCCGGCTTCCGCCCGTCAACAGAACCGCGCTTCCATCTCCTGCTGCCGACCGCCCTCCGGCAAGCCCTCAGCCGCGTGGGTGCGGGCACTGCAGCTCAGACCCTAACACTCACTACTGTAGACCCGAAAGCTCCCTCCTTCTAAGTGACTCTGCTCTGAATGCCGCGGGGGAAGTTTGTTTGGCTGCTCTCCTGCTTCCCTTTGCTGGTATTGCTGTTTCTGGGGGAAATATTCACTTCAGCTTTGGGGAGTGACTCGTCCCAGGGGTTAGGGTGGCTATCTCCCAAAATGTTTCTCCCTGTGCCTCCTAGATTACACTCTCTTCCTGCTACTCTGGTATTCTCCTCTCTCTCCGTCCCCCGGAGCCCTGGGTGAATGGCTGTGAGAGGTGTTCTGTGCGGTCCCTTTAAGAAGAATCCTGGGTCTGAGAAATCAGTCTCTTTCTCACAAATAGTATCCTGACTTGTTTCCAGCTAAATACTGTCCTTAAGCCTCTTCTGGGCTCTGGGGCTGCAGGCTGGGGCTTTGTTCCTGGGGCTCAGGACCCTCTCCTCTCTGCTAAACTCACTTCCCGCTATGCGAGTCTCTCCCAGCTGCTGTTTGCTCCGGGGAGCTGGGCAGCCCTCTCCGAGTTTCTGCTTTTCCTACCAGTCTCGGTGTGTCTTCTTCAGTGTTCCTTGGTTGAAGAGTCCTCTTAGTTTAGTCCAAAGTTGGTTCTTCCAGATGATAGTTCTTAAAATTAGTTTGTAATCCACTTGGGTTCTGGGAGGTAGATGTTGGTACGTCCGCCTATTCCAGTGCCATCTTGTCTTCTCCCTCAATTATTTTTAATTTCTGTTTGTGGATGCCTGCCAAATTATTGCTGCTAAGAGTGATGAGAACCAGCACGCTTCGATTCCACCATCTGCAGACGTCCCCTTATCGGTTACTCATCAGATCGTGGTTTGGGTCATTTCTACGGGCTCTTCATATAACCCCATGTTCTCCCTTAATTCTCTTTTATATTTACACCTCTGATCTATTTGATTTAATATGTATATAGGTCAAAGGTCTTTTTTTGCATATGGATGACAACTGTTCTAACATTTGTAGGAACACCTTTTAAAAAAAAGTCTCTCTCTCTCTCTCTCTCTCTCTAGCTCAGTAAAATCATGTAGTATACAGTAAAGAAAAAGTACATTTGTCTTTCACTCTGGTAACCATGGTACACTAGGTCCCTGGTTAGCTCCTCAGAGACAATTGTTGCCAATCTCTAATGAACTTTTTGTGTCATATATAAGTATAAAGATACCTATATCTCTCCTTTTAAAAAAAACTCTCAAATTGTAGCATACTCTACCCACTGTGTATGGCCTTGCTTTTTTCACTCAAGAATACGTTGTCTTAGAGAACATTCCATGTCGGCACAAGACATGCCTCAGAGTTTTAAACAGCTTTATACTATTCCATTGTAGGAAGGTTACTATCGATCTTACCAGCTCATGCTGATACAGCGTTCGAATGTTTAAATTCCTTTGCTCTTCAGAGGTTTCCTTCTAATTATCTTAGTCACAAAAGTTCAAAGCAATCAGTGACATCCCTCCCATTTAGAAAGAATGTCAGAACACAGCAGGGGAGGAGGGTGCTTTTCCTTCAAGGAAGAAAAAAAAAAATAAAAGAAAACTTCTACAAGTGCAAAGGCTTCTCTTCAAATAAAACGCACACAGGAATACATCAAGAACCTCTCCTTCAATGCGCCTTTCCTTTCTAAGAACAAGAAGGCGGCGATTCTAACAGTCACTTCGAGTACGGCTTTAGCAGGGAATTAAATGGTTTCATTCCTTTTCACAAAGGGCCCGCCACAAGGGAAGCTATTTCTGGCAAGGGCTTCCATTCCTGTCTGCCGTCTGAAGTTGCTCACGTGTCAAGCGGGTCTCTGACCCTGGGCACAAAGGACGTCCTTGATGGTCAGTCACCAACTTACTTACCTGTTCCGTGGAAGCCGATCTGGAGATCAGGGAACAGCCAGGCTGGGGTGCTGAGACAACCCTCCTCCCTGCCGCTGTTGACAGAGATGGATATTTAGATTATTTACTCAGGTGTAGGCAGTGGAGGAGAATGTGGTAAATGGTAAGTAGCTTGCCATCTTACCACAGCCCACAAGGACCTGAGACTAAGATTTAAAACGAGAAGAGAGACATTGGCGTGGAGGGCGGGAAGCAAAGTCCCTCTTCGTCATCAGTGGAATGCAATTTCCGGGCAGAGGTTAATAACGTATAGTCACCGTTACCACTCCTGGGCCCGTGTGTCCCCGCCTGAATTTACTGCACTTGCCTCAGGACGTGCTAACTCTTCAGAGCTGAGTGTTTTGTCAAGGCAAATACGCATCGTCTGGTGTCTGGGCTGTGCCGTAATTTTAATTTTAGGTCGAATGATCTAAGGGACAGAAGCCTTCTGGAAAGAAGATTCCCCGCTTTGATTAAGCTGGCTGGGTCATTAGGCCCCTGGTATGCTCAGAGCGGTCGGCTCTGGTCGAATGCAAAACCGTTGTGTTTATGACCGAAGAACTCTTTCCACTAAACGGAAATGATGATGTTAGCACAGTGCTACAATTACCCTATTTGGTTCTTGAGAGCAAATACGAGATTGGTCCCCAAACGTGTTCTAATTGCTCGTGCGGCTTTATGGAATCTTGAAGAGCCTGTTGTCGCTGCCCGCGTTGCTTGCCGTGCAGACGAGCCTCTCTGCCGCCGCCCTGCTTGTCCGCGGCCCCGGGGAGCTGTGGTTCCCTTCATCGGCTGGGAATTCTTCATCCTTCGGGTAATTTGACATGTCCCATTCGGAAGCGTAGGTGGAGGCCCTGACAAAGATTCTAGACGCCAAAGGAACGGCCAGCAGTTTACATTTATTACGCACTAATTAGGTGTCCGGCTTCATTCTAGGCACAGTAATAATAATAAATTGATAATTCTATTTGCTGACATCCACTGGCACGGCCCCGTGTGAAGCACTGTTCGAAGTGCTTTACGTAGCCTCATTCGTTTAATGCTTGCTCCCCAGAACCCTGAGGTGCAGTTTCTGTTTACTCTCGCTTTATAGGTGGGGGTGGGCGGGGGAGGGACAGCAAAATTAAAGCAGAATTAAGTAAACGTCTCTTCGTGATGAAGGAGGAAGTGAGCTCAGGCTGTCCTCTGTAGAGCTTATGACCTGAGCCACGGTGACCACCGACTTCTTGGGTGACAAGTTTGCTTCAGTGTTCCCTGGGGCACCCTCCCAGGGCGAGCCCCAAGCCAGCTCGGCACAGCATGCAAAACCAGGTGGGCGCTACAGTGCCAGACGACACGGAGCTTGGATGCCTTTGCCCAAACCCAAAGAATAATTGTTGAGCTCTCTGCCCACCTGGGGAAATGACACACCCGGCTGTGGAATGAAGCTGTGCATTAAACAGTACTACACGCTCCGTGGGATGGGAGTTCAAAGGACATGAAACGCTTGGCAATGGCTTTGGGGGTTCCAGGAGGGCCGTGTGGGCAGATGGGAGTTGAGAAGATCCTTGTAGGGTGCATCAGGTCGGGACGCTCCGAGCAGGGAAGGGCAGGGATTTCCACATGAAGGGAGCGCTAATCATAATAAAACCAGCCAAGGAAACCTCTGAGTCTCGGTTTCCTTTTATGAAAATCACAGGCAAAATGAGAAAGTTAAATTTGATGACCTCGAAGGTCACTTTAATTTTTTACATTCCGTGATTCTCTCGAACTCAGCCTTTTGGGCACTGATTAATGAACCTGACAGTACACTCAAGAATTCAACAAGAAATGGATTTAATTGTCTCTTTGCTATCTTCACCCAGAAAGTCATCTGTCAGCTCGTATTTGCTATAAGACGGCTCTGCAACTTCTTCCCACAAGTCCTTCCCCGAGTCCAAAACTCATTGACTGCCCCTCACGTCCCCCAAACTGGCGATTCAATTCGGTCAGAAGTGACCGTGTGGACTGTGTCCCCCCCCCCAGTTTCAGGTTGGCTAACCTTTGCAGGGTGGTCACCATTTTCCCTGGATGACAGTCTAAATAAATAAACTTTAATGGTTATAAACATAATGATATTTATTATTAAAATTATAGAAAAATTAAAAATATATTGATATATATATTTTTTTTCTTTGTATTTTTCTGAAGCTAGAAACGGGGAGAGACAGTCAGACAGATTCCCGCATGCGCCCGACCGGGATCCACCCGGCACGCCCACCAGGGGCGATGCTCTGCCCCTCCGGGGCATTGTTCTGTCGCGACCAGAGCCACTCCAGCGCCTGGGGCAGAGGCCAAGGAGCCATCCCCAGCGCCCGGGCCATCTTTGCTCCAATGGAGCCTCGGCTGCAGGAGGGGAAGAGAGAGACAGAGAGGAAGGAGAGGGGGAGGGGTGGAGAAGCAGATAGGCGCTTCTCCTGTATGCCCTGGCCGGGAATCGAACCCGGGACTTCTGCACGCCAGGCCGACGCTCCACCACTGAGCCAACCAGCCAGGGCCGAAAATTTAAAAATATTTAAGAGTGAAAATCACTCATGACTCCAGTTCTCACTCACATACACGCCCACTCACACGTGTGTGCACAGGTATGTGTGTGTGTGCGCGTGCTCGTGTGTGCATGAGCAGTCCTGTAAAGTATAGTCCCAGCGCTGAGGAGGAGGGAAGGAAGCAGAGATGGTGACTAACCAAACCTGATGTGGTGCATCACTGATCCATCAAGAGTGTCGTGGGAACACCCAGCGGCCGGTCTCCCCATAGACTGGACAGGACCCACAGCTCTTGGGACAGCCTGTGAGCCATCGGAAGCGAGGTTCTTATCTTGGGGCTCCTCTTGGTCTCTGGCCTCTCTCCTTGGTCAAACTTTGCCCCGTGGACATCCACTTCCTGGCATGTTTCTGCTGTGTCCCCAGCTTCTCTGACAGACACTGGAGAGAGCCATCACCCCTGCAGCTCAGTGCGTCATCTGGGCCTGGAAGTAGGCAACACAGGGTGTGTGATTTGGATGTGGCTGCTGGAGCCATGGGGGCCTGAGCCCAAGCCCCGCCCTGGCCAGGGGAGACCGAGGCAACACGCAGAGTCAGGACACTCATCATGCTAGCAGCAGCCAAGGTCCTGGGGGTCACCAAGCAAATTGGGGTCACTACAACGTACTGTATAATTTTCTCACTCAAATATATGCCAGTCTCCTGTTACTCAGTGTATAGCTGGGCATAGTATAGATAGCATTTTAAATGGCTATCTAGTTTCTCATGGCCTATAAATCACATTAATGCAACACTGTGAGACATTTAAATTGTTGCCAATTTTTCAGTATTCAGTCAGTGTGCTGATATATATCATTATACCTTTATCTTTGGACCATGTTTCCTTGGGATGTGTTTAGTCAGAGAGGAAAATTGTGCTTTCAAAGTTAAATCAGAGAAGTCAGTGGTCATGGAGGTAGGAGACTGGACTGAAGTCACAAAATAAAATGTCTCCTGGCCTGACCAGGCAGTGGTGCAGTGGATAGTGTGTCGGGCTGGGATGCGAAGGACCCAGGTTCGAGACCCTGAGGTCGCCAGCTTGAGCACAGGCTCATCTGGTTTGAGCAAAGCTCACCAGCTTGTACCTAAGGTTGCTGGCTTGAGCAAGAGGTTACTCGGTCTGCTGAAGGCCCCGGTCAAGGCACATATGAGAAAGCAGTCAATGAATAACTAAGGTGTTACAATGAAAAACTGATGATTGATGCTTCTCATCTCTCTCTGGTTCCTGTCTGTCTGTCCCTGTCTATCCCTCTCTCTGACTCTCTCTCTATGTCTGTAAAAAAAAAAAAAAAGAAAGAAAAAAAAAGTCCCTTGGATCCCAGCAGGGCTGACAATGGGTGTGGGGGGGGGGGGTGAGTCGCTGGGTGGTTATGGGGCCTGTGGGAAAATGAACAGCCAACATTTGAATGCTCAGTACATGGGACATGAAAATATTCAAGTGTGTAACAAAACAAACAAACAAAAAACCAATATTTGTGTTCTGGCCATGTAAAATTTAGCTTAGAGATAGATCTGTGCCCCCTGGTTACTGTAGCCTAAGCTTCCCTCCCCGCAACTTCTCTGAGAGGGAAATACTATTGCAATATCAACTGCAGGATGGGGGAGGTTCCCTTTGATGTCTTCAAGAATTTACACTTACCCTCACCCCCAGCCCCAGATCTCACTTTGAGATAGACTGCATTCAAAGTGCTTTTTTTTTTAAATTTAAGTGAGAGGAGGGGAGGCAGGGACAGACTCCCACATTCACCCTGACCAGGATCCACCTGCCGTGCCCACTAGGGGGCGACGCTCTGCCCCTCTGGGGCTGTTGCCCTGTTGCTCAGCAACTGAGCTCTTCTTAGCATCTGAGGCAGAGGCCATGGAGCCATCCTCAACGCCAAGGGCCAACTTGCTTCAATCAAGCCATGGGTGCAGGAGGGAAAGAGGGAAAGAGAAAGAGAGAGAGAGAGAGAGAGAGAGAAGCAAAGGGGGTGTGGGTGGAGAATCAGATGGGCTCTTCTCCTGTGTGCCCTGACCAGGACTCAAACCCGGGACTTCCACATGCCAGGCCACCGCTACACCACTAAGCCAACTGGATAGGGCTCAAAGTGAGTTTCTTCAGTAGCCACTGATTGTCCGGGCTACCACAGTGAGTTGCTATGGTGTCAACAGCAAGCCTTGTTGAAAACAGGTATTTCCTGAGCCTCTGCTGTTTTAACACAGATACATGCATAGGAAACAGAGACAATAGTCCCCGTTATTACCCTTCCAGAATCCTGCCACGTGGGAACGTGAGGTGGGGCGCACCAGGATGCTCGTGTCAGTACTCTGTGTTCAGTGGGTGAGGGACCCTGGCCCCTCCCCACAGGGGCTGCCCTGGCCGCTGCTCGGCAGGGCGGAGGGCAGGCTGGGCCGGCGCTCTTCGTCTTGGGTGTTGGAGCAGGGGGAGCTTCTGAAGACAGGACTTTGTACCCCACCCCCACCGCATGGCTCCAGCAGCACTGTGCAGAGGAGCAAGCTCGGCTCTGGGAGGTGCAGGAGCTTGTTCGAAGACCTGCGGCCACTGTAGAAATGCAACAACTTCACTTCAAGCCGGGTTGCTAGATTCCGTCCACTTGGCTAAGTCTGGGCAGAGTCAAGGGAGCTCTGTGAAGGAAGGAGGCAGGCTGAGGATGTTGGACTTTCCCAGGTAATCAAGGAGAAAGGGGGGGAGACTGAGATGGCATGTGGGTGATGGCCGTCAGTGGTGTCAGATGAATAAATAAATATGGTCTTAGGTACTAAACAACTTAAAAGAATTATTACAGTAGGAAGAGGGGACTACTATTACAGTAGGGGGAGGGGACTACTATTGCAATAGGGGGAGGGGACTACTATTGCAGTAGGGGGAGTGGACTACTATTGCAGTAGGGGGAGAGAGCCACTACTGAAGTATGGAGAGAAGACTATTATTGCAGTAGGAGGAGAGGACTTTTACAATAAGAACAGGGACCAAGAGATCTGCAAGCTCTCCAAGGTCAGGCAGAAAAGGTATTTTCTTTTGTAGGGAGGAGTCAACAGGCTAGAAAGAACCAGGTGTGGCTGATCAGACAGCAGATGCGAGTGTCCCCCTCCCGCCCCCCCAAGCCCGCTGATTTGGGGAGGGGCATTGAGAAGGGGTTGTTCACTGTCTCACGGCTCAGGCACACCGCTGTTTGCCGGCCTCTGACGGCCAAGAGCAATTCTCCCCAGAACTATGGGTCCCAACAGGAAAGTGTGGCTGAAGACACGTGTAGGTGACCCACTGGGGCCCCCCTTTGCAGAGAAACCCTTCGGGCTGGCCACCTGCCCGGGTGAGAAGCTGAAGGCTGTGATGGCTGCTCCGAGGCGGGGCCTCTGAGGAAGGCCTGCTGGGAGACCAGGTCACACGTGGGCTCGCTGGGCCCTGCAGCTGCCTGGCTCCCCTGGTGGAGGGTGGAAACCCACCGGCAGCTGTTGGCATTGGCAGTGAGGCGGAAGGTGCCGGGATGTTCGGAAAGTTGCGTGTTTCAACCAGAAGTATGTGCTTAACGATCATGTTCTATCACACCGCTTGGGCTTTGCCTTGAAAGAGCCCTTTAGTTCTCTGTGTTTAAAACCTGCAGGGTGTGCACGGAAGCATCTGTAAAGGAAGACTACCAAAAAAAAAAAAATACAAGTTTGGGTATAAAAAAAATCACTGGTTGACAGATACTTAGGGGCGTGCTCTTTCTGTTGCGAGCTGTCAGGTATGTCTGGAGAGCTCTTGGGGGACCCTGGAGAGCCTTTGGGGAAAAGTCCTGGGCACAGAGGGTGGTGGTGGGACTCACCCCGTGGGACCACAGGTCTGAGTTGCTCCAGCCAGGGAGTTAAGCCAGGGGTCCCCCGCTTCCAGCCCCTTGTGAGGGCTCAGCTGTTCAGTGGGGACATCCTGGGACGGCAGTCTAACCACTGCCCCTCCACCCCCTATGTATTGAGTTCTAGTTCCTGGGATTGTGCACCAGCCTGGGCCCTTGAACCGTCATCATCTTGAGGACAGGACTGCATTCTAACTTCCTCATCGTCCCATAAGGGGGGCACTGATGCTACCTGCAACCTAGAGATGCCCCCTGAATGTAAGGGGGGGACTGCATTCTAACTTCCTCATCGTCCCATAAGGGGGGCACTGATGCTACCTGCAACCTAGAGATGCCCCCTGAATGTAAGGGGGGGACTGCATTCTAACTTCCTCATCGTCCCATAAGGGGGGCACTGATGCTACCTGCAACCTACAGATGCCCCCTGAATGTAAGGGGGGGACTGCATTCTAACTTCCTCATCGTCCCGTAAGGGGGGCACTAATGCTACCTGCAACCTACAGATGCCCCCGGAACACACTCAGCGCGGGCAGGGAGTTTTGCCTGCTTTCGTTTGTTTGTTTGTTTGATGAGGGAGCAGAGCAGGAGAGATGGGAGGAGCGCCCTGCGTCTGTCCCAGGGACTTCCAGCTCCGGAACGGGCCGTGGGCAGTGTGAGGAGGACCCGGGTCTCTAAACCCCTCCACCCGGTACGACCTGTTGGCGCTGGAACACTCACCCCACAAGGGGCAACCTCTTTGGAGTTTAGGTGCACAGACTTGGCAACGGTGCCACTCTCGTTACAGTCCTGGCCTGGCCACCAGGCACCTGGGGGCCTCAAAAAAGTGTCTCACCTTCTTTGAACCTCAGCTTTCTTGTCTGTAAAACGAGGACAGGACCAGCTTCTCCTGTCGAGGGCGTGTGGGGATTAAATGAGATGGTGCACACGGGATGCTTAGCTGGGGCCTGGGGTGCTGGGAAGCACTCAGCCCATGCTCTTCGTTATTCTTGAGAAATAACAGTGTGAAGCTATGTCACCCACCAGGGAACCCTCATTAGCACAAGCCCTAAGATTTTTAGACATTGAACTCCAACAGAAGTCCTCTCCAGCTCTCTCCTCTGTGCTGACTCCGCGCAGTTACAGATGCTTAGCAGATACAAAGAACGGCTGTCTCATTGGGCCGGCATTTAAAGAACACAAACTCTGTTAGCCCCTTGGCCTTTGGGACCAGCCAGCACCTCACTCGCCTCTCCGGGGCTTCCTGGAGGACCAGCGGTTTTCTTTCCCCGGTAGGAGAGTCCCTGTCGCCCTTCTGCACCCCAAAGAGGCACGCCGCCTCTGCTGGCCCACCATCCCCCCTCCCATCTACAGTCTAA